>NW_006408525.1:3556703-3568767 GCF_000296735.1 Chrysochloris asiatica | reverse complement strand
CACAAGACCTCTTTGAAGTGTTCAAGAGCAAAGATGTCAGTTTGAAGACTAAGATGTGCCTGTCCTAAGTCATGGTATTGTCAATAACTTCATATGCATATGAAAGTTAGACAAAGAATAAGGAAGACCATAGAAGAATCGATGCATTTGCATTATGGTGTTGGCTAAGAATATTGAAAGTATCATGGATTACTAGAGGAACAAACAAATCTGTGTTGGAAGAAGTGTAGCCAAAATGCTCCTTAGAAGTCAAGGATGGTGAACTTGGGCTCTGGGACTTTGGATGTGTCAGGAGGGACCAGTCCCTGAAGAAGGACATGATGTTTGGTAAAGTGGAGGGTCATCTAAAAAGAGGAAGACCCTCCAATGAGATGGAATGACATAGTGACAACCAAAATGGGCTCAAACATAGCAACAATTGTGAAGATGGCACAGAACCGGATAGTGTTCATTCTGTTGTACATAGGGTTGCTAAATCTGAACCAACTCGTTGGCACTAACAACAGTGACATATGAAAGGAGTCTGGTGGCACTATAGGGCAAGTACTGGACTCCTAACCACAAGGTTGTGAGTTCAAACCTACCAGCCACTCTGTGGGAAAAAGTTGAGGCTTTCTGCTCCTGTAAAGATTTACAGTCTTGGAAATATACGGTTGTTATGAGTTAGAATTGTCTTGATGTCAGTCGTTGTTATTATAAAGTACCACCGAGTTGGTTCATACTCACAGTGACCCTGTAAAGGATTTCTTAGGCTGTAAACCTTTGCAGGAGCAGAAAGTCTCATCCTTCTCCCACAGAGTGGCTGGTGGGCTCAAAACACTGACCTTGTGGTTTCTAGTCCAGGGCTTATCCTACAGAGCCACTCTGCTCCCCTTGATGACATGGATTTCATTTTCTTTGGGGAATGACATATGAATGGAACCCTGGTGGCCTAGTGGGTTAAGTGTTGGGACTTCTACTTGAAAGGTTGGCAGTTCAAACCCATGAGCCCCTCCTTGGGAGACAGATGTCTGCTCTAATAAAGAAGTCTTGGAAATCCTACGGAGCAGGCCTACTCTGTCCATAGCGTCGCTATGGGTCAGAATTGACTCAATGGCTGTGGATTCGGTTTTTGTTTTCTGGTTCTAATGGCGTATGATGATGGACTTTTTTCTTTCATGTGTTTATTTGCCATCTGTATAGCTTCTTTAGTGAGCTGTCTGTTCAGATCCTTTGCCCACTTTGTAATTGGGTTGTTTATTTCCTTACTGTTGCAGTTAAAGTGTTCTTTGATATCTTGGCTAAAAGTTCTTTATGTCCTTGATCAAATCTGTGTTTTTGCAAATGTTTTCTCCTAGTCCATAGTTTTTCTTTTCATTCTCTTAACTCTGTCTTTCACAGTGTACATGTTTTTTATTTTAATAAAGTACAAATTCTTGATTGTTGTTTCCTCTTATCATCTTTTTTTCACAAAGAAGGACACTAGGGTGAGAAAGGCTAGAAGTGACTCACCCAAGACCACCGAACTTAAAAGCGACAAGAGAGAGGCAAAGCTGTGGAGCCTGCTGCCAGTGGCCAGGGTTCTTCTATCATACAGCACAGAAAGCGGTGGTCAAAGAGCAGCGTCAGTTTTTCTCGCAGCTCTAGTCCCAGCACACAGAACGGTGTGTGCAGACAGTAGGGGTGAGTGAATATTTCTTGCAGGAAGGAGTTTCTGCTCCTTTCATTCTACTGGGAATGCTATCCAAACAGAAAGGATTTCCACTTTTTCTTGCCATTTAGGATGCGTTGGTGGGGACTCTGCTCTCCTTATCTGCTCCCAGTAGAAGTACCTGCCCCCCAGATTCTGTTTTCCTCGTGTGTGTGTGCGTGTGTGAGAGACAGAGAGAGTGAGAGAGGCTGATTCCACAGTGAAGCTGTAGTATTCTTGGGGTGATCTTCTGAACCTCACACTGTTTCTGCTTCTCGTTCTTCATGGAACACAGCCTGGAGGGAAGCTTCTGTCTCCATCTAACATCAGTGACTAACGCTGGTCAATCCTTTTACTATGTGCCTGGTTCTCTGTACTTACACTTTACATGTAACTCACTTACCTTTCAAAACAATCCTCTGAGTTCAATACCATGGTTGTTGTTGTCGTTAGGTGCCATTGAGTTGGTTCAGACTCATAGCAACACTATGCACAACAGAATGAAACACTGCCTGGTCCTGTGCCAGTCTCACAATCAATGCTATGCTTGAGCCCATTGATGCTGTCACTGTACCAATCCATCTCGTTGGAGGTCTTCCTCTTTTTCTCCGACTCTCCACTTTACCAAACATGGTATCCTTCTCCAGGGACTGGTCCCTCCTGACAATATGTCTGAAGTATGACAAAGTCTGGCCATCCTGGCTTCCAAGGAGCATTCTGACTGTACTTTTTCCAACATAGATTACTTTTTTCTTTTGGCAGTCCATGGTGCTTTCAATATTCTCCTCCAACACCATGACTCAAAAGCATCAATTCTTCTACGGTCTTCCAAATTCACTGTTCAACTTTCACATGCATATGAGGTTATTGACAATACCATGACTTGGGGCAGGTGCACCTTAGTCCTCCAACTGACATCTTTGCTCGTCAACACTTCAAAGAAGTCTTGTGCAGCAGATTTGCCTAATGCAGTACGTCATTTCATTTCTTGACTGCTGCTTCCGTGAGTGTTGATGGTTGATCTGAACAAAATGAAGTCAACACCATTATCAGTCTTATTTTACAGATAAGGAAACTGAGGCACTAGCAAATCAGCTGCCTTCAAGTCAGTTGTGACTCATGGAGACCCTATATGTGTCCAAGTAGAAGTGTACTCTATAGGGTTTTCAATGTCTGAATTGTTAGAAGTAGATCTCCAGGACTTTCTTTCGAGTGCCTTTGGGTGAACTTGAACTCCAACCTTTCTGTTAGCAGCTGATTGTGGTAACTGAGGTTAAATAGAGGTTAAATAGCTTACCCAATAAGGAGCCAGGACAAAGCCCAAGCCTGCCCCTTTATCTGCTATACACTATGCAACGATATGCCAACACATTATTACATAGTGGAGGGCTTTTTAGTTTACAAGGCCCTGTGATAACTTGGATTTATTTTTGGTTCACAATAAAACACAGTTAGTTGCAGATGAGAAGACTGAACCTCAGAGAAGCTTAAATACCCCATTTTGGTGGTTCCATGATCATTATAGTTGGCAGAGGCTTGGGGCAGTGATCGGTGTTCTGGGTACTCTGGGATCTGCCCTCTGGGATTCTCTGGCATATCAGTTTCTCACTTTTCTCCTTTTTGCTTTCCTCAGGGATCCATGCCGGTTGCAGCCTTCCCCCTTCTAACTGCTGCAGCTGTGTGTGTGTGTGTGTGTGTGTGTGTGGTGGGTGGTGGGTGTTGAGTAGGGGGAAGGGGGCTGTTTATTTACAATGTGACAATTTTGATGTATTTGCCAGGGGAAAAAACCACCCCAGCACAACACAATTAAATTAAAAGACCTACAGTTGTGGGCGAAGCTCGTCTACAGCTGACTTAAAACCAAATGGATCGGAGAAAAACAACATCAATTGCTGACTGCAGTTCCTCATCGGGCAGGCCCTCCCTGCAGCTTAGAGATGCTGACACAGGGGAGGGATCCCAGCGTGGTGTGGGAGGGGGATGTGGGGGAGAGGTTCTCCTGGCCTTCCTGGGGCTTCCACGTTCTCTTTGGATTGCTGCATCTGTTGTCTAGGCCTGAAGTTTGGCCATAATGTGGATTTCTGTCCCCAGTCAATTGACCACCGGGTCCTGTACATTTGTACATTGCCTATTCTCTTCCCTCTGCTCATTGGGACCCCTGTGTCTTATCTGAAACAGCACAACAACCTTCTTTCTACCTGATTTCCTGCCTCCAGTTTTGCCCAGTGTTCACCCTACCTTTGTGGAGCCTACGTTTCTTAGCATACCACTCAAAGCCCTTGTATGAATCAGATTTCTGCTCTGATTATCCTATATAATAAAAAGAACTTCTAAATCTCAATGACTTGCAACCAACAACATTTGTTTTTCTCATTCATGGGTCCTCTGGTGGGCTGGAGTAGCTGTGGGGTGGGCTTTATATCTATGCTATTGTTCTAGGACCAGCAACTACCCAATATATGCTTTTCCGATGGCAGATGACAGATGTCCAAGAAGCCAAGCTAAACTACCAATTCAAAGTCTCTTCTCAGAATGTAGGGATGGGTATGCTAATGATGGGTGTGGTCAGGGCCACTCCTGCTCCAAGTGTGATCTAGGGAAGGCCTATGATCTCTGGACATGAGCAGGAAGCAGATGAGAGTATCATCTGGAGCCCAGACTCCCAGCAGCTGTCCTTGCTTATGGCAAATCTGATACAGGCTCATCCCGGGGATCTGAAGGGTTTTTTATTAGATGCTGGAAAAGCCATCTGGTCATCAGACTGGGGGATCTTATGCAGATCTACCATCCCATCAGACTAGTACTCACCTGAGGCTGGGGGCTCGGGGTCAATATGAGCTGTCTTCATCAAACCATGGGACCCCACCCTTCCCAGAAGGACTGTGTCTTCCCTATTGCACCGAGGGATCCCAGGGCAGAAACTGGGCCCCTCCCACTAGACAAGGGCGACTTGGGGATAGGGTAGGGGTTGCATTCTCCTTGTGAATTCTTCGATGCCCAGTTGCCCCAAAGAAGAGATAAAGTACCGCCAATTCACTTTGTATTGCTGAATTTTTATAAGATGATCCTGTTCTTCTCTGGCCCCAACACCTCTCCAGAGCAGCTTCCTCCTCCCTTTCTAAAACATCCAGATGAAGAGATCTCAGTAGATGTTGGGTAGGATGGGGATGCTGAGGGATGGGGCGCTGACTAGTGGGGAGGTCAGCTGCAGTAGACTAAGAGAAGCCCTCTACTTCTGTAATCTTTCCCCTCTGGGCTGAAACATACATTTTAAGGAAAATTGAATCTGCACATTTCAGCTTCATTTGCACTTAACACATCTGGCCTTTTGATGTTGCATCTTGGTGTCCAAACTGTTTTAAGCCTCTTTTCTTTGAACCCAGGAAAACTTGAGTTTCTGCCAATGAGTTAAAAGGCTGGTACACCCTCCAGCACCTTAGTCTTCAGAGATTTGGTTCCCCCGATGCCTTGGAGGTGCGAGCTGCATGTTTTCTTTTGTTCAGCCTACCTATACTCTTTCAGAACCTACTAGGTGAACGTTTCAGAAACCTGTCTCTGGTAGAAGGTACTGAGAAGAACCCTGGTCTATTTCAGAATTGGACTCACCGTTCTTCTAAGAAGCAAAGGAAGGGGATGTGCCTTTTAGACTGTCTAGAGAGGCTTTAGACTTCTGGTGTGGTGCTGGAGGATCAGCACTGGACTTCGAACCACAAGGTCTGAAGTTCAAACCCACCAACTGCTCCTCAGAAACCCTAAACAGGTCCTCTATGAGTCTGAATCCATTCAGTGGCACTTAACAACAAAGTGACTTTAGCTCTCATGGAATTTCATCAGCCTCCCTACCCACCACTAAAGACGTTGCTTGGTGTTCTTATTCTTAATACAGGCAATTGATGATCTCTCAATCTTGTGTAAAGTGTGAATAAAAGTGCCTTTAGGAAGCTTAGCAGCTTTTATTGATCTGAAACAATCTACATAATAACAGCAGGCTTGCTGTGTAAATTCAGCCGACTTTGTAGAGCTTCCTTTTGGAACCAATCGGTGCTCTTGAGTTCCTCATTATAGACATTTTGCTGGAGACCCAGGAACACCTTGTTCCTTCTTTCCAGGCCCTTTGCCTCTACCCTCACCCCAGCCGGATCCCCATTCACTTCCCTAATCCTCTGGAACCTCAAGAGGAAGCACAGACTGACTACAAAAAGGCAGCAGGTGGCAAGCTGAGCAACTGCTAACAGTCTTCTGATTGGAGTCATTAGTGGTTTGATGGGAGGGGACAAGTGCACACCCTCTCCTTGCTCCTTGCTTGGCCTGAGAACACCGGGCTCAGGCGGCTTGGCTGAGGGCTGGAAGGCTTTCAGGACCCAGCAGGATTTGGTGGTATCTTCACATCCCTTCTCACTGTCTCTGTGCCCAGTCCATTGGGCAGAACAAGCATCTACATGGTAGCGAGGGTGGGAGGGGTGGGGTGAGGGTCTCTCAAAGGGTAGAAAGAGGTGGGATCAGAACCTAGTGATAAAGGGGTTCTGGAGAATTTGAGAACAGAGGAGAAACAGTATTGCCTTGGGAAATGTAGGGCTCTCCTGGACAGTTGGAGATGCAGCCATGACCCTGGGGAATTTCCATTGGGGCATTCTTTACTGTAATATACAAGCCTTACAAGCAGGAACAGCAGGGACCTTGGCACCAAGGGCAGATGGTATCGTAGATGGACTGAGTCCCCAGCTCACTGTTTTATGAAGCCTGAAGTGGACAAGGCAAGCAGAAGGGTGACCTGGCACTTGTCTGTCAGCTCCACAGAGTGAGAATCATCACTGGATGTCTTGCATTTGAACTACAAGTTGACAGAACCCTTGCTTTCGGTGGGCAGTGACTCCCCCAAAGTTACTCAGCATGGTAGTTACACAGCCAAAACTTGAACTTGGGTCTCTTGATTCTTAACCTTGTGCATTCTTCCTATTACAGACTGGACTTGAGAAAAGAACTTCCTGCCCCCAATAATTGACAGAAACACAGGTGAGTCTCTGAGGAGCTCACGAGCTCTCCAGGTGGCTCAGGGTAGCTTGAGATTTCCAACTGTGGGCTCCAGGTATGGAGCTCTTGACCTCTAGTTCTGTGAACCCACTGGTCTCAAACCAAGGTTTCTTGAGACTGGGAAGGGTGGCTGAGGAAGCAGAGGTCACTGTAGTGGGAGCCCCTGGTGCTGGCCCTCTGCGTGAGAATAGACATAGAGTCATTATCCAGCGAATGATCATCATAATCCTAGAAGACAGTGCGGTTCCCCTCTGGTGCCTTCAATCACCACCCCTGAATGGGAGCAGAAACTGGAAGCAGGCATCAAGCCCACGCAGATGGAAAACTGACAGCTCCATCTCCCAGCCCTGCTCCACCGCCGCTCCCAGCTCAGCCCGTGCCTGGGCTTTCGGAAGCACCTGGTTGGGTGAAGGAGTCACGCCTTGGTCCTCACCAAAGCTAACTGAGCTGGGGGAGGGGAAGGAGCTAGAGTGGGTCGGGGTGGGGGCACTGGGGTCATGGACATGGGGATTTTCTCATACAAGCTGTGTGCCTCTGGGGTTGTATGACCGTACCACGTCTTTAAGCCTCCGTCTCCTCATCAGTGTGATGACAATGAAGATGGCTTCTCTCACTCAGTCAGCAGAGGAGCATTTAATGGAAGAGGGTGACATGTAACTGACACACACTATGCTCTTTGTCATGATGATTATTCATATTAGGTGTCTTCAAGTAGATTTTGACTCATAGCGACCCCATGCGACAGAATATAAAAGTGCCATAGGGTTTCCTAGGCTGTAATTAATGGCAGAGTCCTGGGGTATCACTGTGGGTTAATGTGCCAGACTGCAAAGCCCTTTGAACTGCAAGGTCGGTGGTTCAAGCTCACCAGCTGCTCCTTGGAAACCTTATACAGGGTCACTATGGGTCAGAATTGACTCAACGGCACTTAACAACAACAACAACAATAACAATCTTTATGGCAGGAGCAGGTTGCCAGATCTTTACTCCTGAGGATCCACTGGTTGGGTTAGAACCATCAACCTTTTAGTTGGCAGACAGGCACTTGATTGCTGTGCCACCAGAGTGCCTGTCATGATGTTGTTGTTGTTGAGTGGCTTCAAGTCAGTTTTGACCCATGACAACTCATAACTGGTGAGCTTAAACCACCGACCATGCCATTTAAACTGACCTTGCAGTCCATCGCGTTAACCCACAGCGCCACACCAGGACTCACTCATGATGATAAATGGAACTATGTCCCTGGAGCTACGTATTGGTTCTTATTGTGAACGAACTGGGTGAAATTTATAGAGCAGATCATCAGTTTTACATTCCACAATTCATGCCCAGTTCTTTCATCTCATTGACTGTGGTCCTCACAATGTAACATCACTCATCCCACTTCCTTCTTGTGCCTCCTGTTTCCATTCCTCTTTTTTCCATAACCCTTCTGAACTTTGTCCTTAGGGTAGGAAAATAATGCCTTTTCAAACTCAAATGGTTAATTAGTCTAAGGTGAGCAGAACTTATTTGTGTTATGTTCCCCTTATAAACCTATTGTTTGGCTGAAGATTGAGCCACAAGGGTGAGTTCAGTTCCAGGCTGAAGAGTGACTAAGGGTCATAGTCTTGGGGGCTCCACTAGTCTCCATCCGACCAGTAAGAGCCAACTGAAAGGTTGATGGTTCTAACCCACCCAGTGGCTCCTCGGGAGTAAAGATCCGGCAATCTGTTTCAGCCATAAAGATTGGTGTCCCCTGAGACTATACTCCTGAGCCCCCAGATCATGTGACTCATTCTATCAAGGCGTTTGGTAATGTTTAAGTTTTCATTACTTTGCCCCTGTGTGTGGAGCTACATACTTTCCAATTGCGTGCCACTTAACTCTCATTCAAGTTCAGGGAACAAAATACTCTCTGGATCAAGGAAATTTAAATTCAGTGCTTTGGTGACTAGCCAACCCTCTGTGAGTTGGTATTGGCTCCAGGGCCCAGAGCTGTGGAGGGAGCTCCCATGGGAGAGGTTAGCAGATATAAAGTCTTGACCTTAACCAAAGTGAGTGGACTTGGCTAGTTTCCTGCCTCCCTCTGTACCTCAGTTTTTCCATCTGTCAATTGTGGGGGGGTTGGCTAAGAAGGTTCCTAATAGATGTCTAGATACAGATTTTCTTTCCTGGGGTCCCTAGGGTCCCTGAGGTGACAGGTTAGAGAAACACATGACTTCCTATCAGGAAGGAGGAAGCCAGGAAGTGGTGGGGTCTGAGTGTTGCTGGTGGCCATTGCCAATCTGCTGGGTAACTGCTGGGTGGCAATGACTCTTCTCCATTGGCCCCCTGTGGGCAGGAGAATGGTCCATCTGACTGATGGTAGATCAGATGAGGGACATTTAGCCCAAGGCTTTCCCTGCAGCCAGCGTGATGTTGCAGAAAGAACACAAACTTTGGGCCAACTTGGATTCAAATCCTGATTCTGCTACTTCCAAGTTGTGTGGTCTTGGACAAGTAAGTCTCTTCTCTCAGGAGTTCAGTTTGCACTCTATAAAATGGGGGGTGGGGGTGGGAAAGTAACAAAAGAAAAGAAGAAGATGAAAATAACATGCATAAGATACTATATGGGTGACATCACAGCAAAACCAATGGAAACAAAAAGGACAATAAAGAATTGTACTCTTATAAATTTGAAAATCTAGAAGAAATGGATACATTTTTAGAAAAACATGATCTACTTATACTAACACAGAATGAAGTACAAAACTTGAACAGACTTGTAACAATAGAAGAAATTGATCAGGTCATTTTAAAACCAAACAACAAAAATAGTCCAGGCCCAAACAGCATTACTAGTGAATTCTACCAAACATTCAGAGGAGAACTGAAACCAACTTTACTCAAACAATTCCAAACATAATGGAAAACTGCTGAATAAATTTTATGAAGCAACCATAACCCTCATACCAAAACTAGGCAAAAACATCACTAAAAACAAATTTATAGACCAATATCCCTCATGAACATAGATGTAACAAATCTCAACAAAATCCTAGCCAATAGAATTCAACAACATATCAAAAAAATAATGCATCATGACCAAGTGGAATTCATTCTATTGATGCAAGGATGGTTCAATATTAGAAAAACAATCAATGCAATCCACCACATAAGTACAACAAAGGAAAATAACCACATAATCATATTGATTGATGCAGAAAAGTCTTTTAACAAAAATCTAACATCCATTCCTGATAAAAACGCTCCACAAAGTAGGAAATTCCTCAACATAATTAAGAGTATATATACAAATCCAACAGGGAGCTTTACCCTCAATGGAGAGAAATGAAAAGCATTCCCTTTGTAAACAGGAACCAGACAAGGATGCCCTTTATTACTACTCCTATTCAATTTTGAGTTGGAAGTCTTAGCCAGAGATAGAAGGAAATTAAAGGCATCCAGATTGGCAAAGAAGAAGTAAAACTCTTACTTTTTGCAGATGTGATTTTATACATAGAAAATCCAAAAGACTCAGCCAAAATAATTATTGGAACTCATTGAAAGATTGAGTAAAGTGGCAGAGTACAAGATCAATATACAAAAATCAGTTGGATTCCTATACACTAATAAAGACAGCTCTGAAAAGGAAATTAGGAAAATAATATAATTTACTACAGCCATCCAAAAGATGAAAAGTTTAGGAAGAAATCTAACCAGAGAAACTTAAGACCTATGCAAAGAACACTACAAAACACTACAACAAGAAACCAAAAGAGTTGAAAAAAAAAGGAAGAATATACCATGCTCATGGATAAGAAGACTTAAATTGTGAAAATGTAAACACTACCCAAAGCAATTTCTAGATATAAGGCTATCCCAATTCAGACTCCGACATCAGTCTTTAAAGAGATGGAAAAAAATGATTACTAACTTTATATGGAAAGGAAAGCAATCTTGGATAAGCTAAATATTGCTAAAGAAGAACAAAGTTGTAGGCCTCTCACTCCCTGACCTCAAAATTTATTACACAGCTACAGTAGTCAAAACAGTCTGGTACTAATACAATGAAAGATACATAGATCAATGGAAAAGAATTGAGAACCCAGAAGTAAATCAATCCACATATAGTCAACTGATATTCAACAAAGTTCCCAAACACATTAAATGTGGGAAATGATAATCTCTTCAACGAATGGTGCTGGCAAAATTAGAAATCCATTTGCAGAAAAGTGAAATGAGGTCCATGTCTCACGCCACATACAAAAACAAACTCAACATGGATTAAAGACCTAAATGAAAAACCTACAACTACAGAGATCACCAATAAGAAAATAGGGTAAACTTTGAGGCTCTAATACATGGCATACATACACTATCAAACACTACCAAAGCACACAAACTGCAGAAGACAAAATAGATGACTGGAACCGCCTAAAAATTAGACACCATGTGCATCAAAAGATTAAAAAGAGTAAAAAGGGAGCCAACAGACTGAGAAAAATCTTTTTGCAATGACGTATCAGACAAGGGATTAATCTCTAAAATATACAAAATAATACATCATAATCAAGTGGGATTCATTCTAGGGATGCAATGATGGTTCAATATTAGAATATCAATCAGTGTAATCAATCATTTAAGTACAACAAAGGAAAAGAATCACATAATCATACTGATTGATGCAGAAAACTACGAATATCCTTTACAAGAAAAATACAAACAACTCAATTAAAAAATGGGCACAGTACATGAACAGACACTTCACCAAAGAAGATATTCAGGCAGCCAACAAACATATGCAGACATGTTCACATTATTAGTCATTAGAGAGATGCCAATCAAAATAACAATGAGACAACATCTCGCACCAGCATTAATAGCAAAGTTAAAAAAAAACAACAATAAATGCTGGCAAGGGTGTGGAGAGATTGGGACCTTCCTACATTGCTGGTGTGACTGTAAAATGGTATAAACACTATGGAAAACAGTTTGGCACTTTCTCAGAAAGTTGAAAATAGAAATACTGTATGACCCAGTAATCCCTCTACTTGGTATATATCCACAAGAAGTAAGAGCCAGGACATGAGTAGATATGTGTACACCGGTGTTCATCACAGGCGCTATTCACAATAGCCAAAAATAAGAGGAGACTGTCTAAGCACCCAACAACAGGAGAATGGATTAAAAAAATTTGGTACACATGCACAATGGAATGCTATGTAGTGTTGAAGAATACCAATGAGTCTGTGAAACACATCATAACATGGATGATCCTGGAGGACATTATGTAGATTGGGATTAGTCAATCACACAAAGACAAATATTATATGAGACCACTATTGTAAAAACTCAAGGAAAGGTTTTCATACTAAAAGAGACATTCTTTGATGGCTGCAA
>NW_006408525.1:3542670-3555343 GCF_000296735.1 Chrysochloris asiatica | reverse complement strand
CATTGAAGGAATTGGCAAAGAACAAGGCACCAGGAACTGATGGGTTAAAAATAGAACTCTTTCAAGAAAGTGAGGAGGCACAGAAGGCACTCACTCATCTCTGCCAAGAGATTTGGAAGATAACTATCTGGCCAACTGATTGGAAGAGATCTGTATTTTTGCCCATTCCCAAATGAGGTGATCCAACAGAATGTGGAAATCATCGGGCAATCTCTTTGATATCCCATGTGAGTAAAGTTTTACTAAAGGTAATACAGAAATGTGTAAGCATACATTGATAGAGAACTTCCAGAGGTTCAAGCCGGATTCAAAAGAGGCTATGGCAAGAGGGATATCACTGTTGATGACTGATGGATCTTGGCTGAAAGCAGAGAACACCAGAAAGATGTTTACCTGTGCTTTATTGACTATGCAAAGGCTTTCGATTGTGTGGATCACAACATTGTGAAGTATGAATATTATGGAACACTTAATTATGCTCATGAGGAATCTGTACCTGGACCAAGAGGCAGTTGTTTGAACAGAACATGGGAACACTGAATGGTTTAAAATTAAGAAAGGCTCGAGGGTAGACACGTGTTAACTCAGGTGATGGGGAATATACAAGAAGAGGGAGGTTGGCAGAAGAATGATGAAGATAGGTGAAGAAGACCCAGGGAGGTATACTAGGGCTAAAGGGGATAGAGGTCAATAGTAATATATATACAACCTTAGAACAACAGTGTTCTGGTATAGATACATGGACAGAGACACAGGCTGTGTAGGTATGAGAAGAAGAGTGGGATATATATATCCCACAAATATTTAAGAGTTTGAAAGAGGATATTTGTACATGGGTAATCACAGGGAGGAAGCAGGACAACTCTTGTTGCATGGAGTGGATTGCAATCATTGAGATGAAGTAAAGTGTATGATTTGTTGAATGTAAAACTGATGATCTTGTCAGTAGATCTTCACTCAATGCATAGTAAAAAGTTTTCTACAAAATGGGGTGTGTATGTATGTGGAGAAGTGCCTTCTACACTGGGCTATTTCAGGGTTAAATGAAGCCCTGGATATGAAAACTCAGGCACAAGAGTTGGTACTTACTCATTTCCCAGTAGGTATTAATTCCTTCTTCTCTCCACCATCCATCTCACTTCGGGGACTGAACCCTGACCTCAAATAGGTGGAAGGATAAAGTGGCCACTTGGAGGTCACCTGTCCCCTTCCTCACAGGACCTTCACCTTCTTGTCCTGTCTCTCTCCTATAGCACCTGAATCAACACAACAGACACAGTGCCCTTTAGAAGCAAGTCCCAACGGTCAGATTTGGAGAAAATCATTTTTGCAATTTTCTTTTCCTCATAAGCATGTATTCACAAGCACCATACTGTCCATGTGACTGAGGCACCAGTGGGGAGCCCAGTTCCAGGAATCCAGCTAACAAGAAAACTGGCTCTGTAGCTGCAGATCTGAGAAAGGAGGATCCCCGTCTCAGGGGCTGGTCCTGGAGGTCTGGCTGCCAGAGCTTTGGCCTCCCTCCCCTGTTCTTATCTCCCTACTTCTTCTCCTCACTGGGGGTAGCAAAGAGGAAATCCAAGTTTCTGAGCCAGGCTGCCCAGGGTACAAATTCCAACTCTGCCACTGAAACGCTGTCTGATCTTGAGAGGTGAAGTCTACTTCTCTGAACTTCATTGTCCTCATCTGCAAGGTGGGTAGCACCACAGTTCTCAGAGCAGATTGTGGTGTCGATTGTTTTTGTTAGTTGCGGTAGAGTGCTGCAGCTCCTGGTGATTCTCAACAGAAGACAATGCTGCCCTGTCTTCATGAGCATTGGGAGTCACTGTATTTTGAAGGTCTTGTTACCTAGGGGGCGCTCGTGTTTCAGCTCTAGTTTAGCTAATAGGCTGTTGTGATTCCTAGAGTTTTCATTGGTTAATTTCAGAATTAGATCACCAGGTCTTTATACTTAGTCTGTTGTAATCTGGACATTCTGCTGAAACCTGTCTGCCATGGGTGATCTTGCTGGTATCTGAACTACCGGTGACATAACTTCACAGCATCATAGCAACATACAAGTCACCACATATGTTAACATGGAAGCTGTCATATTGCGACAAAGGGTGGCATAGTAAATAATGTAGAGAAAGGAGTCCTGGTGTTGCGCTGTAGGATAAGCACCGGACTGCTAACCAAGAGGTCTGTGATCAAACCTCAGAAACCCTGTATAGGGTTGCTATGAGTCGGAACTGACTTGATGGCACTTAATAACAACAATGAAAGAGGCAAAATATATGAATTCTTCTAGCAGGGAACCTGGTTCATAGTTGTTGGTACGTGCCGTCAAGTTGGTTCCGACCCATAGTGACCCTGTATAGGGTTTTCGAGGAGAAGCTGGTGAGCTTGAACCACCAACCTTGCAGTTCAAATGGCTTTATAGTCTGGTGCATTAATCCCCAGTACCACACCAGAACTCCTGGTTCATAGTAGGCATTTAGTAAATACTTGTTTCTTCCTTCCATTGAGCTGTGTTTGTTGAACTTTAAAGAAATGCAGTTGTATTTGGTGCTGAGACCTGAGCATGATCCTGTTTTCCCTCCCACTCTCTTTCCCTGACTCCCTCCAGGGTTTTAGGTAGGTGTAGAGATGATCACAGGGAAAGTTGGGGTGTTTGGGAGGATGCTCACAGGCCCAGTGTAGATGATACATCAGACAGCCCTATGAAACCAATCCTCAAACCTTGTCTTTTCTTAGCCTTTCTGCTGAGTGATGGGCTTTGTTCTAAACCCCCTCTTTTGAGCCCAGCTGAAAATGCATCAGCTCCTGGAGTCAATGGGGAACCAGAGAGAGCTGAGTCTTGGGCCCAGCATGAGTTTCACTCTGTCCCCTGTCATG
The DNA here is from genome assembly GCF_000296735.1 of Chrysochloris asiatica. NCBI lineage: Eukaryota > Metazoa > Chordata > Mammalia > Afrosoricida > Chrysochloridae > Chrysochloris > Chrysochloris asiatica. Next base: position 3,552,466 of record NW_006408525.1, on the reverse strand, counting down.
AAACCCTCCCTTTATCCCCTGAAACCAAATGGAGCTTAAAGAAAAAGGATGAGAAGGGACAGGAGCAGATCTGACTGTCCAACCTAGGTGACATTGCTGCCTGATTTTTCTGTACCCTTGGACCAGTCATTCATGTCAGACCCTCTGTGTCCTATCTGTGAAACTGGAGAGGAGGCTGCTTCTACCTGCAGACCCCTTTGCCACCACCTTTTCCTGCTCACAGCACTACTATCTGGGAGCTGAGGCCTTCCTTAACCTCCAAAGAAAGGGCCTGGAGAAACCAAGGTGGAAACTGATAGAGGAAATGCAGACTCCCTGAGAGTCAGATGGCAGGATCTATGGGTCCTACTCCATATCTGAGCTTCTCACCCCAAATCCAAGTGATACTATGTAGGCACCTGGGCCTTCAGGAAACAAACAGACCAGATCAGAATGAGTCTCAGCATTCTCTGGGGAGGTGTTGTCCTTACTCTGGGGACACTATATGTGCTTGGACAATCTGGGAAGTGCCCTCTGGGGGTGGCCGTTTGAGCTGCTACCAGGGAGACTCATGAAGAACTGGCAAAGGGATTGTTTTAGTCACTAAACTCAGTGCTGTTGAGTTGATTCTGACTCATGGAAATCCCGCGTGACCGAGTAGAACTACTGCAGAGGGTTTTCTTGGCTGTCATCTTTACAGAAGCACATCAACAGACTTCTTTCAAGGATCTACTGGGGGGATTCGACAGGGCAACCTTTAGGTGAGAAGTCGAGCACAAATGGTGCCCTCTAGGAACCTCTTTAGTCACTAGCTTGGATAGTTCATCAAATCATCGTTCCATCCACACCTCCTCCCCACCCTGCTAGGATGAAGGTTGGAGGGTTAGGTCAGTGTTGCCGTGAGCAATGGAACACATGAAGGGAAGGGAACAGAAGGACTTTGTCCGTCCTTTGCCATCTTGTCCCATGGCCTCTGTCCTGATTTAGAACCTTCCTTCATCTTGAACCTCATCCTCTCCTCCCCTGGCTAAGACCCTCCAGGGCCCTTTTTGTGCTTAGAATGGCATTAGAGGCCATTCATACCTGCCCCTTGCCTTCTAGTCCAGCTTTGCTCTCTCGACTTTCTCTCTCTCACTTCCCACTCCCACCACCTGTACACGTTCCATGCCATCTCAGGTTTCATGTGTACATTCATGTGCTTTGGATTGTACTGTTCCCCAGCTAATTCCAATTCAAACTTGGACTGAGATGTTCCTGCCTCAAGACAATCTCCTCTGCCTACTCCCCACATCTGCTCTCCCTTCCACCCTCTTTCGGATCACGTCGTGTTGCTATCCTGTGTCTATGGGCTTTGCCAACCCCTCTAGGAAGAATTAGAATTTAAAAAAATCTCTGTACCCACAAAGCTTAGAATAAAGTTTGATAAGCAATTGTAGATGGATAAATGGAGGGCTGTCTGGAATCTGTGGCAATAAGGGGGAGTTAATAACTCACACTTACTGTTTTCTGTGTGCCATGCATTTTAATAACACTAGTCAAATACACATAATAATGACTCTCAGGCAACTCTGGACCATTTATATAGCCATGGTCCCAACCCCTATAAAACTTGTTGTTGTTGGGCTCATAGCGTCCCTGTATACACGGTTTTCATGGAGCTGCTAGTGGGCCTGAACTGCCAACTTGGTGGCTAGAAGTCTGGTCCTTATTCTATCACCCCACCCCATAAAGCCTATTATATTAAAAACTGGGGTACATACAATGGTTCATAATATCAAAACAGGTGCTTCTTTGTGAAATGTGTCAAAACATTATTATTACTATATTAGTATATTAAAGAGAGTTTACTGTACCTGGAAGCATTTCTTCAAATTTTTTTATGCATAGAAAGGCACACTATATGTTACATACTTGTTGTTGTGGTTGTTAAGTGCCGTCAAGTCTGTTCCGACTCATAGCGACCCTGTATAAGGATGCCGAGGAGTGGTTGGTGAGCTTGAACTGCTGACCTTGTGGTTCAAACCAACCTTGCAGTCCAGTGCATTAGCCCGCAGTGCCACACTGGACAAATATTAAGGGGCACTGGTAGTGCAGTGGGTGGGTTATCTATTGGGCTGCTGACCACAAGATCAGCAGTTTGAGTCCACTAGGCCCTCCATGGGAGAAAGATGAGGCTTTCTGCTCCTGTAAAGATTTATAGCCTCAGAACCCTTTATAGGGTTGCTCTGAGTCAGAATCAACTTGATTGATGGCTCACAACAACAAGACGAACATTTGACCAACCGACATTGCAAACCAGTACCTAAGTGTTCTGAATTAAGAACAAAGTGGACTTAAAGATGTTAAGTGACGTTCACACAGCATCCAAACCACATAATGTCTTATTTCACAGACTATATCATGGACACTAAGTGATACATATATGGAAAGTTCCTTACAGTAACAAGGATACTTAGGTATTTTGATTGTCCCCATTTTATATAGATGAGGACATGGAGGCACAGGGACATGGCACCTATGACAGAGTTTATTCACAAATCAGGGCTGTGGTGAAATGGGTTCTTTTATGTGGCTTTTTGCCTTGGTGGTGGTGGTGATGCACCATGGAGTCGGTTCCAACTCATAGCGTCCCTGTCTAGGGTTTCCGACATGGTAACTCTTTATGGGAGCAGAAAGTCTCATCTTTCTCCTGGTAGTTTTGAACTGCTGACCTTGAGGTTGGCAGCCTAACTCATAACCACTACCCTACCAAGGCTTTCTGCCTTGGTTCTTTGGAAAAGCTATTTGAGATTTTTACCTTGAGCCCTGAGGCTCCTAGTTTTCTGCCCTAAATCATTTGTTATTTTGTCCACATTGATTGATGTTTTCTGGGTAAACTGTGAACAACTTGTGGCTTGATTATTTTTGTATGTTTCTGGGCTGCAGATTGGTATATGTGCCTTACAGTGATTTGTCAATAAACTATGCACTTGAAGTGTCTGTGGCTTTCCAAAAGATGATTGGTCAGTTTTGGGCCCTGGTGGGAGGACCATGACTTGAAATTGATGAGGAATTTGTATATATACACATATATACAAATGTGGCCACACAGAGGTTTTTCAGAAGACAGAGTAACAGGGAGAGAAGCACCAGAAAGAAATAAAGCAGGAAGAGAGAGGAGTCAAGGAATCTCCTAAAAGAATTGTAAAAGAGTCAAGGCCTGCAGTGCTGAAGACAGTAAGAAGCCGGGAAGTGGCCCAGTGGTAGAACTGGTGGCCACAGATGGCAAAGGTGAGAGGAGCTGGTCCTGAGTAAGCCAAGAGGAGGAGGAGAGAGAGAGTGAGTGGGAAAGGAGATGTGGGTTGGGGGCAGAAGAAAGATCTGCATGACCAACAGGAGCTGCGAGACCTGTCTTGCCTTGAAGGGAGACTTTGCTTACATGCTTCCGGCTCCTTAATAAACCACTGAAGTGTCAGAACAACTCACAAGTTCTGTGTGGCCACTGCAATAGGTTAACCACCTCAGGAGGGAGCGCTGTGTAGCAAGCCTGGGGTCCGAGTGGGTAAAAGGTTGTAGAGTGGAGGTGTGCTTGACCAGGATCTCATAGGGACCAGCCTCGGGCTGATCTTAACCTGCTGTGTCCCTCCTGAAGTTAGACAAGTTCTGACGCTACCGACGCTAACAACATGGCCATTTTATAAACGCCAACATGCCTCTGAGTCTACCTTTCTGCTAGATCCAGAAAGACTCCAAGAACCAGCCATCTGTAGTTGTTACTTTACACAGTAGGAAACTGAGGCTCAGGCAGGGGAGGGGCTTGCTGAGGCTTCCCACTCCTCATTTCCATTGCTTGGCTTCCCCTCTCTTTCCCTCCTCCAGAGAAAGAGGGGAGGAGGCTCCCTTTGGTCAGGCCCTACCCATCTTTGGCCCGTTTCCAGGCAACCTGTTTCCTGGGCAGTGCCCCCTGGTGCAGCTGTGTTGCCATGGTGACCGCAGTGGGTACAGGTGCATCTTCACAATTGTGTATGAACCAGCAACTCTTCCTAATTGGCCCTCAGTCTCCCTCTGAGAGAGACTTGGAGGTGCCCACACAGTCCTCTGGCATGAAAACCTGCTAAGTACATGTCAGGGGGACAGGGTTAGGCCTCTGACAGGGCTGGGGGTGGGGGATACAAGCACTGGACTGCTAACCATATGATGCGGGGGGGTTAAAACCCACCAGCCATTCCTCGGAAACCTTATAGAGGATTGTTATGAGTTGGAACCAACTCCACAGCACTTAACAACAACAAGGAGAAAGGAGCCAGAACCCCTGCAGAAGAGTCCCATCTTGGTGCTCTGAATGACCCCTGACTTTTGGCTACATCTTCCGTGGAGTAGGGAGGCAAAGGGAATTTTATGTTTTTTGGGGGAAGGGTCATGTTTTTCCTTTAAAAAAAAAATTTAAAAAGATATATTTTTAAATACCCATTCCAAGGTAAACAACATCCGTCATCCCAGTACATAAAAATGATACAGAAATAAATGAAAATTGCCCCTCCTTATTCAATCTTATCCCTCAGAGGTTTAAAACTGTTAACACCTTGTGAAATCTACTGACTGATTTTTTCCCTATGCTTTTATAGATAAATCCACATTGTTTTCTAGATTCATATATGTAAAAACACATATTTTATTAAATTGGAGTTAAACTTGGCAAATCAGTTTACAACGGGTATTTTATAGCTCCTGAGAATCTTTCCCTATCAGTAAATACCGATAAATCTTACCCTGCTGAACAGGGGATTAAGAACAGAAAAAGAGATGATCAGTAGTGGGACCAATCCTGGGGGGCTCCTTGGAGATGCAGGTCGAGGAACCCTAGTGGCACAGTGATTGAGCACTCTGATTTGAACCTAAAGGTCGGTGTTTTGAACCCACCAGACACTCTGCGGGAGAGAAATGGGCAGTGTGTTTCCACACAGATTTATATCCTTGGAAACCCCATGGGGCATGCCGGTCTACTCTGCCCTATAGAGCCTCAGGGAGTAGGAATGGACTGCAAGACAGTGGGTCCGAGGAGGGCAATGGTTCCAAGCAGGGAAGGAAGATAATACTCGTTACAACAGCAGTATGGCAGGAGTTGTACTTGCGTTTCTCAGGACTCTCTCAGCAATTCCACCAGGAGATGGGGCCCTCCCATGTTCACAGTGTGAAAGATAAAACCCAAGTTCATGAAGCCAGGACATGGGAGAAACTGGGACTTGATCCTAGGCCTGGCTCACACCAAAGCCTAGGGTTCGGCCTCTATCCCATGGATGTGGCATGTAGGAACACGAGCAAGCCCCCTAGCCTCTTCCTAGCCCCCACTGCTCCAACCCATTATTGCAGGCAGAGCCAGGTGGAGCTCAGCGTACCACAAAGCACTTTGGAATTCATAAAATGGTAATTTATTGAACAAGTCTTTGCAGTAGGGAAGTAATGAAAACCACTATATAAATTACGAGGCCATTGGTATTATACAATTGGAGTTAATGCTGTTAGGGTACAGAGAACCTCCCCCTGACTCCACCCTCCTGGCTGAGATGTCTGCTCCCCGAAGCCTGAGGGAGAACCTCAGAGAGTCCCTGAGACAGCCAGTCAGACTTCACCCTGCGTTTTTCTGGGAAACACCGGGGGATCAAATGCTCCTTAAGCCTCAGTTTTCATCATTGAAATGGGTATAACAGCAACATCTGCCATAGCAGCCGGTCCTTCATCAATGGAAAGGCTCTTCCATATGAGGGCATGCACTTGTATTAGCGTTATCATCACAACCAGATTTCCTCCGTTTGAAAACCCACACAATTTCCCTTTCTAACGTTTTACTATTTCTGGGATCATGATGCATCATCCATGGGCCAGAATACAGTTCTCTTTTCTGCCTCTGCAAAGCTGTAAACTGTAAAAATCAATGGAGTCATCAGGCCACAGCTTTTTGCAGAATGTTCTGACTCCGCTCTCCACTTTTGCTCACTTGGTGGGGGTGGCCAGAGGAGCCCATGGGCCTGGCTGCCCTCTGCTCTTGCATCTCCAAGTGGAAAATGAGCTGGGTTTTAGACCCTTTTGCTGTGTGACCTCACGTGCCCTCTCTGGGCCTCAAGTTTTTCTAATGATAAAATTAGGGCTTTGGGTAATTAGAATGGTTTCCAAGGAGTCCCGGTGTGGTGTTATAGGATGAGTACTGGACTGCTAACTGCAAGGTGAGTGGTTCAAATCCACCAGCCATTCCTTAGAAACCCTATACTATGAGTTGAACTCGACAACAACAACAATGGATTTCAAGCCTATCTGAACTTCCAAGGGAGATTGTTAAACTATAGATCACTGGGGCCCCTGGACCACTAACCACAAGGTCAGTAGTTCAAATCCACTAGCAGCTCTGATGGAGAAAGAAGAGGCTCCCATGAAGATTTACAGCCTCAGAGCCCTATACAGGGTCGCTACGAGTCGGAACTGACTAGATGGTAGTAGGTTTGGCCTTTTTGGTTTGGGCCCTACCCCAGGCCACTTTGTATGGAATAAGGCTCAAGAATTTCTGTTTAAGCAGCTTTCCAGTGATTCTGATGCAGATCATCTCTGAGCTGATATGCAGACACTGCTCTCCTGGGTGGAATCCCTGAAGGGTGCAAACAGTAATACACTCAGCTGCTAAGGGGAAAGTTGGAGGTTGGAGTCCACCCAGAGGTGTCATGGAAGAGAAATCTGGTGATCTACTTCCAAAAACTGAGCCAGTGAAACTCCTGTGGAGCACAGGTTTACTTGGTCACACATGGGGTTGCCGCTATGAGTCAGCATCACCAGGAAAGCAAGGAGGGAACTGGGAGGGGTCAGACCTGGTGGTGATGGTGGGGACGCCATTGCGGGAGCTTGTGGGAAGCCCAGGGTTTGGCTTCAGCACAGCTGTGATTTGTTTCTTAGCTATATGACCTTGGGTAAGTTACTTAGCTTCTGTGTTTTCCTTTCCTCATCTCTACAAAGTGGGGGTAGCAATTCCCTGGAAGGACCGTTGAGAGGATTAAATTACACGATCGATGCATAAAGGTCCCTGTGTCCCTCTCAGACCACATGTCTTCACTGTCAGCCTGGCCCACTTGGCTCACCCATGCTGCACCCCTGAGTGAGTCTGGCCATCATCTCTCCACACTAGAAGCCTGGTGGGGGGCGGGGGGACAGAGGGTGAGTGATGTGGCTTGGGCAGGCTAGGGAGGGCTATATGCTACATGGAGCAGAAGACAATAACATCAGAGAGTGAGGGGAGCGGAAGTAGACAGGGTGAGGGTGTTCTGAGGCTAAAATATAGTTCCTTCTTTCTGCAATGCACTTCTCAATTAACTTAATGGGCCTCTCGGCTGAGCAGGGGCCTGGGAGGAGGCAGGACGGAAGTGGGAGCTGGGCAGCTGACTCTTGGTTGAGCAGGTTAAGCTGGCTCCAGGGGTCTGAAGACGGGAAGCTGGGTTGGTAGTTGGGACCTACCCTGTTTTCCTCTTTGCTCTCTCCAACTCAGAGCATGGCCCCTCTAGTATTTGTTAGGGTAAAGAATTTCTGCTGGGAACTGTCACCTAGGGAAGTGACAGGGAGCTTGGCAGCCTGAAGGGTCCCCAGTGTTGGGCTAGGGGCCCAGCAGCCCCGTCTATGAATGTGGTGGCTCCAAGTGGTGACTCTTTGATCTAGTAGCAGCAGCAGAATGTGTTTTCAGTCTGGATGGACAGGGACAACCTCCTGGGCAGGGTGGCCTTCCACTGCAGGGGCGACAGGATGGAGAGAGGCTGGCAGAGTCCTTTCCACCCCTTACCATTCCTCATCTTATACCTGCTAATGGCTTTTCTGGATCACCCTCCAAGCCCCGTGTCTTCTTACAGATTGCTTCTCTCTGAGCCTCAGTCTTCCCATCTGTAAAATGGGGATCCTCATAGCAGTGAGAAAACAGGCAAGAGCTCAACATAAGGCAAATTCCCAGTTCACCATGGGTCAGTCAAGGCAGAAGGTGAGGGGCCAGGGTGGTGGGTGGCGTAGAAGAGAGAGGGTGGAGGCAGGAAGACAAGACGGGGCTCTTCTCAGCTCCCTCAGGAAAGTTGGGTGAGAGGATCTGAAGGGCATGCTTGCTCCCATGGGTGGGCTTCCATAGACAGCATCATGGGGATGTCCCAAAGGGACCTTCATACAGGTCAGAGCTCAGAAATGCAAGGAGAGGGCAATTTGCATGGGATTTACATGTGTTTTGCATATGACAGTGGGCCTCAAAGTCTATTCTCAGGCATCCTTGGGGCAAGCTGAGATCTGACTCTACCTGATACTTTCATTGCTCAAAGGGTGGCTGGTCCAACTCCTTAGGGTACAAAGGCCACAGGGGCAGGGGGCTGAGTGAGTAGTATGGAGGAGAGGTGGCATAAGAATGTAAAGATGAGGTTTTCTGCTCCCCAAAAGATTTACAGTCTCTATACAGGGTCACTATGAGTCAGAACTGACTCAACTGCACACCATCACCGCTGACAGGCACAGGAACTCAAGACGCTAGGTGACTTGGCTGGACGGGACAGCCAGATTCAGCCCTGGGCAGTGGGTCACAGAACCCATGCTCTCCTGCCACCTGCAAATTCACAAAGAAACACACTGAGGTGTTCACTGTCCCAGGGTCTGGCCCTGCCTCTCCCAACTCCACCAGCCTCCCAGCCTCTGGGCACCCCTGTTCTGGGTGTGGGTGGGAGAGGCAGGGTCCATTTGCCCAAGGCTCCTGCCCAGGGATGATGAAAAGTTGATTGTCCTGAGAACGTTCTTTGTCTCCCAGGTGTCAAGTCCAGAACAGTCAAGGAGACAATTGCTTCTGGAGTTGCATTTGTTAATCTTGCATTGGCATTTGTTAATTTATTTATTTTTCATCCTCAGAATTAGGACAGCCTCTTGAACTCAAAATGCAAATGTATGCAAAGCAAGATGAACAGGCATCTTTAAAATCTCTGCACTTTTCCCCCCTCTGTGCATTAACGGAATTGAGTTCTCTCCAGTCAGAGGGTCCAGGTGTGGGGTGGGGAGAGGTGGGAGTAATGGGCAGATGTGGTCCCTACTAGGAGGCCTCTGCAGTGGGGTGTGGTATTATCACCCCCATCTTACTTAGAAGCCAGTGAGGCTGACATAGTGAAGACATGCACAAGATCACACAATTTACTATGTGGAACCCAACTCTGAGTCTTTTTGACCCCCCAATCCTATTTTCTTTACTCTGTGCACACATGCCTTCTTACAACTGTCCACAGCCACTAGCTTCCCTTCCCTGCCCCATGCCATGGGGGAACTCCAGCTTAGAATTTAGGGCGTGGCCTGGCAGGGGCCAAGTTGAGGTTGTGGCCTTTGGCAGGGTGCCCGAGTGGGTGTAGGACTTTGGAGGGATCCCTATCCTCCCCCAATAGCCCATTTCTGTGGCTTGGCCTGAGCCCCCTGGCCAGGAGATGGAGATGGAGACACAGAGAGAGTCTAACTATCCTTCTCCCACCTCCAGCCTTCCCTGCTGGACCAGGTGGATGGAGTTATTGCTTGCCGGGTACTTACAGGACCTTCGGATCAGAGGCCTTGGCCTAATTGCTAGAAAAGCTTCCCTCAACTCCCCAGGAAGCAAAATCTGACAGATTTCCTAACATCAGTCCTGTCGCTGGAGGGTAAATGGAGAGAGAGAGTAGATGTGTGTGATAGAGAAAGAAAGAGAGAGAGAGGGAAGTTAATAACAGAACACTCTAGGTCTCTGGGAAGGAGGCCTCCTCTTCTGGCCTTATCTTCAACTCTAGGTCTCTGGGAAGGAGGCCTCCTCTTCTGGCCTTATCTTCAA
>NW_006408525.1:3477769-3542495 GCF_000296735.1 Chrysochloris asiatica | reverse complement strand
TTCTGGCCTTATCTTCCTCCATCTCCTTCTCCTCCCTCCCCAGTCTTCCTTCTTCTCCCAGGAGCCAGGTTTCACTGCTAACATCCCAAAGAAGGAGGCTAGAGCAGCAGAAAGGATTTGGGAGCTGGAGTGAGTGAGGAAGGCTGAACTGGGGTGGGAGCTTAGAGCTGGTGATGGTTATTATTGTAAAGTGCAGTTGAGTCTGTTCCAACTCATAGAGACCCTGTGTAGGGTTTCCAAGGAACAGCTAGTGAGCTTGAACCACTGACCTTGTGATTCAAACCGATCTTATAGTCCAGCGCATTAGCCCACAGTGCCACACTAGGATGGAAGGAGGATGGAAATGTGGAGGGTGGGGTAGGGGCCCCTGGGAAGAGTAAGAGAGCTGAGAGTAACAAGGACTCTGAAGAGAAGCCAGAAAGAAGGGGGATAGCTAAGAACAGTTTTCCTACTTTTCTCTGACCCATCTCTGATGAGTTTGTACAGTAGCTGAGATTGGAGCATCACCCAGGACAGTCTCAAACTTCCAGCAAGCACAGTCCATCCTGGCTAGCAGTCCTCCGTGACTGCGCCCAGAGCCCCGGGTGGTCAGGAAACCAGAGGACCAGGAGACAGACACTAGCTGCACCCTTAGCATTTGCCACCTGGTCTCTGCACCTCAGAGCAGGTGCACAGGTTGCAGCCTGTTGCTTGGGGAAATGTGTGCCCAGGCAGAAAGCTGGGCTGCAGCCTGGCGTTGGGGGAGAGGTCCCCACCATCTGTTCCATAGACAACAGACAGCGTTGGTTCCGCCAAGTCAAACAGCCTGGATGAAAACAGGTTCCCTGGAATCCCAGCAGCAACTGCCAGCTGGGCGACTTTGTGATGAGCACTCCGGGATCTAAGCAAGGGAGCCACAGACAGCCCTGGTCCTGACTATCTGCCTCCTGTCTCCCCTGGGGGCGTGGAGGTATGGGTACTGCCAGGCCACCCACCACCATCTCCACCACCATCTCCCTTCCCTCCCTGAATTTTTCTCCAATATTAAGTCTTATTGGGAAAGAGCAGGAGGAAGTTTGAAAAATAAAAAAAAATAAAAAAAAAAATAAGCGCAAGAAGCCATTCTTTTCCCCTTTAATTTTTTAAAGGAAAAATTAATTTTCCCTTTGCCTAAGTACCTGTCACCTTAAATTAATGTCTCTAAGAGCGAAAATGACGGAGAAGTTGGGTCATTAGGCAAATTTTAATTAGAGGCTCAGACGTCCTTTACTAATAAGATGTTACATATATTTCATTCTGGTCTTGCTCCCCACTGCCAGGACACCTTTGCAATGCAACTGGAGGCCTCTACGGAGCCAAGGCAATCGGGTCTTAGGGAGCTAGACCTGGGGTTAGGATGGAGAAAGTGGATAGGTTTTCTTCTCTTGCAGAGAGGGAGCTGAGCATAGCTGGGGACGGGAGATTGTAGGGTGGGCTTTTTAGTGGTCTTTTCTTGAAGGTCCACTCTACTACTGGACAAGCTTCCTGTCTCTCGAGTTGACATCATTGCTTCATCCTGGGGTGAGCTCTCAGATCATCTGAGACAGGTATGTGAGTGAATGTGTGTGTGATGTGTGTGTCTGTGTGTTTGTGTGTGCATGTGTGTGCAGAGAGAGGCAGTACAACAGAGACCAAAGAACACTTCAAAAGTCGGATCTGAAGCCAGATTCCTCACCATTCACATCTGGGCTCTAAGTATGCATTTTTTAGTAAGTTACTTAGCTTCTCTGTGTTTCAGTTTCTTCACCTGAAAAGATGGGGTTAATGAGTACCTACCTCCTACAAGTGTTGAAAGAATTCCATCTGACTTAATATATAAAAACCATTTAGAACAGGGTCTAACAGTAGTCAGCCCATGTGCACCCACATGCCAGCAAGCACACATGTGTGTGTCCAGTGTGTCCGCTGACCTTCAGTGGACAGAAGACTGGGTTTGGCCTGTGCAACTGTCACTCCAGCCTGTGTGGCTTTGGGAGGCCACCGTACTTCTCTGACCCTCAGATTTGTCATCTGCAAAGAGGCATGGCATTTTACCCAGTCAGGCCCCTGCCTCGTTGCAAAGATGACCCCAGCCCTGGCTTAAAGCTGTACTGTACTCTGAGACCACAAGACCAGGAAAGGGTCGTGCAAGGCTGCTTCTCTGGGCATTTCCCACCATGTCTCTGCACCTGGCAGCAAGAGCACAGGCTGTGGCCTGTTGCTTGAGGGTAATATGCCCAGGCAGAAAGCTGGACTATAGTCTGTGGTTGGAGGGTCTCAGGGTGCCCCTCCTTGTGTAGGATTAAGATTCAAACGGCAAGCAGGTTAGTCTGGGAAGCATTGTGGGGGAAGTAAGGAGGCCTCCCTGCTTATACCACCCTACATATCTGCAAGTAGTGTTGATAACACCAGCCTTGCAGCTTATAAGCCCCTCCAAGCAGGGGTAGACATGCACATGTCTGTGTGAAGGTGGTCAGGAAGGGCATCTTCGAGAAGCCTTGTCTGTGGGACATGCCCTTCCTCCATGCTCTTCAGGGGACAATCTATGCTCTTCTTGGTCAAGTCCTCCTTGGCCTTTGAAAGTGGCCAGTGCAAGTCACATGTACAGACCACATGGTGGTCAGGGCAGCGGTAGATACAAACATTAAGTATATTCTGTCGCTAAAGAGGCCTGTTGACGCACTGGTTAAGTACCTGACTGCTAACTGAAAGGCTGACAATTTAAACCCACCAGCCACTCTGTGGAAGAAAGATGAGGCAGTCTGCTTCTGTAAAGATTTACAGCCTCAGAAACTCTATGAAGCTCTGTGAGTTTTGGTTTGGGATTTATCCTGTCTATGCCCCTGCTCTAAAGATGCTCAGGATCAAGCCTGGGGACATGGTCCAACAGGAACTTCTTCACCTTGTTGTGGGAACACAGCTGGGGGACACACTTTCCATTTCTGGGCTTTAATTTCCTCTGGAGACCATTCAACAGAAGCAGAGACAATGTCAGCTCCCAGGGATATTCCTGCACTCTCTGGGAACTTCTAAAAAAGAAGATGGAGAATAGAGAACTTGACAGGCTCTGTAAGTGAGGATGAAAGGGGAGCTCATGCAGACTCAGCACCTACTGTGTTCCCCACTTTAAACATGAAGACTTCCTTAATCCTCTAATGGTCCTGTAAGTGTTACCATCATTGCCACCTTTACAGATGGCAGAATTGAGGGTAAGTAATTTTCCTAAGGTCACACAGTTAGTAAAATGACATTTAAACCCAGGTCTGTCTGGACTTTAATTCTTCCTTTGTAGATAAATGCATGGACTAGTGGGAGGGCCCAGGGGAGGGGCAGGCAGCCTCACAGCCTATGGCTCAGAAGCTGCTGGGGTCAGAGAGGCTGTGTGACTTCAGAGAAGACCCTTTCCCTCTCTGGGCTTCTGTCTTCCCCTTGTGCAGTGAATCAAATAAACCTAGCACCTCCTTCTGACACCATATTTGAAGGGTCTTGGGGAAAAGAAATAAAGCAGAGTGATGAGGGGCTGGTGGGGGGCCATGGCTGAGTTGCACCTCTCGCTCTTTGCCTGCTTCCCAGCCCCACTGTGACTCATTGGCCCCAAGTTCATCTTTGGGCCAAGAGTACAAGCCGAGGGCAGAGCCATTGCTAAAGCCATTACTCACCACGGCAACGCCTGAGCCATAGCCACGCGTGCTCGCAGGACCTGACTTACCGTGGAAAGGAAAGGAAAGGAAATTACACTAATTTTCCTGGAACAAGAGACAAGCATGCTGACCTTGCCTGATTCTTCCCACCTGTGCTCTGCTCCCTACCTCCTCTTGGTTGCATTAGAAGTTTTACTACCCCTCAGAGGTGTGTGCAAAGACAAAAAGGATGGCATCAGAGAGGCAGAGGTCTCTGATGGCGCTCAAGAGCCCTTGTCATCAGTCCTAACTCCTCTGATTTCTTCTGGGGACAAGGAGTCAGGGTATATGGATAGTAGTAGGAAACATGAGGACTGATACCCTGCAGGCTTGTGGGGAGGACACAGGAGGTGGTCAGGGTCAAGAGGAAGCTGGAGTGAACTGGTGATGCAGAGGAAATGGACTGGGCAAAGAGAATTGGCATGTTTGGTCACCTGGCACATACAAAGCCTCAAAATAACCCATCATAACCAGGCTCAGAGAGGTTAAGTGACTTTCCCAACAATACAAATCTTTTCAGGAGGGAGGACCAGGAATTGAACACCAACTCTGTATGATTCCAGAACCTTCTCCATTCTACTATGGTGCTTCTCTCCTGCCCAGGCATTGGGAATTATAAGTTTGAGCAATGGACCTCAATGCCAAATTGCCTCAATCTTCCTATCTGTACAATGGGAAGATTAGACTGAATGATTCTCTAAACTTCTGCTTAGTTCTGCCTTTCTATGCTTAAGAGGTGAGAGTTTGGGGACATCCTTCTCAATGTTGAGAGCCCCAAATGGCTTGGGTGACATTGGAATTTAGCCTGACTTTTGTCATTAGTAAATTCTAAGGATCTCATCATTACCACCTTCAGACCCTCTGAGTCCATTGGTTCTTGGTTTTAGCTGTGTTACCATGTTGGAGGTTAAGACACAGCCCCCAGTCACAAACTCGACAGGCCTATAAAGTGAATAAGGACACCAGGAAGGAATGTCCTCCTCAGTGCAATCAACCACAAGAGAGAAAAAGGCAGCATTTGCCCAAAACAAAGCTCTGGAGGTAGGAAGGGGCAGGGAAGAAGGATGAATGGAAAGGGAACCCAGGGAGGAAGTAGAAAGAAAGCTATTACATGGAGGGGATTGCAACCTATGTCACGAAAAAAAATGTGCATATATTGTTGAGTGGAAAATGAAGTTGTTCTGTGTGTGAACTTTCATCCCAGCTAAAATTTAAGAAGAAAAAGAAAAGAAACATAAATATTGAAGAAGGGGGAAAAAAAGACACAGGCCAGCCTCAGAACCCCAGCAGGCAAAGAGACCCTGAACAATTTCTCTCTGACACACTGACACCTCTGTCTTTGTCCCTTCCCTTCCAGACACAGACCCCAATTAGCAGCTTAGCACCAAAGTTCCCAGACACTTTCCTGCTACTGGATACACTGAATAATGGAGCTGTTTCAGGAGCTGGGATGTGGAGGATGGGAGGTAGGAGGTGAACCTGTAAAATGCATCCAGAGAGCTTTCCAGTGCTGCACGTTGTTCACACTCTGAGAAGCAAAAGGACTCCTGGTTTGAGTATAATCTTCTTACAATCCATCACTCATTTCCTCTGAGGTCACACCATCATGCTAAGTATTGAGGAATAACAGAAGAAATGGGACGGAATAACAGGATATTGTGACTATTTCCCTTAGGGGATTATTGGTTTTGTGAAGGTGACCACCTCATCTAAAGGAGTTAGGTGGTGGTGGGGTGGTGATGTGCCATGGAGTCGGTTACTACTCATAGCAACCCTGTATAGGATTTCCAAGGCTATAAATCTCTATGGGAGCAGAAAGTCTCATGTTTCTCCCACTGAGTACCTGGTAGACTCGAACAAATGACCTTGCGGTTATTAGCCCAGCTCGTAATCCACTATGCTATCAGGGAGTTTGGGGAGCTGGGAAAAACAAAAACAAATACCCTAAACTTGTTGACATCAACCCCTTGTATTGCAGAGTAGAACTGAGCTCCATAGGGTTTTCCTGGCTGTAAACCTTACAGAAATACAGCACCAGGCTTTTTTCCCACCGTGCTGCTGGGTGGGCTTGAACCACTAACCTTTAGGTTAGTAGCTGAGAGCAAACCATTTGCATCATCCAGGAACTGCTTGGCGAGATACGGAGTTCAGATGCAGAAAGATAACTGAAAAAAGGTATTCAACCGGATGTTGGAAGGAAGAGGAAATCCCCTACCCTTAGGTGGCCTTTTCTTGGAGAGAGATGAGTCAAACTCTTTACCCTCAGGGAGCCCAGCAACAAAGGAGACTCAAGCTGGTGTGTGTGTATGTGTTCACAAGCACACGGATACAAAGACCCATTCCCAGGGCAAGAACTCTCACTTTCTAAATTTGTTCAACAGAAATGATACCAGTGAACTTTGAGGAAAGTCTTCTCTAGCCCCATACTTTGTCATTTTGGGCAGAAAAGCTCAAATTAGGAGAGAAAGTATAGATTTCATGTCTGACTCTTTGTTGGATTATGAAAGAATGAACAGGAAGTTATAAACACACACCTAGCCCTAGTCTTGTCACCGTTACCAAATGACTTCAGAAGACCTTTCACCCCCTCTGGGCTGCAGTTTTTCTCATCTGTAAAATGATGGATCGGGTTTAGAAGATCTCTCAGGTTTTTTCTTCTCTTGCCAGGCTTTTTTTCTTTTTTACCTGATGAAATTCTTCTCAAGCAGCATCCCCTACTCCTTCTGGGAACAGCAGTTTTCCATGGTCTTTAAGAATCTGGGCACCAAAAAGTATCACCCATATTAAATCTGGACCAAATAGAGTTATACTTTTTACATTTGTCAGCTGTCAAGTGTTGTACACACATGTGTCAAGAACTGTATTCAGAGATGTGGTTCATACAGCCAAAATACATGATTTAAATCCTGGCTCCAAGCAGCTTGTACAAGCCAAAGTATACCTACCGCAGGATCTGGGCTAAGGGTTTAGTCCAATC
The DNA here is from genome assembly GCF_000296735.1 of Chrysochloris asiatica. Taxonomy (NCBI): domain Eukaryota; kingdom Metazoa; phylum Chordata; class Mammalia; order Afrosoricida; family Chrysochloridae; genus Chrysochloris; species Chrysochloris asiatica. The sequence continues at coordinate 3,535,841 of NW_006408525.1, read as the reverse complement.
CTTTTATTCTATAGAGTGAGTAACTGTGGTTCAGAGAGGGGAAGGGACTTCACAAGAGCCATTGAGTTGAGCTGGTCTATGCACACATACATACAAATACAATCTCCTTGACGTTATGATTAATTAGGCATCAAATTGAGAGATACTAAAGGGGCCAATGGAGTTCTGTTAAATTAGTCAATTACTTCCAATCTTTCCATAACTTGTGGGGATCTGCAAAAGCTACAAAATAAAAGAAGGTAGCACAGTACAAACAAATAAAGACTAAATGGGACCTACTCATGCATCCATTACTAAGTTTCCCTCTGGAGACACTTCCTCTCAAGGGCATCTCTAACTCTGATGTGGTTTTTGATGTTCACTCCTTGGTTACATTGTTCAGCGCTGCCATTTATCTTGTTTTCCCAACTATACTTGGGCATTAGGCTGAGGGTGCCATGGATAGAACTGGAGATCGAGAGAAGTTCATTAACTCATATTAACTGTTTTTCTCCTCCTTGGATGGGAGCTCTATTCCATGAAGTGACAAAGTTCTTTACATGAATAATGGATCACCATGACCTTAAGATTTACCCCCAGAATCTTAAGAGCATTAGAATTGACCTTAAATTAAAAGAGCCCCACTTTTGTCTCCACTTAGTTTTAGAGCAAGACAGACAGGAGTTTGAACTTCAGTAATCTCAAATTCAGAAGTCCTTGGTGGTGCAAATTGTTAATGTACTCACAGCTAAATGAAAAGTTGGGCTTCTGAGTCTACCCAGAGGCATCACAGAAGAAAAATCCTCTGAAGCACGTGGGATTGCTATGAGTTGGGATGACTTGAATGGTAACTGGTGGAATCTCAGGTTCATGGGACCTTTGTCTTCTTGGATTTCTGAGTCGGTGTCCAAAGTCTCATTGTCAAACTAAGAAGAGAATCCAACATTCGCTGTGTCCTCATCATGCCTTGATGTTTTGCATTTGTTATTTCGTTTAATCCTTATAGGAGTCCTGAGCAGAAGGAATTGTTACTATTGCACGGGTTTCACAAATGTGGAAATAGAGGTCTAGAGATTGAATACCTGCCCCAAGCTCACCAGCTAGCAAATGGCAGGTCATAGTTTCCAGCTCAGAACTCGCTCTCCTTCCATTTTAAAATAGGTGGTAGGTTCAGGGATAGTAACAGAATGGGCCCAAAATATCCATCATTGAATCCTTTCAAATTTCCTATATTTTCCAATCTGCAGCTCCCGTCTTGGCTGCAGCAGGCAAAACACCAGATTTCCAGGTTCCCTTCTCCCTCTTTGGGAAAATGGAACCAGGGTGGGGTTTCTACCTCCTTATCCTTGTCCTCTAAATCTCAAATTTGCCTCTTGGGGGAATTTTTTGTCACACTAACTGGCTTTGTAAAATTGGAATGTTCAAACAACTCACTCTGCTCCACAAGGGTCGTTTGGTGGCTCCCTAGAATAGTAAATCTGCAGGGGGGCAGCCATCCTGCTGGGATCAGCTTTAACTTGTCTGGTAGCTCCTGCTGACTCTATCTTCTCTTCACTTCTCACCTCTGCACCATATGTAGAGGTTATGTGAGGAGCAATGTGTGTAGGGGAAGAAGTCCCCCAAAACTCCCAAAGGAAAACACTTTCTTATAAATGTTGGAAATATGTTAGAGTTGTCAAATTACTTTAAACCAATTGCATCAATTGAGAAACACAGTCATGTTTCTGTGCATTCTGCAACAGCATAAATATTGCTAAAGTTTCATCAAGACAGGAAATAAAAGCAATGTAAGGTTAATAGGAGTCACCAGAATCTTGGGTTGAGAAGAAACATTCAGGGCCAGAATTACAGACAAGTTTCAGAACCACAGACAGCAGCAGAATCAGTTACCCTCTCCCTCTCTTTGTTCCTGTTTAAGATGCCTTGCCTATGGCTGGGGTCAGAGCTTGAAACGGGCAGGCTTCCTTCTCTTGACCTGTTTATCTGGCCCCTGCCTTCCCTTTTCCCCAGGTTGGACATATCCTGGGGCCATAAACAGCTGGCACTGCCCTGGCACATTTATAGAGCGAACTAGCTCAGGCCTCCGACACAGAGGGCATCTGGGCTGTTCAGGCCTCCTCCCCATAGGGTAGGTGACCTTCTTCTTTGATTGAGGAGCAGGTGGCTGGCTTGGCTCTATCAAGGATTTTTTTTTTTTTCTGTGACAGGTGGCCCGAAGCGATTGAACAAGAGCTCTCTCCCTTCCCCCACATCCAAGCTTTGACTGCAGGGTGCAAGGAGGTAAATTAAAACTAAGGTTTTTATGAAATTAGAACCATAAAACCACAGGCTACAGCAACACAACAGCTATAGCCATAAACCCAGAGCACATTCAATCATAGAATAGGTACTTTTACACATTAAGTAGGAACATTTATGTACAGGTAACAGAGAATAACTCCTGATCATGTGTTTGTGGCAATAACGGGCCCTTTATGGAGATTTTTGTGGCTGGTTAATTGTGGTGGATGGAACAAGAGGGATGCACCATGGAAGGTCAGTGTACATAAAACTGACCTGGCTGAGGCTGAACTTCTGACCAAGGAAGATCAATTCTCTATGTGTCTGCTTCCAAATCAAATCAAATCACAATGCTTACATATCCAAATCAAATCACAATGCTTACAATAGGATTTAGGAAGAAGAGTGTTTTAAAGTTTTCCTTAAGCCTTCAAATGTGTCTCTATCATCTATCTCTCCAAAAACTTAATTCAGCGAGTCCTGGTCACTGGCAGCATTAAGAACTCAACTCTTTAGTTTATTCACCTTTAGACCTTCTGATTGGCTTCTAGGGTGTTCTCTGAGCTGTCTAGGTCCTGGGAAGAGGTGGGCTTAGAGGTTAAGGCTTCTGCTGCTTCCTAAGTCCTGGAAAAGGCAAAGAGACACAGATGACAACGATCTAGAAATTCTCCCCAACAGCTAATGATATTGCTGAATTCAACGAACATTAGCTCACTATACTTTTGTTGAACAGCTGCGGTGTATCAGGCTCTGGGTACAGGGATATAAAGTGAATTATACGCAGTTTCTTTCCTCAAAGTGTTTGCAGTCTGGTAGGGGAGTTGGAAAGGTAGCAAATAAATTACACTAAATAGATTCTGAAGAACACATTGCCATTAAGTTCAGATTCACAGGTCAGAGCAGAATTGCCTCATAGGGTTTCCAAGGTTGCAATCTGTGACCTATAGGATAAGCACTGGACTGCAAGAATGGTTTGAATCACAAGGTTGGTGTTTCAAACTCACCATCTGCTCCTTGGAAACCCTAAAAGGGTTTCTATGAGTCAAAACCAACTCAACAGGACTTAAATAAAAAATAATAACAATTTTTATAGAAGCAGACTGCCAATATCTTTCTCCCACTGAGTAGCTGGTGACCTTTTGGTTAGCAGCCACCAGAGTTTATATGTTGTTGTTAAGTGCTGTCAAGTCGATTCTGACCCATAGTGACCCCGTATAGGGTTTCCAAGGAGCAGCTGGTTAGCTTGAACCACCGACCTTGCAGTTCAAATGACTTGTTGTTAAATGTCATTGAGTCATTTCCAACTCAGTGACTCTGTATAGGGTTTCCAAGGAGTGGCTGGTTGGTTTGAACTTCCAATCTTGAGATTAGCAGTCAAGTGCTTATCCTATATCTCCACAACAGGACTGCAGGTATATATATACAAATATACACTTGATCTTAGCTGAAAGGTGGCGCTGTGGGTTAATGTGCCAGACTGCAAAACCATTAGAACTGCAAGGTCAGCTGTTATGGGTCATAACCGACTCGACAGCACTTAACAACACTATATATTTTTTTTTTGTTTTGAGAGAGAGAGAGTGTCTATATGTAACAATAAAACTATTTTTATCTGGAGCAATTTGATACATGAACACAAAACAACAAACCCAAACCAGTTGCCATTGAGTTGCTTTTGCCCTGTATGTGCAGAATGAAACTGTACCACATGGAGTTGTCAAGGCTGTGACTTTTCAGAAGCAGATTACCAGATCTTTCTTCTGAGGTATCGCTGGATGGGTTTGAACTTCCAACCTTTGGTTAGTAGTCACATGCTTAACAGTTTGCTCCACCCAGGGACTTCAATGAATGTATTAACAGTGGTTAAAATTCTTTAGAAACCGAGAGATGTGCTCACCTCTCCCAAAGGTTAGCAGCCAATCGCAAACCATCTGCACCAATAGTCCTGGGAGAGTGATGGGCTTAGCAGAGAAGATTAGCACATACTGAGGTTTCTTTTGTGAAGGAAGAGTGTCTGCGATTGGATGTTGGAGGGTCGAGTAAGCCCCTCCCTCCCCATGCTTTGCCTGGAGAAGCCAACCTCTCCATATCCATCCCTTAGCTTCCTTCCTACAATAAATACACTCATCTTCCCTGCTCAGTTTCTAAGACCCCTTTGGAATGTGAGCAGTGTTCCTCTTAACTACAGGTTCAGTGTTTGCCTTAATCATAGTATTCTGAAACATAATGCAGGGTTGACAACAGTTTTCTGTTATCTGCAATTCAGGGTTATCAGTGACTTCCATCCAAGTCCCTGTGCTCTTTACTCCACTTCATTGAGATCTAGCCATTTATACAAGGAACAAAAGGAGCCTGGGAAGAGTGTGACAGTCTCTTGCTGGGGGATCCCAGGCAATCTTCCGGGAGGAGAGGGCCTGTGATGTGGGGTTTTGAGAGATGTCAAGATATGCCTTTAGTTTCACCTGTAGGGATGTTGCAGGGGCTGGGGGCTGGTGTGGAACACGTAGCTGACTTTACCTGTCCCACCTCTCTCTCTTATGTCTGCTCTGATGAAACCCCTGGTTAGGTTTGTGCCACAGGATCTCCTGAGCATCCTTCTACATTCAGAAAGGACTGCATCTCCACAGACTCTGGAAGGTATGCTTCAGGGATCTGCACTGCCAGAAATAATCTTCATCTCTTCATAGAACTTTATACATTTATGACACTTTCCCTGATGAAGGCCTTATAAAAATTCCACTGTGTGGACATGTTCAGAAGAGGTCATTAGCTCATTTAATAGACAAGAAACTTGCCCGGGGTCATCCTTAAGTAGCAGAGCTGGAATCAGATCTCAGGTCTCCTGACTCCTAGGCAGGACCTATTACCTCTACCAGACTGGGAGGTACAAATGGTTTGTGGATGGCTGCTAACCGAAAGAAAGGTTGGCTATATGAACCCACGCAGTGGCACCAGGGAAGAAAGATCTGTAGATCTGTAGAAATTGTTGTTGTTATTGAAATGTTAGCGGAGTCACTCTGAAGGAGTTGCCAACGCCATGCGGGTTGTAGCAAAGGAAGGGCTTTATTGTGCCAACATGTGGCTCAGTGGATCTGTATCCAGAGACTGAGCCCTATCTTCCCTGTTTGAGAGTATTTTATAGGGAATGGAGGGTGCATGCATGAGTCTATTTGGAATTGGTTAGCGAGGGCCAACAGTGAGACTGGGCTACTTGGGATTGGCAGGTTCAAACACTGGGTGGGGAAGAATGTGTGAGCATTCAAGCAAGCACTTACAGAAACTGAAGCAGGTAAATGTTAGCTCCGGGCTTTGTTCCCTCCCGGAGGGGGGTCAGGGACAGATTAGCCTGGGCAGTCACCTGAGGCTGGGGTGGTCTGTTACTTCATTCCTGGAATGTGAACTCTAGGAATGAGGTGTAGGCTTGGGGGGCAAGGGGTCCTGTGCCTGCTTCTGCAGGCCTGTCTGCCTTAGTTGAGTGCCACGGAGTCGGTTCTGACCCATAGCGACCCTATATAGGGTTTCCTGGAGTGGCTGGGAACTGCCGAACTTGCGGTTCAGACAGACTTTGCAGTCCAGTACATAAACTCACAGAACCAGCCAATAAACTCCTCTGTAAGACATGCAGTAGCCAGGAATCAAAATCAACTTGATGACAATGGGTTTGGTTTATGTTTTAGCCTGAATTACCATTGCTGTCTAGTGGTTATGAATCGGGCTGTGAACCGCAAGGTCAGCAGTTCGAAACTACCAGCTGTTCCACGGGAGAAAGATGAGACTTTCTGCTCCCGTAAAGATTTACAGCCTCAGAAACCCTGTACAGGGTCGCTATGAGTGGGAACCGACTCCACGGCACATCACCACCACCCACCACCACTGCTGTCTGTATTTGACTCATTTCTCCCTTCTCAGTGTTATGTATTAACCCATGTAACATTAACAAATCCATCATGTAGGGACAATTGTAGGGAAATGGATAGGAAAACTGTGGCACAGGGATGCTAACTAACTTACCCAAAATTCTACAGCTGGCAAATAGCAGTCAGACAGCCTGGCTCCAAAGTCTTCACTGTTAACCACCACTACACTTCCTGTGGGGAAAACACTGGAGATTTTGGCTCAAGTCCTTCTTTTGACTATAATTTCAATGTGACCTCAGCAGAGTTACTTCACCCCTCTGGGACTCAGTTTCCTTAAACAAATAACAATCTCTCACATTTATATGGGGATTTGCAGTTATCAAAGTGTTTTGTCAGGCGGCACCACATTTGATCCTCACGACTCTTGGAAGAGTAGATGACAGTCTTGGTTTTACACATGAGGAAACTCAGGGCTTTAGGGTCTGGTGAAGTTGCACACTCCTAATGCTGGAGTCAGCACTGGGGCCCAGGCCTTCGTGGTTTACTTAACTCAGGACATGTGGGTCTTGGACTAACTGTTCTCAGAGAGTGCTGCCAGCTTAGCTACTATCCTTGCTGGGAAGTTAAGCATGGAGCGAACTCTTGGTGAGGGGTCATGCATCCCAAGTTTGGATCACAGACAGCAGCTCTCCTGTAGACAGCACTCAATCTAGGTGAGCCTATGAAGTTGCCCTCTGCAAACCCTCACCTTTCCCCAAGATTCAGTAGGGGCTTCCCATGGAACATCTCCCCAACAGAAGATGTCTTTCGAAAATAGCCATGAGCCCACTTCGGTTGGCCCAGGATCGAGCAGTGTTTCGTTCTGCTGTGCATAAGGTTGCTATGGGTTGGTACCGACTCGATGGCACCTAACAACAACAACAACCACTCTCCAACCTTCTCCTTCTTTGCCTGCACAGCTTTTCCATCCTCCTGAGGTATCAACCCTAGGGGTAGCCAGAAGCATCTCTGAGCTGAGGTTCTGCCCCCAGAGAGGCAAAGGGAAAAAGGGCAAAAATATAAAATAAAGATTATGCAGAAGAATTACTCTGCGTGTCTCTCCCATCTCCCTCATCTCCCGGTGTAAATTACCCTATTATTCTGCTCCCTTAGGACTCCTGATCGTCCGTATTTCTTCTTTTGAGCTAAAGTCATTCATGCAGTAAATTAGTTCTTTGCTTTGAAATAGCTCTGATTGTAGCAGTCTGTTGCCACCACTAGCAGCAACACCACGTCCCCCGGACAGTTTCCAGAAAAAATAAGGAAGAAGAAAGAAAGAAAATAAGCCCCAACAACTCTCCCTTCCTCCCACGCTGTTCACACGCACAGAGAGACACAGGGTGCCCATTTCCTGGGAAATGATTTCTTCGAAAGGCAAGTCCATGCTGAGAGCGTGTGCAGATGTAGACCTAACCTAGAAACAACTCAGGTTGGGGCCGAGAGGAGAACTACGGTCCCTAAGACCATGGGGACCACAATTTCTTCTTCCCCCTAAAAAACAAGGATTACTGGGGAAGCAATATGACACAGAGGTTAACTCAGGCTTTAATGTCAGACACCGACACCCTGGGTTCTGACACTTTTTAGTTATGTGACCTTAGGCAAGTGTCTCAACCTTCCTGAAGCTCAGTTTCCTTCACATACCTTACTCCAGACTCATATAGCTAGTTGCCTACTCAACATCTCTTAAATCTAATAAGCAAATGAAGCTTAACAAGTTCCCAAACAAACTTTTGATATTTCCCTTCTAAGCATGCCCCTCCCACAGTTTTCCCCATCCTTGTAAATATTAGCCCCACCTTCCTTTGCTCAGGCGCACATCCTTGTTACCACCTTTTACTCCATCCCAGTGTGGCGCTGTGGATTAATGCACTGGACTGAAAAATCAGTTTGAACTGCAAGGTCAGCGGTTCAAGTTCACCAGCTGCTCCTTGGAAACCCTATACAGGGTCGCTATGGGTCAGAACCAACTCAACGTCACTTAACAATAACTCTCTCACAGGCTAGGTGCATACTGTCAGCCAATCCTATTGGCTTTATTTACAAAATATATCCAGAATCTTCCCACTTCTTCCTACCTCCACAACTACTTCATTTCAGTAGCCTTCTAGATGGTTTCCTTGCTTCTGTCTTTGTGTCAAAAGAGGTTCTTTAAAAACAAATCAGATCTCATTTTACCTCTTTAAACCCTTCCAATGGTCAAGGCCTGACACAATCACAACCCTCCCCCAACATGGATACGGTGTTGTTGCTAGGTACTGTAAAGTTGGTTCCAACTCATAGAAACTCTGTAAAGGGTCACTGAGGCTATACATCTTTGTGGGAAAGATGAAAGCTTCATCTTTCTCCTGTGGAGCGACTGATGGCTTTGAACTGCTGGCCTTGTAGTTAGCAGTCCAATGTTTACCCTACAGCACCACACCAAGACAACTACCTGGCCTCCTGTTGTTGTTGTTGTTAAATGTCATCTAGTCAGTTCCAACTCATAGTGGCCCTGTATATAGAGTTTCCGAGGAGCAACTAGTGGGTTTGAACCACTGAGCTTGTAGTTTGCAGTTCAGTGTTTATCTTACAGCACTACACCAAGGCTCCTTGTTGTTGTTATTAGGTGCCATCAAGTCTGTACTAACTCATAGTGACCCTATGCACAACAGAACAAAACACTGCCCAGTCCTGGGCCAACCTCACAATTGTGGCCACGCTTGAGCCCACTGATGCTGCCACTGTGCCAATCCATCTCATTGGGGGTCTACCTCTTTTTATCTGATCCTCCACCTTACCAAACTTGATCCTTCTCCAGCAACTGGTCCCTCCTGACAATATGTCTGAAGTATGAGAGACAAAGTTTGGCCATCCTGGCCTCCAAGGAGCACTCTGGCTGCACTTCTTCCAACACAGAACTGTTTGTTTTTTTTGGCAGCCCATGGCACTTTGAATATTCTCCTCCAACACCATAACTCAAAAGCATCACTTCTTCTGTGGTCTTCCTTATTCACTATCCAACTTTTGCATGCGTATGAGGTTATTGAAAATACCATGGCTTGGGTCAGGCACACCTTATTCCTCAAGCTGACATCTTTGCTCTTCAACATTCTAAAAAGGTCTTGAACAGCAGATTTGCCTAATGTAATACATCGTTTGATTTCTTGACTGCTGTTGATGGTTGATCCAAGAAGAATGAAGTCCTTGACAACTTCAATCTTTTCTCCATTGATAAGAATGTTGTTTATTGGTCCAGTGGTGAGGATTTTTGTTTTCTTTACATTGAGATGCAGACCATAACGAAGGCTGTGCTCTTTGATCTTCATCAGTAAGTATTTCAAGTCCTCTTCACTTTCAGCAAGTAATGTATCATCTGCATATCGCAGGTTGTTAATGAGTCTTCCTCCAATCCTGATGCCACATTTTTCTTCATATAACTCAACTTCTTGGATTATTTGCTCAGCATACAGGTTGAATGAGTATGGTAAAAGAATACAACCCTGTCACACACCTTTCTTAATTTTAAACCATTCAAGGTTCCCATGTTCTGTTCGAACAATTGCCTCGTGGTTGTAAATTCATTTTTCAGGTTGTTGTTGTTGTTAAGTGCCATCAAGTCAGTCTCAACCCATAGTGACCCTGTTTAGGGTTTTCAGGGAGTGGCTGGTGAGCTTGAACCACTGACCTTGTGGTTCAAACTGCCTTTGCAGTTGAGCTCATTAACCCACAGTGTCACGCCAGGACTCTACCATCTACAAATTGTTGCCGTCATGTAACTTTGATCTCCCTTAACATTGTAGGATTAAGTAAGATAGAAGCGGGGGTGAGGGTGGCATGCTACCCACTTGCTTGTGAGAATCCTATCAGTTCTTTAATTTCTCCTATGGTGACAGGTGGGCACCCAAATCTTCTTGTCACCTATCAACTGTCTCTCCACTCCTAATGATACCCTCTTCTTTTTTACCCTATGGCTTTGGTCTTAAACTTAAGCTTGAAAGAGTAACAGAAGAAACCCTAACCCTCTCTATCTCATCAAGAATAACACAACCAAACTGTGCTATCATGATATAACTCATGAAAGAATCTGGGAGTTAGTCAAACTTATAGGGGTCGGGGCTTCTTTGGTAACTGATTTGCAGGATAAGGAATAAACAGATATTAGACTCCATAAAATAACTACATTTGTTTTATTTTTTCATCCAGGTGTCAATTCTTGGTGCCCAGTCATTCAACACTTTGGAAACGTGTCATCAGTTGCTAGGGAACTTACTCTTGGGATCTTGAGTCATACTTCGAGCTACCCATCTGTGTCTCTGTGTATGTGTGTGTGTGTGAGAGAGAGACATAGAAACAGAGAGACAATATGTCTCATATCTGATGGAGTGCTCTGAAGAAGAGGAGGAGAGAATCCACTTTTGGATCTTCCCTTTTCTCCTGCCTGTACTTCTCCACAAGTCACTGGACTTGGGTCATCTCTTCCACAGCTCACACTTTCTACTTCTGTCATTTCCTGGAAAACTGGTACAGCAGGCACGCTCCTCCTGGGGTCTCAGCTCTGCCCCTCATTCCCTGGCTCTCTGGTTTGCCTCACCCTCAGTTCCTATGGGCCCAGGTGTGCGAAGGCGGCTGTTTCTCCACCTGCCCAATGAGCTGCTGAGAGCTGTGACCTTCTGCCAACACCTGCGGGTGACGTTGCCCAGCTACAGTTGCTGTGGGAACGTGAAGTTAGAATTGCTTCACATTAGGGCGTGTAAAGTCTCAATCCCCACAGTGAATTAGTGTCGCTTTTCCCTGACTAAATTTGAAACCCATGTAAGCGATTGTCTGCTCCCAGGATGATTGAAGTTAGTGTGCTCCTACTTGGAGACTGTCAATCACGCCTTCCTCAGTCTTTGCTGAATGTGCCCAGTTTGCACAGTGGGAGTCTCGCAGAAATGCAGGGAAACTATTGGCAGTCATCTGAGAATCCCCTATCAGATGTAGGATATGTCCAGAGGAACCTCCTGGTCTAAGGATGGAGATAGTCTCCATTCTGAATGAGTGCTCAAGGTGATGGGCAAGACATAACTCCTGTCCTAAGGATGCTCCTAGTGTGATGAGAGAGACAGCCCTTGCCTAAGATAAGCCCTACTCTGACCATGGTCTTTTCAATGACCTCATATGCATGCGAAAGCTGGACAACGAAAAAGGAAGACAGTGGAAGAATTGATGCATTTGAATTGGGATGTTGGTGAAGAATATTGAATATATCATGTACTGTCAGAAGAATGAACAAATCAGTCTTAGAAGAAACATAAATGGAATGCTTCTCAGAAGCAAGGAGAAAGCTTCTTAGAAACAAGCCAGGTTTTGGCTTGTTTACTTTGGGTATGTCTTCAGGAAAGACCAGTCCCTAGCAAAGAACATCATGTTCAGTCAAGTAGAGACTAAAGACTAAGCAAAATGAGGAAACCCCACAGTGAGCTAGATTAATGCAGTAGCTTCAACAGTAGGGTCAAACACATCCACCATCGTGAAGAGGGTTTGGAAATAGGCAATGTTTGTCCTATAATGCGTGAAGTTGTTGTGAGTTGAAGTTGACTCTGAGGCAACTAACAATAGCAAAATCTGATGAGAGAGACCCAGTTCCTGCCCTGGAGTAACATCTGGTCCAGTGCAGAAGAAGACTTTTCCTAGGACATGGAGAACATGATGAAACTGTCCTGTTCCCCAAGGGTCCTATTGCTAGGGATGATCAGCTGAGGTGATTGATTGCTGAAGGAGAATGCGCATGGTAACTAACTTTCTGACACACAGAGCTCTAGAACTCCAAGTTTGGATTGTCCTTTGGTGACTCTGACTGCCCTTCCAGTCTTCAGCTCTGGGCTGTTCTGAGTTGTGTCCACTTTTGTCCAGCCCTCAGCTTCCTCTCCTGGCTCTTCCTTCTCCAAATATTTACTATGTAAAAAAAAAAAAAAAATGTAAACATATGAAAAAGTTGAAAGAACTGTCAAATACTCATATATTCAGCATTTAGGTTCTACGATTGTCAACATTTTTCTATGCAAGTATGTGTTTAGTCAAATGCCTAGCTATATACCCATCCTTCAAACCATTTTATTTTTGGTATATTTCAAACTAAGCTGCAGACATCATTGTACGTCATTTGTTAGCTTGTTGTTGTTAAGTGCAGTTGAGTCAATTCCGACCCATAGCCACCCTGTATAGGGTTTCCAAGGAGTGGATGGTGAACTTGAACCACCGACTTTACAGTTCAAATGACTTTGCAGTCTGACACATTAGCCCACAGCACCACACCAGAACTCCATCCATTAGCATGAGGGACTACAAAAAGTTCATGGAAAACTTCCACTACCTTAATTCCATTTTTCCACATTCTTTTTGAAGCTCCCTCATATTATAACATCCATATTATTAAGTAAACTTCCTTGTTTGTTTGTGGTTCTGTGCTGGTGGGGAGGGGGAAGTTTTAATGTGCGTCAATGAAATAGAGAAATGCCTAAACATATCCTTTGAGTAGATTGGACAAATACTTATACATGTGTAACCCAAATCCTTATCAAGATAAGGGATTTATTCATCACCCACAAAGTCTGTTTATGTCCCGTTCTAATCAATCACTGCCCTTATCTTGCAGAGCTAGCATACTTCTTCTTCTAAACCATAGATTAGTTTTACCCATCTAGAATTTTGCATAAACAGAGTCATACAGTACATTCTCAGCATATTTTTTGAGATTCATCCATGCTGTTGCATGCCAGTACTTTTTTTAAAATTTTAAACATTTTATTGAGAATCGAGTGAAGGTTTACAGGGCAGATCTTCAGTTTTACATTCCACAAATCATACACTTTGCTTCACTACATGGTTGTAATCCCCGCCATGTACCAACAGTTAACAGCATTGATTTCTATTCTCCTGATTATATTCCTCCCTGTGTCTTTTGCTGCTTCCATCTCTCTTCTACTAACCTTCCTCTTGTTATTGTATATTGCTTGCTCTGTCACCCATGTTAACATGTGTCTATCTTCTAGGTCATGAATAATTTCCCCTTCCCACCCAGCCCCCTGTAACCATCATAGATTGCTTCTTTTATCAAGAAAAGCTTTTTCAAACTTTTTACAACATTAGTGTCATACAATGTTTGTCCTTTTGTGATTGACTAATTTCACTCAGCATAATGTCCTCCACGTTCAACCATGTTGTGAGGTGTTTCACAGATTCATCATAATTCTTCAACCTTTTTGTAGTATTCCATTGTGTGTATGTATGTACCAAAGTTGGTTTAACCATTCTTCTTATTTATACATTGATATCTCTGGTTCCCTATTTTCAGTCTTGTAGATTTGTTTTCCTTTAAATACTTCTATATCTGGATTGAGTTATTGGTGGTGTTGTCATGTATGGTCATCTCAGGTTGTTGTCTGCTGTTGTGGGTTCTCAGTCCAAATACCCTTTAGTAATTTTGTAAAGTTGGTCTGATTATTACAAATTCCTTTAATTTCTTTTTATCAGGAAATGTCCTAATTTTGCTTCGTATTTGAGGCTCAGCTATGATGGGTATATGATTCTTGGTTGGCAATCTTTTTTTTTCAGAGCTTTGTGTATGCCATTTCATTGCCTTCTTGTCTGCCTAGTTTCTGCTGAGAAATCAGAGCTTAGTCTTATGAGTTCTCCTTTGTAGGTAATTTTTCGTTTTTCCTCAGATGCTGTCAGGATTCTTTCCTTGTCTTTGATTTTGGAAAGTTTGATTATTAAATGTCTTGGTGATTTTCTTTTGGGATCTATCCAATTTGGCTCCCAATCATGTGACTTTGAGCATACTGAGAGCAGGGTCTGCACTGGGGGGGTAGATGGAAGTGGGAGCTGGCCACACTTCTGTTCACTAGGGGAATGTGGGGGTAAAAAAGATATCACACCTTTTCTGTCAGCCACATGAATCTGCTCTGCCAGACTTCCTTTGTTGCCAAAGCTGCTCACAGTATGGCCATGCCACGTACGGCTAGCCATTCACCAATCAGGCTCCCTCTCTCGCCATCCCTGCTTGACCTCTCTTCCCAGAAAACACTCCATCCACCTCTCTAAACTATCTTCTGAAGTTCAAGGCCCCAGAATTTTCATCTGTGTCTGTTTATTTTTCTCGTATCTTTGTTGTAGGGGGGTCCATGTAGTGTGTCTGCCTAGTCCGCCATCTTGTTTTTATATCACTGAGTGGTAGCCACAATTTGTCTATCCATTCTCCTGTTTATGGACAGTTTGTTTGGGGTTGTTTTTAGTTCAGAGCTACCATGAATAATGTTATTATGAATATTGTTGTGTAAGTCATTTTGTGGGCATATGTTTTCATTTCTGTGGAGTAAGTACCTAGAACTGAAATTGCTGGATCATAAAGTAGATAGTCTTTGTGTTTTATAAGAAACTGCCAGACTCATTTTTGAAATGACAGTTCTGTTTTGTACTCTGGGGGTTGTGTAGTTGTATCTTACTGTGGATTTAAAATGTATTTCCCTGGTGACTAATGAATTTCAACATCTTTTCTTGTGCCTCTTGACCATTTGTAAATCTTTCCTTTGTGGTCATTAGTTTTCATTTATTTTGAGTAAATTCCTACAAGTGGAATTTCTGGATCATTCATCAATTAAATGTGTATAAAGATATTGTTAAGTGCCGTCGAGTCGATTCTGACCCATAGCAACCCTGTATAGAGTTTGAGGAGCAGCTGGTGGGCTTGAACTGCAGACTTTGCAGTTCAAACGGCTTTGTAATCTGGCGCATTAACCCACAGCGCCACACCAGGACTCCATATAAAGATATAAGGTGTATAAAATCTTTCCTCTTCCGCCATATTTTATTAGGTTGTTTGTATTTTTATTATTGTATTATAGGAGTTCTTTATATATTTTTGATACAAGTTCTTTGTCAGATACACGTTATGCAAATTTTTCATCTCATCAATGGCTTAGCATTCATTTTCTTTAATTATGTTTTTGATAGGGAGAGCAGTAACTCTGTAGGATCAGCAGCGGAATGTGAACCCTAAGGTCAGTGCTTTGAGCCCACCAGCCATTCCAAAAGAGAAAGATTCGGATTTCTGCTCCCACAAAGATTTAGAGATTCAGACACCCTATATAGATAGGGTCACTTATTGATGAATATAGCTCACTTATTGATGAAGACCAAAGACCACAGCCTTCAGTATGGGTTGTACCTCAATGTATAGAAAATAAAAATCCTCACAACTGGACCAATAAATAGTATCATGATAAATGGAGAAAATATTTAAGTTATCAAAAACTTCATTTTGCTTGGATGCACCATCAACTCCATGGAAGCAGGAGTCAAGAAATTGAACAACGTATTGCATTAGGCAAATCTGCTGTATAAGACCTCTTTAAAGTGCTCAAGAACAAAAAATGTCAGTTTGAGGACTAAGGTCCACCTGACCCAAGCCATGGTATTTTCAATAACCTCATATGCTTGTGAAAGTTGGATAATGAATAAGGAAGACCATCGAAGAATTGATGCGTTTGAGTTATGGTGTTGGTGGAGAATACTGAAAGTACCATGGGTTGCTACAGGAACAAACGAATCTGTGTTGGAAGAAGTATAGCCAAAATGCTCCTTAGAAGTCAAGATGGTCAGACGTTGTCTCTCATATTTTAGCTATATTATCAGGAAGGACCAGGTGTCCCTGGAGAAGGACATCATGCTTGGTAAAGTGGAGGGGCAGCAAAAAAGAGGAAGACCCTCCAGTGAGATGGATTGGCACAGTGGCAGCAACGAAGGGCTCAAGCATAGCTGCAATTGTGAGGGTAGCGCAGGACCAAGTGGTGTTTTGTTCTGTTGTACACAGCGTTGCTATGGGTTGGAACCTACTTGAGGACATTTAACAATTCCTGTGAATTGGAATCTACTCGACAGAGCTTAACAACAACCATATTTTTGATGAGTAGAAGTGTTTAATTTTTATGAAGTCTAAATGGTCATTTAAAAAAATAATAATTATAGTTTTCTGCCTCGTGGCTAAAAAGTCTTCATTTATACTCAGGTCGTTTTTCAAAGAAGCTTTTCTGTTTAGTTCTGTGATTCATTTTGTTGTGTATTGTTTGAAGTTAAGGTTGAGGCGTCTGTTTTCACATATGGATAGCTGGTTTAAGGATAAGGCAGTTGTTGCAGCCACACTTGCTGAAAAGGCTCTTCTATACTTACTGAATTGTTTTGCTTTCTTAATTGAAAATCAAATGTCCATAAAGTGTGAATCTAATTGAATTATATGTCCGTGTTTAGGCTACCATACTTTCTTGGTGTTATGAGTTGAATTGTGTCTCTTTAAAAGATATGTTGAAATTTTTACGCTACTCTCTGTGAAAGTGATCTTGTTCAGAAATGCAGGCAGTCCCTGCATTGTCGCTGTTAGTACTGCTGTGTCGGTTCAGACACATAGCAACCCTGTATAGGATTTCTGAGGCACAACTGGTGGGTTTGAACTACCCACCTTGTGGTTCAAAGTCCAGTACTGATCTTACAGTGCCACACCAGGAGCCCATCCAATTTACACACAACTCAAAATCACCAACCAACCCAGTAAAGTCTATTGCAGTAAACATTTGAGATACATACAATATAACCAATGATAGTTCTTTTGCTACCCACATCAAAACATTACTATTATACTGTAGAATCCTGGGGTGGCTCTGGAGGATAAGCACTGGACCATAAAGTTGGTTTTAAACACAAGGTCAGCAGTTCAAACTCACCGCTGCTCCTCAGAAACCCTATACAGGGTTGTCAAAACTGACTTGATGGCACTTAACAACAACATTTATTCCATGAAATAGTATATATGGGAGTGTCTCTTTAATGTTAGTTCTGCATAGAACGGTACATTATATACTATATTCTAAGACAAACATTTGGCTAACTAATGTTAGAGGCAAACCATGCTTAATTTCCCATTTACAAATTTAACTTAAAGATAGATTTAGGAATGGAACTGGTTCATAATCCAAAGAGTGTCTTTAGGGGTAGTGTGGGAGGAGGCAGGGTGCCTCCTAATCTCATCTGAGTGGTGCCTTATCAAAGAGAACAGACACAGAATGTCCTCATGGTGACAGACGTTGATTCCGCTGCAAGTCAAGGAGACCTGAGCCTTAGTCAGTCTGAGTCTGGAGTACAGGTTTGTAACCGTCAATGTTTCACTGTCTTTGCCACCCCAAGACCTCAGACTTGAAAGAACTGCTTTTACAAGTCACCAGACCCAATCCCCTCTACTCGATGGGAGAACCTCGGAGAGAGGATCTTCCTGGTCCAGTTTGAATGCTTCCAGAGGTGAGGCATTCATTCCCTGCTGGGGTAGCCCCCACTCCTCCATTGTACAGTACCGACTGCTGGACAACTCTTTTTTCTAATGAACCCAAGAAGTTACCCTCTGTCAGCTCCCAGCAAATCTCCTCCAGAGCCACCAAATCTCACTCCTGCAAGACAGACCTTTTATTCCCCTAGCTTTGCCTGGAGGAAGGTTCAGTCAAGTCCCTGGGGCAGAGAGGGGCCTGGCCACTCAAGATTGTGCAGTGGGGGAGGTGACAGGAGCAGGGGAGTGGCTAGCATTCTTGACAGAGATACACAAATAAATATTCTAGGTCTTTCATCTTAAGTGGTTTCTGATCTGTTTGATTGAATGTTTGCCTGGAGCCACCCCTGTTTAACATTTATGTGGATTTTGGGGCTGGGCTATTGCAGGAGTAAATCATTAGTGCCTTCACTCACCCTCCCCACCAACCCCCAGGGGCACCCTCTCCCCAGGACTTAAAGCTCCCTTGTCTCCATGGCAACAGGACCATCTGTTTCACAAATTATTGCAGGTCAAGAGAAGTCCCTTCTGTCCTAACTTAACTCTGCTAAGTTACGATGAATGCAGGGAGAAAGGGAAAGAGGAGAAGGGTGGGACATTGTACTCTCTCTGGTCCCACTGTCATTTAGAACAAGGCAGTCATCAGAGCTGCAAGGGCCCCTGAGGTCTGTTGGCTGAACACTCGCATTTTACACAGGAGAAATTGGGTTCAGAGAGGAAAATGGGAGTCACACAGCACATTAGCAGCACATCAACATTTGTTGAATGAGTGAATCATGGAATCATAAGGGTTAGAGGCAGACAACAGATCTTGCCAAAATCCTCTTCTGATGCAGGAATGTGCCCAGAGATTATACTTTAAACAGATGGTCATCCAAACTACGCTTGGATGCCACTAGTGACAGGGAGATCACTAATTCAACAGCTTCTGATTCTGGACATCTTTGGATATCGAAAGCCTTCTACATACTTAGTGGAAGTCTGTCTCCTTATGAATTTGCCCCTGGGTCTTGGAGTCACAAATAATTATGCTCTTCCCATGTGTTGTCTTGTTTGACTAATCTGAAAGAATGTTAAGAAGAGATTCCATTTTACAGAAGTCTGGAGCGGTGAAGGAATTGACCGGAAACCTGGAGCTAAGTTACCAGCCTAGGAGTTTGGCCCTTGGTGGCTGCTTTCTGTTCTCCTTTTATCAATCATGCTTTTGGGGGTTGGTTCAACCCATTTCTGGTTCTGTGTCATCTGTGGAGTCGGTTGCTGAGCTGCCCCATTTGTCTGTCCCCGTCCATGAACGTATTGTCGCTGTAAAGCAAGAAAGCAGTTCCTCAGCCCCACTTCCAGTCCAGGCTTTTCGGTGGGTGAAAATGGTTCATTCCTGGATCACATCTCTGTGACCTGCATCCCTATCATGCTGTAACAGTCTCATGATCCTGGATTGTGTGATAGCTGGAGAAATGAGGAGAGGTCAGAAATTCTCACATCTTTGTACTAGTAGAGATTCTGCTGTGATGCTGTAGGATAAGCACTGAGTTTTAGCGGGTAAGTTAGTGGTTCAAGTCCACCAGCTGTTCCTCATAGGATCATTAATGAATTGGAACTGACTTGATGACATGTAACAACAACAGCAACTGAACTCCTAGGAATCTTAGTGTGGTGAGAACAGTTAATACACTAGGCTGCTAATCGAAAAGTTGGTGTTTTAAGTCCACTCAGAGGTTCCTGCTCAGAAGGACCTGGTAAGCTACTTCAAAAACATCAGTCATTGAAGACCCTGTGGAGCGCAGTTCTACTTTGATATCATGATTTGGAATCATGAATTAGAATCAACTCCAAGGCAACTGGCTTGGTTTTAAAGCTCCCTCCTCAATTTCCCCTCTTCCTCTTTAATGTCCCTCAATGCCTGCAATTTCCTGCAAGAAGCCCCAAGTAGGGGAGGACTTGTGTGGGTAAGGTGAGGGTAGAGTGCTAGAAGTGTGATTCCCTTGGAGGAAGAAGGAGTGGTCAAAGCAGGAGGCAGAGTTAGGGCTAATAAGGGGGCAATAGACTGTTGTGTTTGGGAGAATATGCTACTTAAACTCTGCCCCTTACTACCCTAGAAGCCAAGAACAGCGTTTCTTCACTTATAGGCCACCTCCCTAGCCCTCTAAATGAACTGACTGCCATTAGGTGGATGGATGGATACCTGGGTTCCTCTGGCTAAACTGGGAGCTTGCTTTCTGCCACAGTGATTTAGCCAATCAGTGCAGACATGCAAATGAGAGGATCCTGAGTAGCCACTCATCAGTGGAGCTTTAACCTTGGCTCTCTGGTTGGCCCACCAGAAGACTGAACATGAGCTTTGAAGGAGCTCTGGTAGTGTTGTTGTTGTTGTTGTTGTCGTTAGGTGCCATAGAGTCGGCACCGACTCATAGCAACCTTATGCACAGCAGAACTAAACACTGCCTGATCCTGGGCCAACCTCACTACTGTTGCCACACTTGAGTCCATGGATGCTGCCATCTGGCCAATCCATCTCGTTGGGGGTCTTCCTCTTTTTTTCTGACCCTTCAACTTACCAAACATGATATCCTTCTCCAGTGACTGTTCCCTCCTGACAATATGTCCAAAGTATGAGAGACAAAGTTTGGCCATCTTGGCCTCTGGTAGTGTAGTGGTTACGAATTGGGCTGTGAACCACAAGGTCAGCAGTTCGAAACTACCAGCTGTTCCACAGGAGAAAGATGAGGCTTTCTGCTCCCATAAAGATTTACAGCCTCAGAAACCCTGTATAGGGTTGCTATGAGTCAGTTCCGACTCCATGGCACATAACCACCACCACCATAGTTTTAAATGGGGTCCTGGTGTGGTGCTATGGGTTAATGCGCCAGACTGCAAAGCCATTGCAACTGCAAGGTTCAAGCTCACCAGCTGCTTCTCGGAAGTCCTGTATAGGGTCACTGTGGGTTGGAACCAACTCGATGGCACTTAACAACAACATAGCTTTAAACAAAAATTTTTTTTAATTGAGCAGTTTTAGGTTTATGGAAAAATTATACAGAATGTAAAAAGTTCCCATTTATCCCTCCCCCCTGCACATTTTTTTCCACTGACATCTTGTATGACTGTGGTACATTTATGTGCTATAGGTGGTATACCATTTGTTATAACTGATGATGAACCAATATGAATAGATTGTTAATAGATCGTTATTAGCTAAAGGCATAGTTTATATTAGGGTTCACTCTTTGTGTTGTATGTTGCTGTTGTTAAATGCCATCGAGTTGGTTCCATACATCGAGACCTTGTATAGGGTTTCCAAGAGCAGCTGGAAGATTTGAACTACCCACCTTGCAGTTAGTAGTTCAGCACATATCCTACAGCATCATCGTAAGAATTTTGTGTCATAGTCTTTTGGATTTTGATCAACACTTAACGTCATGTCATGTGTCCACCGTTACAGTATCATACAGAATCGTTTTTACTGTCCTTAACCTATTCAACTATCTCTCCTCCCTCTCACTCTCAAAGCAACTACTGATTTTTAAAAAATCTATAGTTTTGTTTTTTATTTAAGTTTGTATTGTGATTTGAGTAAAAGTTTATAGAGCAAACTGCTTTTCCATTCAACAACTCATGCATATATTGTTTTGTAACATTAGTTGCAGTCCCTCAATGTAAAACCCCCCTTCCCACTTCCTCCTTGCGTTTCCCATTTCTATCTGTTCTTCTCTCTTATTCCTTTTGCCTTCTGAGCTTTATCCCTAGGTAAATGATGCCCTTTGATCTCACATGGCTGATTGTTCAAAGGAGTGTGTACCTTACCTTTCTAGCTATTGTTCACCTCAGAGGTGTCTATTGCTTGCCTGAAAGTTGAGCCATAGGCATGAGTTACGTTCTAGGCTTGAAGGGTGACTAAGGGTCACAGTATCAAGGGTTCTACCAGTCTCAACCAGACCAGTAAGCATGGTCTTTTAAAATTATTCTTCTTCTTATTATGATCTTGAGTTTTGTTCCACATTTCTCTCCCCCTCCACCCAGGACTTTCTATTGTGATCCCTTTCAGAGCACTCGATCGTGGCAGTGAGGTACCATATAGTTCTTCTGGTCTCAGGGTCAAGGATGCTGAGGTCCATGTGGTCCATTAGGCCTTTGGACTATTTGTTTCCATGCTTCTTTAATTTTCTTCACTCTCCTTTGCTTCAGACAGTGAAGGATCAAGTAATTGCACTATTCACCACAGTAGGATGTAAAACACTGTCTTAGTAAACTATGGTGTGTCCATTAAATTGGCTGTCTCCTGAGACTGTGGTCCTAAATCCTCATGTCCAGTGACTTATTACTTCAAAGTTCTCATAACATTGCCTGCTGATTGCTCTACTACATGGTGTTGTATCTCATCGAGTCGATTCCAAGCCGTAGTCACTCTGTATAGGGTTTCCGAGGAGCGGCTGGTGAGCTTGAATTATCTATCTTAAGGTTCAAACCAACTTTGCAGTCCAACACATTAACCCACAGCACCACACCAGTACTCTAACATACATGGATACATTCACTTGTTGTTGTTGTTGTTAAGTACCGTCAAGTCGATTCCAACCCATAGAAACCCTGAACAGGGTTTCCGAGGCTGTAAATCTTTACTGGAGCAGAAAAACTCATCTTCCTCCCGTGGAGCAGCTGGTAGTTTTGAACAGCTGACCTTGCGGTTTGCAGCCTGATTTGTAACCACCATGCTACCAGAGCTCCTTATAGATACATTTATAGCACATACAAATAGGCATGTAGAAATAACCTCTGCCAAACCTATATATAGAGTCTTGGTATGACTCTGTAGGAATAGCACTAGACTGCTAACTACAAGGTTGACAGTTCAAACCCACTAGCCACTCTTTGGAAACCCCATAAAGGGTTGCTATGAGTTGGAGCTGACTCATTGGCACTTAACAATGACAACATATGGTCATGATTGTAGTCCTGTTCACCTGCTAATATCTGCTCAGCTTGTCCGTCTGCCTATATATCCACTCATAGATTATTGTTGGTTGTTACTGATTTGTTGTTATTAGGTGGCATCAATTCAATTGCAATTTACAGTGACCTTAAGCACAACAGAATGAAACACTTCCTGGTCCTGCACCATTTTCACAATGGTTGTTAAGTTCGAGTCCATTGATGCTGTTGCTATTTCAACCCATCTCACTTGGGCTGGTCCTCTTTTTCACTGACCCTCCACTTTATCAAGCATGATGTCCTTCTCTAGCTACTGATCCCTCCTAATGACAGGTCCAAGCCTGATTTTTAAGGACCGTTCTGGCTGTACTTCTTTCAACACAGATTTTGTTAGTTTTTTTGGCAATCCATGGTAGCCTCTTAGTCCTCAAACTGACATTTTTGTCCTGAACACTTTAAAGAGGTCTTGTGGAACAGATTTGTCTAATGAAATACATCATTTGGTTTCTTGACTGCTTCTTCCGTGAGTGTTGATTGTGGATCCAAGAAAAATTAGGTCTTTGACAACTTCAATCTTTTCTTTGTTTATCATGATGTCATTTATTCTAATTGTGAGAATTTTTGTTTTCTTTCTACTGAAGTGAAATCCATATTGAAGGCTATAGTCTTTGACCTTCATCAGTAAATATTTTAAGTCCTCTTCACTTTCTGCAAGCAAGGTTGTATCATCTGCATATCGCATGTTGTTAATGAATCTTCCTCCAATTCTGATGCCACATTCTTTTAAATAAAGTCCAACTTCTCAGATTATTTGCTTAGAATACAGATTGAATAAATGTGGTGAAAGAATACAACTCTGCTACACACCTTTCCTGATGTGAAAACATTCAGTATCCCCTTGTTCTGTTCTAATAACTGCCTCTAGGTCTATGTATAGGTTCCTCAAGAGCACAATTGTTCTCAAATATCCATTCATCATAACGTTATCCATAGTTTGTCATGGTCCCCATAGTTGGAAGTCTTTGCATAGTCAAAAATCACAAGTAAACACCTTTCTGGTATTCTCTGCTTTCAACCAAGATCCATTTGACATCAACAATGAAATCCCTCATTCTATGTCGTCTTCTGAATCCAGTTCAAATTTCTGGCAGTTCTCTGGGATGTACCCTTGCAGCTGGTTTTGAATGATCTTCAGTAGTTACATGCAAATAGTTGCCAGTATTGCACGATTAGGTATATGATGTTGTTGTTGTTGTTGTTAAGTGCCTTCGAGTCGGTTCCGACCCATAGCGACCCTGTACAGGGTTTCCGAGAGTGTAAATCCTTACGGGAGTAGAAAGCTTCATCTTTCTCCCGCGGAGCAGCTGGTAGTTTCGAACTGCTGACCTTATGGTTTGCAGCCCGATTCGTAACCACTACGCTATGATAGTATAGACTTTTGTTGTCTTTAATTCTTGTGCACCTCTCTGTATCTTCCTGTGCCTTAGTGATAGTGTGCTGATCACCCCCTTTCCTTCACCCAAATAATTATGTGTCCATTATCCCACTAGCAATTTTCTCTCCCCTCCCCTCCTATCCCTGGTAGCCATCAAAGAATGTTTCTTTGATGAATTTTTGTAACAGTGGGCTCATGCAGCATTTGCCCTTTTGTGTTTGACTTATTTCATTCAGGTTATGAGGTGTTTCTCAGATTCTTTGTTATTATTTAGTGTCATGTAGTATGCCATTGTATGTATGCACCACAGTTTGTTTATCCATTTCTCCAATGATGGGCCTTATGTTGTTTCTGTGTCCTTACAATTGTGAATAATACTGCAGTGAACATAGGTGTGCATATTCGTGTCCTGGCTCTTGTTTATCCAGGATATACCAGTATACCTAGTAGTGGGATTGCTGGATCTTATGCTATTTGCTATTTCTATTTCTAACTTTTTATGGAAGCACCATATTGTTTTCTATAGTGGTCATACCTCCCCACCAGCAGTGTATGAGAGTTCCAATCTTTTCACATTCCTGTCAGCATTTGTTGTTCCCTGTCTTACTGAACGTTTTTGGCTTATTGCTGGGTGAAATAATACCTCATTGTTGTTTTGATTTGCATTTCTCTAATGGCTTGAGATGGCATCATTTCTTCATGTCTGATTGTCTTCTTTGGTGAAGTGTCTG
Source organism: Chrysochloris asiatica (assembly GCF_000296735.1). NCBI lineage: Eukaryota > Metazoa > Chordata > Mammalia > Afrosoricida > Chrysochloridae > Chrysochloris > Chrysochloris asiatica. The sequence continues at coordinate 3,511,262 of NW_006408525.1, read as the reverse complement.
TTGAAGTTCTCTGCCCATATTTTAATTGGGTTGTTTGTCTTTTTGTTGTCAAGGTTTAGAAGTTTTCTACAAATTTTAGAGATCAATTCCTTCTCAGATACGTCATTCACAAATGTCAGCTATCCTCTTTAATGGGCCAGTGGATAGGGGGATGGGGAAGGGAATAAAAGAGTAGATAATTGGAGAAAAAAAACCCCACATACTTTTAATTCACTTTGGAATGTATTATTTCAAAATTGCACATTACGTTTGCCTTCAAATGATAAGACAATTAGATGACTTTTGCTGAGTCAGATGGCACAGGGAGTGGGAGAAGATGGGAGAAGACCTGGACAACCCTAAGATGGTCATTGTCTCCACCTCTCCCCTCCCACAGGTGCAACCCCCCACGTTATCACGTGTCTCTTCCTTTTCCACAGCTCTCAGATCCCTCTCTAGTGTCCCCTCCCTCAGATGGTGCTGACTGAGACCTTGCCAACATTTAGCACGAGGCCTCCAGAGGTGCCCAGAGCAAGGTTCTGTGTGCACAGACCAGACATGAAGATGGATTGTTCCCTGCAATAAATATCGACGGATTCATAAATCTGGTTGCCAGATTCGATCAGAGTCGCTGCCTGCGTAATCAGGAGCGGGAAGACGCCAGCTAATTCCATATTGGGCCAACTGATTCCCAGCGGAAGATGCTGCAGAAATATCAATGTCCTAACTCCATGCACTTGGGGGCTGGGTGAGGAGGTTGCGGAGAAGCAATCCTTCTAGTGGATAGGTCAGAGCTCTGAAGAGTGGCAAATACTAGGATGAGCCAAGAGGCAGAAGTTTCCACTGGGCGGCACTGGCCCTTCTCCCTCACCATTCTTTAGTCTCTTCTATTTGAACCTCTGTGTCTCCCAGCCTTCAACCTGTCTCTACAGCAACTGCATTCACAATAAGTCTAGACAGTACTGAACATCTGGATGGAAAATCAGAATCAATCATCCCATCACCCAGATGGTTCTAAATACCTGGACTCTGGTACAGAGAATAAAGAAAAGTCCTAAGAATGATGAATTTTCACTTTCATCCAGATGTTAGATATAAATACATCTTCGAGGGTCCTTGATTGCTCTTTCCCAGAGTCTCTCTTATTGACTTAGAGTCCCACATGCCCCTGTGACAGCCTTCATGGAAGGAAGGAGGCTGTCACTTTGCTGTGACTTTCCCTTTGGATGCTTTGGGGAGGTTTTTTCTGATACTGTGGCCACCTGTGGGCTTGGTGCAATTGGGGGTTTGATTGACAGAGTTAGGGGACGTGACCTTCACTCTACCCCGTCTCCCTTCCTCTATCCCTCCAACGCATGCATTGACCTCCTTCACTGTCTCTCATCCACTCTCCCATCCTTTCATTTTCCTAACAAACCCGTGCTTAATGTCTATTTATGCCAAGTCTCTATCCTGCTTCTCTCCCAGCTCCCCTCCCCAGGCAGGTCTCAGGATTAACAATCTAAATGGTCCCTTCTGCAGAAGTGACTGCACGACCCCAGCCCTCCCAGTCTAACCCTGAAGCAGAGACATGGGGCTCCCCATGTCTCCTGACCAGGGAGAGAGGGTCTGATTGCTGAGTGTGGTTAGGGTAGGGGCTCGGGGAAGGCCTGCAGTAGGTGTAGCAACTACCAATATGGTACTGGGCTACCTCCTTAGAATAGAGGATATGACACTTTGACTTATGTACTGTGGACATGTTATCAGGACATGTCCCTGGAGAAGGACATCATGCTTGGTAATTTGAGGGTCCGTGAAAAAGACCCTCCATGAGATGGATTGACACAGTAGCTGCAACAATGGTCTTCAGCAATGGTCAGGGTGATGCAGCCCCTGCCAAACTTCCTTCTGTTGTACACTGAGCTGTTATGAGTTAGAACACACTTGATAACACCTAACAAAAATGACAACAACATGTGGCCTTTGGCAAGTTCCTGAGCCTCAGTATCCTCATCTATAAAATACGAATTACTAACAATACTTGCTTCACAGGACTGTTGTGGGGATGAAGTAAGTTAATGTAGAGAGGAGCTGTGTTGTTATTGTTAAGTGCTGTTGAGTTGGTTCTGACCCACAGCAACTCTGTATAGAGTTTCTGAGGAGCAGCTGGTGGGTTTGAACCACTGACCTTGCATTATAGGAGTTAGAACCATTCAATGTTAGTTGTTTCTGCTCTAGAATTGGGGTCCTTGGCATCATCTCAGTCCACTGATTATATAGAGCAGCTAGTGTGTGCAGGTCACTTTAGTGGGGAGCAGGCATTAGTCAGAGATCGACCCCAGTGTAGCCCTCCACGATGTATGCAGGAAATACAGACAAAAGGCAGGGGGCTGGACCAGGGCATGTTTCAGCATCTGGAGAATTGAGGGCAAACTAATGGAGAAAAAGCATGTGGTCTTTGACTGGGGGTGAATTGCAGGAGAGGGTGACCATGCACAAAGCTCTGGAGGACTAGCTCAGGCTCTGGAGAAGAGAGCTGGGAAAGGAAGGCTTTTGTAATATTAGGGAGGGCCTTGAATGGCAGGGGAGAGACTATGCTTAAATTTTAGGTAACAGGAGGCCACCGAAGGATCTACAGGAGGGGAATGCAATCAAAGCTGAGCTTGAATGTAGTCTCTCTGTCAGGGGTGTGAAGGTGGGATTGAAGAAGAGTAAATCGGGCAGGGAAGGCCTGGGACAGTTATGGGATCTGAACAAAACCATGTAAAATGGAAAATGACCCCAGACAAGGCAAAGGGTGAATTCCTGAGAACTGGTGTACACCACCAGGGTAAAGAGGGGCTAGCCTCTGTTCAGGTGATGTGGCTGGACACTCCTTATCTCCCCTGGTGGACTCCAGCTTCCCTCTGGGTAAGGGGAAGTAGCTGCCTCCATTTAGGAAGCAGTTCTTGAAATTTGAAATGAGGACCTCATCAGTTCATAGAGGGTGAGGGTTGGAGGCATCCTGAGAAGTCATCTAGTGCAACCCTTTATCTTACAATGTCAAAAACGAGATGTAAGAGGACAGGAAAGAATTTCCATTGCCACCTCATCTAGTGAGGGGCAGAGTCAGGACAAGCCCCGCCTTGATCCTGGGGGAGCTCCCCAACAGACTCCTCCCCTTAGCCTGACCAATCACACTCAAAGTCAAGTCAATGCATTCCAGATGCCCTGAGCTTCTACTGTGGGCCAGGCTCTCAGGCACAAAGAGACCAAAGTGAGTACAACATGTATGTCCCCTACCCCTTCTAAGAAGCCACCCTGCAGCAGGAGAGAAAGGGAGGAACAAATACACTCCTCACTGCACATGATGTGATCAGTGCGACAAGATTCCAACAGCAAGAAGTGTCATGTTCCAGCACTCTGCAAGCTCTTCTTTGTTGTTGTTGTTAGGTGCTGTTGAGGCAGTTCCAACTCCTAATGATGTTATACACAACACAACAAAACACTGCCCAATCCTGTACTCTCCTCATAATTATTGTGTCTGAACCCATTGTTGCTGTTATGCTCCATCTCAGTGAGTTTTCCTCTTTTCCCTGGACCCTTCACTTTACTAAGCATGATGGCCTTCTCCGGGGATTGGTCCCTCCTGTCAACATGTCCAAAGTATGAGAGACAAAGTCTGGCCAACCTCACTTTTAAGGTACATTCTGGCCATACTTCTTCCAAGATAGATTTGTTTGCTCTTCTGGCAGTCCATGGTACTTTTGATATTCTTGGTCAACAACATAATTTAAATGCATAGATTCTTCTGTGGTCTTCCTTATTCTCATTTCCCAACTTTCACATACATATGAGGTGACTGAAAATAACCATTGCTTGGGTCAGGTGCACCTTAGTTCTCTAAGTGACATCTTTGTCCTTTAGCATTTTAAAGAGGTCTGGTACAACAGATTTGCTTAATGCAATAAATCATTTGATTTCTTGACTGCTGCTTCCATGAGCATTGGTTATGGATCCAAGTAAAATGAACTCTTTGGCAACTTTAATCTTTCGTCTGTATATTATGATGTTATTTATTAGTCTAGTGAGGATTTTAAGGAGCTCTGGTAGTGCGATGGGTTATACATTGGGCTGCTAGCTGCAATGTCAAAAGTTCAAGTCCACCAGTTGCTCAGTGGGAGAAAGATAAGGTTTTCTGCTCCCATAAAGAGTTACAGCCTTGGAAACCCTTAACAGTCACTAAGAGTTGGAACTGACTAGAGAGCACTCACCAGCTGCAGTGAGGATTCTTGTTTTCTTTATACTGAGGTGCAAGTCAGTATTTTCTTTATACTGAGGTACAAGTCAGTGAGCTACAGTCTTTGATATTCATCAGCAAGTATTTTAAGTCTCCCTCACTCCCAGCAAGCAAGGTTGTGTCTTCTGCATATTACACGTTGTTAATGAGCTTTCCTCCATTCCCAATGCCAAGTTCTAAGCCACTCCAACTCTTTCCCTCTTCCTTCTCATTCTCTGTCCCTCTGTGGCTGTCTCTTAGTTCTAGGTCTCTGTTTCTGTTTCTAAATGTATTCCTTTCATCTTTCACCTCTCTCTCTCTCTCTCACACACACACAGCCTCCCAGCTCCAATGACTGTTGAGTCTATTCTGACTCATGTTGAACATGTGTGTGTCAGAGTAGAAGTGTGCTCCATCGGATTTACAATGTCAGATTTTTCAAAGTAGACCATCAGGCTTTTTTTCCTGAGGCACCTGGGGGCAGATTCAAACCACCAACCTTTTAGTTGGCAGCTGAGGACATTAACCATTTGCAACCCTCCCTCTCCCTGGAGCTCCCTGAGTGTCCTTATTTAGCCTCAACCCTCTGTTGAATAGATGCATATGCTGCAATGGAGAGAAAGCCTTGACTATAATTCCTGTGATAATTAGGGTTACTCCATGGACATTTCCCCACTGGTGTGGCTTTATACCTTGGCTCCCACGGTCCTGACTCTCACATTCAGTCACTGTTGGGTACGTTTTCAGGTGCCTGGGTGTGATGATGTCTTGCCATTTCTAAATACCCACCCAAGTTGTGGCCCAAGTGGTGTTTCTGCTGCCTTCAGAAAGCTGGAACCCTCACTTGCTAAAGGCTCCTGCACTCGGCACTGTTAGGTGCTCTGGGGATAGAGCAGTGAACAGCATAGACAAAATCCTGTCCTCATGGTGCGTGTGTTCTAGAGGGGACAAGTATTTAGCACAAGACACTGGCCAGAGGCACTAAAAGAGAAGAGTGAAGCAAGCAAGTGAGAATTTGGCAATGCTGGGGAGATGCTGTTGACAGGGACAGATTCACTGCAAAGTGACATTAGAGAAAGTGACTAAACCTGGGAACATCTTAGGCAGCACATTCCAGGTAGAGGGAACAGCACTTGCCAAGGCTAGGAGGCAGGGCATGCCTGAAGCTTTTGAAGAACAGCAAGAGGGCCCAGGGCTAAGGAAATACTCAGGAAAGCAGAAGGAGGTGATCTCAGCTGTCCATTGACTTGCGTGGTTCCTGGTTCTTAAGACAGGATTTTATTCAGTGGGTGTACTCTGCCATCTCCCCTGGCCCTTCCCAGCCTGTGGGAATCTAAGAAATCTAATCTGAGGGCAGTATGCTGAAGAGCCTGGGCTCTGGAGACACACAGCGCCCAATCCCAGACTGTCTCTCTATCTGCAGCATGATCTTGGGCAAGTTACTGAGTGCCTCTCTTTCCTCATCTGTAAAGTGGGCATATGGGGTTGCTGGGAAGACTGAATATGACCATGTATGTAGAGGGCCTGGCATGTAGCAAGCCCTCAGTGAACCTCCTCTTCTCTTATGGCAGCAGCAAGATCAATGAGAAGGTCTCTGGGCTCATTGCTTCACCGGGAGTTACAGGGAGGTCACGGCTCAGGGCTCACAATATCTCTGTGCCCAAGTCCCTGCTTGGTGCCCTAGGACACTCTGGGCCATGTGGGGACTGTCCTCAGATTATGCCCATCTCTGTTGGAAAGGGTTTGGCACCTTCCTTCTCTGAGGTGATGTTTATTGGCCCAATTGCCTCCTGTTGTTTTTTTTTCTCTTATTTAAGTGCATGTTTTCTACAAGTTATAAAAAAAAAATGACCATCTGCAGCAGAGTGAGGAAGAAAATGTCCAAACAAGAGGAGTCAGGAGCCTGGGTTCTCACCCATCTATGTTGTGTCATATTAGGTGGTTTGACTCTCCTTCCTGGGTAGGAAAAATCCTTTCTGTAAAAGCTCCAGCTTCACCCCAAGGATCAGGGGCTCCTCTGGCTCTGAAAAACCTATTCTGAGGATTAAAAAAATAATAAATCAAACCCAAGTTCTGGGGCCAAAGTTGAAAGCTTCTCGTCTGTGAAAAGCAGGTTTAAATGACCTTGTGTTTAAAAAAGAGAGGAAAAAAAATGGGGCTTAGAATGGAAAGTACAAGTGAGCCCCAGCTCTGTGGGCAGAGGAATGAGGGATGCAGTGATTATTTTCAGCGTCGAAGTGTCTGGATGTTGTATGTTCTAATTTGGAAGGTTTTGCAGGTGTGTGTGTGGGTGGAAGAATAGACCCCCCCCCCCCAAAGAGTGGTACAGATTAGGTGTCAGGAAAGGAGGAGGTGGGCTCCAGAGGAGGACTGGGGAAGCTGGACAGGCAGCTGAAAGTGTGGTGGATGACAAAACACACATAGGTCTGGTCTGAGACTGGAGGATGGCTTCGAGGCTGAGCTGGGAGGACTCAAATGGGGAGGAGGAATTTTCTGAATCTAGAAAAGGAGTCAGCTTTGAGACCAGGAAAAGCTTGGCAACTGGTTCTCCCCAATGGGGTAGCCACAAGGCTAGTCTTCAGAATGGACATTGCTTTTCCTTTGTTCATTGCATTTGAGTATTGGTGTTGGATGCTGGGGGAGGGCAACAGATTGGGATGAAATGCAATCTGTGTAAATTGGGGCCTCAGTAGGCCCCAATCCAGGTGTGTGTAGGAGTGGCCAGGGGAACTGCCTGCTAATGGTGACTCGGGGGATGACGTGTTACAGTTGGGGACTGGAGAAATGAAGTAACTTGGTCAGGACTGTGAAGGACAGAGGTTTGTGGGTAGGTGTTTCCCATGGGAGGGATAGTGTGAGCAGAGTATCAGAGGAATAGGAAGTGGATCACTACCTATCAGTGATTCTCTGCCTACTGCCCATTCTTAAAGACCCAAGCTGTAGAAAGAGCAATCCTATGTTCAAGGGACTCTATCCCTTGTAGCCACAGCTGACTGGACCAGAGGTGGACCCCTAAGCCAAGCTGAGCCAATCAGAACCCCCTTTCTGGGAATGTGGAATTCCAACCCTGGGAGCCCTCAGATGGGTGGTGGTGAGCTGACAGGAAACATAGCATGGGGGCCCGGGTGGGAGTCAGGTGGGATCCTGTGAGGAAGCGGGATAAGCTCATGTGTAATGAGTAGCAGGACAGGGAGCATGGGGCAGAGAGGAGCCGCCGCGTGAAGACCCCGTAGACTCCACACATCATGAGCTAATGGGTCCTGCACTGTGATTCTTTTGTCCTGGTCTGCTATTCTTATGTTAAGCTCTCTTTTCCCTTGAGGTAGTATGAGTGGGTCTATTCTGGTTACTAACACCCCGACTGCACCCCCTGCACCAAGCATAACCAACGGCTTACTGGAAGGTGGAGTGTGTGTGTTGCAGATTTCAGGGGTTAGAGAGGAGGTTGGGGCAGGACTTTGAAAGCCAGCTTGGAGACCTATGTCATTTTGTCGAGAGTCGGGTGGAGATGGAGCCATTGAAGATGTTGAGCAGTCCTGGAAGGGAAGAAGACTAGCTTGAAGATCGGCAGACTGAAGAGTCTTCTGTGGAGAGCAGCCCAAGGGCTGGCAGGCAGTTCAGAGGGTCTTGCTGGGAAGCTCCCTACAAAAAAGACCTGCTGCCCAGATTCTCCATGGCTCCCTGCCCTGGTTGGTATCAGTTCTGGGAGCCCTCCCCCATTACACACACACTGACCCCCAGCCTTCCACAGGGGCCTTCCTGCCCAGTCTACGGAGACAAGACCTCTCTCCAGCTCTTTGCACAGTGACATCAAAAGAGGCCAGGAATTGGAACCTGACCAGTGCAGGTTCAATTTCACAGCATGTATTACTGCTTGAAATGGCAGACCTATTCATTTGTGATCTAGCTCTCCCTCTGGAACGTAAGCTCCACAAGAACAGGGCTCGTCTCTTTCACTACTGTGCACCCCTATTAGTAGATGAGAAGAAGTTACAGGTTAAGCTTCCAGTAAATATTTTTTGAAAGAATGATTCTCGCCATATTTGGGGATACATAGCATTCATTTAATCAAACTGTGAGCATACGGTGTCCCCCACCACCACACACACTTGCTTCTCCACTAGTTTGAAAGGCAGCACTGTTTACCATCTTAGGGGTTCACTGCCAGCTCTCCTGCCCATCGTGGAGTCCCTGGAGGGCAGAGACCACTCATGAAAAGGGGAAGGGTCTGGTAGGCTTATAGCTGACAGAGCTGGCTTCCTACTCTGCCACATGCTGGCTCTGTGGCCAAGGCAGTTTCCCATGGTGCTTCCCTTGTGTCTTTGGGGATATTAATGACTCTCACTTGCACATGGTGAGGGAGTGATGGTGTGTGTTCAAAGTCAGGGCCAGTCAGCTGCTAGGGGATGTGCTTCATGGAAGAGAGCTTCCAGTGGGCCTACAACTCCAGTCCCAGGCTGGCCCTCAACCCTCAGAATCTTGGCCTGGACCTTAAAGTTCGGCAGGCTCTGGGCTCCTGCCTACCTCAATATGGGACAGGTGGGCAGGGACCAGAGGAGCAGATGGGAGAGAACTGACTGCCCCGGGGGAACCCAGACAGCCCCGAGCAGTCAGCCTGGCCCACTCTCCAGCACCCGCCCTTCATCTGGGGAAGAACAAAAATAAACCTTACTGTCATCAAGCCATTAAGTGGAAATCAAATAATCCCAAGGACAAAAAGCTAATTAATAAAGGAACAACGAAAACCAACAGAATGCAGGGACTATGAGGAAAGGCTGAGCAAACACACACAGGGCAGGACACTGGAGGCTGTCGGGAGAGCGCTACACTCTGAAGAGGTTCCCTGCAGGCCCAGGAGCCCTCAGCCTGAGTGGGAGACCACTGTACCAGGGAGATTCCGTAATCTGCTCAGGGAGACACAGTCCAGACTGAGGGAGCTCCCAGAATGAGCCGGGAGAGGTGGCCTGTGACTTGGTGGACTAGGATTCATGTGGACAAAGCCGCTGTTACATGTCAGACCTGCAGGCGCTTTAATACATTAATTCCCAGAAAGTTATTGCTCTCAACTTGACCGTATGTTCAGCATAAAATCCAAAATCTTCTCCACGGTTATGAGGCCCTACTTACTGCAAATCCATTGCCTCTCTGAACCCTCACCTCCAGACATCTCCTAGATGAATGGGTGATTTCCACCACCCCACGGCTCTGCTCAGAGGCTCCAGGCATGCTCCTGCCCCAGGACCTTTGTAGACTGTTTCCACCTGCCTGGAACATCCTGCCCCCACATATCTGCAGGCCTTGATCCACCGCTTTGAGGGGCCTATCCTGGCCATTGTTTTTCAAAAATATTATCCTCCCTGACCTTTAGTTCTTTTACATGTTTTCTGTTAACTTTTCTCCATAACAATTAGCCCCACCATATGACATTTTATATGTGACTTTTGTTCTTATCTCCCTCTCACTAGAATGTCATGTCCATGCTTTATCCCCCGTCCTTGACACAGCATAGAGGAGGTCCTCTGCCATAGTGTTGAATGAATGAACCCATTGAAGCACAGAGAGGTTGTGCCAACTGCCTAAAGTCACCCAGAATTAAGTGACAGGACAAGGTGTGACCTCCAACGTCCTTACTCCCAGCCTATGCCCTCTCCCTCATTACGTTGCTTTTCTGGTCTCTGCTGAATCATGTTGGGAAGTTGCTGGGTCTCAGTATGGGGGCCCTGTTGCAGGGCCTCTTCTGGACAGAGTGGGTGGTTGAAGTTTGGGACAACATAGATCCTCCAGGTTTAGAGGAGGCAGCTGGGGAGAGGAGGTCTTGTGTATGGGGGTCAGGAGAGACCTGGAGGCATATCTTGCAGCCTTAAGCCTGCACCTTCAGCAAAACTTCCCCTGCCAAGGCTGAAGGTGAAGCTGGGGAGTCTCCAGAGCTACGTCCCTGACCTACCATCACAGTTACTCTCTCAGAATCACATTCTTTGAGTCACTGGTAGCATAGTGGTTACGAATCGGACTGCAAGGTCAGCAGTTCGAAACTACCAGCTATTCTGCAGGAGAAAGATGAGGCTTTCTGCTCCTGTAAAGATTTACAACCTTGGAAACCCTGTACAGGGTCACTATGAGTCAGTTCCGACTCCATGGCACATAACAACAACAACAACATACAGCCATGGCTACCATCTTTCAGTTTATGGCTTTCAGTGACCTTTGACCTCAACCTGAGTGACGCCAGGGAGGGAAGAGGGATGGAGCACTGTCCAAGGAAAGGACGTGAGACTTTGCCAGAAAGGAAGATGGATCCAGCAAGGACAAACCCCTGAAGCTCCAGAGAATGATTCCCCAGGACTGAAACTTAATTCCTCATCCACAGAATTGAAACTTTCCCAGTTTGTCGCTCAGAGGCTGTGAGGATCGAAGGGGAGGCTAGACACGAAAGTGCTGGGTGGTGAGGGCTCAGGCCCTGGATGCCATAGACAGACCTCCTCACTCCAGCCCTGTTTGCTTGCATTAGCCAGGGGTACTTGGGTACAGCTTAGCTTCTGTTACTTCATCTGAAAAAGGGTGACAGTAACTTAGGTCCAGAATCCCTTATCCATAATTTAAAAAGCCAACAATCCTTGAAAACCAAACATTCTAAAAGACTCATTTGGTGGCAATAATTGACTTGTACTAACCTGTTGTTGTTTTAATTAGGTGCTGTCGGGTTGGTTCTGATTCACAGCGATCTTACGTACAACAAAATAAAACACTGCCCGGTCCTACGCCATCCTCACAACGGTTGTTATGTCTGAACCTGTTGTTGAGGCCACTGTATCAATCCATCTTGTTGGGGATCTTCCTCTTTTTCATTGACCCTCCACTTTACCAGCATGATGTCCTTTATCAATCATTGATCCCTCCTGACAGCTTGTCCAAAGAACGAGAGACAAAGTCTTGGCATCCTCAATTCTAAGGCACACTCTGGCTGTACTTCTTCCAAGAAAGATTTGTTTGTTCTTCCGGTGGTCCATGGTATTTTCGATACTCTTTGCCAACATCGTAATTCAGATGCTTCTTCTATAAACTTCCTTACTCATCATTGTCTAACTTTCATTAACATGTTGTTAAATGCCACAGAGTCTGTTCTGGCTCATAGCAACCCTGTATAGTTTCCAAGGAGTGGCTGTTGGGTTTAGACCACCAACCTTGTGGTGAGCAGTGCAGTGCTGATTCTACAGCACCTTACCAGGACTTTGTTAACGTAAGATTATTAATACCTACAAGGAGCTCTGGTAGCGTAGTGGTTACAAATCGGGCTGCTGACCTCAAGGTCAGCAGTTCGAAACTACCAGCTGTTCTGTGGGAGAAAGATGAGGCTTTCTGCTCCCATAAAGATTTACAGCCTCGAAAACCCTGTACAGGGTCACTATGAGTCAGAACTGACTTCACGATACTTAACAACAACATCAATATCTATAAACCAGTAAAATACCAGTTACCACTGACCTGCCCTCTGAGATGCCTTTGTTGGGATTCAAACTGTCAACCTTTTAGTTAGCAGTTGAGAGTGACAACAATTCACACTACCCAAGGACTCCTCTGTGGAGTCCTGGGGTGGTGCTCAGGGTTAATGTGCTGGACTACAAAGTTGGTTTGACCCACAAGGTCGGTGGTTCAAGCTCACCAGTTGCTCCTTGGAAACCCTATACAGGGTCACTATGGGTCGGAACCTACTCGATAGCACTTAACAATAACAACAAGGACTCCTCTAACCCCAAACCCAACCCAGGGCCATGGAGTTGATTCAGACTCATAACCCTATGTTGTTATTGTTGTTAAGTGCCTTCGTGCCAGTTCCAATGCAGAGGAGCAGCTGGCAGGTTTGAACTGCCGACCTTTCTGTTAGCAATTCAGTGCTTATCCTACAGTGCCACACCAGGACCCCAGCACCCCTATACAGGTCTCTAAGTGAGGATTTCTAATATCATATAGGTCTTTCTTTCCAGAGCCTATCCAGGACAAACCCTATCCAGTGACTTGTGACCCTTCCCTTCCCTTGGCCCTAGTACCTGTCAGTCAAAGGACTCAGGGAAAGGCTGGGTGGCATTTGGAGTCTTTCTCTCTGTTCTATTTGAAACAGGTAAAATTTGAGAAGTCACGACTACCAAGTCCCTGGTGACCTGTGTCCTTGTGCAGAGCCAAACACCAAGAACCCAATGCTGTTGGGTTGATTCTGACTAACAGTGACCCGACTCTATAGGACAGAGTAGAACTGTTTCCTAGGGTTTAATTCATACATACTTTGTTGTGTGACATTGGTTGCAGCTCCCTTCATATAACAGCACTCTTCCCCCTTCCTCCCTGGGTTCCCTGTTTCCATCCATCCTTCTTCCCTACCACTTCCTGCCTCTGAGCTTTGTTTGTGGGCAAATGCTGCCCTTTAGGTCTCTTATGGTTGGCAGTACTGAGGAGCACATTCCCCCCCAGAGTTATTATTTACTGTATTTGTTGTTGTTGGGTCAAATCTGACCCAGAACAATCCTGTATAGGGTTTCTGAGGAGCAGCTGGTGAGCTTGAACTGCTGACCTTATGGTTCAAAGCAACTTTGCAGTCCAGCGCATTAACCTACAGCACCACATCACTGTTGTGTGGCTGAAAGCTGATTGCTGGGGATGGGCTCAGTTCTAAGTTTGAGGGATGTCTTTGTGATCTCACCAGTCTCTGTCAGACCAGCAAGTCTGGTCTTTATTTGTTGTTGTGAGGTGCCATTGAGTCAGTACTGACTCAAAGCGACACTATGCACAACAGAATGAAACACTGCCCGGTCCTGGGCCAACCTCACAATTGTTGCCACGCTTGAACCCATTGATGCTGCCACTTGGCCAATCCATCTCGCTGGGGGTCTTCCTCTTTTTCTCTGACCCTCCACCTTACCAAACATGATACACTTCTCCAGCAGCTGGTCCCTCCTGACAATATGTCTGAAGTATGAGAAATGAAGTTTGGTCATCTTGGCCTCCAAGGAGCACTCTGGCTGCATTTCTTCCATAACGGATCTATTGGTTCTTTTGACAGCCCATGGCATTTTCAATATTCTCCTCCAACACCATAACTCAAAAGCATCAATTCTTCTACGGTCTTCCTTATTCACTGTCCAGCTTTTGCATGCATATGAGGTTACTGAAAATACCATGGCTTGGGTCAGGCGCACCTTAGTCCTCAAGCTGACATCTTTCTCTTCAATACTTGATAAAAGATCTCATGCAGCAGATTTGCCAAATGCAATATGTCATTTGATTTCTTGATTGCTTCTTCCATGAATGTTGATGGTTGATCCAAGAAGAATGAAGTCCTTGACAACTTCAATTTTTTCTCCGTTGATAAGAATGTTGTTTAGTGGTCCAGTGGTGAGGATTTTGTTTTCTTTTTTTAGATTTTTCAATTCTGTTCTACATTTTTTTTTTTTTTTTCACATTTCTCTCTGTCCAGGACTTTCTATTGTGAGCCCTATCAGAGTGGTCAGTAGAGGTAGCTGGACATCTTCTAGTTCTTCCAGTCTCAGGCCCTTGGAGGATGTGACTTGCATGATTCATTGGTCCTTTGGATGAATTGTTTCCCCGAGTCACTGATGTCTTCATTCTTCATTGCTCCAGAAGAGAATGGACTAATAGTTGTATCTAAAATGGCCGTTGGTGTTAAGCTCACAGCTGCTACTCACCAGAGCAGGATAAATATTGTTTTTTTTTTTTTTTTTTGTTAGATGCCATCAAGTCGGCACTAACTCACAGTGACCTTATGCACAACAGAACAAAACACTACCTGATCCTGGGCCAACCTCACTATTGTTGCCACGCTTGAGTTCATTGATGCTGTGACTTGGCTAATCCATCTTGTTGGGGGTCTTCCTCTTTTTCTCTGAATCTTCACCTTACCAAACATGATATCCTTCTCTAGTGACTGGTCCCTCCTGACAATATGTCTGACGTATGAGAGACGAAATTTGGCCATCCTGGCCTCCAAGGAGCGCTCTGGCTGCCCTTCTTCCAACACAGATCTGTTTGTTCTTTTGGCAACCCATGGCACTTTCAATATTCTCCTCCAACACCATACCTCAAAAGCATCATTTCTTCTACGGTCTTTTTTATTCACTGTCCAGCTTTCATATGCATATGAGGTTATTGAAAATACTATGGCTTGGGTCAGGCACACCTTAGTCCTCAAGCTGACATCTTTGCTTTTCAACACTTTAAAAAGGTCTTGTATAGCAGATTTGCCTAATGCAATAATTGTTTTTGGGGAGGGCTGTAAATCTTTGTGGAAACAGACTGCCACAACTCTCTCCTGCAGAGAAGCTGATGGGTTTGAACTACTGACTTTCTAGTTAGCAGTCAAGTGCTTAACCACTGTGACACCGGAACTTCTGTAAGAGCATTGCTGTTACTGCTGTTAAGTGCTGTGGAGCTGTTTCAAAGTGACCCTGTATAGGGTTGCCAAGGCCCTGGAGTCACTGGACAGTTTGAACTGCTGACCTTGGAGTTAGCAGCCCAGTGCTTATCCCACAGCACCACATCAGCATTGTTGTTAAGTGCCGTCAAGTTGGTTCCAACCCATAGCGACCCCGTATAGAGTTTCTAAGGAGCAGCTGGTGAGCTTGGACTGCCGATCTTACAGTTCAAATGGCTTTGCAGTCTGGTTGTTGGCAAAACCAAATCCGGCTCCCAAAGCTCCCCTACAAAGCAGCTGCCTGATGTCAGCAGTCTTCATCACGCCTGCTGTTCCCAGCCTTGAACTCTTGCAACCCCCAAAACAGAACTTCCCTTTTGTCCTTTCATCTTGTATGATTCTGGTCTTCTACCAACCGAGATCTGATTCTTTAGTACAGCTTATTCAAAGTCCCTTCTGGCTTTTACTCACCTCTGGAGGCTGGTATATCAGTGTTATTGGGGACAGGGGACTTATGTCTCCTTCAACTCTGCAGAGATGACCCCTTTGTGGTCTATTCTGGCTGGCAGCATGCCATCATGCACTCCATCCATACAGCATGCAGTAACTCAGCTGTCCAGAGAACCCACTGGGGATCCAGTCTCATGACTACAGCCTCCATATGATCCCTGAGCCCCAAGTTTTCTGGACTCTATGAACTTAGATTAAACTGTCCACCCAGACTCCAGATAGCCAAGGGGGGGGGGGCTGCATCGTGTTACCCCAAAGCTTGGGTCTGATGCCCTAGAGTGACTGAGTCCAATTACTCCAGATAAGTGAAGAAAGAGAAATCTTTTATTATTATTAGGGAGTCAGCTACCAGAACATTTGAAGCAAAAAGATGTGTTTGGTATTCGAATGATGCTTCATTACAAGCACTGTTTATACTGCTTCTTAGTAAAGGTTAGCTACGTACTACATGCAAAGGGGGGGTATACAATTCTAACACTCACATTAAGTCACAAACTAGTTATGATACCACAAGAAACATTTAGGGAGGGCATGATTAACAATTCTGGTGCCTGTTTGTCCAGTTGGTCACTTCTTACCAGAACAGAGACCAGGCTCCAGGTAGAGCCAGGGATGGTTAGCATTCCAACTTAAGTTAGTCAAAACATATGTTTAAGAAACAAGGAAAAGTCAGGAATATGTAAATATGCTTTCAGGAAGCACTTGATTATATTTATTCTTGTTTGTTGTTAGGTATCATCCAGTCTGTACCAACTCACAGCAAACTTGTGCACAACAGAACGAAACACTACCCAGTCCTGTGACAATCTTACAAGTGTTTCTACACTTGAACCCATTACTGCTGCCACTGTGCCAACCCTTCTTGGTGGGGGTTTTCCTCTTTTTTGCCGATCCTCCATTTTACCAAGTCTGATGTTCTTCTCCAGGAACTTGTCCCTCCTGATAATGTGTCTGTAGTATGAGATAAAGTCTGGCCATCCTGGCTTTTATGGAGCATTCTGGCTGTACTTCTTCTAACATGGATTTGTTTGTTCTTTTGGAAGTCCATGGAACTTTTGATATTCTCCTCCAACACTAACGCTCTAATGCATCAATTTTTCTAATGTCTTCTTTATTCATTGTCCAACTTCCACAGGCATATGAAGGTTCTGAAAATACCATGGCTTGGGTCAGGCACATCTTAGTCCTCGAACTGACATTTTTGTTCTTGAACACTTAGGTCTTGTGAAGCAGATTTGTCTAATGTAATATGTTGTTTGATTTCTTGACTGCTGCTTCCATGAGTGTTGATGGTTGATCTGAGCAAAATGAAGTCTTTGACAACTTCAATCTTTTCTCCACTTATCCTGCTTGATTTATTAGTCCAGTGGTGAGGATATTTGCTTTATTTAAAAGTATTTTAGAAATACCTTATGATCTAGCAATTCCTCTACTTGGTATTTACCCACAAGATATACAAGTCATAACACCAGTAGATATATGCACACCAATGTTTATAGCAGCACTGTTTACAATAGCAAAAAGATGGAGACAGCCTAAATGCCCATCAACTGAAGAATAGATAAACGAACTGTGGTACATACACACAATGGAATATTATGCTACCTTGAAGAATAAAAAGGAAGCTGCAAGCCACGGCATAACATAGATGAACCTTGAGGACATTATGTTGAGTGAAATTAGTCAGTCACAAAACGAGAAATACTAGTTCAGGGTTTTGGTGGCAGCAGAGACAGCCAGGTAGGAAAGGTTCCGTGGGGGAGGGATTGAAAACCCAGAGAAGTTGCGTTCATGGAACAGCAGCAGAGCTCTGGATCTAGCATAGGGTGCAGGGCGTCCGTTTCCCACACTCACCAGTGGAAAAATCATGATATAAAGGAAAATACTGCAATTTAGGAATCGCTTGAGACAGGACTCCCTCTGCACCACCTCACCTGGGCGCAGCTCAGAGGGCAGGACTACAGCCAGACCGGCACAGGGAAGCAGTGCTGAAAGTTGTGCAGTGGCATTTGCAAAAGGAGGTGTGGGGGATTCTACACATTTTATCCTCCTTTTCCCTGTCACGCCTTCTTTGCCCAGCCCAGATGCCTTCAGGCGGGTGGGTGTGTACCCCCAAAAAAGTCTAGTGCTGAGCCCACAGTTTTCCCACTGTACAGAGAGAAAGAGCTTGGACTTACGACATCAGCCTCAGGGTCGCAGCCCTAAAATTAACTTGTGCAGGACCCTTTACTCTGGCCTACCTAGCAAGAAAAAAAGCAGGCCTGTCAGGCCTGACAGACAAACCATATGAACAATCTGTAAAACCCCAACATAAAAGGAGAAAACTATCTTGAGAATAATGCTGTGCACATGCAGATATCTAACTGACCTTCAGAGACAAAAATATTAGACAATCTTTCTCCTATTAGCTTCCCAATATCCATCTGCACACCTCTATGGTGGTGACTAGAAGCAGGGACTGAGCAAGTGGACACCCCTACCTACTGCTGGAGGCGTCTATGGTGCACACACACTGCCTATGTAGCAAGGCGACTGGACAGTCAGCCACAGTTTTATTTTTGTTTCAAAGTGGTGGTTTTTGTCTCTGCTTTTATATTGCTTCTGCTTTTGGTCCTTTTGATCACACATTTTCCCTGGAGGTGGGAGCTTTTTCTCCCTATATTACCCAAGAAGAGACAGCAATCGTGACCAGATAGCCAAGCTACAAGCATATCCCATATATTCCACCATTGAGACAAGATCCAATAACTGCTAAGCATTACATACAAAAAGGGAAGCCTATTTCCTGATCATATCCACCAGTAAGTTTAAATAATGCAACAACAAACAACCATTTAAGCATTAAAAAACCCACATAACTACTGGAAATGACAAACAAAACACAACAAAAGATCTCAAAACATGTCTAAAACCAGAAAAGAGTCACTGAGACAAACGAGCTGGACAGAAAAAGGATCCCCTGAAGAGGAAGAGCAGGTTTTGGATTTGCCTGAGAAGGAATTCAGAAGAACGGTATGGAAACAAATTCAAATGCTCCAAAAAGGGGTGGAGGAAAACAAGGAAGAAGTAAGGAAAATACTACAAGAGCAATCAAACAAGATTGATACAGCATTGGAACCAATTCAAAACCTGCAATAAGAGGTCCAGATGATTAATAATAAAATATCAGAAATGGACAATACACTGAAAGTGGAAAGGAGCAGAATAGAGGAGATGGAAGCCAGAATAGTGAGCTAGAAGACAAATCTCTCAATACTGCTAAGATAGAAGAGCCAGCAGAAAAAAGGACAGAGAGTGGCAGGTTGAATAAGAAAACAAGACCCTTCAATATGCTGTCTGCAAGAGACACACCTTATACACAAAGACAAAAATAGACTAAAAAGTAAAGGATAGAAAAAATATACCAAGCTAACTACAACAATAAACAAGCATGAGTGGCAATTCTAATCTCTGATAAAGTAAACTTTAAGACAAAAGCCAGCATAAGAGATAAAGAAGGACACTATCTCATGGTCAAAGGGTCAATCGAGCATGACAATGTAAACATAATAAACATCTACACTCCCAATGAAAGAGTGCCAAGATATATGAAGCAACCCTTACTAGAATTGAAGAAAAAAAGAAAGAAATCTACAATTATAGTGGGATATTTTAATATACCAATTTTGAAAAGGGACAGAACAACCAGAAAGACACTCTACTTGGTATTTACCCACAAGAAATATGAGTGATAACATGAGTAGATACATGCACACCAATGTTTATAGCAGCACTGTTTACAATAGCAAAAAGATGCAGACAGCCTAAGTGCCCATCAATTGAAGAATGTTTAAGCAAACTGTGGTACTTACATACAATGGAATACTATGCTACCTTGAAGAACAACAAGGAAGCTGCAAGCCACCGCATAATATGGATGAACAGTGAGGACATTATGTTGAGTGAAATTAGTCAGTCACAAAAGGAGAAATATTGCATAGGACCATTATTGTAAAAGAGTAAGAAAAAGAACATACACTAAAAGTGGGGGGATTATATATATATATTTGCTGTTCACCAGGATGCATGGGATGAGAGGAGGGGAGGGAGAAGGGGAAGACAGAGCACAGGGTAAGGAATAGACACAGGCTAGTTTGGGTGTTGGGGGTGGGGCAATGCATAAGAAGGGGGAGGGGAATGGAAGAACAAGGCAGATGGGAGAACAGTTAGGCAGGTTCGCATGGGCTAAGTGGGACAGAGGTAAATAATGATGTATGCACAACCTTGGAACAACAGGGCTCTGGGATATAGGGATTGAGGCATGGTTTGAAGGAGTAAAAGAAGGGCATAATGTTAAGATGCTTGGCTGTCTTTTGAATCATGGTTTCCCTTGCCTACTATTGTAAAATAGACACTTGGGAGATTGGGGGTGGGGGGTGGTGGGAAGGAATAGCCAGAAACATCACCACAGAAAGCTTGTAAGTCCA
Source organism: Chrysochloris asiatica (assembly GCF_000296735.1). Lineage (NCBI taxonomy): Eukaryota > Metazoa > Chordata > Mammalia > Afrosoricida > Chrysochloridae > Chrysochloris > Chrysochloris asiatica. The sequence goes on along the minus strand of NW_006408525.1, from coordinate 3,491,650 downwards.
TCGTCAGCCTATCACTGATTGGAATACCTTAAAGCTGGGTAGAAGTTGCCCAGTGAAAGAGGCTTCCTGTGGAGCCTTTACATTGCACAAGACCATAGGTGGAATCCAGAACCCCATCCTGAACCAACTGAGGTAGGAAATTTACACTGGGAAGGATGAGTAGACCAACCTGGAGCAGCTAGAAGAACAGAAGATACTTTGTGAAAGAAAAACCGGTAGGAAAAACCCATAACAATAATGGCAGTCTGATTGATTAGTACAAGAACAAGCAAGTTGTTTGCCCGGGAGACATCAAGCAAGTGGTCGGGTTCCCTCAGTACAAATCCCCTTCCAAGAATAAGGCTCAGTGGGAATATAGGAGCAGACATGCGCTCTGACTGGTAATCACATTGGTCATTGATAATAAAGCAGCAAGCTAAGCCCTCCCACGTTCAACAGACTCCTGTGAATCCGGGTGGAGACCTGGCTGGCCAGCAGTGTGGCAAGACCTGGGGACTCCTGGGCCCGAAGTCAGTGACATAGCCACAGAGGACTAGAATGGAGAGTGAAGCATCCAGCTGAGAAGAGAGGGCATATGCACAACAACGCCCACACTTGCAGATAATACCCACTTGACCTGGCTTCAATGACTGGATGATCAGAACTCGGCTAGAAGAAGAAAGAAGAGGAAAAAAAGAGTAATCTGATATAATTTGCTGAACCTGACCTACACCTGTGGATGCAGTTGCTCAATAGAGGGAACAAATCTTTACAGAGAGGATCATTCCCACCCTCTCCATACACAGAGTAGACAGGGATGGGCAACTTGGACATTGGCTTCCCAAAATGGGGGGCTACAAAGGCAAGAAGTGACTGGTTTATAAGCTTTCAAGAGGGAGCCTAGATCCAGAGGGCACGGAGGAAGGTAGAATCTCCACTGAAGCGCATCCCATCTGTCTGGGTGGGACTGATGAAAGGAGATGTGGATAGCACTCATGTGGTACAATAGTGAATAATTGCTACCAGGACTGACTGTGAAGGTTGGAAATGTAAAGGTAGACATTTTGTAGCAAAAGGAGGGGAGTGGTTGACTTTGCAGTCCAGGAGCAGGGGTTCCTGGAACCATCAAGGTAGAACAGAGTGCAGGACCCTACCCATAGAAGCAGTGATGCCAGAGATAGAGACAGAGACAAGGACATGGAGAGATGGAGCGGCTGGGGACTCTAGACCCAGAAAGGGAGAGGGTCTGTGTGCTGACAACAGAGGGCAGGCTTGTGGGGGTATACCTTGTAGTTGTTTGATGATGCATGGAGGAGATTGTAACCATGGTAATGAAATGATATACGATAGGATGAACGTTCTCCCATATAAACTATCACATAATTCACAATAAAACATTTAAAAAAAAAGGAATTTTAAGACTGTGGCCGTTGATCTTCATCACTAAGTATTTAAAGTCTTCTTCACTTTCAGCAAGCAAAGTTGTATCATCTGCATATCTCAGGTTGTTAATGAGTCTTTCTCCAATCCTGATGTCATGCCATTCTTCATATAACCCAGCTTCTTGAATTATTTGCTCAGCATACAGATTGACTACATATGAAAGAATACAACCCTGATGCACACCTCTCCTAATTTTAAACCATTCAGTGTTCCTTTGTTCTGTTCAACAATGCATGAACAGGTTCTTCATTAGCACAAGTAAGTATTCCAAAATACTCATTCTCCAAATATTGTCCATCGATTGTCAAGATTCACACAATCGAAAGCTTTTGCATAGTCAATAAAGCACAGGTAAACATATTTCTGGTATTCTCTGCTTTCAGCCAAGATCCATCTGAAGTCAGCAATCAGCAATGATATTCCTTGTTCCACATCCTCCTCTGAATCTGGTTTGAACTTCTGACAGTTCCTTGTCAATGTAGTTTTGCAGCTGTTGAAAAAGTATCTTTAGCAAAATTTTACTTGCATGTGATATTAATGATATTGTACGATGATTTCCATATTCTGTTAGGTCACCTCTCTTTGGAATGGGAACAACTATAGATCTCTGTCAGTCAGTTGGCCATATAGTGGTCTTCCAAATTTCGTGGCATAGATGAATGAGTGCTTCCTGTGCTGTATCCATTTGTTGAAAGATTTCAATTTGTATTCTGTCAATTCCTGGAGCCTTGTTCTTTGCCAACGCCTTCAGTGCACCTTGAACTTCTTCCCTCAGTATTATTAGTGTTTGATCATATGCTATCTTTTGAAACAGTTAAACATTCACCATTTCTTTTTGGTACAGTGAGTGTGTATTCCTTCCATCTTCTTTCGATGCTTTCTGCATTGTTCAGTATTTGCCCTCGTTGTTGTTGTTGTTAAGTGCCATTGAGTCGGTTGCGACCCTGTATAGGGTTTCCAAGGAGTAACTGGTGAGCTTGAACCACCAACCTTGCAGTTCAAATGGCTTTGCAGTCTGGCACATCAACCCACAGCGCCACACCAGGATTCTCATAGAATCTTTCAATATTGCAAGTCAAGGCTTGAGAATTTTTCTTCAGCTCCTTCAGCTTGAGAAATGCTGAGCATGAGCTTCCCTTTGGTTTTCTAATTTCAGGTCCTTGCACATTTCATTATAATATTTGATTTTGCCTTCTCGAGCTGCCTTCTGAAATTTTCCATTAAGCTGTTTTACCTCCTCATTTCTTCAATTTGCTTTATCATCTGTATGCTGAAGAGCAAGTTTCAGAGTCTCTTCTGATAATCATTTTGGTCTTATTCTTCTTTCTTGTCTTCTTAATGACCTTTTGCTTTCTTCTTGAATCTGTATGAAAGCTTCTTGATGTCATCCCACAACTCCTCTGTTCTTAAGTCTTTAGTGTCTAATGCATCACATCTATTTTTCACTTGGTCTCTAAATTCCGGTGGAATATGTTGTTCAAGGTCATATTTTGGCTCTCGTGAACTTGTTTTAATTTTCTTCAGCTTCAGCCTGAACTTGCATATGAGCAATCTGTTTCACAGTCTGACCCTAGCCTTGTTTCGGCTAATAATATGGAGCTTTTATACCATCTCTTTGCACAGATACAGTCAATTTGATTTCTGTGGATTCCATCTGGTGAGGTCCATGTGTATAGTTGTCTTTTATGCTGTTTAAAAAAGGTTTTTGCAATGAAGAAGTCACTAGTCTTGTATAATTTTATCATGACATCTCCAGCATCATTTTTATCACCTAGGCCATACTTTCCAATGACTGATTCTTCCTCATGTTTCCAGTCTTTGTGTTCCAATTGCCAGTAATTATCAATACATCTTGATTGCATGTTCAATAAATTTCAAACTGAAGAAGTTGGCTGTTATTGTTAAGTGTCATCGAGTCAGTTCCGACTCCTAGAAATTTTGTATAGGGTTTTTGATGAGCAGCTGGTGGGTTTGAACTGCCGAACTTGTAGTCCACTGCTGATCCTACAGCACCACATCAATAATCAGAAGAAGTTGGAGAAGTTGGTAGAATTCTTCAAGTTCATTATCACTGACTTTGGTGGTTGGTGTGTAAATCTGAATAATAGTTGTGTTAACTGGTCTTCCTTGTGTTGTTGTTGTTGTGAAATACCGTGGAGTCGGTTCTGAGTCATAGTGACCCTGCACAGGGTTTCTGAGCCTGTAAAATCTTTATGGTAGCAGAAAGCCTCATCTTTTTCCTGTGTAACGGTTGTTAGTTTCGAACTGCCAACCTTGAGGTTAGCAGTCCGATTCATAACCACTATGCTATGGAGCATGGATGTTATCCTATCACAGACCTTAAAGTAGTGTACTTCAGGGTAGATCTTGAACAGTTCTTTCTGATGATGAATGTGATGCCATTCCTCTTCAATTGATCATTTCCAGCATAGTAAACCATGCAATTGTCAGATTCAAAATGGTCAATGGCAGTTCACTTCAGCTCATTGATACCTAGGACACTGATTTAATGCCTTCTGTTTCATTTTTTATAATTTCCTAGATTCGTACTTCATACAGTCCATGTTCTGATTATTAATGGATGTTTACAGCTTTTCTCCTCATTTTGTGTTGTGTCCCATCAGCAAATGAAGGTCCCGAAAGTTTTACTACATTCACGTCATCATGGTCAACTCTACTTTGAGGAGGCAGCTCTTTCTCAGCAGTATTTTGAGCGCCATGTAAACTGAGGGGCTCATCTTCTGGCACTGTATCTGACCATTTTCTGGTGCTGACAGTGTTCCAGCGCTACTCATAAGGTTTTCAGTATCTATGTGGAAGTAGACTGTTTCTCATTCTTCCTCATCTATCTTAGTCTGGAAGCTCAGCGGACATCTGTGCACCATGGGTAACCCTGCTGGTATTTAAAATACTGGTGGCATAGCTTCCAGAATCTCAGCTACAAGCAAGCTACCCCAGTGTGGCAAATTGACAGAGGAGTGGGGGATATTTTATTTTTAGTCAAGCAGAATAATCATGCTTCAATAAGGCTTCACTTAAGCTCTCAATTCCTCCATTTTACCTCCAGTTGTGATTAAGTAAAAGATGGCACATTGGCATTGGTAGGAATGGCCCAGGGGTAATCCTAGGAGGTAAGGGTAGCCTGGTGACAGATGGGTTTCCCAACAGTGTTTAACAGCTTTGCACAAGACCAGGATTCCTGGTGGTACAATGAGTTAAGTGCTGGGTTTTTTGGTTTTAACGCTCTCACCAACAAACCAAACCCATTACTGTTAAGCTGATTCTGACTTAGGGTGACCTAATGTCTCACAGAGTAGAACAGCTCCATAGGCTTTTTCTTGGCGGCACGGTAGAATAATGCATTAGACCAGAAGGTCGGTTTGAACTACAAGGGTGGTGGTTCAAATTTACCAGCCGTTCTTCGAAAACCCTATACAACGCTGCTTTCAGTGGGAACTGACTGGATGACATTTACCAACAATGATGATGGCGACAACAACAATCTTTAGAAGCAGATCTCCAAATCCTTCTTCTGTGGTAACATGGGATCTGAACCTCCATCCTTAAGTTTAGCAGTTGGACACAAACTATTTGAACTGCCCAGGGTGGTTATTGCTCTCAAGAGCTTTGTTAATAGAAGAACAGCAGACAAAACAGGGGGTAAGACAGCTCTTCTCTGAACATGTCCAGTTGTAGACTTTAGGGCAACTTGGAATAGGTCCAAGAGAATGTATCCAGGGACCTTGAAACTCTGTAATATTTGGAAGAAGGGCCTACAACCAACACTAAACCTTGGGGAGTAGGTGCAGGGGATTCATCTACAGGCCGTAATACATGGAAAAGCGTCAAGGACTTGCTAAAGGCAAATAAGAACTTTTCTCACTCTCTCTGGGGGTTGTGTTAGGAATAAAATGTCTTCCATACATGAATGGACTGAGATGCCCACAGGGTGTTCCTTCCAGCCCTGAGCTGGAGTGGGGTGAAGAGCCAGGGGTTCCGAGGCCCTGGGAGGGAAAGAGGCAGCCAGGGGGCTAGCCAGCACACAACTCCTTTTAATTCCTCCAGCAGCCTAATTGTTTTTCCAGCCTCCTCTACCGCAGTTAGGAAGAAGCCTTTGTCTGCAGCCTGTATGTTTACCAAGCAAATGTTTTACAAAAGCTTTCATAGACACAGAGAACCCATTTAGGAGGCACGGTGGATGAAATTATTTATAGAGATTAATGGTTATCGTCCTCATGCCTTTAGGAAATCAGGAGCCATGTGCTGCAGACTGCGGTGGGGGCGGGGAGGGCCCGGCCGGCCTCTTCTCTGCCTTCTCCATCTACCTGAGTCCCTGCGCCTCTCCACCTTTCTCCTAGTTACTTTTTTTGGGGGAATTTCCCTCTGGATCTCCTCTCTCCCTCTTTGATCTCTTCTCTCCCTCTTTTTTTTTTTTTTTTTTTTCCTTTCACCCCTTCCCTGTCCCTCTCTGTTTTTCCCCTCCCCTTTCGCCTCGCTGGTTAATTTTTCTGTTTCTTCTTCCTGTCTGTATTTGGGTTTGAAGGTGTATCTGTCTCTATGTTGTTCTCTGTCTTTGTGAATCTGTCTTGCTCTCTCCTTGCTGTTTTTCTGTCTCTCTTTTTTTCTCTGGTTTTGGCTGTATGTCCCAGCCTCTATTTCACTCTGTCTCTCTCCATGTTTTCCCGTCTTTCCCACGTCCTGCTGGGCATTTTGTCCAGATAACTGCCTTCCCCTAAGAGCATCTGCATGCTGAGGTGGGAATCGGGGGGGTGGACTGCCCCTCTCCATGGCCTTTCTGACTTGTCTCCTGCTCATGAGAGGCCGGGGAGGAGTTGGTGGGTCCATTCCTGAGGTTCTGGGCCTGGCAGCTTACAAGGGCTGGTACTCCAGTCCTAGAGATATGATCTGTGTTGTCACCTGCAGAAACAAGTGCATGCTTCCCTAGGTCAGTCAGTGGTGGGGAAGGGGAGCAGAGGGAGAAGAGGACCCTCTGACAGGCTCTGAGACCCAGAGTAGGCAGAAGGGGGCAGCAGGGGTGGGGTTAGGGAGGGAGACTCCCGAAGAAGAGGCAGGATTCCAGGGGATGCTCCAGGAACTGGGTGCATTTTGAATTTCCTCTAAGATCAGGTCCACCAGGGTCCTTCCCAAACAGGTGTCCACACATGCAACAAACATGCCAAGTACCCTCCATCCCATGTGGACCCTCTCAACCTGTTTGGTCACAGTCTGTTTCCAAATAGCAGTGACCCGAATGTGTTGCCTCCACACAGAGCAAATCCCCAGTCAGAGACCTGTGTGGACTTCTGGGAATGAAAGGGGTAACCTTGATTCTGGGAGAGCCTTGCCTGGCAGGGAGGACATAGAGCCTGCTTTGTCTGGTGTTATGCAGAAACCTGGGACTTTGGAGCGTGGAGTTAGATGGGCTCCAGTCCTGACTAAGGTATTACAAGGCCATGATGGCACAGTGGGTTAAGTGTTCAGTGGCAACTGCAAGATCAGCAGTTCAAACCCACCAGCGGCCCTGAGGAGAGAAAGGTGAGGCTGTCTGCTCTCGTAAAGATTTATAGTCTCAGAAACCCAAAGGAGCAGGCCTGCTCTGTTCTTCTGGAGTTCACTTGTTGGCAGTGGGTGGTGGTGACGGTGAGCTGGAAAAGTCACTCCGCCCTTGGCTAATTCCTCTGGAAAATGGGATTGGTAATAACCCACCACCTTTCAGGATTGTTGGCAACATGATTTGGCGATTTAAGAGCCCAAACATGCAAGGCTTTGGGGTGGGTGAACAAAATCTTGTGTTCTAATCCATACTCTCCCACTTGTTAGCTGTGTGGCTTTGTGCAAGGTTTCTTAACCTTTCTGAGTCACAGTTTCTTATACCATAGTGTCTTTGTGAGAATAATTAAAAGAGGTCTTGCATGCCTGGTGCTTGGGTTAGACAAATCATTTCATGTCTTGGTGGCTCAGATTCCTCATCTGTAACATGGGATAACAATAGTCCTCACATCCAGGGGTGGTTATGAGGAGCCAATGAAATAGCACTTGCATCAGTGCCTGGTAAGCACCATATGGGTTACCAGTTTTTATTAGCATATTGCCTAATCCATAATGTTGTTGTTGTTGTTAAGTTCCATCGAGGCAGTTCCGACCCATAGTGACCCCGTTCCAAGGAGCAACTGGTTAGCTTGAACCACCGACCTTGCAATTCAAATGGCTTTGCAGTCTGGCACATTAACCCACAGTGCTACACCAGGACTCCATAATAGGAATTCAATAAACGTGATCCCATATATGCCCCCCCACCCATGAACTCTGAGCCCACTGCCTCCCTTCACTTGTCACAAAGGAAGTGCCTTTAGACTATAGTCAGAGCTGTCTTCCTGCTCCATCATCTTCAGAATCACCGGGATCTCAGCGGGGGAGGTGGAGCTGTGGTCCCCTGGAAGGCTGTCTTCCCACTGTTCTCCCATCCATCAATTCATCTGCAGGCTACAGTGGGTGCTCAATAGCTCTTGAATTGAGCTTCCAGGGGGGTTTCCAGATCACTTGCTTTCCCGACATCCTGCTCCTTGTTGGCTCAGAGAAGGTGGAGATGGGATGGGAAAGAGCATCCAGAGTGGGAACCCCAGGCAGTGGGGCCTCGAGTTCCAAACTACAGCTCCCGGTACAGTGTACTGCTGGAACAGCCCCTTGCACTACTTACTCTACTCGAGCTGGACTCAGCCTCCTGGGCTCCTTGGCTGCCCAGCCTCATCCTTTGCTGCATCTGCCCACTACACGGTCCTTTCCTATTCCCTTCCCAGGAGTGCATGAGGGAATTCAGATTAGGGACTTGTTTTCTGGCTTTCTATTGTGTTTACTTTTAGGGAGATTATGAATATCTTTATCATCTGGACTTCAATTCGCTAGTTTATAGGAGGAATTAACAGGCCTGACCCCACTTAGCCTATATGAGAAGGATGAATAATTAATTGCCACGATACTATCAGCTAATGTTTATTCAGAGTGGACTGTGTGTGCTGGGCACTGTGCTGACTTCTGGCATGGTCCTGTTGAATCCTCACAACCCTGGGAAGCAGGGCTATTGTGAGCCCCAATGATAAGGTCACACTCACCAGCTGCTCCTTGGAAACCTTACATTGGGCACAATGAGTCAGAACCTACTTGACAGTACTTAACAAAAGAAAATTGATTTTGAAAAAATATAATCATAAAAATAAAATGAGCATATGTCGAAGATATAATTTAATTTGTTAATGAAGGAACCGGTAAGGTAAGATGCTACAACCGGTTCAAAGAAAAGTTCAAAGTACCTCTTTACAAAGAGATGCAAAATGGGTAAAAATAGTATCTGTTGAACAAACATCAGCCTGAGTTTTTATGGATGAGGATTGTTTGTGTTACTATCAGTTGGGACATGGATGCCAGCCAGTTGGGACATAAGGGAAGAAGAGAGAGGCCCACATATTCATTCTGTACTCTTGTTGTGTGATGTTAAGCCAGTCCTGATGCCCCTTTGGGTTTCCTAGGCTGTAATCTTTACATGAGTAGATTGCCCGGGCTTGTCCTACACCACAGAACCACTGGTGGGTCCTAACCACCAACCTTTTCTCTAGTAGCTGAGAAGTTAACTATTGAGCCACCAGGGTGCCTGTAAATGAAGTAGCTCTGGTCGTGGTTTGATCTACACAATGAAGTTGAAGGAGGGAGCAAGGAAGAACTGGAAGACAGGCCCCCTGATTCTTGGGGCAGGAGCTTTCCAGATTTCTCTTTGGCTTATGGGGTAGCGCCAGACAAGCTTGGCCTACTCATTCCCAGGATGGGGGAGAGCTTTGTGCCTGTGAACTACCCCGATGCGGCCAGTTGGAGTCTTGTATTTTGCTTGTCGGCAAGCAGTTTGTGGCATTCTGTGCAGCCTGAGCATTCCGTACAAAACAGTGAAATGGAACCTGCAGCCTCGCCCTGGGCCACGAAAGGTGTTCTCAGCATGTGGACAAAGGCTACCAGAGATAGTTGGGTACAATGACCACAAGGCCGGATCTCAGGAGAGAAGGTGGAGGGTCCCTGGTGGTGGCAGGAGGTCAGGAGCTTCCTTGGTGTGGATCTCATGGCTGGTGGAGGATAGGGAAGGGAGAGAAGATGTCAGGGGGAAGAGAGAGAAGAAAGGAAAAAGCAAGAAATGACCAGAGCAACAGAGAGGCAGCTTGTCATGGATCCAAAGTCCCACATCCAGCTCTGGCTGCCTTAGCTCTCAACTTGTAAGGACAGGGGGACACAAGGGGATCTGCATGCACCCCATTCATTCTGATTTCTATGAGTCTAGTTGTATTTTAGAGCCCAGTGTTCCCCAAACCTGCCATGGACTTGTATGCTTCTGTGCTTTCACCCTGCTGTTCCCTTTGCTTGGCATAATTGACCTTCCATGTTATTCCAACAAGACAAAGTCTTGCTCTTCTACTAAGACCCATCCATTCTCAGAAGCCACCTTCCTTAAAAGTCCCAGGCTTCCCAGGTAGGATGAAGGCTGCTCATCTCTCAGCTGTGGTCATGGTATAATGCAGCAGGTGAAGAACAAGAGATTTGGTATCAATCAGCCTGATCTCTGCCACCTGTAGACAAGCTGCCTTGAGCAAGGAATGCTGTTGTTGTGCCATCAAGTTGATGGCACTTAGGGTTTCCAAGGAGCAGCTGGTGAGCTTGAACCACTGACGTTGCAGTTCAAATGACTTTGCAGTCTGATGCATTAGCCCACAGCGCCACACCAGGACTCCTGAGCAAGGAATAGCCTCTCTGAATCTCAGTTCTCGCACCTGTAAAATGGAAATAAACCAGCTGCTGTCGAATCAACTGTAACTCATCGTGACCCACATGTCAGAGTAGGATTGTGCGCTATAGGATTTTCAATGACTGATTTTTCTGAAGTAGATTGCCACATCTTTCTTCCAAGGCACCTCCGGGTAGACTCAGATCTCCAACCTTTCAGTTAGCACAGAGCACACGTTAACCGTTTGTTTCATGAAGGAACTCCATAAACTGGTAATGGGACCATTTCCTTCTGTTCATGTTGTTGACCGTACAGTGCTGTGATGGCCATGAGATGGTGCTTGGAAGTCCCTCAGCCCTGTCCCTGGAACACGGTAAATACTCAATAGGCGTTCACTGGGATTCTACACTTGTAAGAGAGTACAACATCCTGGTAGTATCATGGTTATGAATCGGGCTGTGAACCTTAAGGTCAGCAGTTTGAAACTACCAGCTGTTCCGCAGGAGAAAGATGAGGCTTTCTGCTCCCGTAAAGATTTACAGCCTCAGAAACCCTGTACAGGGTCGCTATGACGGGACCGACTCCACGGCACATCACCACCACCATAGGGTTTACAAGGACTAGCTGGCAGATTAGAACCACTGAACCTGCAGTTAGCAGTTCTGTACTTATGCCACAGCACCACACCAGGACTCCCCATATCCATACACAAAGGCCAAAATCTACAGGACTCAGCCCAAGCATTGGAGATGAACACTTGAGCCTGTATTTCCTGCCATCTCTTCTACTGGAAAGGTGGTACTTTGACCTTCCACAGGAAAGACCTGGGTTCAATTCCCAGACAGTGCAGTTTCGAACTGCTGACCTTGAGGTTGGCAGCCTGATTCGTAACCACTACACTACCAGAGCCCCTTGTTGATAGCATAGATAATGCCTATTTTAGCTTAGCACCTCAGGGCCCCTTTCTCTGCTACTCCCTTCGCTGACCTCCAGCTCACACTAACTTTGACATCCAGGTGTTCTTCATGAGGGATTTCTGGGTTTGCTCAGTTGATCCGAGCTCCTGAGGCATACCTGATGCTGAGTCTCACATAAGTCTCCAGGCTCCTGGGCTCTTCCTCAGCCCTGACCACTCTTTCCCTCCCTCCTGGCAGACCCATGCTCACCATCTATGAGTGCAAATGGGGGCCCACATGCCATATGCTCTGGTACCTACAAGCCATACATCCAGCTAGTTGTGTGTTAGTGCAGTGATTCCAACTCATAGCAACACTATATCACAAAGTGGACAGTATCACTCCGTTTTCTAGGTTGTAATCTTTATGGGGACTCCTGGTGTGGTGTTGTAGGATCAGCAATAGACTGAGAACCACCAGGTCGGCAGTTCAAACCCACCAACTGCTCCTTGGAAACCCTATACAGGGTCTCTGGGAGTTGGAACCGACTCAATGGCACATTACAACAGCAACACGCTTTATGGGAGCAGATCTCCAGGTGTTTTCTTCTGAGGAGTTTGGGTTTGAACTGTGACCTTTTAGTTAACAGCCAAGCGCTTAATCATTGTGCCACTAGGGCCTCTATAAATCCAGCTAACAGACTGTTTAATAAAACACATTTGATCTTCCTTCCTTGACAAATACACTTTCATAATGACAAAATTGAAAGGTATGTATAAAGCTATGATGCCAAATAGCAAAGACAACTGACTTTCAATATTAGTGTGTGTCTCGGTGTTCAGTTGATGGGCTGGTGATGTATTGATAAGTAATAAAATAAAGACATATAGAAGTGTGCATACGGCATGATTCTGCTTACTTGATGACTGTTGTTAACTGCTGTGGAGTGGGTTCCAACTCAGAGCGACTCTGTATAGGGTTGACAAGGGGTGGCTGGTAGGTTTGAACTGCCAACCTTGCAATTAGAAGTCTAGTACTTATCCTACAGCACCACACCAAGACTCCATTTGATAATTTATAGCAGGCAAAGCAAACATATGGTGATAGAAATCAGAAAAAAAAAAAAAGATGCTTATAGGTGTTGGGTTTAACTGGAAAGAAATACAAGGGGACTTTCTGGAGTGCTTGGATCATTTTATATCTTGGTGGAGTGTTTGTAACATGACTGTACACATTTATTCAACTCATTCAACTGTACACTTATGATGAGGCATTTCACTGGATGTGAATTGACCGCAAAAACCACAACAAAGACCCCCAAAACTATTGTCCTGAGATCATCTTTAAACCTTAAACCAAAAACAGTCCCTGAAGTCTTCTTAAAAACAAACAATGGCATAGCTTAACCAGTCCAGAATGTTTGCCTTGAGCATTGTGTTCTTTTAAGAGCTAACTATAGGGGATCAAATTGACAACAGCAACTTGAAAGATAGGAACCTTAGGGGATAATGAGTTTATGTTAATGGGTGAAGAACAGCTCAGGAGAGGAGGCTGAGAATAGCTGCACATCTTTGTGTCACTGAAATGTAGATGTAGAAATGGTTGAGTTGGTGTCTGTTCCACTGTGTATATTCTCAACAGCGATAGCAACAAAAAATGATTTAAAATAACAACAACAAAGAATTTAATGATAACAGAATCATGAAAAATTCAGAATAAATTAGTGCTAAAATAGATGTGCATCATGCTTAAATTATGACATACTTACTCCATAAATTTTATTTTTCTTGCCATTTATGTCAGCAAAATCACCAATTTTGTTGTTATAATCAAAAGTCTTATATAATTTGTATTCTATCAGCAGGAATAATCTAAAGCAGCCCTGTCCAATAGAAACAGAATTGTTGTTGTTGTTGTTAGGTGCTGTTGTGTCAGTTATGACTCATAGTGACCCTATGTAGGGTTTCTGAGAAATGACTGGTGAGTTTGAACCACCAACCTTGCAGTTTAAACTGACCTTGCGGTCCAGTGTATTATCCTACAGCGCCACCAAGAAAATCTGATGGAGCTGTTCTACTCTGTAATACATGAGGTTAGCATTCCAGTGCTTATCCTACAGAGCCACACCAGGGCTCCAGAAATAAAATAGGAGTCACAAACTTGAGTCCCATGTGTAAATTTTTAGTTGTTGTGGTACTGTAGGATAAGCACTGGACTGCAAGTTTGGTGGTTCAAAGTCACCACTCACTCCTAGAAAATGTGGTCTGAAGAGTTGTTATGGGTCAGAACTGACTTGAGGGTAGTGCACAACAGAATGAGACACTGCCCTGTCCTGGGCTTTCCTCACAATTGTTGCTGCCACTGTCAGTTGATCTTGTTGGGGGGGTCTTCCTCTTTTTCACTGACCTTCCATTCATTTTACCATGACATCCTTCTCCAGGGACTGGCCCCCTCCTGATAACTCATCTAAAGTATAAGAGATGCAGTCTTGGCATTCTGGCTTCTAAGGAGCATTGTGGCTGTATTTCTTCCAAGACAGATTTGTTTGTTCTTTTGGCAGTCCATGGTACTTCTTTCTTTTCCAACACTATAATTCAAATACACTGATTTTTCTACAGTCTTCCTTATTCATCCTTCAATTTACACATATATATGAGGCAACTGATATCTTTGATATCCCATGCGAGTAAAGTTTTACTAAAGGTAATACAGAAATGGCTGCAAGCATACATTGGCAGAGAACTTCCAGAGGTTCAAGTTGGATTCAGAAGAGGATGTGGAAAGAAGGATATCATTGTTGATGAC
>NW_006408525.1:3475629-3476654 GCF_000296735.1 Chrysochloris asiatica | reverse complement strand
CTATGAGTTGGTACCAACTTGATGGCACCTAACAACAACAACATGAGGCAATTGAAAATATCATGGCTTGGATAAGGCTCACTTTAATTCTTAAAATGACATTTTTGCTCTTTAACATTTTTGCTCTTTAACACTTTAAAGAAGTCTTTTGCTGTAGATTTGCCTAATGCAATGTGCCTTTTGATTTCTTGACTGTTGCTTCCATGAACATAGATTGTGGATCCAAGCAAAATGAAGTCCTTGACAACTTCAATCTTTTTTCTGTTTATCATGATCATCTTTATTGCTCCAGTTGTGAGGATTTTCATTTTCTTTAGATTGAGGTGGCATCCATACGGACATACCGAAAGCTGTAGTGTTCGATGCACATCAGGAAGTATTATAAGTCCTTTTCACTTCCAGCAATTAAGGTCATATCATCTGCAATTGTAGGTTTGTAATGAGTTCTTTTCATATAATCATATAATCTAATTTCTTGCTCAGCATACAGATTGAATTGTTGTTGTTGTTATTAAGTGCCATGGTGTTCCAATGCATAGCCACCCGGTAAAGGGTTTCCAGGGAGTGACTGGTGAATTTGAACTGCCATCCTTGCAGTTCAAACCAACCTTGTGGCCCAGTGCGAATAGATTTAGTGAAAAGATCCAGCCCTGGTGGACACTTTTGCTGATTTTATAACCATTGTTCTGTTTGAATAGCTGCCTGCTGGTCTATGTACAGGTTCCTCATGAGCACAATTAAGTGCTCTGGAATACAACTCTTCACAATTATTTTTAAAATTTAATTTGATCCACACAATCAAATTGATCCATACAAATCAAATCCACCACTTGTCTGTCAGTTTGTCGTACTGTGGTGTCTTGTGAGTTGCTGTGATCCTGAAAGCTATGCCACCGGTATTTTAAATACCAACAGGGTCACCCATGGTGGACAGGTTTCAGATAACTTCCAGACGAAAACAGATTAGGAAGAAAGAGTGATGAACTACTTCCGAATATTTAGTCACTGAAAACATTATGAACAGC
>NW_006408525.1:3469437-3470216 GCF_000296735.1 Chrysochloris asiatica | reverse complement strand
TCCAGTGTTGCATCAGTTTGCCGAAAGATTTCAATTTGTATTTCATAAATTCCTGGAGCCTTATTTTGTGCCAATGCCTTTGGTGCAGCTTGAACTTCTTCCTTCAGTACCATTGGTTCCTGATTATATGCTACCTTTTAAAATGGTTGAACATGGACCATTTCTTTTTGATCCAGTGACTCTGTGTATTCTTTGCATCTTCTTTATGATGGTTTCTCCATCATTCAGTATTTTGACATGTTGTTGTTATTGTTGTTAAGTGCCCTTGAGTTGGTTCTGACTCTTAGGGACCCCTTGTAGGGTTTATGAGGCACTTTGAGGCATCAGAAAGCCTCATCTTTCTCTAGCAATAGGCTCAAACCATGGACCTTGTGGTTTGCAGTCTAGTGCTTAACATATGGAGTCATTGTACTCCCATTTTGCCCATGTTGTTGTTAAGTGCTGTTGAGTCAGTTCTGACCCATTGCGACCCTCTAGAATGCTTCAATGTTACAAGTTGAGGCTTGAATTTTTTCTTCAGTTCTTTCAGCTTGAGAAATGCTGAACGCGTTCTTCCCTTTGATAGCCTAACTCCAGGTCTTTGTACATTCCATTCTTATACTTGACTTTGTCTTCTCAAGCTGACCTTTTGTCGGGGACCCGCCTCGACATTGGGGTTCAGTTCACGAGGAGAGGGTACCTGATGGTGATTCATATATATCAAGAATACACAAAAAGACAGAAAGGAGACAAAGAGACACTCCGAAACCAGAGTGAATGCTGGACTGGCATCAGGCAGA
>NW_006408525.1:3466389-3468167 GCF_000296735.1 Chrysochloris asiatica | reverse complement strand
TTTAGAAAACATAAAAAATTAATTACCATTGTACTGTAAACATGATCAAACTATATCTTAAGCTATGGAAAAGAGAAACTGATCCCCTAAAACAGTACAAATCCTTCAAAGGTAAATGTACAGCGAAATCATGAAAAAGGTCTTAACAGAACTCACTTGTCAATTATGATCAGAGAAACAAGAAACTGTTTTTAACAGAAGTGATCCCCGGGAAAGTACAGTTTTGAGAGGTAATGAGGTGCTTTAAAATTTTCACTTGAAAATTCTGTAAAACCTCATTAATGTCCCATCTGATTTTTCAGAAGATGTGCTCTTCTCAAGAAGCAGCTTCAAACAGTAGTTCTGGAATGTTCGTTGCGACTTGCGTGTGCCATCTTCAAAGCTTGATCTAGAGCCTCCAGTAAGTGTTTTTTGCCCTCTAGGCCCACAGAGAGCTGAATCAATGTGCCACTAATTCCAAGGACACCTCTGTCACTCTTCAGCACAGATGCACGGCTCATGATTGTCGAAGTGCAGCAAGACTTTCATATCCCCACAAGCTCTCAGCCAGAGTAAAAATCTTTAAGTTCTTGAGTAAAGTTTTAGTATGCTGAAGAGTATCCTTAATACAGAAGGTGATCATCGCCGAACAACCTGTGCACTGACATTTTGCCAACTCATGCTATGGATGAGATGGTTGTTGTTGTTGTTGTTAAGTGCTGTTGAGTCGGTTCAGACCGATAGCGACCCTGTATAGGTTTCTGAGGAGCAGCTGCTGAGCTTGAACCGCCAACCTTGCAGTTCAAATGGCTTTGCAGTATGGTGCATTAACCCACAGCGCCACCCCAGGACTAGTCCAGGATAAATAAACTTTTCTACCAGAGGATTAGATTCCAAAAACTGAGCAACTGCTATTCCATTTTCAAAATGCTTTTCCATTAGAACTTGTAGACTCTTTAGACCTCTAGATTGCAGAGGTAACAGTCAAGAGGAGTTGGAACTGGTCCAATAGAATTTTGCAAGAAATGTCACCTGTTATGAAGATTCTCAGAATTTACGGACAGTAAGCCCATTACGACATCACTGTGGCCATTCATATATTTTGTTGCTGAATACTTGCAAATATCAGCTCCCAAAGACAAAGGCTGTTGGAATGCTGACATAAAAGTGTTAACCATGACCATAATAATTGTCTCCATGTTTACGGACGGTGTATGCACAGGCTTTAATTCAATCATCTTCAAGGTTGGTTTTGTGGGGGTTTCAATCCAAACAAGCTTGGTTTCTGGTGTGATTACTGCCTCTAGAAATTTGGTTTTGGAACAATCAACAAAAGAAATCTTCAATCCAAATTCATTTGCCACCTTCCTGAAGTATCTGCTGGTACCTCCATACATACACATCATCCACACAAATAATTTGGTCTCCTGCTTTTAAAAGATGAGTGATTGTCATAGTGGCTGCTAAACCTGAAACAAAGGCCAAACAGTACTTAGCCCCATCCTCTGTTGCCACTCCTTTTTCCAAGCAATTCCTGGTGGGATTTCCAGAACGCTTATATTAAAAACTCGAGTGCTGGCCAGGCGCTCCCTGCTTGAACATGTTGGGCAGTGAGATGGGAGAACCACAGCCTGAGAGTTCCATTGCTCCAGTTCCTGGCCCACATGGATGGCTTGCGTGGAGAAATGTTGGAAGTTAGGCAGGAAACCATGAAGGGAGGCATCTTTTTGCTGCATGTTGAGGTGCTAATGAAGAAAAGAGGAAAAGAATAACTCAGAACTTGAGGCATCTGGATTGCA
>NW_006408525.1:3455002-3463904 GCF_000296735.1 Chrysochloris asiatica | reverse complement strand
ATCATTTGTCTTGCAGAAATCTATCATTTGTTCTCCAGCATCATTTCTATCACCAAGTCCAATAGAAGAGTCACATTAAAAAGGTAAAGGTAATGTTATTGCTGTGAAGTGCTGTCGAGTCTATTTTGATCCATAGTGACCCCGTATAGGGTTTCCAAGGAGGTTGAACCACCATCCTTGCAGTTCAAACGACTTTATAGTCTGACGCATCACCTCACAGTGTCACACCAGGACTCTTAAATCTAGTAATCTATTGTATTTAATCCAAGGTGCCCAAATATTATCATTCTCAACAGGTAATTAATACTACAATTATCATTGAGAAAATTAAGGTTCCTTTTCCCATACTTTATTGTTAAGTGCTTTTGAGTTGGTTCCGACTCATAATGACCCTGTATAGGGTTTCAGAGGAGCTGCTGGTGAGTTTGAACTCTCAGCCTTGCAGTTTAAACCAACCTTATGGTCGAGTTCTTATCCAACAGCACTGCACCAGGACTCCTTTCCATACTAAGACTTTGGAATTTCGTGTTTATTTTATACTGACGGTGCACCTCAATTTGAACTAGCCACAATTCAAGTGCTCAATAGCTTTATGGAAATGGTGGCTAGTGTGTTGAGTACTTTGGATAAAGAATTACAAACTAAATGCAATTTTTTTCAAAGTGTATAAAATTTGAACGTATTTTCAATAACCATTTAAGTTTAAGTAATAATAAAAAGCCAGGATGGCCAGACTTGGTCTCTCATGTTTTGGACATGTTTTCAGGAGGGACCAGTCCCTGGAGAAGGGCATTATGCTTAGTAAAGTGGAGGGTCAGTGAATAAGAGGAAGACCTTCAAGGAGATGGACAGACAATGGCAGCAGCCGCAATGGGCTGCAGTGAAACAATTGTGAGGCTGGCACAGAACTGGGCAGTGGTTCGTTCAGTTCTGCATAGGGTTCCTATGAGTCAGAACCAACGCCACAGCATCTAACAACAACAGATAGTAAAAAGTTCAAAACTTAAAATTATTTTATATATCTTTTCAAAAAAGTCTCAAAAAATCTATTAAAATCAAAAGTTACAGTATACACTATGATAAATGAGTATCAAAGATTTGGGGTCCTGGTGTAGCACTGTAGGATAAGCACTGGACTGCTAACCATTAGGTCAGTGGTTCAAATCCATCAGCCACTCCTTGGAAACCCTGTTCAGGGTTGCCATAAATCAGAACTGACTCCATGGCACTTAACAACATCAAAGATCGAAAGCAAAATAACTTAGCTAAAGGTTATGTTTTATTTAAAAATTTGAAAGGAAATTTTAAAGTTAAATATTTTGATAAAAAAATGTTCATAAGTCTAGCATTAAATGCTCAGTTTTGGGTTCATGTAATGAATTAATATTCTGCCTTTTACTTCTGGACCTACACACATATACCCTATGATTAATAGGGATTGTTTAATGTAGCAAAATGTTTCTCAGCGGCCATGTCAACTGTAGCTAATGCTGCAAATGGTTATTTCATAATTTGTGAGTACTGCTAGAGCCTTTCATTGGAAGCTCAAGAGAGCTAGAAACTGGAGTCTTGGTATTACTTGGAAAGGGTACTTTGTTTCCCAAGAGTACATTGCATTCATGTTATCGAAGAAGGAATCTGAAAAGCTAATTAATCTATCTTCTTTCTTACAGAAGGACTCCTGCTGCTCCAACCCTCTCCACAGTCTGAAGGATCCTATGCTGTTAGCAGCAGCACACCCTGGAAACTTTCGAGACATTCTAACTCAGTCATTGTTTATTTTGAGGACCTTGAACGAAAGATGCGCAGAAGTGTTTCCCTGGGGTCTAAACATGTTAATTGTGAGAACAGATGTTTCAGGTGATGGGTAACATGGTGCCAGTGCTGAGCATAATAATCCTGGGTGACAAGAGGTGCCTGTGTGTTCTTTAAGTGTGAGTGTCTGAGTCTGAGGTCCAGCATGCATGTTTATTGGGACATAGTTGCACTCGCTTGTCTACATGCTGTCTTTGGCTGCTTTTGAGCAGAGTGGTTTAGACAGAGACCACATGACCTGAAAGCCAGAATTATTTACTATCTCGCCCCTTAAAAAGGTTGCTGATGCAGGGTAAACAGTGCTGCATTAGTTTGTTGAAACATTTCAATCTGTATTCCATAAATCCCTGGCGCTTTGTTTTATCTCTAATGCCTTTAGTACAGCTTGAACTTCCTCAGTACTATCGGTTCTTGATCATATGCTACGTCTTGAAATGGTGAAACAGCAACCATTTCTTTTAGGTACAGTGGCTCTGTGTAGTCCTTCCATGTTCTTTTGACACTTTCTGCATCATTCAGTGTTGGTCCATAGAATCCTGCCATTGGAACTCCTTGAATAGAGATCTTGCATGCACACTTCTGATATAGTTACTCTGTCCCAAAAGGAGGATATTTAGGGAGCTGGGAAGCTCCCCTAAAGCAAGTCTTCTAAGTTCAGTTCTCAGGGTGTCAGTTGTTTTCTGCAGTGAGTTTGCTGCCTCTATAGTATTTGGGATGAGTCTCTCACTAGTAATCAGAGGTAGAGCAAGAGAATGGCCTTCTTTCCTTCTTCCTTCTTTTCCCAGTTCTTCCCCATCCTTTATGAGAATAATCTTAAGGGAATTTCCCAGAATCCTCCCCACTTTCTTCTCAAAGTACATAATCTCCAAGCCCTCTTATCCTGGATGGTAAGATAAATGGTCAGACAATCTGAGAGAACTGGGCATCTTGTCTACCTGGGGAACCTGAGACTGTGGCCAGTGTGTTCAGAGATGTGTTAAGGTTAAGTAGCTGAAAGCAGTCATTTTGGGGTGGCCCTGTTCATCTGTATTGCAACACTGGTCACAGTGGCCTTTTGTTTGCTTCTGCATCCGTTTTCCTTACTAGATGCATTGTTCTTGGTCAGTCCCTTTGGCCCTGCACAGTGCATGATGCGTGGTGGCTCCACTATCAAGGGGAACAGTCACCCCCGTTGGCATGTGCTTGATGCCAGGCACTGGAAGGGTTACAGAGATTGATCCAAGGGGCCTGTACTCTCAAGTGGCCCCCAGTCCTTGAAGCTAGGAGCCCTTCCCTGTGGACAAGAAGCCTTGAGGAAGAGCTTACTATGAGAGGACCAAGCAAGGAGCCATCCTTTAGTCTGTTGGAGATCTGGAGGCTTCAGCAAAGAGGTGACAAATTGAGCTACTTTTTGAATGAAGAAATGAACAAATGAGCCAACAGGCCCTAATGCTGGGGTTGTGAACTTAAACAATGTGGAAAGGGATTGCTTTTGAAGTTTTAAATGGAATCTGTTCAAAATGCTCCTCTGCTCAAAGTGAGGCTGGAGACAGGGCAGAACAGGGGGGTGACTAAGGAGATGATAGCCAACAAGGTAGGCTCCCCAGAACCCCTGCCCGGGCTATCCCCCAGCAATCCTTGCCTGGAGTCAGGATCCTGGCCCAGAAAAGTTGTCACTGCTTGGGTGAAAGAGAGGAGTTGTCAACACTGGAGGACAAATCTCTTTTAATTTTGTTCTCCAGAGGAGGGGATGGGGGTCGGGCCAGCACTGGAGGAGAGATTGGCTCAGTGAGTAATGGCGGTGCCGGATCTGCTAACACCTCAGGTGAGGGATGATGGGAGGAATGCCCCCTCCCTTGGCCTATTCTAGGGCTGGCCACCTGGGGACAGGCTCTGCCTGGCCTCTGCCTGTAGGTGCTGAAGCGTTGCATCTCAGAGTTGAAGCTGGGTACATTCTTAGGGTTTTAGAGGGGGTCCCAGGGTTCTACCACCCCTACTAATGTTCTTCTTGTTGTTAAGTTGAGTCAGTTCTGACTCATAGCAACCCTGCATTGGGTTTCCAAGGAGCAGCTAGTGAGTTTGAACCCCTGACCATGTGGTTCAAACTGACCTTGTTGTCTAGTGTTTATCCTACGGCATCACAGGACTTCCCCAGTAATAATATGTAAACATTTATGTATCAGTTTCTTTAAAGGATCAATGACCCTCTCTCTGTCCCCCATTCCTGCACCATGGAGTTAAGTTCTCCTGGGTACTTGGCAGACGGGGAGAGTGTGCATCCTGGGCAGTTGGCTGGGGTGTGATCATCCCTATAGTCCAGCGCCTGACCAAAGAGGGGCAATGAATGCGGGGACTTGAACTTGGGTCTCTTGAGTGTCTCCTGCATGCCATTTCTCCTTGTGAACTGTGAGGGAGGGAGCTGGGGGTCATGCAGAGTCTGGTGTGTGGGGCCACGTGGATGAGCTGCCCTCTCGCTTCCCCAGAGAATCCTAGGAGTGGGGAGGTGATCCGGAGGCAGACTGGGCAGAAATAGTACCTCACCTGGGGGTATGCACCTTACCTCAGTACTTCTCTAACAGACACCTGCACAGAGACAGGGTGAGGGGCATGGTCAGATACAGAGTAGGAAGGTGGCTTTGAGCACAGGTAGCGGGGACCAGTCAGGAGGATGTTGGAGCCGCCTGTCCATCCAGGGAGGAGTGACAATACTGGACTAAGCCCTGTCCCTGCTGGTGACAAGGAGCCAGTGGGGCTTCATGCTGGTGCTCTGAACTTTAAAATGTGTAAAGGGACTGCTTCTGAAATCCAGCCCTCATCCTTGCTCTGCCTTCCTGCCACTCTGAGCAAGAGTCTTCTTGGTATCTGCCTCAGTTTTCCCACCTGTTAAGTGGGAAATGATCTCAAATGCATGCTGACATTTACAGAGAACAGATATAAGGATGCAAAGGTTATGCACGAAGAAGTGATGAGGGCGGGTGGAGGGGAAGGGAGGGCCAGGAGAGGGACGAGTCAACCCCACTCAGGTCTCTCTTTCTTTCTTTCTTTTTTTTTCTTCCAGGAAGCACTAAGCCTCTGACAAGAGCATGTGACCACACCTGTTGGGAGGCCTCTGATTCTGGAGGACATACAGAGGGGGGTCATCTGTTCCAGTCTAGTCCTTGATTGCACTGGGGTTCCAATCACTACAGGTGAAGCTTAGAAGAACATGGCTGAGGACAACTGTAGATGGTAGAGGTCACATGAAACCCGCTCAAATGCCCACAGCCAAACTCCATCATCTGCTCAGGAACTGGGAGATGAGGCTGGGAGAATGTGGGAAAACTTGGAGTGACGCATTCTGTGTGTTGGCCCTGGTAGGATTCTAGAGTGACCCAGTGAGAGAAACAGTGAAGAGACGACAAGAGCAAAGGCAGCCTTCCAAGAATGTCTGGGAAACCTAGGATAGTGGTGGTGCAGTGGTTAAGTGCTTTCTACTAACAGAATGGTCAGTAGTTCTAACCCAGCAGCCTCTTTGAGGAAGAAAAGATCTGTTCCTGTAAAATTACAGCTTCAAAAACCCTATGTGGCAGTTCTACTTTGTTCTGCAGGTTTGCTATGGGTCAGAAACAACTGAACAGCACACAGCTACAACCATAAAGAAGACACCTGGCCACCTTTCTCTTTGCTCTGTCTCATAGGTGAGGAAGATTTGGACAGTTTCACCCGTGGTTCTTCCCTTGATTTGGATGTGCACAGGGAGGGTGCACCTCCTCCCCTGCCCCCTGTGGCTCTCTTGTCCTCAGAAGGGAGCTGGGGAGGAGGAAACTCCTCAGTCCCTCTATCTTGTACTGAGGGATGGATGGTGCACGCAATCCTCCCATAGCGAGGCCCACACCCACAGAAATGAGGCTCAGCCTCAAAGCCCCACGGAAGACTGCTGAGCTGGGCTTTGCTCCAGGCAGTACTCTACGAGCCTCTCCTGTTTACCACTTCGCTGCAGAGCAGATGGATGACCCGGAGGCCACATTTTTCTCCCAGAGCAGCGGGGAAAATGAATCTCGCCAAGTGTTCCCGACACCACCCTACCAGGTTCCACATCCATCGTGACCGGGGCTGCTGACAGAGCACAGTGCCATCCCTCAGCTCAACGTGGGCCCAGGGGAGAGACAGAGACAAGGCGGGCATTTTGCTTCTCTCCTGTTGGTACTTCTCGCTTTCCCACTGTACTCACTGCATCAGGAAGCCCCAGCCTTGTCTCCATGTCTCTGCGCCTGGGCCCAAGACAGAAAGCAAATGGTGGTGGTGGTGGGTGCGGTGAGCAGGGAGAGGGAAGAGACCCTCCTACAGTCTTAAAACATGATGCAGGGTAGGCACTGTTCGGAAATAATCAAGTCTTCAGGAGGTGATGGGTTTTCACAAAACTGATTTCAGGAGGCACCGGCTTGTCTGGATTTGGAAAGGGACTGCTTCCAATACCTGCCTGGGCCTGGGTAAAAGTCTGCCCATCTCCTTAGATATGTGGATGGACCTCCCTGAGACTAGTGCCACACCAGGAGACTCACCGCAAGGGGCATGTTTGTGGCTGTTGGACCAGGGATTCTGGACACATCTGGTCCTGAGAAAGGCGTCTCTTCATCACAGAGGTGTCTGGGGTTCCCAGCTCTGACTGCTGCCTCTCTCCTCTCTGCAGCTGACCACCCAGCTGCAAACATGTCTCCCACAGGAAGATGCCCAGGCTGGCATGTCCGGAATACCCCTGTCCCAGTGGACAGTCGTAGAAGAGGGGCATGGAAGAGGAAAAGGATGGGAGGATGGAGAGGGGGAGAGGTAGCAGTGGCTGGTTTGGTCCTCTCCAGCCTGTAAAGCTAGCCCAGAGACAGGTGGGGAAGGTGAGCTGTATCTCCTCTCTGCAGAAATACATCTCCACCTCGCCTGCAGAGATTCTTTGAGCTCCAGGCTAGTTGGGCAGTAGCATCAGCCCTATGATCTGGCAGACCGCCCCTCATCTGCCCTAGTCAACTGCCTGGGTCTAAGAATGAGAGACTTCTCTGGAAGCATTCTTATCTCTTGTAATGTCACCTGAACCAAGAAAACCAAGATCAATTTGCTCTTCCTCCTTACCTCCCCATCGCCATCACACAGATGTGCGTGCACACACACACACACACACACACACACACACTTCACCCTAAATCCTACTACCATCGAGTTGACTGCAACACATAGTGACTCTGTGAGGCACAGTAAAACTGCCCCATAGGATGTCTGAGGCTGTAAATCCTTATGAAGGCAGACTGCCACATCTTTCTTCAGCTAATCAGGTGGTAGGTTGGAGTCTCCAGCCTTTCAGTTAGCAGTGCAACACTTTACCCATTGTACCACCAGAACTCCCTGTGATTCAGTCCAAGGCTTCCTAATTTTAAGAATAATTTCAGGCAATATCAAGAATAAAACAACCTGTCTTCAATGTAGCTACCCATGACATCTGGCGTGGCACTATAGGATAAACACTGGACCACAAGGTCAGTTTGAACTGAAAGGTTGGCAGTACAAACTCACCAGCTGATACTTGGAAATCCTATACAGGGCCGCTATGAGTCAGAGCCGACTTGGTGGCACTTAACAACAACAACAACAACAATCCATGACACCAACTTGGAATCTATCTCTTTTGAATTGTCACACTAATTACTTGAATGCCTCCTTCCCTGGCAACCACTAGGAAAACATGGATGTCCTTCTTTTAGGGACTGCCAACATCTCTTCAAAATCATTAAAGTAGCCCAGAAAGATGTCTCAGTCCAAAAAGGAAAGTCCTGCATCTAAACACCAAGGAAGAAAAACAGAATCAGTTGGAGAACTAGGCTAGATCGCCAGGTCGAATCCCTTTAGCACCTTCATCTTTCAGTGAAAAATGATGGCATAGTAGCTAGTGTTTATTGAGGATGAACTATGGGTTAGATATTCTTCTTAGTTATTAACATGCAAGAATTCATTTGATCCTCACAAAAACCCTGGGAGTGTGGTGTTGTTTGATCCCCATTTCATAGACTGGGAAATCAATGTTGCTGCCTTCCCAGGCTTGGACAGATGGATCCCTTCCCTTCCAGCCACCCCCAGATGGACCACTCACTCCCCATGCACAGAAGATGTTTTAGCCCTCTC
This sequence comes from Chrysochloris asiatica, assembly GCF_000296735.1. Lineage (NCBI taxonomy): Eukaryota > Metazoa > Chordata > Mammalia > Afrosoricida > Chrysochloridae > Chrysochloris > Chrysochloris asiatica. The sequence continues at coordinate 3,455,966 of NW_006408525.1, read as the reverse complement.
TCCAGGACCTTGGACCTTTTCCTCCTAGAAGTCTTCTTGGCTGTCATGCAAGGAACATTGACCAGAGAACTGCCCATCCCTCTGCCCCATGAATGATGATTTCTGTCTCCAGGTTCCCCTTCACTAGGCAGCACTCCCAAATAAATCATTTCATTAGAGTTAATAACATAGTCTCTTTAACTGCAAAGTGTTTCCAAATAGTGGGCCCTCTAGTTGGCTTTAATGAACAGATAAGAATCTTTGTAATTAACTCAGTGATGACTTGCATGTAAATGGATACCCTTCTGAGCACTATGAGACCATTTATTTATTGTTGTGAGTGTGAGTTAAATCTGCTCTTGGCCATCCCTCCCTTCAACAGGCTCAGATGCAAAAAATGCCCCACCCCCAGGTGATTTACTAAGATTGGTGGAACAGGCCCTCTCTTCAGAGACTCCAAGGACAGGCTCTGGCATGGCCCCACCCTCCTCCACTAGCAAGGACCCCTCTGAGGTGGGCTGCCATCCCTGTGACCTCCACCTTTCCTTCCAGACATGAAGATCTATGGATGGTGGAAGGAGGGGCTAGCCCAGGGCTCTGACCAGGTAATGTGGTTAGATGCTCTTGGGGGTATTCACCATTTCTGGTTATCACTGCAATGGGGTTCCATCAACTGTGTGTATGTGCACACGTGTGTGTGTGTGTGTGTGTGTGTGTAGGAAGGCAGCTGCCTATTCCTGCACACCTGTGAACTTGGCAAGTCTGCGGATAGATAGGAGATGTGCAAGGTGTGCGTGTGTAATGTGTATTGAGTGTGTGCGCTCTGCTGTGGATGGATAGGAGATGTGCAGGCAGGGTGTGTGTGTGTAATGTATATTGAGCGTGTGCGCGCTCTGCTGTGGATGGATAGGAGATGTGCAGGCAGGGTGTGTGTGTGTAATGTGTATTGAGTGTGTGTGTGCTCTGCTGTGGATGGATAGGAGAT
>NW_006408525.1:3375044-3454902 GCF_000296735.1 Chrysochloris asiatica | reverse complement strand
ATGTGCAGGCAGGGTGTGTGTGTGTAATGTGTATTGAGTGTGTGTGTGCTCTGCTGTGGATGGATAGGAGATGTGCAGGCAGGGTGTGTGTGTGTGTGTAATGTGTATTGAGTGTGTGCGCTCTGCTGGCCCAGCCACCCACCAACCCCGTTTCCTCATCTCCTGACAAAGGCACCACTTTAATCACAGGCTGTGTCTGACTGCTGTTTCTGCTCCTGGAGTGGGGTTTTCTTGGATGGAGGGTCACCCCATGACTCTGCTGTTTTTGGAGATTTCCTCCAGCGCCTGCAGCTCTTAGTGTGTTCTCTCCTCCACCATGAGGGACTCGGTCCCTGCCTATCAGTCCAGCTCTGGGTCCCTGGGCCTTTCCCTGAGAGCAATCCTTCAGGAATCCAGCCTGCAGGGGGAGGGGAGCAGACTTCAGAAAGAGGCCTCATATGTGAGTGTGCTAGAGGGGTGGACACAGGGAAGTGGCCCAAGAAGTGTCCTAGCCTGCTGGGCAGCAGAGTTTCCTGTCAGCGCTGATGAACTACATCCACCCATTCAGCCCCAGGGAGGGTCTATGTCTCTTAGAGGAATGAGTTCCCACAGTGGGCGAGGGGTGGGCCTACAGCAGTGGGGGGAGGCCAAGGGTCTGTGCTATGTTCATAGCTGTCAGCTGCCTGGCCCCAAACACTGACCATGATCTAGGCTTTCAGTGGGGGCCTCACAAACCTGCCCCCTCACATCCTGAGAGACCCCTTGCATTTCCCTCCCACCTTCAGACCTCTGCAACTTCATCCCCCTCCACTTGTCAACCCCATCAGTGGTCTCAGAATGGAGCAGAAAGCATGCAGTTTTGGAACTGGCCACCAGGTCACTGCTAAACTGGAGGCCGTGGGTAAATGATGTGCGCTCTCCCCAGAGACCTGTGTCCTCGTCTGTAAAACAGGCATTGTAATTCCTAGTTCCCAAGACTCTCATTTGGAAGCATGAAGATAACAATGTTCTTCAGGAACGCCAGTGGCTACTGCCTCAAACCAAGTACCCAACTCACGGCCATAGAGTCGACTCTGGCTCAGAGCACCCTATCGAACAGAGTAGGACCAACCCTTAGGGTTTCCGACACTTGACATCTTTATGGGAGCAGCCAGCCAGAGTGGCTCGTGGGTTTAAACTACTGACCTTACTGTTAGCAGCCCAATGCTTACCCCAATGTGCTACCAGTGCTCCTTAGATACTGCCAAAGGTGAGAAGGAAATCGAGGGCTCAGAGTTGATGATGTATTGGCTGAAGATCACACAGCAACTGTGACATCAGGTTCCAGGAGTCCTTGCCAACCTGTCTGAGGAAGTTCTGTTCCTTCCTGGCCCCCAGATTTTTCCATTGTCTTAATTTGGCTGCAAGACTCTTCCCCCAGGAAGCCTTTTGTTTAAGGGGAGCAGAATGCACAAAGTAGGTGCTCAATCAATATTTGTTGGATAAAAGGCATGGAGAAAATAGTTTTTTTTTGCTATTAGTCAACTGAAGTCCTGGTGTGGAATTGTAGGATAAGTGCTGAACAGTTTGAACTGTAAGATCGGTGGTTCAAACTCACCAGTCACTCCTTGGAAAGGGTTGCTATGAGTTGTAACAGACTTGACAGAACTTAACAACAAACAACATTAGTCAATTAAAGGCGGTCATGCAGGAATATGGTGGGTCCTGAAAAAAAAGAAAAGAAAAGCTTTGGAGTGGAGCAGTGTGGTGAGGATGGACTCTGTTTCGGCTGCAGCCCTGGCTGTCTGAGAAATCTCATTTCGCTAGCGAGTTGATTCATGGACCCAGCCCCTGGAGCTCCCCAAGCAGCTTTCTGTCAATAACTATTCTTTACAAGGTTCCTTGATTCGTTTTCGGGGTTGAAGACAAATTTTTTAAGAGGAGTTCAGAGCCAGAGCCATTCCAGAGGGGCTGTTAACTTAATGTCCCACCTCATTCCAGCCAAGCCTGCTCCCCCATGAACCAAATGAGGGTCAGGAGTTGCCAATTCTAGCAACTGCTCCTGAGTTCTTTCATTCGGATAGAAGGTGAGGGATGAAGAGAAAGGAACATAAATGAAAAGACGAGGCAGAGGGCAAGACTGGATTCTGTTACTGGGTGTACTGTGTGACTTTCTGTCAACCGCTGTCTCTCTCTGGTCCCCGTTTATGAATGTGTGGATGCTGGAGCAAGCCCTCACAAACATCCACTTTCTTCCCTGGACTGGCCTGCTCTCCCAAGTGTATTTAGGAAGGAGACCTTGGCATTGAAGCAGAGATGCATGTATCCCACCCCACCTAGCCAACCTGACTTGGCAAACCCTCTATCACCGGAATACACTATATTTGCCAATCTCTCCTCTCCCATTCCCTGGCTTTACCCTCCTCCTGGTCACATTAGGTTGTGGAAGCAGGCACCTAACTAGCTCCCTTGGTCCTACAAGATATTGTTGTTAAGTGCCACTGAGTCAGTTCTGACTCACAGAGACCTTGTATAGGGTTTCCAAGGAGCAGCTGATGAGTTTGAATTGCTGATCTTTCAGTTTACACTGACCTTTCAGTCCAGTACTTATCCTATGGTGCTATCCCAGGACTCCAAGACATAATGGGGAGGAAAAGCTACTGAAACTCAAGTCTCAGCCTGGCTCTCAAATCCTTTCTGAATCCTCAAACCCTCTCCTGGCCTCCTGCCTCTGTATACATTTGTGTGTGCCCCCTGTCACCATATTCCAGGCATAGGGGACAGCATGTGCAAAGACACTGTGGCAGAAAGGAAGCGCCATGTGTTTGGCGGCTGAGTACACAGCTTTTGGGCTTTCACACAGCACATTCCCCCTCCTGGCATGTTCTGGACCCTGTCCTCAAGCAAACTCAGTATGTCTTCTCCCCTCTTTGTGCCTCCACCAACTGGATCAGGCTCTATCATGGGTGTCGTTGTTAAGTGCCGTCGAATCGGTTCTGACTCATAGTGACCCAGTATAGGGTTTCTGAGGAATAGTTGGTGAATTTGAACCGCCGATCTTGTGATGCAAACTGACCTTGGGGTTCTGCGCTTATCCTCCATCTCTATACCAGCACTGTCCAATCATCCTAGATGACCATGGCCAGCCATAGTTGTTCATTTTCCCTAAGAGGCAGGGGCTCCTTGGGGTTAGGCCTCAGTTTTGCCCCCCAGACTTCCCAGCATATCCCTGTGCATAGTAGGCCCTTCATGGGTTGGATGAACTGGATCCATGCTCCAACGTTAACACCAGTATCTCTCCCATCTCACACAGCCAGCTAAGCTGGGATAGTCTTTCTTGCTCACACCATTTTCCTCTCTTATCAGAACTGCAAAGGAATGACTTAGACAACTTGTGAGTTTCTACATTGGTAGGTGTCAAGTACCGAAAATCCTCAACTGTGAACTATGTGAAAGCCATTTACAGTTTGTGTGTGTGCCTTTGTGGGTGTGTGTCACCGAGTCGGTTCCGACTCATAGTGACCAGGCACAGGGTTTCTGAGGCTATAAATCTTTACGAGAGCAGAAAGCTTTACCTTTCTCCCACGAAGCAGCTAGTAGATTTAAACTGCTGACCTTGAGCGGCCCAGCTCATAATCCACTTTGCTATCAGGGCTGCTTGTTAAGTGCCATTGAGTTGGTTCCAACCTATAGCGGCCCTGTATAGGGCTTCTGAGGAGCAACTGGTGAACTTGAACCTTCGATATTGTGTTTCAAGCAGATTTTGCAGCCCACCACATTAACCCACAGCACCACACAAGGACTCCAGGGCTCCTTAGTTAACACATATTTGTTGAGCACTTGATAGTCTCAGATATCATATTAGACAAAAAGGATTTAAAAAAAAAATTGCTTGGGCCCCCCACCCTGTTGTTGTTGAGTGCTGTCGAGTCAATTCCGACCCATAACAACTCTGTATAGGGTTTCCAAGGAGTGACTGGTGAGCTTGAACCACCCACCTTGCCATTCAGATGACTTTGCAGTCCAGCGCATTAATCCACAGCGCCACACCAAGACTCTGTAGGAGCTGATGAAAAATGTAATTGCCATTGGGTTGGCTCTGACTCATGGTAACCACATGTGTATCAGAGTAGAACTGTGATCCACAGAGTTTTCAGTGGATGATTTTTCAGAAGTAGATCTACTTCCAGATTTTTCTTCCAAGGCATCTCTGGATGGATTAAAATATCTAACCTATTCAGTTAGCAGCCAAGAGCATTAACCTTTTGCACCACCAGGGAGTACTGTTGTCATCGTCCAGTTGGTTCTGACTCATAGCAACCCTGTGTAGGGTTACCGAGGAGCGGCTGGTGAGTTTGAACCACCAACCTTGCGGTTCAAACCGATCTTCCAGTTGAGTGCATTATTATTCTACAGTGTCTGGCCACAAAGGGCAGCATCAGACCAGGGCTCCAGGGAATACTTGTTATTATGTGCCGTGGAGTCAGTTCCGACTCATAGTGACTCTGTATAGAGTCGGTTCTGACTCATAGTGACTCTGCATTTCCGAGGCTGTAAATCTTCATGGTAGCAGAAAGCCTCATCTTTCTCCTTCCTAGTCAATGCTTATTTGAATAGCAGGTGTCTGGTGTCGTGGAAACTCAATGAAAGACCCCATTGGAACCCTCCCTGTGTTTCTGGGCACAGCTCTCCTGCTGGCCTCACATGCCTTTATGGTCAGACACACTCACTTCTGACCTGGAGGCGGCAAACTGCACCACTGAGACTCTCCCTGCATCAGGTGCCTGGTGCTCTGTGCAGACAAGGCGCAGAGCAGCATGTTGTCTGCTATTGGATGCTGAGCAGAACTCTTATCACTCAGAGCTGCAGACAGTGGTGGAGGCCAGGCTTCCTTTGCAACGGGCAATAAATAGCATGTGCTCGCACCTCCACTGCAGCGAACCTCGAGGGCTGGGCTCCCTTCTGGGACAGATGTGGTTACTACTGCTCCAGTTTACAGTTTCCCTGGACTCACTTCTGAGCAACCCTAGGTGGCTGCCTGTGCTAAGGAGCAGCCTCCTTGGGCCATGGGATTCTAGAATGCACACATACATCAGGAGTGGTTATGGGCCAGACCCTTGCTGTGGAAGACCACACCTGGATTCCTTCCTGCCTGACCCTTTGATGTGGAGATCCCTTTGTGGGTAGGGCAGGCCTCTTGGGGAAGAGAGGGAGGGTCCCTAAGGGGGTGATCAGGAAGAACTTTCTTCTGAGAACAGCCTTGAACTCAACGACCTCCACCACCATCCTTTCTGTCTCTCGCTTTCTCTTTATTTTTCTGAGTGCCCCACTCAACCCCAGGCTTGTCTCTGGAGCTCCTGAGGCTTGCCCATTCCTCTTTGAGCCAGTCATGGTGGGCCCCTAGAGGCGATGACAGGGGACTGGAATGCTGGGGAGATAGAGCAGGCCCTTTAATGTAGCCACAGGATGTGTATGTGTACATGTGAACACGTGTGCGCACAAGGAAGACACAGTCAGCCACCATGTTCTGTCTGTTCTCTGGGAGCTGCGGCCCCCACCCGAGTCTGGTCACCTCCATTTATTTAAGAAAAATCTGACACAGTGGTGGGTAGAACCCGAGAGAAAATCACCCATGGGAATGGGAGTTGGAGGACACACCCAGGCTTCCATCAGCCTTTGCCCACCCCAAGGTCTCTTACAGCACCCACTAATGCCTCTTGTCCCCCTCCCACCAGCTTCTGTTCTGTGGGGAGATGGGTGGCTGTCCCCCTGCCCCCTGCAGAAGAAAGGTGTGGTCAGCAGAAATAAGGGTGGCTAAGGCTGGAGTTGACCGTGTTGTGAGGTCAGCAAGGGGCACCCAGGCCTCTGTGGGCCTGTCCAGACTCTGACGCTCTGGGGTGTGGCTAGGTCAGGGATAGATCCAGGGCTCCTCCCCTTTAGGACCTCGCCTACAGCCCTTGGACCAATGGAAAGAGTCCTGAGGGTACAAGAAGGTGTCTAGCTTGGCCCAGACCCCTCTGCAGTCAGCTGCCAGGTGCTGGGAAGGGACTGAAGGGCCCGGGGAAGCCAGTAGATGCTACAACTGTGCCCCCCCCCCCCAAATATTTTTTCCACAGCATGGTCCTTGGCAGAGCAGGCAACGGCCACCTCCCCACCCTGCAGGACAAAAATCCCTGAATATTGGTTTGAAAAAAGTCTTTGTGCATGGGACACAAGACCCCCCAGTTTCCCCTCCCCGCACAGGGGGAAGACAGGGGACACAGGAGGCAGGGGTGGGGGCACAGTGTAGGTCCACCTCGCCCCAAGCTTGGCCTCCTCGCCTCACTCTTGGGGCAGGAGGATTGCCTAGGATGGAGGAGGTATGGAAAGGGTCAAACACGGTTGGGATTCCTTTCCTCCTGCAAGCCACTGGAGGAAGGCGCCTCCACCTGCAGAGGGCAGAAGAGGGTAATGGTGTCAGGCGAAAGGACAAGACACTAGGCGGCCCCACCCCGGACAGAGCAAAGCTGTGGGGGGGGGGGGCGGGAAGTATAAAAACCAGATTCAACCGGCCAGCGCGGGAGGTCCCGTCTGTGTTCCAATAGAACAGCCCCCACGTCGGGGGTGCCCCCTGTCACTCCGACGGAGCCTCTACGCAATCTCTTTGATTCTGCGCATGTAATTGTGCAGGTCCGGGGGTGGGGCGGGCCGCGTGGAGCTGGCCACATCTGGGCAGCCCCAACGCAGGTCCTCCTCGTCCTCATCATCCTCCTCGCCGGCAGGCACCGAGTCATACGCCAGTTCCTCGGAGGGCAGCGTGGTGAAGGTGGTAAACTTGACCCGCTTGCGCTTGGAGGTGGGCGAGCTGGCGGGGTCCTCGGCCTGGTCCCGGGCCGAGCCCCCTGAGGAGCCGTCGCCGCGCCCGTGCACCTGGCTTTGCACGCTGGTCTGCGAGCTGCCACTGCTGTGGTGGTCACCGTGGCAGCAGGCAGGCACGGTTTCCAGTGGGTTTCCGGGAGGCGGAGAGAGCTCCCCTTGCACCCGCAGCGGCTGCCCGTTGCCCAGAAACACCCAATGGTGAGAGTGGTCCATGCTGGTCTGGCCTTCCGGTGGGATGCGCTTGTGCCGGTAGCGCAGCACGAAGACAATGCAGTTGATGAGGAAGACGAGGATGGCGAGGCAGAAGACGCCCAGCAGCGCATACATGCCGATCTCCAGGTCCGTTAGACCCCGTGGCATCTGCAGGAAGCCCGTGGGCAGTGGCAGGAAGTCTTCGGTGGGCGGTATGGCGGGGCTGCCAGTACCCCTGCCCGGGCCTTCTGCGGGGGGAACCCCGGTACGCAGCGGACCAGCTCCCCTGGCCTCGTCTTCGCCTCCTCCAGGCCCTGGCTGGCTAGGGCCTGGGTAATCGTAAGTAGGGTCCTCCTCGTCCCGCCCAAAGTGTACCCGCAGGCCAACGGGCGTGGTGGCCAGCACGCTCTTGCGCTTGGTTTTCTGGCAGCTCTCAGCGATGGTGAGTTCAGCACGAAGGAGCTGCCCTGCCCCCTCCGCCTCAGCCACCACCAGCGGGAAGGCCCTATCCTGTGTCACCGTGGCTACATGCTCATCCAGGCTGTTCACCAGCAACCCGTAGTCTCGCGGGCTGTAGAGGGACAGTGGGGCCGTGGTGCCATCGCTGTAGGAGAGCCAGAGGCTCAGGAGGGCTTCCTGGAGGAGGAGGAAACGACAGGAGTCAGAGAGCTAGTGCTAGCTGGCTTCCCTGCTAGATCCCACACTCTACTGTATCCCCAGTGCTGAGACATGCCTGCCTGAGTGTGGCAGGCACGCAGGGACATTCTCCTCTGCAGGATGTGGGAGGCCCAATTGCAGGGCATGGCATCCAGGCCTCCTACTACCCCTGTACTTCATTGCCCCCTTGGACCCCTCTCACACTGAAGAGCTGAAGGTAAGTTCAGCTTTGGGTCCAGCTGAAGTCTCTTGTGCTGCAGGGGCAGGCCCATATTTCCATTAGACTCATTAGACTCTTGGGAATTGACAATACATAAGCCCGTTCAAACTCTCTCTCTATTGGCTAAAACCTTCTGGGAATTGTCCTTCCTGAGCTGAGGGACTAGGGTCCAGAGGACTTGACTGGCGAGGCCAAGGACTTCTGGCTCAGTGCTCAACATCTGCCTTCCCACTTCCCAGGTCTCCCACCTGCCACCTTTCCATCTATGTCCTGTGGCCAGTGACAGTGGGGTCTGTAATTGGGGTTCCTAATTTCAGTGGGTGGGGTCAGAGCTGGTGGACCCTCTGAGAATCCAGGAGGAGAATCCTGAATAGGAACATCTCAGTGTAGCAAGTGCAGCAAGCAAGGCTGTGGCCAGACCCTCTGTGCAGACAGTGTGGGGCGGGGGCAGGGCAGATGTGTAGGACACAAAGGGTGACTAGATCTTTCAGGACCTAAAGCCCTCGTTTGGGGAATGTTCATGGCAGAGGGACCACCAAGCCCCAAGTCCTCTTTCTAGACCCCAAACACCTTGCCTAGCAAGTTACCTGCTTGAGGAAGCTGAGAGTCTGCTGGGCTGCTGTGGTAGCCAGGATGGTATGACTGCTTCCGGGGCTCGGCCGTAGGGACAGGGCAAGGCTGGCCACCACCTGGGCCTGCAGTTGTGTGATGCTGACCTTCTCCTCTGTCACTGTCAGCAGTGTCTCCCCGAGCACAGCCTCTGTCAACGGGGACACCACCTGAGGTAGAGGGGGACAGGAGTGAGAGAGTCAGGAAAACAGTAGCTCCCACCCCTCCCCCCAGGATGAATCTCAGTACAGCTAGAATGGAGCCAAGGTGGCTAGGCTGGTAGGGAAGCCTCCTGTACTCTGCCTGAGATCTGCGACCAAGAACTGGAGCCCAGAGGCTGAACAAGGTCCAGGGGCCACAGGAGCCAGGTAGGAACAGTGGGCAGATCAAATGTTGGTGTGGCGCTGTAGGATAAGCACTGGACAAAAAGGTCGGTTTGAACTGCAAGGTCAGCAGCTGAAACTCACCAGTTGTTCCTTGAAAATCCTATACAGGGTCACTACGAGTTGGAGACAACTCGACGGCACTTAACAACAAGTGCTCTTGAGTCAGTGGATGGTAGGTTTGAATTGACAACTTTGCAGTTAGCAGTCCAGTGTTTATCCTACAATGCCACACTAGTCCTTCATGGTGATAAATAGCAATTGCCATTTAACCTTAATGTCGGGGAGACAAAAGAGAGTAGTGGGAACTGGGGTAAATGGGAGCATTTATGTCCATGTCAAGGGGGCAAATACTGAAATACTGAACCCAGCTGATGGTTGCTGTCAGACTTCAGGCTCAGTATTGCCTGATTGTTTGTAAAACCAGAAATGCAGATTTTTCAAAACAAGTAAACTAGTTTTTCAATTCTTTACAAACAAAGCACACCTGCTGGTAGATTCCAGTCCCTAGACCACTATTCACAATCTCTGCAGAGGATGATTTCTGTCTGGATACCCAGCTGTCAGGAGCTCTGGTAGCATAGTGGTTACAAGTTGTGCTGCTAACCTCAGGGTCAGCAGTTCGAAACTACCAGTTATTCTGTGGGAGAAAGATGAGGCTTTCTGCTCCTGTAAAGATTTACAGCCTTGGAAACCCTGTGCAGGGTCACTATGAGTCTGAACCGGCTCTATAGCACACAACTAGTTCCTCAACCTCAGAATTATTCTACCTGCCTTGTAGGGCCCCTCTTCTCCCTCCACACGTGCTCTAGGGGAGGGATCTGCTTTAGTTATCTAACACTAAGCACAGTGAGGCTGACAGTTGATATGGCATTGAGCAAGAATTCTCCTCAAAGCTGAACAGAATGGTGGAGTTTCATATGGAGGGGCAGTTTCACATGGAAGAAAGTGTGGTTTGATCAGGGGGTGGGGATCTGCCCCCAGAGCCTGACTTAGGACATCTTCTCATAGGAACACCTACATTCTCTGCCCTCAGGTCACCAAGACCCTGGGCACTGCCCTTTGTGCTGGGGTAGAGCCCGTGCCTACCTTGAAGGGGGTGGTGCCCGGCTCCAGACCTGCCAGCGTGCTGCTGTCCACCATGTGTGCCACTCTGGGGTCGCCTACCCGCATGAATTCACTGACCAGGTCAGTGACCTCCACAAGCCAGTCTGGGCCCAGCATGGTGACCACCTGGTCTGTGCCCTCAGATGATGTTGTATGGAACTGGGTGAAGACCTGCAGCGTGGCATGCTGGTATTGCAGGGTACACCCTCGGATCGCACTCTGCCGCCGCTCCTCTTCTTCCTCGTCCTCATCCTCGCTCTCCCGGGCTGACCTGGTTAGGGGGGCACGGGGTGAGGGCTGGCCATGCTGAAGGTGCTTCACCCTGAACAAGCCAGTCCCTTCACTCTGACCTGCTGGCTCCTCCACAACCTTCCATGACCGGAAACTCTGCAAACAGCAAGCCTTTTCCAGGAGTTACAGTTTTGATGCTCCCTGGTACCTCTCCGGTCTCTGCTGTGCCTAACCTAAGCCAGGAAATCACTGGCGTCAAATACTAACAAACGCTACCTCTCCTCCAGCACTGCATGTGTGCCCAGCACTGGGCTGAGTTCTAAACTGGAGGGCAGGAGATCCTTGTTATCTAAATGTCCGAAAACTTAGCTAAATCTGACCCTACATTTGTGTAGAAAACAGAACTCATAAGCAATGAACTTGGATATTTATCTGTGGATGTTTCCAAGCAAAGTATTGAAGATGCTGAAGAAAGTTTCTTCTTGCTGCTTATAGTAAAATGCAAGAGGAAGGAGAGAAATTGAGGGGAGAAATATTTAGCAAAAACAAAGCAGGATTTGAGTGGGGGAAGTTCTCAGCCTATCCAGATTTCCAAAGATGCTAAAATTAGGAGTTTCACTGCCATGAAAGTGCTCTGAAGAGAGGAAGACAAGGGTGTATCTGGGGCAACTTTTGCTCATGTTTCAGAAGGATGAAAAGATCAGGGTATTCATTAATACAGAGGAAGGGCTTTTTTAACCTAGGTTAGTCTAATTCTCACAACCATCCTATAAGGTTCACCTGACCCAAGCCATGGTATTGTCAATAACCTCATATGCATGTGAAAGCTGGGCAGTGAATAAGGAAGACTGTAGAAGAATTGATGCATTTGAATTGTGGTGTTGGAGGAAAATATTAAAGGTTCCAAGGACTTCCAGAAGAACACGCAAATCTGTGTTGGAAGAAGTACAGCCAGAATGCTCTTTGCAAGCCTGGATGGCCAGACTTCATCTTTTTTAACTTTAGGTAGTGTCAGGAAAACCCAGTCTCTGGAGAAGGATGCCATGTTTGTTAAAGTGCAGGGTCAGAGAAAAAGAGGAAGACCCCCAACGAGATGGATTGGCACGGTGTCAGCAGCAGTGGGCTCAAATGTAGCAACGATTGTGAGGTTGGTGCAGGACCAGACAGTGTTTTGTTCAGTTGTGCATAGGGTCATTATGAGTAGGTACGGAACTGACGGCACCTAACAATAATACCAACAGCATTCATAAGGTGGGTGCTTCATACCCATTTCACAGATAAGAAAATTGAGGTACAAAGAGGCTATGTAAGTAGCCCAAGGTAACATAGCTCGTAAATAGCAGTGGGGGTTAGAATCCAAGCAATTTTGACTTCAAAGCCTAGCATCAGCATCACTTGGGAACTGGCCAGAAATACAGCAACACAGGTTCTGCCCTAGAGATAATGTAAGTCTGCACTTTTTAATTAAGAGTTCCAAGTGGTTCACATGCAAGCTAAAAGTTTAAAGAGGCTCTGGTATACCCTGATGTGTTTTTCCAAATTTCTTCTGAATTGATTTGAGCCCCAATCTCACTTGGTTGCTTGTTTCCTTTAACCACCTACTTCTCTCTCCAGCCTCACCCCATCCTGCTCTCAGCTGCCTGCTACTCTCCCTCTCTTCTCTCCTCCTGCCGGGCTCATCTCTGCAGCTGCTCTGAGGGGCTGAGTGGCGTGCAGTGACAACATCAATATGTCCCATAGATGGGCCCTTGGATCTTCAGCCTGTACTCCAGCAAGGAAGTCTGGGTGTGAGTGTGCCCCTGGTATGCCCAGGGTAGGCAAACGTGTACGTCTATGTTGGTCTGTGTCCTGTTTGTCTGACTGTTCTCTCTCCCTTTGTCTTCCCAGCCACCACTTTTAAACTAGTCCTTTAAGATCAAGGAGTCCTTAGGTAGTAGAAATGGTTAATGCACTCAGCTGCTAACCAGAAAGTTGGAGGTTCTGGGCCACCTAGAAGTACCTCAGAAGAAAGGACTGTCAGCCCAGTTCTGAAAAATCAGCCATTGACTCCTCTATGGAGCAGAGTTGTACTCTAATACACATGGAGTTATCATGAGCTGGGGATGGTTCCATGACTACTGGTTTTTTAAGACTTAGTTCAAGAGTCACCTCTTCTAGGAAGCCTGCCTTGCCTTCTCCTGGAGGAAGGGGTGGTCCTATCCTTTGTGTTGCCTGAGACTCCCCACACTGGGCTCTCTGAGTCCCACCATGTCTGTGACTGTCTTCCCTGCTTGGTTGGGCCAGGCACTGATCACACTCGCCTCCATGTTTCAAGCAGTGCCCAGCACATAGTAGCTGCTCAGTATGTGTTTGTTGATGGCCTAACTGACAGCTGATTGTCTGTATTTACTAAGGCCTTCTGCAGACACACAGATAAGATTGCACCTAGGCTTTGTTCCCCTGTGAGTGTGGCAGGGGGTGCTGTACCTCCGGTCAGGGAGGATAGGTACCCTCCAACCCTTCACTTGGCTGAGGCGGGCATCCGAGAGCTCGATGTGCAGGGGCAGTTTGGGAACCCACACCGTCATCTCCAGGGGCGCATGGAGGATGTCGTAGCGGAAGATGACCCTGGCGTTCATGGACCCTCGAGACTCCTTGCCACTCACAAACACGTAGTCACAGCTGCTGGACACCTGAGGAAAGGGAGGGACAGTGGGCATGTTTTGCTCCACAAGTTTTCCTGAGGGTAGTGCAGGGGGCTTCAGTCTAACAAGCAGAGCCAGAGAGAGGTGAAGGCAAGGAGGGAGAAGGCACTACACCTTCTGGGAGCAATCAGTTTCATTGTGTCCTGAGTCCACTCCATCTCTTCAGAGACAACCTCTGGGCGGCCTCTCTTCCCTGGCACAAAGCCAATGTGCAAATGTTTTACCAGAGGCAAGACCATACCTTGGAGGGGACCTCTCAGAGTGGATCCCCGCCCCCTGCGGCACATCAGCCTTCAGTAGGAAGTGGGGCTCAGGGAGGGAGGTGAGGTGCAAGGAGAGCAGTGAGGCACAGTGGTGTGTCTCCTCCATGGTGTCTTGAGCAGAGCAGCCCCAGAAAAGGTGGAGTGTGATGTGATGGGCAGGAGACAGGACAAATCTCTCGAGGAGAGACACTCGAGGCTGCCACCAATGGCATACCCACGTGGAGATCAACCTGCCTTCCTGCAGGTCTTCTGAATGGGCACATACCTCTCAGCACATCTTGGTGAATGACCATCTGTGCCTGCTTACTTGAAGGCAAATGGAGATGGGTATAGCTGTCAGGTGTGCCCCTCCCTGCACCTGGCACACCTTGGAGTGAACCGTGTGATTTTTGGAAGGGTGCTACTGACAGGTGCACATACATGAGGCCCTGTGTTTGGGGATGGTCTATCGTGAAGCCCAGGGGGGCGGAGAAGGTGCTGGTGCTGAACCCCTGGACTGTCCCACACCCGCTATGTCTCTTAATCATCTCAGAGGGGTAGGCGGAGGGAAGTGGGGACAATGTCCCTGCCAGAAATGTTCATTTCCCGCTTCAGAAGGCAGAGAATTTCATCTGAAAGCTGGTACATTCCATTTAGAATGTTGGCAAACTCCATAAAGCATCGGGGTGTATTTCACTGAAAATGGTAACAAATTGCATTTTAGAATCACCATTAATTCCTCTTGGTATCTCAGCCATCATGACTTTGTTCTGGCCTGCTTTGGGGTAGGGTGGGGAGGGGACTCAGGGTGGCAGAGAATGGGTCCCCTGGGGACAGGCCCATTTCTCCCAGTTACTGGCCAAGAGCAGGGGACAGCCCCCAGTGGAGGCCCGGCTCCTGCTCCTAAGGAGGTGATGGGGTATTACAGAGCCAGCCATCTTTCCGCTTATTTAGAGGGCACTGTGGATTAGGGATGGGTGGGGTGACCCAGAAGGATGAGGGAGCCCAATGAGCAGGAAGGAGGAGGGCCCACACATCCACCTCTTCCCACTCTCTTGCAGCTAAATTATTTATAGGAATAGGAAACAGATTCCTTTGTCTAACCATTTGATTTGGGGGCCTACTGGAGGCTTGCCCATGCTACAAGTACCAGGACTGGGCATACTCATGTCGTTAACCTATTTCACTGTCCCCATCTCAAGGCCCACCACTGCCCAAAGCCAGAGGAGGGGGCAACTCTGGAGCCCCTCCCCCCCTCCCCACCCAGCGAGGACCCACTCATGGCTGGGAGGAACTTCAGGAATTGTAGGAGTTGGGGTATGTCCTTCCCCATACAACCTCCACTCCTGGCCTAACCTCATGCTTCCTGAGACTTCCTAAGTGTGAGTTTCTCCATCGGGTGACCTTGGGTTCAGACTATGCCTCTGAGGGGCCCACATATCTATGTGACCCTGTTGCCTCGTCCAGAGTCTCTCACACAGCAGATGCTTGATAATCACTTGCTGGACTGAGTTTTGGAATCCCTGGGTGGTACTCATTGCTAACTGAAAGGCTAGTGGTTCCCAGAGGCTCCTGGGAAGAAAGGCCTGACCATCACTTCTGAAGAATTAACCATCGAAAGTCTGTATTGTGATGAGTTGACATTGGCTCTACAGAAACTGCTAACTGCCTGCTCCCTTCTGGTCTGCCAAACAGTCTTGTACAGGTAGCCCTTCAACACCGGCAGGAGCAGTACCTCGGGTTTTCCCTCACCCCACTTAGGGTGGACAACGGATGCTCACAGCATTTCTGCCTCCTCTCAGCCTCCCTCCTCCCTCTTACATGCCATGGGCACCTGCCTGGAATTTTCCTCTGGACTGGACACCCCATTCAGGAAGCTCACCTTGATGATATCCTCATTGTCAGACTCGCATTCAACCAGGGCAGAGACATCCAGGACGAGCCCCGTCCCCTCAATGGCAATGACCTTCACGGGGATGGCCACTGTCCGGCCCGTCAGGATGGCTGTGTTGATGATCTCTGTGTCCTGTGCAGGGAGAGTGCTCTGCTGATCCTGGCTTCACATTCCCAAGTACCCTTGTGCAGGGACAGCCTCCCATCCCTTCTCCGATGGCCTGCTCTTCTGGCTCCTGAGCAGCCTTCAAGGTCCACTCACCACTGCCACTCTGTCAGAAAACACTCCTTCCCCAGCCCCTGCTGTCTTCTCTCAAAACCCTGCCACACTGCTCAGGGCTCATACAGTAACATCAAATGGTGCCCTGGCCATTCATCTGGCCCTGGACAACAGCTCCATCCTCACCACACCACATCACTCTTTCTAAATGCGCTGCTTCCTGGAACAAACAGCCCATATGTCCATGTGGCACTTTTGTCCATGTGCCCCCCCCCTGCCTAGGGTACCCTCCTCATCTTCTCTGACTGTGCTAGTCCTTGAAGGCTCCACTGTATGGCCATGTCCTCCGAGAATCTTCCCTAAGTGGCCCCTGGTGGTGACTTCCCCCACCTCCGCAGCCCACAGTCTGCTGTTCATCTCCCCTCAAGCACCGCCTGCCTCCTGTGAGGGCCTGCCTGGTTCGGGGGCTGAGGGACAGTCACACACTTGGACTCTAGCTCACACCCACACCTATATCCATCTCCACACACACATATGCACACACATGCTCAGACACACCCGCCCAGTGGCCCGGGGCCCCACCTGCTCACCATGGCCAGGGGCAGGATGGCTTCCACATCCCTCTGGATGACCGTCAGCTCAGTGACTGCCCGTTCCAGATCAGGGAGGGCACCGTGGCCACGGTAGTCGATGTGCCACATAATCCTCCGCTTGACTGACTGGCTGGTGAAGTTCTCCATCTCAAAGTCCAGCTGAAGGATCTCCAGGGGCCCCTGGCCCTCCCTGTCAGGGGTGTGGAAGGGAGCAGAGTCGAGGATGAAGGCTCCCAATCCCTGGCTGCCTGCCCGGCTGAGTTCCTTTGAGGTCTCCTCTAGCCCACAGAGGCCTGGACTCCAGAGTCCCCGCAAACCAAGCCCCAGCCTCCTCCATCCAGGACCCCCAGTCTCCCAGGTGCATATCCTGCAGAGAGGTGGGCAGAGGCACCATTCCAGGCTCACCTGGGGGGCAGGGGTGTGCCCTGGGCCCAGGCCACATCCACGGTGGCTGTGGAGTGCTTTGCTCCAGTCAGCAGCTCTGAGGTCACGTGCCACTGGCCACTCCGAGACTTGGTGCCTAGAAGGGTCACACCCTTCTTGGCCTTCACCCTGGGGACCAACGGGTAGGAAGAAGAGGAAGATGGTCAGGGTAGGGTTCATCTGGACGCCACTCCTAGGGTGGGATTGAGTATAGGGGAAGCCCATAGTCTTGTGTTCTAGACTCATCTGGGGAACCTAGCTGAGGCCTCTGAAAATTCAACCAGTGAAAACTGCAATCCCTTCTATCACATCCCTGACAAGCCTCTCCACTTGTATAGCTCTGTGACAGAGAACTCACTACCACACACATCCTATTCCTTTCCCAGAAAGCCTCTGTATGTAGCTGCAATATAACAGCTGTAGGTCTTCTGGATCAAGATAGGACTAACTTCCTTGATTCCGTCTTCACTGGACCATTTCTCCAGATCCCTGCAGAGGGGAGCAGGTACCCCGGAGACTTCACTCCTTCAGGCCTAAAGTCTCCAATTCCTCTTGTTACTTTCTGCTATGGTTTCAGGTAACCTTATGTCCTGGTTGGCCGCCTCTGGATACTTTGAGCACATTACGAGGGTAAGCCAGAAAGCATTGCTACAAACTCATAGAAACCTTTATTAAATGTCAAAATGTGAAGCTACTGTTTCTCGACATATCCTCCATCTAGGTTTATATATACTTCTGAAGGTAGTTGGCGCTGTGGGTTAATGTGCTGGACTGCAAAGTCGGTTTGAACTGCAAGGTTGGTAGTTGAAGCTTTCCAGCTGCTCCTTAGAAACCCTATACGGGGTCGCTATAGATTGTAACCACCTCGAAGGCACTTTACAACAACAACAACCCTTCTCCAAAGAATTATGAGCTCTTAAATTTACAAAACAGCAGTTGTGGCATCCTTGAGGGACTCAAATCGTGTTTCTTTTTAATGTTCTTCGTGTTGGGTAACAAAAAGAAGTCTGAAGGGCAAGATCAGGAGTGTACGGTGGACGAGGCAAAGTTTACCAATGTGATTCTCAATGAATGAGCAGGTATATTGTCATGATGGGAAAAAGTTCCTCAGCACAGCTTTTCTGGTCTTTTTCCCACTAATGCAGTATTCAGTTTTGAAAATTGCTTCACAAGACCCTGTGATCGTCTGTGTCCTTTGAGAAAATCCATCTAGATCACCCCTTTGGGATTCCCAATAACAGTTGCCATAATCTTCCAAGCTGACCTATTTTGAGTGGACTGCTTTTTTTGAAGACACCCTAATGAGACTAAGTGTTTACTAAGAGAATGTGTCTACAGCTATCCACTAACCTCAGAGACATGTTTTGTTTGGAACGAACCTGTGCACATATTAACTGGAATCCTGGTAGCCAGCAATATATTTTGTCATACCCTCCCATGTATAATATATTATACATTTCAGCTGCCCTCTGACACTAATTAAAGCAGGGTGGTGAAGGAACCCTGTGGCACAGTGGTTACGTGCTCAGCTGCTAACAGAAAGGTCAATGGTTCAAACCCACCAGCCACTCTGCAGAAGAACGATGTGGCAGTCTGCTTCGGTAAAATTTACAGCCTTGGAAACCCTATGGGGTAGCTCTGTTTCCTCCTGTAAGGTTTCTATGAGTTGGAATTGATTCTATGGTAATCGT
Source organism: Chrysochloris asiatica (assembly GCF_000296735.1). NCBI lineage: Eukaryota > Metazoa > Chordata > Mammalia > Afrosoricida > Chrysochloridae > Chrysochloris > Chrysochloris asiatica. The sequence goes on along the minus strand of NW_006408525.1, from coordinate 3,436,941 downwards.
TTTTTTGGGGGGAGGAGGGGAAGGCAAGGTGAATTATCATTTCCTTAATCTTATGTGCCCTAGTCCTCTTAATGCAATCCAAGACCTCTGATGACACATTGAGGTGTCAATCATTGAATTAGGTATGACCCTTTTAGCAACACTTAGACTTCATGATGGAACACGTAAGAGACGGTTAATTTCAGATAAATTGGAAACTAAAGGTGGTTCAAGCTCCATGTGTATGCTTGGAAGCGAGTCATTTTGGTAGGGACTTTTCCTATGTCCCCAAACACCCAAACCTCAAGTTCCTACTATGAGACATACTTACGTTTTGTAGGGACGTGATATGAGTTAAGGGGTTTCAGAATTCAAGAACTGTATTCTGCTTAGAGTATGGAAAGAAAAATGGAAAAACTTTCTCCCAACTTCAGGATTTGGGGCAAATATCCCAACACATGCACATATTCCTGTTCATCATTGGCTCCAAAGCAAGAAGCTGCTCTCGGATCTCCATTTCTGCTATTTGTCCTCAGTCTCCTTATCTACAAAATGGTAGTATTGCATTGACTAAGGCCTAAGTGTCCTCCTCAGCCCTAATTCTATCATTCTACACACCCATGTTTGTGAAAACTGATATGTCCCCCTTTATCACTACACAATGCCAAATATGGGAGGTAAGATGGACGGGGGCTGGAATTTTTGTGCCCATTAGACAGATAAGAATGCTGAACTCTGAGGTTAAAATAGGTGAGGAATCTTCCTGAAGTTGCTCAGCTGCTCAATGGAAGAACTGGCATTAATTAGGATGCTGGACAGGCAGGCCTGGGAGCCCCCCTCCAAGAAGTCAGGTAATGCATTTGGTCTTGACCTTCCCTACCTCAGTGTGAAATGTTCCACGCTGGGGCTGGAGGGAGAAGAGGAGTTGGGGGCCAAGTACAAGAGGATGCTGAGCACTTCCCCTGGCTTGAGGGGCCTGTCCGGCAGGCGGATAATCAGATTGCTGTCCAGTCGGTGCTCTTGTAGGGTTCTCCTGGGCGGTGGACGGAACAGGCTGATGCTTCCGATTCGCAGCAGGGGGTGCTGGGTGGGGCTCTCAGCCCGAGCCCCTGCCCCAGGCCCGACACCCCGGCGTGTGCCCCCACAGGCCCCCGAGGCATCTGGAGCATGAAGAGTGTAGTAGAGCTCAGCTTGCTGGCTGCCCCCCACTGCCTCAGGCTCCAGCCCATCCGGCGATTTTCTTCGGGCAGTGGGTGGCGAGGCTGGGGTGGGGGGCCCGAACCAGGCCAGGGGCAGCTCGGCCCGCACCAGGCAGGTGGCCAGCCCTCCGCTGAGACGACAGGAGCTCTTGACTTCCCGGGCATCCCGGAAGGCGTGTAGACGGACACAGGGCAGTCTCTCAGTGACGCCAAAGTCATCCCAGTCCCGGCCCGCCACATAGAAGAGCACCTGGACCACGGGCTGCGAGGCGGGCACGCGTGCGCGGACAATGAACGCCCGCACCTTCCAGTTAACAGTTAGGCGCTCAGGGATGTCCAGGGTGCTGGACGGCTGCAGGAGTTCCCGCGCCACCACCTGGCTGGTGCTGAAGGGCCCCAGGGAGACGTTGAGGACGGGCAGCTCCTTGGTCTGAAACACCACGAAGGGCTCAGAACGCTGAAGGGAGCCATTGGCAGCCGTGGGTGGTGGGGGCCTCGTCTCCCTCAGGAAGAAGGCCAGCCGTGTGTGGGACAGACGGTAGCTGACCGGCAGTACTGGGCTGGTCTGGGGTCCGGTTGGGCTGGGGCTGGTGGGGTGGGAGCGGCTGGAGGCTGGGGACAGAGCAAAGAGGTCCAGAGGTCAGAAAAGGTTCCCATGCAGATCCTAGGGTGCATCAGCCTCTATCCTTCCCACCCTTACAAAAGACAGTCCCCCCTTTGTCCAGCTGGGACAAGGTGCTGGCTTCCCATTAGCCTGGGCTGCCAGCCTGGCCCCTTGTTTGCTGGGGTGTTCACTACCCTACATTGCTGCTTCCTTTCCTTCTCGAAAATTGGAGGAAAACTAACCCAAGGGCAAAGCACTGTGAGGCTTGCATGAGATGCCATTCCCATCTATGAGATGAGTCTGATAATCCTTGTGGCCTCAAAGTGCCAGCGTGAAGACATCCCGGGCTTATGTGCAGAGCCGAGTGTGGCCCGAGGAAGCGTGGCTTCCTGTTAGTAGCCCTGTCTGCTGTGCTCCGTTCTCAGTGCTCAGCACTGTTTCTACTTAATCTTCAGAGCAATCAACCAGCGTTCTGCCCATAGCTTCTGATATTAAAGTGCCCGTTCTTACATCTTACAGCAAAAGGAACTAAGGTTCAAGGTGCTGAATGACAAGTAGGAGGAAAGAGCCAGGGGCAGAATTCGAACCTGGGGCCTCTGACTGACAGGATGGTGCAGGGCCCCAGGGAACCCCAGCTTCTCTCTGCTGCCTCTTCCCACATAGCATAAACAGGGCACGTTCCGACTCCCAATCCAAATGTGGGCCTTGTTCCACTTTTCCTTCCTCTCAGAGAGCAGTCTGTCCCCACCCATCCCAGAATTTACCAACTCTAGCAGTCCCACCTGTGACTCTCCAGCATGTCTTAGGCTGTTCCCTCTTGTCTATCCCCAGGCCGCTGCTCCTGATCTGGTCTTATCCAATTGCACTGGTACTATATATAACCTCCTGTCATGGATTGAACTGTGTCCTCCCACCTCCCCCTGCAAACACGTCTGCTTGGCTGGACCATGATGCTCAGTGGTTTGGCAGTTATGTGACGTTCCCCTGTAATGTGATCTCATGTGATAAACCATCCAGTTGGTTCCAACTCACAGTGACTCTGTATATAGAAGAGTTTAGAGGAGTTGCTGGTGGGTTTGAACCGCCGACCTTGGGGTGAGCAGTGCCATATCAGGGCATCAGTACTTTGGTGGTGGTGGTAGTGTGCTGTGGAGTCGGTGGAGTCGGTTCCAACTCATAGCAACCAGTACTTTACACCACTCTTAGTCCCACCATCACCCAGAACCAATATGTAGGAGAGTCTCAAGGATGCGGCATGTAGCGCCTTTGATCTTACAAGAGATAAAAGGAGAGACGTGAGCAGAGAACGAGGGACCCACTACCACCAAGAAAGAAGAGCCAAGAGAAGAGTACTCCTTTGGACGTGGGGTTCCTGCAGTGTGAATAAAGCACCTAGATCCAGGGAAAGATTGATGTCAAGACCCAGGGAGATGCCCAAGGAATGCTGGGCCTACGGATGCTGAAAGGAGACAAGACTCTGAATCCAGCCTTCCAGCCTTCTAAACTGAGAATAAATGTGTTTGCTCAACCCACCCACCTGTGGTATTTCTGTTATAGCAGCACTAGATAAGGAAGACACCTCCTAACTGGGTTCCCCATCTCCACCTCACCCCCTTCTCTTGTATCCCCCTCCCACACACAGCAATCTGTTTTTCTTTCATACACTCACAGCTCAAAGCTTATTGGCCACTTTCAAGGAATAGGAAGAATCCAGGATGTAGGATTGAGGGCTGAGATCCAATTCTGGATCTTCCCATGGGCTCCCTGAGTCACGCTCCTCACCTTAAAAATGAGGGTGTTATTATTAACAAATCTCCTGCTTATAGAATCAAACCCCCACTCACCCCAGGCCTGAGTGTGGCATGAGGAGCTTCTGTAGTGTGGTTCTAAGTTTCCCTCCCCAGGACTCCTCTGGCCCAGCCCCAGCCTCTAGTGCAACTGGACAGCTTGCTGCACTTAGTACTGGTTGTTGCTAATCATAGGCTCTTCCCTCCTGTGCTCATTGGGTGCCTTTCCATCCAATGCTCTCATTTTTCATCTCTACACGTCCAAATCTGAATCTTCCCACAAGGCCCAGCTCAAATGCCACCTCCATGAAGCCCTCCAAGATGATGGGGCCTCAGCTCCTCAGAGTTTCCATATAGCTTTATTTTTAAAAAAATTTAAAAAAATGTTTTATTGTGAATTATGTGATCGTTTACATGGGAGAACATTAGTTTTACATTCATCCTATCATATATCGTTTCATTGCCATAGTTACAATCCCCTCCATGCATCATCAACCAACCAAAAGTTATACAATACAAGCCTGCCCCCCGGTCGTCAGCACACAGCCCCCCTCTCTCTCTGGGTCTAAAATCCCCAACTGCTCCATCTCTCCATGTCATCATCCCTACCTCCATCTCAGGCATCATTGCTTCTCTGGGTAGGGTCCCACTCTCCACTCTGCTCCTTCCATATAGCTTTGCTTTCCTTTGGTGGGATTTCCCTGATTCTGCCTTGTGTAGGGGCTTTGCATGTAGCCAAGTGTGATCTACATAGCTGGTCTACACTGGGTGACTCCCTGCCCAGAGCTGGGTCTCAAGCAGGAGACTGCTAGTCTGCACTATGATGGTTACTTGCAGCTCAGTCAGTGGCTTGAACTCACCAGCTATGCTGTAGGAGTGAAGACCTGGTGACCTGCTCCCATGAAAATTGACAGCCTTGGAAACCCGATGAGGACAGTTCTACTCTGCCTGTAGGGTTGCTATGAGTCTGATCAACTGGATGGCAAAAAACAATGTTAAACCTTGACAGTTTCATAAACACTCACACCCATTTCCTCCCAGGTACAGTGAACTGAAAACTCCCTATGATGAGGCACCAGCGTTTCCTTCATATACATGTTGTGGTTGTGAAGTGCTACCAAGCTGGTTATGATTCATAGCAACCCTGTATATATATGGCTTCTGAGCTGTAAATTTGCAGGAGCAGAAAGCCTCATCTTTCTTCCACTGCTGGTGGGCCCGAACTGCCCAGTCCCTCTGAGTCCCTCTGCTTTAACCACCAGAACGCCTGCCCTCCCAGCATCCTTGGTGAACTCAGTGACAGTCCACCCTTCCACATTAGTTGCTCTGGTGGTGATGGCATTGAGGTGGGCAGAGAGCTGAACATGAACTCAGAGACATGGTTGTAAAGATGGAGAGAATTTTCCTGGCTGGTCCCTGGAGTTCCTGCCCCACACTGACCCCTAGAGTCTCTTAGATGTGTCCCTGCTGCTGGAGTTGGGGAGGCTGGTCCCTGGGTATACACATAGAGTCTACGGTAGCAGCCTGAGCCTTGGGGTAGAGCAGCCATCAGGCCTTGGAGTCCAGCAGCCACCAACTGCTTTGGAAGAAGCAGTACGAAGCAAGCTAACAGAAAGACTCAGATTCAAGGTTCTCTCTCTGCCTCGGTCCCACTGGCAAGTTGCTTTTCACCTTTGGGCCTCGGTGTCCACCTGTGAGCCTTGGTGTCCACCTGTGAAGTTGAGGTGGTGACATCTGAAAGTAGGATGCTGAAAGCAGCTAATAGACCAAGGGGCAGGACATGTTCTGTAAATTGCAGGGAGGCCCAGTGGGGCACTGCTGTGTGCTGAGTGGCTGTCCAGAGCTTGTGAGTTCTGGAGCAGAGACCGGAAGGAGCCACCATGCTCTCTCTGGGGACAGAGATGGGCAGCTGTGGCCAGCAAGCTGTAAGTGCTTACTTACTCTCTAGGCCCAGGATGGACATGGGTGGGGTCGGGGAATGTGAAAGGTCAGAACCACTGACCCTGCCCTTGATTATCCATCCCCATGGGACCCCAGAGGCTGATAAGTGGCACTTAGCTCCTCTTGCCCCCTCTCACCATCTCAGCCTCACACTGACCATCTGGATGCCTTTGAGGCACAGCAGACAGTGACCACCAGATGGGCTCTGGATTCAGGGGGTCATGAAGAAAGAGATTATAAAATATGTGTGCACCCACCCTCCATCCTGATGTAGGGTGCTGGTCTGGTGAAAGCTACATGCTGGATCATTCGGACCATCTTTTCTGTTCCTTGAATATGCCACAGAAATCATGTTCTTGCCACAGGGCCTTTGCATTCACCATCTTCTCTGCCTGGAACTTTCTCCCCTTACCACTCAGGTGGTTCTCTATGTGGCTGTCTTTCCAGTCTTGCTCAGAGACACCCACCCACCACGATCATTCCATCTAGAATGACACTTCCCACTCACCATCTGCCCTTCATCTCTCTGCAGCCCCTGTCCTATGTTCTTCATAACACTCTTCATCACCTAACTAGAGATCACAGGCTTGTACTGGTTGTTCTTGCCAATGAGAATTTCAGCTCTGTAGGGCAGTGATGTCACTTTGCTCTCTGCTATATTGATCATGGCTTGGTCCATAGTAGACCCTCATGAAGCTTTTCTTGAATGAATAAAATGATCTGAATGAGCTGTCCAATCCTGATGGAGTGCCATGGGGTAATGAGTTCTTCATCAATGAGGCATCCAAGAGGAGACTGGATAGTCACTGGGGGCTAGGGGATCTTGACCTATCTCTCAGCAACAGTCAAATAAAAAACCGAGTTTCTTTCTTTTTTTTTCCAAGTTGTAAGTCAATTTTTAATATCTGAATGTGTCTCTTCATAGATTAAATTTCATGTCGATTACCTTAAGAGAACATGCTACCTTATTCCTAAGGCTTTAATGCCCCCTAACTCTTCCTTGTAATCCCATCACACTTCTCTATTATGTTTCTCACCTACTCACTTCATCGTTTTTTTCCCTAGGTACCTCACACCTTCACATCTCCACTTAATCAGTTATCCCTGCCCTTCATAAATGAGCCTTGCCTCATACATTATTGAGAAAATACACACTCTCACCTAGGGATTGACCACCTAAAAAAACGAGTTTCTGAAAGGGACGCAACTAGCTAGCATTCAGGAAGGGGATGTGTATCAGGATACTATATTTTTCATATTTCTGTCAATGTTCAGAGTGGGCCCCTGAGAACACAGCCCCAATCTCTGTCCTCTCACTAACTTGTTCTGGGCCTAAAGGAAGTTGCTTGACCTTTTTGGGTCCAAATTTCCCCCAAGGAGGTGGTGGAGGCCCAGGAAGCAGTTTGTTGTGGCTGGAGAGAGGGGAGCAGAGGTTTGTGGACTATTGGTCAATGTGTCTGCATGAGTGATACGTTAGATGTATATGTGCTGTGTGTGTGTGTGCGCACGCGTGTGCGCTAACATGCTCCCATGTCTTGTCCCAGAGCTCTGAGCTCCACACTGCATGGAGCACTGGGGTGTGGCTGGACGCTTGAGGTTACACAGAGATGGGCTGCGCAGGTAAGATGGGCTGGATGTGCCAGTGGGACCCACCCTGCCTTGGACACATGCCCTCCAACGGACCCAGAAGTAACACACAAGCACACAGTACACACCTGGCTTTCCACAGCTGTTCCATGACCTTGGTTTCCAACCCTGATTCCACCCTGCTGTCTCACTCTGCTCCATTCTATCCCAGACTCCAGGCTCCCAGCCTCCCATGTCCCTGTTTTACTCCAGCGTGCCCTGGGCGCTGATGCTTGGTACAGTCTTCCTGTCAGCAGCCCAGGCCCTCCTGTGGGCTGAAGTTGGATTTCCCTAGCTGTACAGCTTCGGCCCTCACAAATCACCAGTTCTCATGCGGTTCCAGTCCTCTCCCTTGGTGTGGTCTCTGGAAGGGGCTTCTCCAGGTCCTTGCTGAGTCATGCTAGGGACTGGCTATCTCTGCTCCTCCCAGCCTGCTTCCCTAAGGAGTCATGGTGGCTCAGTGGGTAAGTGCTTAGTGCTAAATGAAAGGGTGATAGTTTCACCTCACCAGATGCTCTATGAGAGAAAGATGAGGCTGTCTACTCCCTTAAAGCTTACAGTCTTGGAAACCCCATGAGACCTCTGTATGCTGTCCTTCAGGGCCACTGTGGGTCAGAATCAACTGGAGTGAAGTGGGTACTAGTCTGGTTCCTCAGAAAGAGCGGATGAAACCAGGTGGGGCAGGGGGATAGGAAGTCAGTCTGGGCTCATTCAGCTTCTGTACATGGGAACAGTGATGGGCACCTCGACCAGGCTATGCCCAGCATGGAAGTCTTCTAGGTTGAACTAAGTGTGAAACTTCCTGTCCACAACCCCAGAGGCACACCCAAGGATGGGGTGTCTGAGGATGCAGCATATTTCATTTCCATCCCCCCAAATGACCAGTTCCCAGGGACCCACATGAGCACTGTTCTGGGGGCTGCTTTAGGTAACTTTCACCCCTCCCTTATTGTCCCTGACATTCAGACTTAGGTGTGAAATGGAGGCTTCTTGGGTTTCCTGTGATGACCATCAGACACACCAGGACACACAGAAGACTGGCATGAGGGGTGGGCTGGGGGCCCCCCTCCTTCCATACCCAGCTCAGGCACCGCCTCCTCCCTGAAGCCCTTATGTCACCACCCAAGGTCAACTCCTCTATCTGCTACCACCCACCCTACCCTGATCAGGAGCATGACCCTGGGGGTCCGTGCGTGTGAGATGCCAACTATCAAGTGCCTGTCTCACTGGCCGCATCTACCAATGCAGCTCGGGGGCCTTGGGACTGACAGCACTAAGCCTGTGTGTGCCCCTTGGCCAGTGCAGAGCATGCTGACCACCTCCAACACCAGAATGACTGACTTGCGTTTTCAACAGGACCAAGATGGGTGGACATTGGGCAGAACTGGCAAGGCTTAGTACAAGATGCTGCACACAGTAGGTGATTAACACTTATCAATTCTACTTTTTTTGAGGCCAGGCACCAGATTGATTGAGGTCTTCAGTTCCCCTCCCACTTGATGGACAAAGACCCCTACCTCGCCTTTCATCTCAGCCTGGCCCTAAGTGTCTGGGAGCACAGTGGAGGCCTTCTGGTCAATTCCCAGATGACCTTCCCACCCTCTCCCCAGGGACACAGAGTCCAGCCTCCCTGCCCTCATTTAACCCATAAATGAAGCTGCTTGGAACTAGGTTGGGGTGTAGGTACCTCTGGCCATCTTCTTGCTTCTAATCAGGATTAGAAGCTTCCGGCTTCTACCTCTAATTGTCCCCAAATTAAAACTAATCACTTGCAAATCAGTAAAAAAAAGTCATTAGCTTTGGTGATTTTGAGGGCTGAGGGGCACAGCAGGGCATGCTGGCAGGAGCCCAGGGCAGATTGGGCCACACCAGGAAAGGGCGTGGCCAGCTCACCTCTCCCTGTGTGTGTGTGTGTGTGTGTGTGTGTGTGTGTGTGTGTGAGAGAGAGAGAGAGAGAGAGAGAGAGAGAGACACTAGATTTCAGTGCTTGGGGACCCTTCAGCACAGTGCTCCTAATCTTGCCTGAATATAATCATCCACCACAGCAAACAACACAACAACAAATACAGTCAGAATTCTCCTGGGAGGCACATGTGTTTCTTTATCATCACCGAAGTCTGGAAACTACAGAAGTAGTATATAGCACCTACTGTGTGCGGCCCTGGGAGTGGAGGGGAGGTCCTGGGGAAACATTCCTAGACCAGAGAGAGGACCCTGAACTAGGAGGTTGAATGCTGGAGTTCCAGCCCCAACAGGGGCAACATTCCATTTGTACTCTCTGGGTCCCTATTTCCCCATTTGCAAAACAGGAATTATCAACCAACAGTATCAGTTACTGTGGGAAAAACCATGGTCGTGAGAAAATATTTTATTAAAAAATAAATGATACCCAACATTGTTGTTTCTGGTGTGGCACTGTAGGATAAGAACTGGACCGTAAGGTCAGTTTGAACCATAAGATCGGTGGTTCAAACTCACCAGCTACTGCTCAGAAACCCTATATAGGGTCGCCATGAGTTGACCTTAACAATACCACCACCACCACCAACAACAGAAAATATAAATAAAAAGAGGGAATATTGTAGTTACAGAACTTCCAAAAAAGGAAACCAAGGAGATTTCAATAACAATAAATAAAAATAAACCTAACTGTAACCCTAAAAACAAGACTAATTCTTACTCCTAATCCTAGCCTAGACCCTACCTCTAGCACTAACACTAGTCTTCAGCATGACCCTAACACTAAGCAAAGTTGGTATGGTGGTGATGTGCCGTGGAGTCGATTCCAACTCATAGTGACCCTGTACAGGGTTTCCAAGGCTTTAATCTTTATGGGAGCAGAAAGCCTCATCTTTCTCCCATGGAACCACTGGTAGTTTTGAACTGCGACCGTGAGGTTAGCAGCCCAATTTGTAACCACTACACTACCAGAGCTCCTTGGACCTAATCATAGTCCTACCCTAACCCTAGCTCCTGACTCCTACCCACCCCCACCCAAAAACTTTAACCAACATTACTACATGACCTCGTAATTCCAGGCCTTGCTGAAAACCAAAGCAGGGGGCATACACATGCTCTGCTGTTGGAGGGTAAACTGCTAGCCAGCTTTTTAGAAAGCAGTTTCAAACTCTTTTTAAAGACCTTAAAGCTGTTCATGCTTCTTACTCCTATAACTCCCCCTTTGGGAATCCATCCTGAACATAAGAAGTCTGCTCAAAGTTTACTTAGAAAGATGCTCGTTGCGATGCAATGTTTATTAGTAAAGATTCAGAAGCAAATTAGATGTCTAAAAGTAAGGGACAAGAGAACTATATTAGGGCAAATGCATAAGAGTGAATATACACAAAAATCACAAATCAAATCAAGAATTTTTTTTTTTTTTGACTTGGATGGAAAAACACTCACAGAACAGTGTGTGAACTGGACCAAGCAGGAGGTCATACTAGTTAGTGGTCTGATATGGATTTTATACAAAGAGATGCAGACCCTGGGAGGAAATGTATCAAAATGCTAATGATGGTTATCTTTGAGGGGTGGGAGTTATGGGTGACAGTTATTTTTCACTTTGTGTTTTTTATGTAGTTTCCAGTTGTCTGCAATGAACATATTTTGCTTATACAATTAGAAAGAAAACAATAAATGCCACCAAAAAATGAAGGAACGTATTTGGAACTGCTCTAAGAATAATAAAAATTAGTATAAAAAGGAAACAAAAGACAAAGGAAAGAATAAAGACCGTGTGTGGCTTATGAAGCCATATGAACTCACATTTAAATCCGAGCTCTGCAATTTCCTGGCTGTGTAACCTTGGGCAAGTTATTTAACCTCTCTGAGTCTTGATTAAATAAGGCTGTAATATGAGGATCACAGAACCTATTTCATTGAATTGACAAGATTAAAAATAAGGGAATCGTTTCCTGGCACAGAGTCGATGCTTAGTAATTGTCTGTTTTTTCTTTCCTTCCTCGTTGTTTCTTTAGGTCTGAAAGGAGGGAAGTACTGTTTTGTGTGTGTGTGTGTTGTTTTTTTTGCCAGCACTTGGTGCATTGTGTACCTTACAGCAGATCTCCTGTCAAGGTCAAAATAAACCAGAACAGGCCCCAAATTTAAAATGTGGGTAAGCTGGAATGATACCAGAATAGGGAAAATTATGAGTTGACATCCTGCTAAAAACTGAATCTCCCTCTTGAAAAACCCAGGCTGTGTGCACACTGCAGAACAACAGAATCCTATGAACAGCAGAGTCAGAAACAACATTGTCCCGCTCAAAGATGGTGGCAGACAGCGTCACTTTGAAGGTGTGTACCTCTCCTGCTCTCCATAGTTTTGCCAATAACCCTATGTCCTTCTTCAGGTGCCTGAAAGGGCTCGCTGTGCCTCGTCCAAGTCTCCCATTCCAGGGCTCTGACCTACACATTTTTCCGTTCCAGCTATTGTTTCATTTCACCCTAATTAAAAAATTTTAAGTCTGTTCAAATTCACTTTGTTGACCACGACTGGAGCAGTTTGAGCTGGTTCAAAGACCTAATTTAGTTAAATAGGACAAGTACAGAGATGACAGGCAAATGAAGCACTATCCCAATATCCCTGTACCAAGGCTGGAAGGAGCCCTTCATTGTTGGGGGTCCTGAAACTCCATCACTGACATGTTGCTGTGTGACCTTGGGTAGATCCCCTTCCCTCTTTGAACCTCAGTTTCTTCATCTGTGAAAAGAGGTAACCAACTTCTTCCTTACTGCCACATGGTAGGCACCATGTCTGCTGGGAGTCCTGGTGGGTTCTGACCAAGCAGAGGTCAGCTGGGCAGGTGATGACTGGGCCTGAGGGTGCCCTGGACCCTACCTTTCCCATCCACAGGACAAAGTCTCTAGGAACTACTGACCAGTTTGTGTCTTGTGCAAAAATGCCCTGCTGAGAGAAAAAGCCAGTCTTAACTCCACTCACCAACCCAGCTGCTTCTGTCTGGAGGAGGCGTCTTCTGTGAAGTTGCACAGAGATGTCAGCCAGGTGGGCCTGCATGTGCCCACCTGAGGCTAGAACATGGTGAATCCAGCAGAGTGGCAGGGGAAGGCCCCCCTCCACTCGCAGCCCACCTGTCTTCCCTCCTTTGCTATGCCCCTTTCGAAAGCAGTGCATACCTTGAAGCCAATCCCCAGCAGCCTGGATCTCCCCACTTCCTCTGGCTCCTGTGTGCCTGTAGCCTGTGCTGAGGACCAGCCTATAAGTAAGAACTGATTCCTGGTATGTGAACACGCTGTGGTGGGTACAAGACCTGGGAGCCCATGGCTCCTGCTCCTTGTTAGGCCACACCATAAGTCCTGGAGAGGGAGCGCCTCCACACTGCTATCCAATTCCACATTCTACTTGGGAATGTTGTTGTTAAGTGCCGTCAAGTCAGTCCCGACCCATAGAAACCCTGTATTGGGTTTCAGAGGAGCAGTTGGTGAGTTTGAACCGCCAACCTTGCGGTTCAAACTGTTTTGCAGTCTGGTGCATTAACCCACGGTGCCACACCAGGAATGGTGGTGGAATAAGTCAGCTGGGGAGGGGTACTTCTAGCTCTCAGGTCTGTTCCTGCCATCTCCATGGAAACTCCCCAACTCTTCGCTAAAGGAGTCAGGGTCCTTCCCTGAAATCAGAGGGTCAGGAAAGGCCCGGTCAGACTGGCCCCGCCATGTATTAACTAGGTGGTTTTGAGCAAGTTTCTTAGCATTTCTCCACCTTGGTTTCCTTAATAGTACTTCATTCCAAGGGTGAGTACAAAAGACACAGGTTATAAGGATCACTTCAAAGTACCTTTGAGTAGCTCGTGACTCAGGGGAAGCGCATAAACAACGGGATCAGACCATTGTGATCCACTGGGTTTTCAATAGTTACTTTTTTGGAACTAAATCTCCAGGTCTTTCTTCCTTGTCTGTGAACTCTGCTCAGCTTCAGAGCCACACAAAAGCCTCTACTGACACAAGTGGTTAGTAAGCATTGGCCAGGCATTGCCCGTGGGTCTCCCCACACGAAAGGGGAGAATTCTACCATGGAACCAATGCCCTCTGATGAGCAAACCCCTGGCTATTGTTTGAGTGGTATCATCTTTCCTGAATGGCCCCCACTCACCACCTAGCCTTCTGAGCCAGGTTCCAGATTTCCTTGGTGAGCTGAAACCTGACCTTCTCTTGGTAAGAGCCTCAGCTCTTGTCTTCTTGTATTCTGACTGGCTCTTGTCCACTAAGGGCAGGAGCCAAGTTATCTTTTCAGTACAGAGCTTTGCACAGGGGCGGTGCCGAATGAAGGGATGTAGAATGAATACATGGATGAAAGAATGGGGACATGCTGGGAGGTTGTGTTTGCTAACACACACACACACAATCTGATTCTGTTCTACCTCGGGACATCCGTTCTAAACTGGCCACTCCTTTTGCTCCCCTATCCTGAAACCTTCCCTCCGCCAGACCAGGGGATGCTGGCCCATTATGACTCCCTCACCTTTGAGAATAAGGAAAGAAATCAGAGAGACCCAGGCAGAGGAATGAAGGAAGGAGAAAATACTGGTTCAATGAAAGAATAAACCAGATTCAGCAATTGAGAGGCTAGAACTGCACCCAAGCAAGAATCCCAAGGTACCAGGACAGGTGGACACGGGACCCAAGAAGCCCTTAAACAGGAGAATGGCCACCTAGTCTAGCTACTAGGGAGACTGAAGCCCAGGGAGGGGGAAGACCTGCACCAAGTGCACAGCAGGGTGGGACAGAGATCACGTGGAACCCCAGAGCTCTTGCTGTTCTCAGCTTCCAGCCAATCCCTACAGCCCCTGGACGCTTTGCCCCAGAGAGAGAACAATCCCAAGGGGAAACCAAGGCAAAGTTTCCTGGCCTTAGGAGATGGGCAAGGGTCACTCCCCTTTCCAGCCTCCTCTCCATGGGAGCCTGTGAGCTACACAGGATGCTGGGTGTGTAGGAGAGGGAGGGGTAGGGTGAGTGGTGTGAGCCTCTAGGGCAGATCCTACAAGGTGGTGATGTTGGCAAGAGGTGGGTGTACTTGGGGGCAAGGAGGCAGAGTTATTGGTGGCGGGGGTGGGGATGACAGAGGGACTGCAAAGGAGACCTAAGGTTGGCCTCTTATCAATGTCCTAGGGGCTCCATGGTACCTTCTGGGAGCCTGCCCTTAGGAGCCATGAGCATGTGTGTTCTAGTCTGTCTGTGATCTCAGGCTTGGGACTAGAGGCTCAGAGAGGCTTGTGAAGACCTTGTGTTTACAGTCGAGCAACCCTCACCTCCAGAAACAGCTCTTATTTCAGAAAATCTGGAAGGATTTTCATCTTCACCTTTGCCCCTAGCAGCCACTAAGGGGTGAGTCCTAGACCTCCACTGCCTGGCTGGAATGGACTCTGGGTGAGGTCCCTCCTAGGCAGACCAAGTGCTGGGTGGGGCCTCAGGATTGGAGGATAGGGGTCTGAGGGTCGGTCAGTAGGTGTGTGGCCAGGTACAAGGAACCTGTTTACTATAGGAATGGCTGCCCTCACCCCACCTCCGGCTATGTGAGGCAGAGGGCTCCCACCTTTCATCCACAGAGTGTTCTCCTAAGGGGCCCAGGCCAATGAAGTCACATTGGTGTACTCACTGGAGGGGACTTTGGAGACAGTGACATGCCTGTGCAGCCCAGGCCTCTAGCAAGCAAATGCTATGGCCTCAGGACAGGGCAGGACAGAGGCCAGGAGGTGGGCGTGGGTCTCTCATAGTCCACATGAGCTAGAACCAACTCCCCAAGGGGAGCTGTGGATCTAAACAAAAAAGCAAGAATTAAAAATAAACCCCGTGGAGTTGATTTTGACTCACTGAAACCCCTGTGTTTGTTCCATAGGGTTTTCTTGGCTGTAAGTAATCATTACAAAAGCAGATAGCCAGGTCATTTCTCCATGGCACCATGAGTTTGAACTGCCAACCTTTAGCGTAGTAGTCTAACACAAACCACTTACATCACCCAGGAAACCTTCCCCCTTAATCCACCTTTGATTCAGACTGTGAAGGAAGGGTAGAGGAAACAGGGAAAAAGGGAAGAGAGGCAATGGAGGAGGGACAAAGAGATGGCAGAGGAAGAAGGGACAGATACAATATAGAAGGTAAGACAGGGACTGAGGTGGGAAGGATGAAGAGAGGCAAGGGACCCATCCCAGAATAGTCTGAATAGTCAGGTGAAGGAGGCAGAGGTCAGGGCAGGGTCCTGGGAGGGGGCCTTG
This sequence comes from Chrysochloris asiatica, assembly GCF_000296735.1. Classification (NCBI taxonomy): domain Eukaryota; kingdom Metazoa; phylum Chordata; class Mammalia; order Afrosoricida; family Chrysochloridae; genus Chrysochloris; species Chrysochloris asiatica. Next base: position 3,421,575 of record NW_006408525.1, on the reverse strand, counting down.
GCTAAGTGAGGTGGCCTTGTAAACCTGTGCTGGGCTGGCCTGGGAGCTGAGTGAGAGCCTCCAGAGTGGTGGTGGTGGTGGTGGGGAATGGAGTGCGGGGGAGGGGGCTGTTCTCTGAGTTACACTAAATGACTAATGTGCATTATCCTAATTATAGCGGAGCAAGCTGAGCCTTCCCACTGGCGCAGCCGCCTGCATCTCCTAATAAACAATTAGCCGCAAACAACGGAAAAATAGAGTGTGAGAGCTAGCAGCCTGTGGTGGATGGGGTGTGCTTGGAGTTGGGTTCTGGGAAGGCCCCTGCTCCAGCCCATTCAACCCCTGGTAGGGGTTCCAGCCACAGCCAACAGCAGGATTCCCGAGATGTGTGTGTGTGACCATGGGGGGGGGGGGGCAGCAGTGAGTGTGAGTCCAGCTAATATTTAGAGGCACACTTATTCTTACAATTATTCTGGGGAAATGTTACCCCTGTTTTGGCCAAGGAAAGAGTTCAGAGACCAACTCTTAGTGACCATGGACTCACAGCTGGGGCAGGTCTGTGGGCCCTTTAATTTCCCTAGCCCTTGGCCCTGTTTCGTGGGTCCACCACTAAACCTCTTTATCATTTCCTAGACCGTGATCCTGGACCCAAGCTGGAGGTGGGATGGTTATGACGGTAGACCTTCCGTCAGCCCCCATCCACAGGGCACTTCCACCTGCGTGTCCTTTGGGGTTTTGGACAAGGATCTTGAGAAGTGAGCCTTCTTCTGATCTCCATTTGGGGGCAAAGTGGTTAAAGCGCTCACCTGCCAACCTAGAGCACTGTAGTTAGAACCCACCCAGCGGCTCCACTGGAGAAAGATGCTACAATCTACTCCCATAAAGATAACAGCCTTGGAAACCCTATGGAACAGTTCTACTTTGTCCTGTAGGCTCAACATAGGTTAGAATCAACTCAACAGCACACAAGAACAGAGAGGGGAAAGGAGCCCTGGCAGTACGATGGTTGCTGCTAACTGAAAGGTGGGTTTGAACCCAGTCAGCTCCTCGAGAGAGAGACCTGGTGATGTGCTAGACAATCCTAAAAAGCAGTTCTACTCTGTCACGTGGGGTCCCTAGGAGTCAAAACACCGACTCCATGGCACTGGCAAGACAGAGGGGAAGGAGCCCCTGGGTGGGGCATATGGTTAACGTGCTCAGCTGTTAGGCAAAATGTTGGTGGGTCAAGTTCTCAGACCACCAACCTTTTGGAAGAAAGGGAACCTTGGTAGAAAGGGCAGGCCTTCCTACTTGTGAAAAATCAGCCACTGAAAGCCCTTTAAAGCAGCTCTACTCGGACACACATGGGGTCGCCATCAGTTGGAACTGGCTCCAGAAGGGAAGACTCTTGTGCAAGGTAGGAAACAGCCTGGCTTACATCCGCTATCTTCTGAATGGAGCCCTCCCTGATTGGTTCTGCTCTGACTCTTCCCCCTCCAAGAGGAAGGCCCATTGCTCCAGTTCTCTGTTGCTGTCACTATAGATTGATTGGCAGGTGTCTATCTGATGCTTCCTCAGTATTTTTAACTCTGAGCTGGAAAGGGACACTCAAGACGGTCTGGTTCAAACTACTCACTTTTCAGGTGAGAAGGTGAAGGTCTAGAGAGGAGAAAACTCTTGCCTATGGTCTCCCAATCATTCGCCCCATCTCAGTGCAGCCCATGCTGTTTCACTGTGTGATGCTCCCCAGTCCCATGTCCCAGTGTTCTGTACTCCCTAGTTCTTGTGCCCTGCCCCCTCACTCTCCATACCCCAGCTTCTGGCCATCTCCAGCCGTGTTCTCTGCCTTCTGGGCCTTTGCACATGCTGTTCCCTCTGTCTGTTACGCTGTTCCCTACACAACAGCTGTTGCTGTTGATGGTCCCTGACTTCTCCCGGTGCCCCCTTCTCTATGAAGCCTTTCTTGACACCTGAGGTAGGTACTGACTTCTGAGCTGCTCATGCCCACCATTCCACATCTTTTCCTCCATACTACAATGGTCAGTTGGCATGTTTTTCTTCTAGACACGGAACTTGTTGAGGGCAGGGACTATGTCCTTCGTGTGTATGTAACCTGACTGCTTAGTACAACACACGGGTTTGTAGCAGGCACTCAATAAAGATATTCTATAAATAAATATTTATTCCGTCCCTTCTCTGCACGAGACCCCGCTGGGAACTGCCAGGGAGACAGAGATAAAGAAGACTGTCTCTGTCCTCAAGGAATTTGCCGGCTAACAGGGAGACCAGACAAGTACATAAATAACCTGCTAAAAGGTAGGCAAGTGCTGCGAGGTTTTGGAGGAGTGCGGAGCTCCCTGGGTGTTCTCAGAAGAGCAGATGCCTCCATAAGAAACACTTTACGGAGGAGTTGTCCCTGGAGTGGAACATGGGGGATGGGGGTGGGCAGCAGGACAACACAGCGAGCCAGGGACTGAAGACAGGTTTGGACTAAATGACATATGACAAGGAAAGGGACAAGACAGAGAGGTTGACACCAGGAAGACCAAGGGTTTTGAATGTCAGGTTTAGGAGTCTAGATTTTAACTCAAGGGTTCTCAAACTGTGTTCCTTGTAGCCCTGGGGCTCTACAGAGGGGCCCAGCCTCTGAGTGGGCAGCATTAGAACAGTGGATTTTCACATAGACTTTCATATGAGCATGGATCCTTTGTGTTACAACAGTTAAGTGGCTTGGCACCTAACTAAAAGGTTGGTGGTTTGAACCTGCCAGCTTCTCCAGGGGAGAAAAATGTGGCAGTCAGCTCCCATAAAGATTTATAACCCTTAAAGGGATAAAGGTGTTATTGTTGTTGTTAAGTTACGTCGAGTTGATTCCAACCCATAGTGACCCTGTGTAGAATTTCCCAGGAGCAGCTGGTGAGTTTGAACCGCCGACCTCGCAGTTCAAATGACTTTGCAATCTGACGCATTAGCCCACAGCGCCACACCAGGACTCCACAGGGATAGAGGTAAAGGATGATAAATACATAACCTTGGAACAACAGTGTTCTGTGTGTAGATATATGAACAGAGACACCATAGGTTGAATGGATATGGGAAGAAGAGTGGGAGTATCCTCACAAATGTATCAGGGTTTAAAGGGGGATATTTGTAAATGGGAATTTACCTTTGCTGCAAACACAACTGTGAATGTGGCAGACCAAAAAGTGGACAAAATGATGAAAACGTTTTTGATATTATCAAACATCTTAATGCAGTGAGTTGCTGGGCCTGGGGGCTCAGGAACATAGTCTCAGGGGATACTATGGACAAGTGGCATAACATAGTCCACACAGACATCGTTTTACATCTTACTATGGTGAGTAGCAACTGGGATCTGGAAAGCTCATGAGAGGTTGGTCATCTAAGATCATCTCTCCATGTGTAAAAGAAAGAAGAGTGATAAGAATTGAAGAGATTTGGAATCGATTGTTCCAACAGACGAATACAGCATGTGAACATCAGTCTCTGTGACTCTGAGACCAGATAAACTAGATGGTGCCCGGCTGCCATTATCAATGGCTCTGAAAGGGATCACATTAGAGGGTCCTGGATAGAGTGGGAGACAATGTGGAACAAAACTAAAAAGTATTAAAAACAAACAAACAAACAAACCAGGTTTACTGGTCAGAAAGAGACTGAAGGAATCTGAGACTATGACCCTCAACCACTCTTCAGGTCTGGAAAGGAACTTGTCTTCATGGCCCAAGTTTCTGTGAAGGAGTAGATAGGTATTTGTGTTGTTGTTAGGTTTCATTGAGTCAATAACGAAACATCGCCCAATCCTGGGCCAACCTCACAATCGTTGCCATGCTTGAGCCCACTGATGCTGCCACTCTGCCAATCCATCTCGCTAGGGGTCTTCCTCTTTTTTATCTGACCCTCCAGCTCCTCCTTGGAAACCCTATACAGGGGTGCTATGGGTTGGAATTGACTCAACAGCACTTAACAACAAGATAGGTATTTAGAGGGGGCAAAAACATTAGTAAGTCATGCTTACCATGGAATGGTTAATCATTGAAAATCAAAAGGGCAACATTTTCCTAAGGACACAGTTGAGAAGGGATGGGAAGGAGGGTGGAATGGGAATAGGAACCCCAGGGAGGAAGTAGGGTACCTTTTGTTATATGGAGGGGATTACAGTCATTGAGATGAAACAAAATGTATGATTTGTTGACTGTAAAACTGATGACCTTGTCTGTAAACCTTCACTCAATTCACAATAAAAGTTTTAATAAAAGTATTTACAGCCTTGCAAACCTTATGGGACAGTTCTACTCTGTTTTCTTGGTTTACTCTGAATCGGAACTGATTTGAAACCAGTCGGCTTGATTTAGTTTGGTTTCACAAGATTAATAAGTCCCATGCCTTTAAGTCATGGTGTGGCACTTAGGATAAGCACTGGACTGCTAACCGCCAGATTGGTGGCTCAAACCCATCAGCTGTTCCTCCGAAATCCTATACAGGATCGCTATGAATCAGAACCAATGTGATGACATTTAACAGCAACACCATGCCTTTAAAAGTTTGTCCATCAGGTTATGGACATAGGGAGCCACTACGGTTTCTTGAGCAGGAGAGTGACACCATGAAATGGTAGCAGCCCTTGCCACCCTCCCCACACATATACTCAGACAGAAGGGCAAAGCGGGGGAGACAGACAAAGCTGCCACTCCAAGGGGTTTATACGTAGTGTGAGAAGTAAGTGCTATAATTAATTTCTTGTGCTAATGGTACCTCAGCCATCTGTCATGTTAGCCCAGTCCAGTGAGAAGGAAAAGACTCCATGCCCTGGGTTCCTGGCATCATGGGGTATATGAGTGGAGGGCCTTTGGCAGACACTCTCTGTCTACCCACCTGCAAACAGGTATGGTCCTGAGGGCACGCCTTGTCCTCCTTCTCCCATCCTCATCTCACTTCAGTCCACGTAGTCTCTGTCACACATTCTTTTCCCTTCCATGCGCACCTACTATGGGATGTTCAGAGAGCAGGCAGATGGGGAGGCTTCTCCTCCAGGCCACGGGTGGAACTAAGCACAACCCTTCCCCCATCCCAGACACCTTCCAAATTCCCTACTTAGAATGGCCTGAATTTGAGTTCAGATTCATGGAAGAAAGCCACAGGTGATTAGTGATGTCTGCTGTGAATGCCATAGGAGTGACTGATAGAGGGGGAAGATACGACATACAAGTCACTATTCTGGCACTCACAACAGACATCACTAATCAACTATGGCTTTCTTCCATGAGTTTGGATTCAGGTTCAGTCCATTCTCAACTCAGACTTACAGGTATGAGAGAGAAAATCCATCAGCCAGCTTTTCTCTACAATAACCCAGGCAGGCTTCCTGGAGGTGGTGGTGCGTTAGGATCTTTCTGAATGACTGGCAGATCACAGTTAAGAGGAATGTCAGATGGAGTATTCAACTGACCATTCCTGAGGTTCTCTACAGCCTCAGACTCGGGGACAGGACACATAAGAGTAGATGACACTGTCTTCAACGCTAAGGCCATTGTTCTCACTTCTAACTCTGATGGGACCTGAACAGCTCACAACTGGCTCTGAGGCTGAGCGCCTCCTAGCCTCATTTCTGAACTAGACAAGAAGGCAGATGAACAGAACCACATTCCCAACAGTGCTCTGCTGACTCCAACTTGGGGGCAAATATATATCAAGTCCTGCTCCCAGCATTTTAACTTCACGTGTGCAGTTGCACTAAATGTGAATTTTCTCTCTCGGGTTCATAACTAACCGCAACAGCTCTTCTCATTGAGATCTTCCAGTGTGCCAAGTGCTTTCTGTATTTTGCTTTCCATTCTCCTGTGAGAATATAGATCCATTATCCCAAATTTATACATAAAGGCCCTGCAGCTTAGCCATGTGCAAGATCACAGAGCCCACAGGTGATAGAGCTATAATTTAAGGCCAGCTTTGACTAGCACCAAAGCCCATGTGTTTTCTCTGTGCCTCGGACCACACTAATGAGTACTGGGTCAGATAATGGGAGGTGGGAGTCGTGCTCTTCTTGGAGGGGACTGTCACGTTGCGAACTGTACTTTAAGGGGAAGGCAGGTGATCAGAAACGGGTCCAGAGTAGAGACAGTCCTGGAAAGCTTTACTATTAAAGGGGAAGAACCCAAAGTGATCTTGCAGATGTGAAACCGGGGTGTCAGGACAAGTCCTTAGACACCTGAAAGGCATCCTGGGAAGAGATTAGATTGTGTTCCAGAAAGGTTAGGTGTCCTCCCAGAACAGATCTGGTCTGTTAGTCTGCACCCATGTTGCTGTTTTCTTGTTTGCCTCCTTCTCTACTTATAGACCACTTGAGGGTGTGTACAGTGACTCTTGGATGACAGAGAGTAAGATCAGAGAATGGTGTTTTGTGGGAGGCAAGTTTGGAACTAAAAATTTGTTAGTGATTTCTCTGCCTTGTAGAGTAGTGAGTTCTCTATCACTGGAAGAATCCCAGCCATCAGAAGCAGACTGAGCCCCATCGGGGTTGCTGCACAGACAGTGGTGGTCTTTACAGGCAGAGAATTGGCCTGGATCACCTTTCAGCCAGGAGGTTCTGAACATGAGACATGATTCCTACCCTCCGAGAAGAGGGCTCCTGTGTTGTCATCTGGCAGAAGTGGTGCAGCCAGGGATGGCAAATAGGGCTGGAGAACACACATGACCATGTCTCTGCCCTTTAGGGAAGGTCATGAGGTTGGGGGACTCGTGATGCAGGAACTAAAGTCTAAGTATGAACCTGGGGACTTCCCAGCGAGGCCAAGAGCCAGAAGAGGAAGGGCTGAGTGTCTGAAGGAATCGAGAACTCTGAGAACAGAGAATGTGGTTCTTATCCAGCTTGGCCTAGCCCTTGCTGTGTGACATGGGCAAGTCCCTTTCCCTCTCTGGGCCTCAGTTTCTGTGCTTGTGACCTCTTGGTCCTTGCCAGCTCTGACCTGTGTGGTACACTGAAGTATGGGTCTCAATTCTTTATCTCTGTAATAGTATTGCCACACCTCATGGGGCGGGGATGGGGGTGGTGGAGTATAAATCCTACCTCCTGACTTTGGGCCTGGCCATAAGACTTGCTGTAGCTATTTGAAGTATTAGTAGATGGGACCCACATAACCAACCAAACCAGGGGCTGTTGTGTTGACTTTAAGTCATGGTTACCCGAGGTGTGCCAGAGGAGAACCGTGTGTGTTTCACAGGGTTTTCAATGGCTAATGATTAAGGTGGGGATGCCAGGTCTTTTTTCCGAGACACCTCTGGTAGACTTTTGGTTAGCAGCCAAGTTCATTAATCATTGGGACCCACATAGAGGCCAGAAAAGCACTTGTGTAACTGGGCGTGTCCTCTGGCTCTCCTGCCTGTCACCATGAGAAGAACAAGCCAAGAAACAGGACAAGAGAAACATGGGCCAACCCAGGACCCAACCAGCAACTCGGAGCTGGACTAGCGAAGCCTCAAACATCAGCCAATTCCCAAAAGAAATGTTCCTGGTCTCGTGCCAGGGAATTTGGGGCTGGTTTGTGATGCAGTGTTGTTGTGGTGATAGCTAAATGCATCTTCATTCCGAGATCCACAGCATCTTGGTGCTAATAAGGGGCCCCTAAAGAGTTAGCTCACCCTCCCTCTGCTGGCTTAGTGGAGGTCCAGAGCCCTTTCTCTGCAGTCCAAGTGAGGCAGGCTTCTCCGGTACTGGGGGTGAACTTGAGGGAAACAGGCTCCATGTGATCTGCTCTGGTTGGCAAGGGGAGGGCCAGGGTGTGGGGGAGAGCTGCCTGACCCTGTCCATGAGATCCTGAGTCCACCTGACCCCTTATTGTAAAAGGAGACAGCTTTTGGGGGCCAGCTTTGAAGAGTCAGGTGGTTCTGGGCCTGGGCTGAGCCTCGCTCATCACACAATTCACACTTGGTGGGTTCTTAGTTGCCCATGTGACGGTTGGGGCGAGGGACCTGAGTGCATTCATTTAGGACGTTACAGTTGATTACATAAGGAAATGCAATCAGCCCTTTAGGGAGGGCAACCACGTCCTACTCAATGCAGCTCACAGATCTGAGGGCCCCTGGTATCCTGGGTAGCTCTGGCAGTTAGGTCAGAAGCAGTTGAAGTATTCAGTTGTGCACTTAGATACACTCGACTTCAAATCCCAGCCCTGCCTCTTTGCAGCTCTGTGACCTTCAGCACATTGCTTAGCCTCTCTGAGACTGCTTCTCTTTTAAAGGGCAGACAACAGTAGTATCAAGAGCTTCGCAAAGTGCCTGCCACAGAAAAGTACTCAGTAATGAACATAGTTAATATCAGATGGCTCTTGGCTGAAAGCAGAGACTACCAGAAAAATGTTTACTTATGTTTTATTGATTATGCAAAGACATTTGACTGTGTAGAATATAACCAACTATGGATAACATTGTGAGGAATGAGCATTCCAGAACACTTAATTGTGCTCATGAGGAACCTGTACATAGACCAAGGAGCAGTCATTAGGACAAAACAAGGGAATACTGAATGTTTAAAATCAGGAAAGATGTGAGTGAAGGGTGTATTTTTTCACCATATTTATTCAATCTGTATGCTGAGCAAGTCATCTGGATTATATGAAGAGGAATGGGACATCAGAATTGGAGGAAGCCAATTAGCAACTGGTAGTGTAGTGGTTATGAATCAGGCTGTGAACCGCAAGGTCAGCAGTTTGAAACTACCAGCTGCTCTGTGGGAGAAAGATGAGGCTTTCTGCTCCCGTAAAGATTTACAGCCCCGGAAACCCTGTACAGGGTCGCTATGGGTCGGAACCGACTCAACGGCACTTAACAACAACAACAACAATACGCAGATGATATAACCTTGCTTGCTGGAAGTGAAAGGACTTAAATACTTACTGATGAAGAGCAAAGAATACAGACTTCAGTATGGATTGCATAACAAAATTTCTCACAACTGGACTAGTAAGTAACATCATGATAAACAGAGAAAACAACTGAAGTAAAATATTTTACTTGGATCCACAATCAATGCTCATGGAAGCAGCAATAAAGAAATCAAATAACATATTACTGTTGTTGTTATTGTTAGGTGCCACTGAGTCGGTATCGACTCATAGCAACTCTATACAAAACAGAATGAAATACTACCCAGTCCTGGGCCGACCTCACACAATTGTCGCCATGCTTGAGCCCACTGATGCTTCACTTTGCCAATCCATCTTGCTGGGGGTGTTCCTCTTTTTCTCTGACCCTCAACTTTAGCAAACATGGCATAGTGCATTAGGCAAATCTACTGCACAAAACCTCTTTAAAGTGTACAAGAGCAAAGATGTTAGTTTGAGGACTAAAGTGTGCCTGACCCAAGCCATGGTATTTTCTATTGCCTCATGTGCATGGACAATCAATAGGAAGACTGGAAAAGAATCAATGCATTTGAATTATGGTGTTGGTGAATAATATTGAAAGTACCAGGAAATACCAGAAGAACAAACAAATCTACAGATTGCTCTTTAAAATAGTGAATGGCGAGACTTCCTCTCTTATACTTTGGGAATGTTGTCAGGAAGGACAAGTCCCTGGTGGAGGACATCATGTTAGATAAAGCAGAGGGTCGGCAAAAAAGAGGAAGAAGATGCCCAATGAGATGAGTTGACACAGTGGCTACAACAAACATAACAACTGTGAGGATGGCACAGGACCGGGGCCAGGGTTTCCTTCTGTTGTACACAGGGTCACTCTAAGTTGGAAGTGACTTGAAAGCACCTAATAATAATGAGTGTTAGCAACTGCTATTAATAATTCACCATGTGGCACTGTGGGTTAACACACCAGACTTCAAAGCCATTTGAACTGAAAGGTTGGCGGTTCAAGCTCACCAGCTGCTCCTTGGAAACCCTATACAGGGTCGCTATGCATTGGAATCGACTCGACGGCATTTCATAACAATAGCCAACAGTCTCATTAGACTTTGGAATTTACCTTGTTCAAAAAGCAGTCATTCCTTTATTTGACCACTCAAGGACATTTTTGGTGTGCCAGATGAGGACACAGAGAGGTTACAACTGGCCTATGCGAGGGGCAGACCTTCAGGCAGCAAACTGAGGTGGTATGGGTGCACAGAGGTGTAGGACGCTTAGACGACCCCTCAGTAGGAGAGTGGGTAGGAGTTTGCCAGAAGAATAGGGTGATCAAGTCAGAGTGACAAATTTGAGGCACTTGTGGTCACATGAATAGGAGGTGGGCAATGCTACTCTGGGGAGAGTTCTTGGAGGGAGGTCTGCAGGGGAGAGACTGGACAAAGGAAGGGACCTTGGATGTTGCTGAGTGGTCCAGCATGGAGGCAGGGTCCGAGAAGGGCAGAGTCCTAAGACGCTGCTCTGAAGCGGGACTTAGCTTGATCCAGCCCTTGCCAGCAGCAAGCAGCCGTGTGAACCCGGACACTTCATTCTATGCTCTGTGGAGAAACAACAGCGCTCACCTCAGAGGGTTGTGAGCAATAACTGAGTTCTTAAGTGCAAAGGCCTTAGAAATAAATGCGTGGGGAGCCACTCAGTCAGTCAGCACAAGGGAAATGAGCTCCACTTTAAAGCACGCAGTCAACTGGACTCATGTTCCAGTGTGCAGGTTCTTTGCTTCGGCCTCCAGTGGCTGGGTGGCCAGGTCTGGAGTGCAGAGCTTGGAGCAGGGGTGAGACATCTAGGAGAAGGGCACCCACAGGACACCCACATCAGGCTGAGATGCCAAAGTCAGTGGTCTGAGGACGTCCAGGGGAAAGAGCTGGCCAGGGAACTGTGCCACAGGACACACCCAGGGAAGGGACTGGTCCCTGGACACTCCTGGGGTTCACCCAGCATTCCTGCCCCGATCACTGTGCTTGTGCAGGGCTAGTCCTTGACAGTGTCTCGCAGGGCGTGGAAGTTTATTAAATGTCCCCCAAAAAGCAGCATTCAGCGGAGCCTGGGAGCCATCAGCTAGCCTCTATGAACATGTCTGGACAGTGCGCTAGCCAGAAGAGCCATCTCTCCCTGTGTGACTGCAGACAAGGGGGCTCAATCTCCCCATCAGTGTCCCCCAAGTCCCTCCCAGGTTCTACCCAGGGCTCTCGGTGCGCTAAAAGTCTGTTCCTCACTAGCCTCCTGCCCCAGGGGCCCCAGCACCCACAGGCTGGGAAATACAATGACTCACTTAAATGAAGCACTAGCTGCAGAAGGAATGGCTCAGGAGAAGATGACTGGGAGGAAAGTGTCTCTTTCATTTGTCACTATCCCTCACCTGGTCCATTTTTCATCAGCCTAGATGCAGCCACCAAGATGAGTTCATGCAAAAGACTTACACCAGGAAACTACTGCTTGGTTCTTCACAGGCCACCTGGTCTACCTCTGTCTTGCGCACACCAGGCCAGGGCTGGGGGATACAGCCTAGGGAAAGCTCTCCCAGGAGACAATGCCCAGCCCTTTGCAGCTGGTTCTGGTATTTTTCATAGACAGTCCACTGTCTGACGTAGACCTGCATCTTCACCTTTTGTCCTGACCACAGGATGGGCTCAGGAAGCTGGGATCTGAAACAGGAGCTGCGGTGGCAATGACCTTTGCTCTGGACTGCTTCCAGGTTCTCTTGGCTCCCTGTTATAGATTGTGTCCTGTCCCCACAAAAGACATGCTGAAGTCTTTACCCCAGTATGTGTGCAGGTGAGCTTGTTTGGAAATAGGATCTTTGAAGATTGATAAACAGGCGATCACACTAGCGTAGGGTCAGCTCCAATCCAATCTGAGCGGTTTCCCGATGAAAGAGGAGAAGTGACATGGAGTCAGAGACACCAAGGGAAGATGGTTATATGGTGGCAGAGGTAGAACCCAGAAAGATGCAGCTGCAGGCCTAGAAATTCCAAGGACTGCCAGAAGCCTCTAGAAACGAGGAGAGAGGCATACCAACCCTGACGCCATCTCAACACATTTCTGAAAATGTAAGCCACTCAGCTGGTGGTACTTGGTTACAGCAGCACCAGGAAACGAAAGCATCCACCAGCCTCGTCCAGAGATCAGTCTCTTTCCCTTTGGCCGTCCCCCTGCCCTGTCAGACTCAGATTGGCTTCATGAGGAGGAAACTGGAGTTGTAGACTCCAGCCAGGAGACCAAGAAGCTCTCTCTGACAGTCCTCATCCCTGCCAGGCTCCCAATGTGACAAATGTGGTACCTGCCTGCTAGGAAGAAAGATGTGGAGCGTGGGTTTCCTGGGCATGGAAGGCGGGGAAGGTGATTCCCTCTACCCTAACTCCATGTCATCTGTGAGAGCTGTGAGGGCCCCTGTAATGCCAGGTGGGTCAACTCAGACTCAGCTGTGGTGTCAGTCAGTGCCTGGCCTCTGGGTCAGTGATCACCAGAAATGCGGTGGCTGGGAGGCTCAGTAGAGACAGCTGGCTTTGTTCTGGAGACCCCAGATTTTGTGAAATATGGAGTCTGATGGGGTGAGGAAATGGTTTCTCAACTGGATTCCTTAGAACCTTAGGGACCAGGCCACAGAGCAAGTGACTTGTGGGATCTGTAGAGGCCAGGAATCCCTTCTCTGGAAGAGCTCATCTGTGGCATGGGTATTAACCCCGCCTGACCTACCTCGTGAGGGTGATGGCTGTGGAGGTCCTGGGCTGTATGTACAATGGGAGGGTCACAGTCGAGTGGTTCAGGAAGGTCCCTGGACCTGGGGATCTGGCATGGGGGTGGGAGCAAGGCAGCCGTGCAGCAGGGGTACTTTCTTTCTCCTTCAGAGGCCCCAAAGGGGCTGGAGTCATTGCAAGGAAGGGGCCTCAAGTTGACAAAGACAAATTGGCTTAATTGACCCAAATTAGATGCAGGGAAGGCCCCAGTGGCCCAGCTGCCTGTGCATTTAATCACTGTCACCCTGTGTGGTCAGAGACAGACCCTCCCTTCCCAAGGCCACCAGGGTCATCTTTACGGTGCATGACCAACTCTCAGGAGTCCTCCTCCATGGGCAGGAAGTAGAACTGGGACTGAGGACAAAGACAGCCTGTGGCCCAGAGCTCCTTGCAGCCTGCAGCCTGCAGCCTGGCCTTACTGCTGGGGCTGTCCTAGGTGCTGAACAATCTCCCACAAACTCCTCACTCTGAGTTCAGTGGCTTCCCCTCCCACGGGCTGATCACAATATTGCCACTCAGACACTGCCCACTCCATCACTTCCTGCTCCTTTACTCACCAACTTCCTGGGCAAGGGTCACCTCAGGTCTCCTGACTAGGGATGCAGCCAGAGGCCTCCTGGGCTTTTCTAGATACCACCCTGCCCTCTCCCAGCATTCCTGAGACTGTACCTTCCAAAGTCCCAAAAGGCAGGCAGGCAGGGGATATAGCTTCTCCCATCCCAGCCTCCTCTTGTTTCTGCTTGATCCCTGGTGGGCTTGCCCCTTCTCCTTCTTACAGTAAATACAGATTGTGTGTGTACTTGCTGTGTGTTGGGCCTGGGCAGGGCCTCAAGATCTCAGGCCTTCCCTCCTCTAGCTGTCTCTCTGTCTTTCTAACCTCCTGGGGCTGCCCCAGCCCATTACCGGTAAAGTCCCTGACTCCGCACACCTCACAGACCCAACCTGGGCCCCAGTTCTGCCTGCTACGCTCCCTCTGTGGCGCAGCCTCCACTTGCTTTCGAGCTGGCAGCCTTTCTTTGGCTTTTCCTATGGCTTCTCATCTCAACTACCACTCAAAATCCTTCTTCTGACTGTGCTTTATTTTGGCACCTCCATAAACGTTTCACTGGGCTCTACCCCAGTGCCAAGATTATGCCTCAGCACAGATTTCCAAGTGTAGAGTCCTTTCTAGGTTCATATTCTCTCTCTCTCTCTCTCTCTCACACACAGTCTACCTCACAAAAGGGCTACTTATCAAAAGTTCGCTGGAAATTTGCTATTAGAACTTGTAAGCACATTTTAACACATTTCCCTGTGTTTTTGTTGTTAAATGCTATTGAGTTGGTCTTGACTCATAGTGATCCTGTATAGGGTTTTCAAAGAGTGACTGGTGGGTTTGCACCACTGACCTTGTGGTTAGTAGTACACTGCTTATACTACAGTGTCACACCAGGGACTCCTTATTCTTAAAATAGAAACTTTAATAACACTCTTGTTTTAATGATCAATTCTTGTTGTCAAGGGCTGTTGAGTCGGTTCCAACTAATAGTGACCCTGTATAGGGTTCCCAAAGAACACCTGGTGGGTATGAACCGCCGACCTTGTGATTAGGGGTCCAGTGCTTATCCCACAGTGCCACAGCAGGGCTCATTGTTAATTACTACTATGTTGGTTCTGACTCATGGCAATGCTATTGAATGAATTGTTGTTTACTCATGCACCATCTTCACGATCCACTCGAGTCTATTGTGGCCACTGTGTATTCTGAGTGCCACCCAACCTTGGGGGCTCATCTTCCAGCACTAGAGCATACAATAGTCTCTTGTGATCACAGGGTTTCCATTGGTTAATTTTCAGAAGTAGATCACCAGGCCTTTCTTCCTAATCTGTCTTAGTTTGGAAGTTCTGCTAAAACCTGTCCACCATGGATGACCCTGCTGGTATTTGACATACCAGTGGCATAACTTTCAGGATCATAGAAACCAACACACAAGTCTCCACATTATGACAACAGACCATCTCCCTATAGCCATAACTTGTGTTATTCATAGTGATTAGGTTCTCAGGTTAGTCCACCAAACAAATCTTATCCATAACTCATTCAATAAATATTTGTGAGAGCCTGTTTTGTGTGGCACTACTTTTTTGAGGTCAGCAGTTTGAAACTACCAGCTGTTCCGTGGGAGAAAGATGAGGCTTTTTGCTCCCATAAAGATTTACAGCCTTGGAAACCCTGTGCAGGGTCACTATGAGTTGGAATCAACTCCACGGTACTTAACAACAACAACAACAACAACAACAACAAATTTGTGTGTCTTGAGACTAAACTGTGGTTCTAAGAGTGTTACCTTGAGTTCTGAGTCCTGGAACAGGGACCAAATGAAAGAGAGAAAAAGCAGGAGGCTGCAATGACAAAAAGCTGCCCTCCAAATCGCTTCAAAATAGGGCAGCTCTGGCTCTAGCATATTTCCTACACACCTCTTCCTTTCCCCAGCATTGAGGCTCCTTGACGCTGGAAAACTTTATAAAATGCAGTGCCCCACGCCAATCCCCAGCCATCCTAATTCAGCAGGTCTGGAGTGGGTCCTGAGCTGATTCTGCTGGACTCTCCTTACCACTCTGACGCCTATCCCCACTCCATCTGGGAAGCTTTGCTCCAACCCACTGCCGCTGAGTCGCTGAGTCATAGAACCCTATAGGACAAGGCGGAGCTGCCCCATAGAGTAGCCGAGGCTGTAAACCTTTACAAAATTAGACTTCCTCAACTTTCTTCCAAGGCACAGCTGGTGGGTTTGAACCACTGAATTTTCTATTTGCAGCCCAATGCTTGACCCATTGTATCACCAGGGCTTTTGGGTCTCAATCTCTCGGCTGGACCCAAGACTACTGAGTTCAGAATCTCTAAAGCTGGGACTCCGGCACTAGAGTTCAAAAAAAATAAAAATCTCTGTACCGTGCAGCCCAGATAGAGAACTACGGCCTGCCTCAGTTGTATTTCTCACAAAGGTCTGCCCTTTCCCGACCTTGGGATGCCCCATACCTATCCCCTGACATGTACACACACTACACACACGGAGGTGCAGCTCCCAGCATGAACTTTCAGGGATCACCAGCTGGACACTGGATGACTCCGACATCAGCCTCCACCCATGGAGTAGAACTCCCTATGCAGGTTTCTAGGTTTCTCACATGCTCCCTGGTGTGAGTAATCTATCTTCCATGCTCTGATTCTCCATACAGACTCTTGGAACAGAGAAAACCATGTCTTTGCTTCTTCAGTACAGACCCCCACTTCGGACAGCCCCAGGGGCCCCTCTCCAAGCCCACCTTAACACTGGTGCCCAATGCTGACAGTGTTCCAGTTGGGATCCATGCCTACTTCTCTCTCCTTAGGATCTGTGTCTGTACCTTGACTCTGCCGCTTATTTCATCTGCCTGGTCTCCCAATTCCCATGGCCCAGTGAGTGAAGCCACATGAGAAAGCAGTGAAGCTTGGCTGACTGTGAATGTGTGAGGCTGGAGGTCAGAGGCCATGCTCCCGGAGACAGCCAGGGTCTGCAGCAAGGGCAAGGACTGGATGGCCCAGTACCTCTCTAGTAGAGAGTCAGCACCTCTGTAGGTCAGTTCTTCCCCACTTCGAGGAAGTGCTAAGCTGCCAGGTCAAGGCCAGGCCCCAGCATGGATCTCACAGGCTCATGCCAAGTGTAAGTTCACATCCTCAAGTTGGTGGAAGGTAATTTCACATTTGTAACAATTATTCACTTAATTGGCTTCCAATTAGATAGGAGAGGAAGCGGAAGGCTGTGTCTGTGTTTGCTCTCCTTCTGTGCATCAAAGGGAGGCAGGGAGGATGACAAACGGCTTGATTTCTTCTGGAACAATAGGGCCTTCTGTCAGGGGCGGCAGGCTGGGGTTGGCCCCACCTGCTGCTCTGAGTCTCTCTCAGATCTGTACTTCTAATGTTGGGGCTGGGCTCAGAAGGGCTCTAGGGGTGCTGGGGTTCCAGGAAGAACCGATTCTCATTGGCTTCCTCCCCACTGGGAAAATGAGTGGGGTCCCAGGGAGTCAGGGGGCAGAGGTGAGGGAGCTCCCCAGCACCCATCAAGCAGCATGACTCAGATCTCTCAAGTGGCAGAGTGGAAGGGGCCTTCCCATTGCTGCTGAGTCCTATTGGAACTTACAGTGACTCCAGAGGACAGAGTAAAACTGCCCCATAGGGTTCCAAGGATGTGAGCTTTACAGAAGCTAACTGACATACTTTTGTCCCAAGGAATGTCTAGTGCATTCAAACTGCTGATCTTTCGGTTAGCAGCCAAGTGCTTAACCACTGTGCCATCAGGGCTCCTGGAAGTGGTCTTAGGAAGGGATTATGGGCCCTAAGGGCTTGCCATGGGTAACAGGGGAGGGCAAGGCAGTGGGCCCCTCAGAGAGAGTCCTATCATATCCCTTTAACCAGAAGCTCTATTTAAAAAAATTGTCATAAAATACACATGCACACACACACACACACACACACACAATCTGCTGCTTCAACCAGTCTTAAGGGTACCAGGCCTGTATGTCTCTTTCTGGCTGAGCAATGTTCCACTGTATGATGGACCACATTTGCTTATCCATCATCGGATGATGGGCACTTCAGCTGTTTCCAGAGGTTTTGCTTTTCTCTGCATTATATGCTGGATTTCTCTGGCTAAAAAATGTTTAGAAAAATCAATGATACATCTCAGATAGGGAAACTGAGACCTAGAGAAGAGAAGGGACTGGGCTGAGACCAAACCACCATTTCAGGGACTGGGATTCTAGAACTGAGGTCTCCTGGCACCCCATCTCAGTTCCCGGGGTTAGAAGATGGTGGTGCTTCATGGCAGGAAATGAGGAGGGGGCTGTAGGAGGAGAGTATGGGTGGAAGGGTAGCCTGGGGCTCTGGCATGGCGTCGTAGGATAAGCACTAGACTGCTAACTGCGAGGTCAGCAGTTCAAACTCACCAGCCACTCTCAGAAACCCTATACAGGGTCACTATGGTCAGAATTGACTCAACAGCAGACAACAGTAAGGGTAGACTGGTCAGGGCCCATACGAGGTGCCTTACCCTCAGACTTCTGCCCCCTCTGAAGGGGCCCCTTCCTAACCCACAATGAAAAGGAGGCCAGAGGATCATGATGGCAGGGCTCTTGGTCATGCGGGACACTGTCTGAGGACTCCCATTCAGCTGGGCACCTGACCCCAACTACACTCAAGCCTATGCCTGCAGACCCTGGTCACATGAGCTCCTCAAAGGTCCAAATCAGCAGGAGGGCACATAGTCAGTGTCTCACACACAGTTGAGGAAAGCTTTGTAGAATGAATGAATGGATGACTGCTTGATTGAATCAATCAAACAGATCCCAGTTGAGGAATCAGACCATAGGTTTCTAATCTGTGGTGAACAGGGGGAAAAAAAAACCCCTAAAACAAAAACCTGTTGCAAACCCACCAGCCTCATCAAGAAAGACGAGGCTGTTTGCTCCCCTAATGACTTACAGCCTTGGAAATCATGTGGAGCAGTTTTGGTTTGTTCAGCACGGTTACTGTGAGTTGGGAACCGACTCGAAGCAGTGGGTTTTAGGTTAACAGGCTTTGTGATCATGATTCTCAGTTTCTTCATCTGTAAAATGAGACATTTGTGTTCACTTGGTCTCTTGGGTCTTCTCTCCAGTGTGATTAAATGTAGACTCACTGAGTGATTTTGAGACTTGCAAATTTAACCAGTGACTGCACTGGTCCAACAGCACTTTTTTTTCTTTTTCTTTTACCTTCATCATTAAAAGTTCTAACTTCATAACATTTAATAACTATCTCAAAGCCAGAACAACAACAACAACCACCTTTGTAGTCAAGTCGACCCCAATTCATGGCAACCCCGTGTGTTATAGTAGAATTGCTCAGTAGGTTTTCTGGCTGTCATTTTCATGGAAACAGATCAGCAAGCCTTTATTCCATGATACCCGTAGGTGGGTCTGAACTACCAACCTTCAGGTTAGTTGTTATGTTGTTAAGTGCCATTAAGTCGGTTCCGACTTATGGTGACCCTGTATAGGGTTTCCGAGGAGCAGTTGGTGAGTTTGATCTGCCAACCTTTCAATGCCAAACCAGCACGCTGAGAGCAAATTGCTTGTGCCACCAGGGGGCAGTAAAGGAAGCGAGGATTCTACCAGGGAACTGCCTACAAGACAGGCTACTTAGAGTCAGAAGGGCTTCTGTGTGCCCCTGTAGCCCAGACCAGGCGGAATCCTATCTGATGGAACCAGAGAAGACACTGGTGGAATCCCAGTCTGATGAGGGAAGCACAGCTTTCCCTGGGAGGGTCCTGGGTCTGAGAGGAGTGGGGAGTGGGGAGGACTGAGCTGCCCCAAGGGGCTCCCTGTCTGATGAAGATGCAGCCCTGCCTGAGTGTGGGTTGGAGCAGAGAGCCATGTGCCTGGGTGCTGATGGGAAGGAGCTGGGAACTGTGGCCAGGCAAGAGGAGAGCCATCCGCATTCCAGTCAGGCAGCGAGTGACTGAGTTATTACTATTATTATTTTTTGAGCTACTTAGAGCAATTTACAGAAATCATTTAGGAGCCGTTTAGGGAGAAGAGAAAAGATGAAGACTTTTAAAGGCAGAGCCCAGGGACAGTTGTATGCAGATCAGCATTGCAGGGACACAGAGAGGGAGAGTCTGGATTCTGAGAGGTGGGCAGGGCGAGGGGGCTGACAGATCAGGGCTGGGAGACGGAAGGTTGACAACCAGGGGCTGAATCAAAGGGAGGGGTGGGGAGGGGACATGCTGAGTAAAAGGCTGAGACACAAAAAGACAGGTCAGTCCTACAGAGAAGCTGGTAGACTTTGTGCCTCGGTTTCCCCTTTTGTCACTGGGGTGCCTGCACAGGTGAGGTTTATAGCACTAGGACCAAGCTGGATGGGTGTGATGCTTCCTCTGTGGTACTGAGGACACTGGAGGGCTTTGGGATCTGGAAGCACAGAGGTAGGCCCAGGGGAGTGGGAGACTCCTTCTCCAGAGTCAGAGTTCTGTGCCGCCATTTTCTGTCTCTGTGATGTGGGCAAGTCGATTCCCCCCTCTAAGTCTCAGCTTGCTTATCCACAGAATGGGGATTTGTGGTTGTCGCTAAGTGCTGTCCAGTCGGTTCCGACTCATAGCGACACTGTACAGGGTTTCCAATGAGCAGCTGGTGGGTTTGAACTGCCAGCCTTGTGGTTTTCAGTCCAGTGCTGATCCAACACCACCCCCTAGGAGTCCAGAGAATGGGATAATGATGACCAAGTTTACAGGCTGTGGTGAGGGGTATGTAAGACCAGATGTGTGGTAGCCGTGTTTAAAATGTCAAGGACTCTGAATTCCTTAGTTATGGTGGGTAACTGGTGGTGGTTATGTGCCGTGGAGTCGGTTCCAACTCATAGAGACCCTGTACAGGGTTTCTGAAGCTGTAAATCTTGATGGGAGCAGAAAGCCTTATCTTTCTCCTGCGGAACAGCTGGTAGTTTCAAACTGCTGACCGTGAGATTAGCAGCCCGATTCGTAACCACTACGTTACCAGAGCTCCTTATGGTGGGTAACTAGGGACCCTTAAATATCCTCTACTCCTGCTCACCCCCCCAGGCAGGAAAATCTCTCTTCTCTGGGCTGGTCACCGTGTGTACACGTATATGCATGTACACATGTGCTTGTGACATGGAGGGAGAAGTTTGCATCCTAGGGAGGACAGGAGGGAAGAGTGTGGCAAGAACAATTGGAAAACCAGTTGCACATTTAGCAAAGGCTTCCCCACGGTTCACATTTCATGCTGCTTGTGATGTGATTATTGGAGATGGAATCTGGTTACTCGGTGTAAACATCATGCTTGCTGCAGAATGTCTCCCAGACTCAGTCCCTGGGGAAGCTGGAGGCAGGGAGCCTTCACCTGCGACTAGCCTACCTCCTCCAGAGATTGTTGGCCATGCTGCCTTCCAACACCACCATGGGAAATACCTGAAGACTCAATAATTAGCCAGGGGTCTGCGAGTCAGGGACCTAGGGCTTAGACCTGGCTTTGCCAGTCCTGGCCCCTTCTGTGACCTGGGTTAAGCTGCTTCCCTCTCTGGACTGTCATCTTTCCATTTTCAACATAGAGATGATTTCTGGATGAGAGGGGCTTGGAGCTCCCTGCTGGCTCCCCTCACTGAGCAGCAGCTCTGTGCCAGGAACTGGGACAAGGTATAGGCCTGCTCTCAAGGGCTCACAGCCCACAGAGAGATCAGAGAGCATGCGACTTTCAGAGGAGTCCAACAAGCAACTCTCAGGGGAGTTCAAACTGAGTGGCAGTTGCATGCAAAGCACCAAGTAAGAAGGCTCATGCTAGATGTTCTTTCCTTTGGCTAGTGATGTGGGCAAGTCGCTTTGGCTTCATCAAAGTTGATGAGGGTCATAATACGATTGTTTTTATGACACATCCCAGCATGTGCTGCCCACTTGACATACATCAGCTCATGGAATCCCCTTGAGCCAAGATGTAGGTGTTTGCTCTTAGCCAACTCTACAGATAAGGGACCGAGGCCTAGGGAACAGAAAGGACTCCTTTCTCAGGTGACACAGGGAGATGGAAGTAAAGAGGAGGCTCCTTAACTCCTTTCTATGCTATGTCTCATGCAGTAGCTGAATGGCCAAGTCTCTAGGAGTAATGGCCACCCTACTGAAGTTGTCAAAGATTTCGTTCTACTTGAATCAGCAATCAACATCCATGCAAGTATCAGTCAAAAGAATCAAGGAGTGTATTGCATTCGGTAGATCTACTGCAAAAGACCTCTTGAAAATTTTTAAAAAGCAAAGATGTCATTTTGATGACTCAGGCGTATCTGACAGGTGTTTGTAATCACCTCATATGCATGTGCAAGGAAAACAGAAGAAAAATTGATGCATCTGAACTGTGATGTTGGCAAAGAATATAGACTAGACCTTGGATGGGCAGAAGAATGAACAAAATCAGTCTTAGAAGATACATAAACAAAATGTTCCTTAGGAGTGGGGATGGCCAGACTTTGACTCACTACTTTGGATATGTTGTCAGGAAAGGCCAACTGCTAAAATAGGACACCATGCTTGGTACAGTGAAAGGCTAACGAAACCCCTCAGTGAGATGGATTAACAGAACAGCCCTAGCAATGAGCTCCAATGTACAATCCTCATGAAGGTGGTGCTGGGCCTAGTGATGCTTCCTTCTGTTACATACAAGGTGGCCATGAGTCAGAGCCAACTCATAGAGGCTAACAACATCAATAACAACAACGTCACTGCTACTGGAGCTCAACGAAGCAGCTCATACTGATGTCCACAGTGGCTGCTGCAAAATGACGGGAAGCCACACCGCCCCCTCTCTAAAGTCCAGCCGAGGCCAGTCCCTGAACTTCTGCCACCTGGCATTGATTACACAGCGCTGTGATCATGAGCTTCCTTGTCTCCCATCAGGCGGTAATCATTACTCTGTGCCCACTATTAGTACGCAGAGTCCTGGTGTGGCGCTGTGGGATAAAGCAGTGGGCAGCAAGGTCAGTTTGAACCACAAGGTCAGCAGTTCAGATTCACAAGTCGCTCCCTGGTAACCCTATACAGGGTCGCTATGAGTAGGAATCTACTTGACAAAATTAACAACAACACTTAGTACACAGTATTTGGTGTGGAGTAGGCATTCATAAACAGACCCCGAATAAAAGAATGTTGTTCCGTGCCATTGAGTTGATTCCAACTCACAGCGACCCTATATAGGGTTTCTGAGAAGCAGTTGGTGGGTTTGAATTGCTAACCCCAAGGTCAGAGCTTATCCTACAGCACCACACAGGACTCACAATGCATTGGACCACAAGGTTGGCTTGAATCGCTAGGATGGTGGTTCAAACTCACCAGCTGCTGCTAGGGGAAGCCTATACCACACCCACCCGACAGCCCTGACATTGTCCTTTCAGGTTTCTTTGTGTTCCTCAAACTCCAAGAACAGGCTCTGAGTTCCTTGAGGACGCCAAGACTGACATAAATCCAAGAGCAGAGAATTCTTTGGGGAAGGGTTGTTGTTACTGTTGGTAAGTGTCATCAAGTCGGTTTCGACTCATGTGCCCCTGTGTAGGGTTTCTGAGGAGTGGCTGGTAAGTTTAAACCGCTGACCCTGGGGTTCAAACCAGCCTTGAGGAAGAGTGCTTACCCTATAGCACCACACCAGGACTCCTTCTGGAAACACCACCTTCACAAGTTGTATAGACCTAGATGGAGGATGTGTCAAGAAACAAGAGCTTCACAGTCTGACAGTTTTGCTTAATAAAGATTTTGGAGTCCTATATTGGTTACAAATGGGCCTGCTAATCTCATGGTCAGCAGTTCAAAACTACCAGCTGTTCTGCGGGAGAAAGATGAGGCTTCCTGCTCCCGTAAAGATTTACAGCCTCGGAAACCCTGTACAGGGTCACTATGAGTCGGAGCTGACTCCACAGCACATAACAACAATAACAATGTAGCACTGTAGGGTAAACACTGGACTGCTAACCACAAGGTTGGCAGTTCAAACCCACCAGCCACTACTGGGAAACCCTATCCAGGGCAGCTATGAGTTGGAACCAACTCGACGGCACTTAACATCAATGAAAAACATGATTTTGTAGCAATGTTTTTTGACTTACCCTACATATTATCTTGGGCAAAGGAAACTGGAGTAGGGCAAGAAGACACAGTGGGGCTGGGGCTGGGGCTGGGGCTGCTGTTGATGGTGTGTGGCCAGGGAAGGCCACTCTAGAAGGTGTATTGCACTGGAGACCTGAAGGAGGTGGGGGATGAGTCATGCTTATTTTTTGGAAAAGGACAGTCAGAGGGGTAGCAAGTGCCAAGTCTCTGAGGTGGCAGTGTGCCGGGCACGTTGACAACAGCAAAGAGACCAGTATGGCAGGAGCAGAGGGTGAGAGAAGAAGGTGTGGTCAGGCAGGCAGTATCGGAAACAGGGCAGAGCCAGCTGGCCTGTCCCGGTGGAAGGACTGGAGGTGACTACATCTGATGGTTTACAGGATCTCCTGGTAGATGAGGACAGAAAGCGGCCTCTGGGAGGCATCCATAGGCCTCTCCCATCCCTATTCTTCCCCGTTTACCTCCCTGCCCTGGGAGTCTCTGTATCCATTGTAAGACCGACACTGTGACAAACAGCAATCAGGCAAGGAGTGAGGTGGGAATTTCCCATCCTCAGAGCCACAGACCCCAGGGTCCCAAGAATTTGGTAGGCCCCTGGCATGGCACTGCAGGTTAATGCGCTGGACTGCAAGGTTGGTTTGAACCTCAAGGTCAGTGGTTCGAGCGTACCAGTCGCTCCTTGGAAACCCTGTACAGGTTCGCTATGAGTCAGAACTGACTCGACAGCACTTAACGACAACACATTGCCCAGTGAGGAGACCTAGTAGTGTCGTGAGTGAGCAGTTTTGTTCCATGGGAGAAAGATGGCTGTTTTTTACAGAAACCATATAGAGGGTTGCTATGGGTCAGAACCGACTCCACGCACATCACCACTACGACATTGTCCAGTAGGCATCACACTGAGCAGTATCTCAGCCATCTGCCACACGGGGCAACTAAGCAACTGGAATGTGTGGCACGTCCAACGCGAGACATGCCTTTAACTGCAAACAGCACACAGGATTTTGATGATTTAATACAAAGAAAAACCCAGAATGTAAAATATCTCATTAATAGTTTCTCGTACTGGTTACATGTTGGAATGACACTATTTTAGATGTTGGTTAAAACATATTATGAAAATTGATTTCACCTGTTTTTACTTTTCTTTGCGTGGTAAGTAGAAGAATGTAAATTAGCTCTGTGACTCTCATTATGTTTCTAGGGCACAGCACTGATGGAGCTACATAAACCCGATTCCAAAGACAAGAAACACATGCCTACTGGGCTCTGTCTGAAGGCATGGTGGGTGGTGGCCTTTACACAGCTGGGCAGTCTCCTCCTTCCTGTCTGCCCACCAGCCTGGACATCACGATACCCAAGGATGCTCAGAGAGAGCAAATGGTGGAGAGAAAACACCCAACTTGGAGGAAGAACATGGCAGATGGGTGGGTGGGGTGGGAGCCTTCTTGGTAGATCAGGCCTCCAGGCTTGGGGTGATTCCTAAGGACTCACCTGATACCTATGACAGAAACCGAAAACCAAACCCACTGTGGTCCAGTCGATTCTGATTCCTAGCCACTCCATGTGTTACTGCTTCACAGGGTTTTCTTGGTTGTAATCTTTATGGAAACAGATTGCCAGACCTTTATTCCATGGTGCCACTGAATGGGTCCACAGCACCAACCTTTAGGTTAGCAGCCAAGAGGAAACCCTTTGCCCTTCCCAGTGACTAAGTAACTGATACCTTAGGACCTGGTTCCACAATCCTCCTAGGGGAGTTCCTATTTCCCCCCATTGTTTGCAGAGGAGGAAACGGAGACTGAAGAATGACTTGCCCATGAGTCACCTGGCACGTCCAGGGGCTTCTAGCTTTGAAATGTGTCCTCCCACATGCTTTCAGACTTGAGGATGGGGGGAACCAGCTCAGAGAGGCCCAGGTTCTTTATGTTTGAACTACTGACCTTGCATTAGCAGTCCAACACCTAACCCACAATGCCACCAGGGATGCAGTGAAGGGATACAAATGTCAGGAAGTAGTGAACTGGCCAGCTGGGTATGACCTTGGCATTGCAGCAGAGCAGCATCAGGAATGTCAGACAGGAAGCTTCCTCCATCCAAGGTAGCCAGAGAGATTGGGGTAGTTGGCCAATGAGCAGATGCCTGAGGGGCAATGAGCAGGGGCCAATAGTTGGCCATTGCTGAATTTAAAACTAGCAGTAGGTTGCTAGAAAGCATCAAGGGTTAAACAAACAAACAAAAGACCCCAAACAAAACAATCCAAACACCAGAAAACAGCTCTCCGGGAAGTCTTTGGCACTGTCTTAAATGTGCTTCCCAGCAACAAGGCCTGTCTCCAGGCTAGAAAGGAAGACAACAAAATCCTCCAGCAGTCACAAGGCCTGTGTTCCGGGGCGCTTCCACACACACTGTTTGTACCTTACCCTTGCTATAGCCCAGCCCAAGAGATGATGCGATTACTCCCACCCATCTTACAGATGGGGAAGCTGAGGCTCACAGAGACAAGTTAAACAGGGGCTCTTGGGGTTACCCAGATAAACTGTAGCAGGAGCAGATTGGAACCTACGCTTGTGTGACGGAACAGCCAGCACCACCAGCTGGCCTGACTGGCCTCTAAGGCCTTTTTGAAGTCCAAATGCTGATGGTGATGTCGGGGCCATTCTGACCCCACCACCTCTGTCAGTCAGTGGGGATGAGGAATGAGGAGAGGCGTGAGACTCTATCAAAAATAGTGAGGGAGGGTGCACAGCTGTTTCCTTGCTCAACCCCTTCCTCCAGGGATCTCAACTGGATGGTAAAGTCAAGAGATGATCCCAAGAGTATCAGGACTGTCTATGGGCCACAGGCACCTCCCATCTACTCACTTAGCCTTAAACAATACAGTTCAAAATACAAAGCCTTTATATTGCAGGCTCTGTACCTTAAATTTGCAGTCTGATCTTACAGCTGTGGAAACCAAGGGGAAGATGAACTAAGTGACTTTTCTGAAACCCGTCAGCTGCTAAGTGGCAGACCAAGCCAGCTCTCATACTCTGACCCTTCTCTCTGCCTCTAAAAGTAGGTTCTCTAAAAGGTGGGCCCTTGGATGATCTTTAGTGGTCAGTTTCCATCCCAAGAATGCCATTCCCAGGTAAGATGTTGTAACAGCATCCTTCAACATCATTGCAATCTGTAAACTCTCCCCAGACCAAGGAATTGTTTCGAATCCTATTCTGATCATACCACTCTCTCACTCTAGAACACTCAATAGCTCCTCAGTACTCCATGGAACCTATGGTCCAAGTTCTGAAAGGTGTTAAGACATCATCCCTGCATTCAGTATCCTATGTATTCTGCTATTGTTTCGTTGTTGTTAAATTGGTTCTGACTCCTAGCGACCCTTTATAGAGTTTCTGAGGAGTGGCTGGTGCAGTCCAGCCTCAATTCTCGCTCAGTGGGACTCTGAGAACTAGTTGGCCAGGGACCATTTTTGTCCTGCATTTTTGTCTTCCCCAGGGGCATCAGGAACACATTCAAAGCTGTGTCAAAGATGACTAATTTTCAGAGGCAGAATTTTCAAACCTGTTCAAGGTCCCCTGCAGCAGCACCTCCTCCATGAAGCCCCTCTTGATCCCTCTAACATACATGAGGGTTTTCCCTCTGCATCCCACTACTCCCTGTCTATGGTTCTGCATGTTATCACCATCTGTGTACACATGGTTCATCTCTTTATGCCATCACATGATAAGATCCTTGTGGGGTAGGCACTCTGCATTCTCTGTACCCTGAACACAGGGCCTGGTATATGCTAATAGTATTAGCAACCAGAATATTGACAACTATAATTTTGAATACTTATATATATCATAAGGAGCTCTGGTAGCATAGTGGTTACGAATAGGGCTGCGGACCTTAAGGTCAGCAGTTCAAAACTACCAGCTATTACTGGGAGAAAGACAAGGCTTTCTACTCCCGTAAAGATTTGCAGCCTCGGAAACCCTGCACAGGGTCGCTATGAGTCAGAACCTACTCCACGGCACATAACCAACCAACATATGTATCATGCACGATTCCAAACATCTGGCATGTGATAACTCATTTAATCATCATAACAACCCTATGAGTTGCATGCGTTTTAACATTCCCACTTTGAAAATGAGGAAACTGGGCCACAGAGTGGTTAAGTAACTTGTCCAAAGTACACAGGAAGTGATAGAGCTGGGCAGTTTGGTTTGAGGGCCAAGCGCAAGAAGAGAGAGGATGGGAGGGGACAGCTATGAACACCAGGGCTCTGAAGAAACAAAACAGAGTCTACAACTGGTGTCCAGTTCAGAGATGGCACCAATAGGTGCTCAGTCAATGGAAGCGACTCTAAGATAACCAGCTTGTTAGGGGCTAGCCGCTCAGACACAGGTGTGTGATCAGCGGGGCTGGGAGTGGTGGGAGGATTTCTTAAGCAGAAGGGCCGGCAGTGCTCATGTGGGGGACCCAGCCAGCTTTCCCCGTAATGCCAGCTCTCCCCTACCTCCACCCCTCCACCCACCACCCTTCCCTTGGTGCAAGCTGAGAGCAGAAGGATCACACACTTATGTTGGGAGGGAGCAGGGGGCGATTCTGTTCCTCCCCCCAGCATTTCAGACCTCTCATGCATGGGGCTGGCGGCTGGCAGTTTTTCCTCCTGCCGAGAACAGCCACAGAAAATTGAGATCATTTCTCTGCTGTGTTGGCAGCCGAGAAAATGGCAATTTTTCCTATTTCCAATCCAAGAGTTCCTTCCTATTGGTTAGAGGCCCATCAGCTTCTCTTTCACCCCAGGAGGGGCAGGAGAACGTGGGCTGCCTGGGACAGGTCACCCTTTGGCTAAGAGGCATGTGCTATGGAGTTCAGGCAGGGGCAGGAGATAGGTCCACCAACTAAGGCACTTGTGGACATAAAACGGGACAGGCCGAGATGTCAAAGCAACAGAGAATCTCGAGTTTCTGCAGTAGTCTCAGAGACTCAAGAGAAACTGGACTGTATTCCCTGAATCCAAGAGCCTCCAAGCCCCCTGGCTCTCACACTCCCCAAAGCAGAATGGTTTGAAATCAGACAGTGCAAACAAAGACAGTCCACACAAGTGTATGACCCCATCACACCACAACTGACCTTTTTTGAAGGTAGAGAATAAGGTTTTAAAAATCCGAATCTGCAAACAAAACTGAAGATTGTTCAGCCTCCTGAATTCTCCAGCAGAGATAGGGATAGCCGATATCCTGCCTCCATCACAGAGGTTATGGGGGGCTTACTCAAGCAAGAAGAAAACACGGAGCCAGCACTTATTCATGCCTTGTTTTACAGAGGAGGAGGCCAAAGCCCAGGGAAGGCACCTGACTAGAGCTGCACAATTGGTTAGGCAGTGACTGGTGTGGGAACCAGCATTCTGGATGCCTGGGTGGTCCTGCTGCAGTCTGCCCCCCACACACCCTGGACCTATGTCCCATAGAAAAGCCTGCCCACAGCCAGCACTGGAAGGGACAAGTAGGCTAAAGGGAGCAGACAGAGGCCTCTCCCTGCAGCACCTGGGGTGGTAGGCTCATCCCTTCAGGTCCAGCTCCCCAGTGCTTAACTTAATGGCTTCTCTCCCACTTCACCCTATGTGCCAACCCCAAATTCCTTTAACACATCAAACACACTTCTGTCCTATAGCTCTCACACTGGCTAGTCCCTCTGCTCTTCCCTTTGCTTTGAAAATGAAATGTAAGGTTCATTCAAGAGACTGAGAGAAAATGAAATTGAAGGGGTCAGGGAGACAACTGTGTCTGTCTGTCTTCTTTGTGACGATTCCATGGAAGCAACAGATAGAGGGGAATTACAAAAGACCTCATATTCAGAGAGAGGAAACCTGACTTCAGGAGAGGCTTTGCTTTGTTCTCTGTAAAATGGGGCTACCAAATGGCAACTGCTGTGAGTGAGAACTGAGAGAGACCCTGGATTGGACTGACACAGAACTGTTATAATGCTCAAGTCTAGCTGCGCTTGGCCATGCCTGTGTGGGTGTGCCCGGGAGTCAGCTCCTGCTGGAAGAAGGAAGCTCCCACCAACACCGTTCTCCCACCTTGACAGGCCTGCTGTATCATCTGGATGAGGCAGCCCAAAATACACACTGCTGGCATGGAACCAAGCTCCCCAACAGCCCAGAAGTGGGGGTGGCAGCTAGTGGGGAGCAGACTGGAAAGTCTGCAGGGCGGGGCCCTACAACCTCTGTGGTCAGACTCACCATGTAGGGCTGGAGCTGTGCCTCTCTTGTCTGATTGGGGCCTCTCTGACGATGCCATGGTGCCTCCCTTACATACAGGAGCTCACAAAGGCCAGGAGTCAGTGCTCATCCTCCCCTCTGCTCCCTCAGAACAGAGCAGCAGCCACCCAAAGGCACTGAGGCTGATGCTGTTTAAGGCTGTGTCCCTGGGGAAGAGTCCAGGGTTCCGATGTCACTCAGTCATGGGATTCATGGCAGGAGCTGTCTTTCAGACCTTGACCCCTCTATTTGGGACACATCCCTCTTCCAGTTCTGCAGATTGTGAGCTGAGGACCCAGGAATCAGAGACAAGTTGAACTGAAGAGGAGAAGTCATTCTAGAGAGTAGCTAGCTGGCCATCCTCACAGGCTTAAAGAGGTATGGGTGAGACTACGTTCCGAGGAGTAGAAATTTTATTAAAAGCAGAACTTTCCAAATTATAATTATCTAAATAATCTGGAGAATTTAGGCAAAGGGAAACTTCCTTCAATTACCTTTTCCACCCTCTTTTTTGTGGGGGAAGAGGTCAACATATTATTCATTCTTGTGTTCATTCATTCATTCATGCAACAAGCATTGGATTAGCTAGGTAATTGCTACCATTTCTTAGCTCATCCCTGCTGGTTTGTCTGCCAGCCAGCACAGCCTGGGCGACAGTGTATGTGGGGGGAGGCGGGGGGAACTGAAAAGGGCAACTGAAGTAGAGGAAAGGAGATAATGACTTCTGGACTCTCAGCTTGCGGCTGCTGAGCCCACCTTAATGGCCAGCTTCTCCCCACTCTGGCCACAAGGGCCTTGCCTGTCTTAGTGCCCCCTCCCTCCAGCTGTCCATTTGTTTTCCAGAAACTGCTACAGTGGCTAGCAGAGTGTTGGTGCTCTTTGATGCACTGCCCAATCCCTGGGGACTGCTGGAATAGAGCACATCCAGCCCGATTGGAAAAAAAAAAAAAGGAAAGACATTTGTTTTCTTTAATAAATAAATAAATAAAAGCAAAACAACCGGTTCATTAATCTCTTATTAAAATTCTGTGTTGACTGCATGCAAGGAAGGAGTAAGGAAGACCCTGGGGAGAGAAGGGGCAGGAAGAATCATATCTACTTGTTAGATTCCACTGCAGGTATCAGGGCCAGGTGGTCTAGGGGTGGAGCAAAGAAAGATAAGGGAGATAAGATGGTGGTCTCCACCACAGAACAGAAGAGCTGGAAGGGGGCTGGGCAGCATCACCCCCCTCTCATTTGAAGAGAAAAGAAGACTCATAGAAAGGCAGTATGATTTCCATCAGCAAGTTGATGGCAAAATCAAAATTTGAACTCAACTCTCTTCAGTGGTCGGGTTCTCTTGTGTCATAAAGTAGACTCCCAGCCAACGTACCACCTGCACAGCCACCACTCGGCTGTCAGTGCGGGTTTGTGTCTTGCTGAATAGGTTTGAGCAGAACTTTCAGAACTAAGACACACTGATGATCTACTTCCGGAAATGAATCCATGAATCCCATGGATTACAACAGCTCAATTCCGTGGTGCAGCGGGATGTCATGAGTTGGGGGCAAATTGACAGCAGCCAACAACAACAACAACCCATACAGCACCATGGATTTGATGATTTCACACTGCCTTGAATGTCAAGAATCTGGGCTTTGAATTAAGGAAAGGAAGAGAGATTAGCCATCAAATCCCTCCATGTCCCCTCAGCAGTGCTTGGTAAGGTTTATTAACAGCTGTTGTTTGTTGTTGAATGCCATCGAGTCGGTTCCCACTCATAGGGATCTTGTACAGGGTTTCCAAGGAGCAGCTGGTGGGTTTGAACTGCTGACCATTTGGTTTGCAGTCCAGTGCTGATCCTACAGCGCCATATCAGGATTCCTTATTATTAGTACTTATCTGGGACCAGAGTCTGGCTTGAGACCCAAGAGCATTTCTGTACAAATCCCTAGAGAGCAGGGATCACAGAAGTGGTGGGATCCCTGTGAGAGTCTGGAGGTGACTGCCAGTGGAGAGAGCCTGCAGCACTGTGGATTACTTCCTATGACTCTTGGACCCATAGTCCTTGCAACTCCCACCAAACAACTTTTTCCTGATGCATCTGGGACAGAGAAAGTGGGAGAAGATGCTGAGATGATGACATGAGTCAGCTGTGATAGTTAACAGTGTTAACTGTGATTGTAAAAACTTGGGAACTCTTAACATGGGTTTAAAAGGAGCTGTCTCAGAGGCAGAAGAGGGGATCTTACTACCACCAAAGGAGCAAAGTCAGGAGTGGAACGCGTCCTTTGGAACCCCAAGATTCCTGTGCATTGAACCTCTTCAGCCCAGGGACAGAAAGTTGTGACACCGGAGGAATGGCAGAGGAGCAGCAGCGGAACCAAGACTCACAGCACAATGCAAAGCGGTGGGCTTCCCAGCCTAGAGCAAGTAAAGCTGACCGACTTCGGCAGGAAGCTTTCTTGTGGAGCACCATGCCTCTAGGCACTTTAGTGGGAGAGCTAGGTTTGCTGACCCACAGAGCCAGAGTCTAGAGCCTTCAGGCTGAGGTTTATGGTGGAGTGGTATGTTCTGTATGCATATATCAGTAGCCCTAGAAGAGTTTGTAACGTTGGCGGAGCAGAGAGAGGCCTGCTTTGGGGCATGTTTGAGAAGTTGGAAAAACTACCCTTAGCATTTTCTGATTCTGCAATGTAAACTGTTAACTTTCCTAATAAAGCCATCACAGTGAGTATGGTGTCAGTTCTGTGTGGCCACTGCAATGGAACATCGAACCCCGTTGAGTAGGAATGGTTGGCATCACATCTTTTCCAGACTCCATTTAGGATGGGGCATCAAGGATCTGCTTCTAGTCTTGAGTCTAGTACTAACTTGCAAGGCAATCCTGGCCAGCCCCTTCCTCTCCCTCTGTGTCCAAACCCTCCTTCATATGAGTGCTGATCTGGTGGTCTCATTCAATTTCAGTATATGGTTATCATTAAGTGTGCAGACAACAAAACAAAACCTGCCCCCCCAACACACATGGCCCTGCCTCAAGTGGGTAGACCAGACCCTGGCAGTTGGCGATGGTGTCTCTCAGGGTCTCGCTTTCTGTAGCATCACCTACATTCACTGCTTATCTCAGGCTTGGGGTCTGTCCATTACAGACAGGCAGCCAGTGAGAGTCTACGAGATGGCCAGGTCTGACCCTGGTATTCTAAAGTGGCCTTATCTCCTGCAGACAAGCTACCAACCTGTCCTCCGAATGACTCCAATGAAGCTCATTTTCTGCCACCAAGTTTATAACACATCCCCACCTACTGGTCTTAAACATTAACAAGGCTATTTTGTGTCCAGCAGGATGATGGGTGTGGGAAGAGGGAGGCAAACATTACTCTTCACTTCTAGCATGAGGTAGCCTCCCAGGCCTGGCGCTGACCCTGCCCTCCTGCTGTGTCCCTCCACCCTCTCCAGAGAGACTCAGAGCGTGGATGATCCGGGAGGGAAGACGGAACACAACCTAAAGGGAAAACTCAAGGTTTGCCAAGCTGGGGACCAGACATGTAAGGCTGAGGTCATGTGTTTAGAGCAACCTGGGGCACTATATTCATAGCCTATGAGACTATGTTATCACATGCCACCTGAGACCTGTGTCTTGTACGTGCCACTCAAGAGGTTTCACGCATCCAAGAGTCTTGCTCTCTGCCACATCTCCTTGCTCTCTTGCAGTGTCTCTGCTTGTCCCTTTCCCTCTCATCTGCTCCATACTCCAGAGTTCCCTTTCCAACTGACAATGGGAGGGACTCTCCCAATACAAAACTGTCCTCCCGCCCCATTCACTTCTTCAAGCACTGGCAAGTGGGACACAAACGAATAAGGCATGATTCCTGCCTTAAATGTGAACAGGTACAGATGCATAAAAAATGCACATGGCAAGCACGCACCTGCATGCCCTTCACAGGCACGCTGCAGCCTGTGACCAGTGCCAGAGAGGTAGGATGAAGTGCCAAGAAAGAATGACCAAGTACTTGTAGTGGGGGTGAGTGCTGATGATGAGACGCTAGAGGGGAACCCAGGAAGACTCTATGGTGAAAGTGATATTTGAACTGGACTTTGTAGAAGGCTAGGTAGGGATTTTCAGAGGCAGAGTATTGCAGATGGAGGGGCCAGTGGATGCAAAGACAGGAGGATGGGAAAATGGAGAGCTCTTGAAGGTACATGGAGGATGGAGAGAAGGCAGTGGTATGGAACTAAAGCTGTAGATTGGGACAAGATTATAAAGAGTCCTTGACCCTGTAGGCAATGGGGAGTCACTGAAGGTTCCTACATAGGGCTGCTAACTGCAAGACCAGCAGTTCAAATCCACTGGCTGCTCTGTGGGAGAAAAAATGAGGCTTTCTGCTCCCCTAAAGCTTTACAGCCTCTAAAACCCTAAACAGGGTCGTTATGAATCTGAAGTGAGTACACAGCACACAGCAGCAACTCCCCTTAAATTCCTATTCAAGTTTAAAACAGGACAGGCAGTTCCCCGCCCTAAAGACCAGGTGCAAGAAAATAGCTTTCACAGATGTTCTCTGGTGAAAACATGATGATCGGACTTCCTTTCCAAGGCTGGGAGTAGTATCGGGGATAACTAGGCACCCACCAGCCCTGAAGCAAGGTAGTGGTCCTCCATTTATACATGCTATCTGCCCAGCAGCCCCAGCAGAAAGTGGGGAAGGGCAGAAGTGAGATGTGGCAAGGACCATGCTGATTTTGGAAGATGGGGGACCCAAGGGATGCAGCCCAGAATTACCCTGTCCCCTGGTGCCATAGGCTCACTATGAGTCAGAACCAACTCCACAACCCAACAACAACAACATGGCGCCAGAGTCAGTCAGAAACCCAGGCTACTTGGCTCCCAGTCTGTCTGTGTGGTCAGAACCCTGTGGCCTTGGTAGCTGGCCAGACACAGAAAACTGCAACTATCCCCCGCCTCCAGAATCTTCTAATAGCCTAGGATCCCCAACCAAGAGTTAGCTTGAAATGAGGCAAAGTCCATGTGCCCTCTTTTTGACAGAGGGAAGAGTCTCAGGCATCTCTAAAGGAAAAAGACCCAAGGAGCTGGCGAGGCTTCTGTTATTCTAGCCTCATCCATCTCAGGGATCTCCACGCTTTGAGCATCTGCTAGCATCATCCTTCCCTAAGGCATGGGATGGAGAAGAGACTTAGAAACTCAGAGAAGGAGCTTGGAAAGGCAGTGTGATCATCAGGAGGAGGGATGTATACTCAGGGACAGATTCCTGCCTCGCTGCAATAGCTTCTTTAAGGTCATGAAAGTACCGGGCACTGGCTGCCTTGGCCACTCTGTGAACAACAGAGATGAGACGGCGCTGAGATCTAGCTAACATGCAAAGGGAATCAGGCCAAGCTGGAACTGGGTTCCCGCAGATGAGGAAGGAAAAGGATCTTTGGAGACTAGGCAGAGGGGTCAGGAAGGTGGACGGTGGGGACCTAATGGTGGTAGTTGTGCCACCCAAAGGTCCACTAGGGTTGGATTTTAGGAAGGAGATGTTGACAGCCAGCTGCACAAGGACAGAAGAATCAGCCTAGACCCAGGCCTGATCAGACTTCTCCCCTCTTCCTCCTGACCAGAAACCCTCACCTCCGTTCACAAGAGGGTTCATAACACAGCCCCATACATAGCACCAGACATGCAAGCATGAAACCCACCTTCCCACCCCATTCCCCTCCTCAGCCTTGTACCCTGCACTCCCCTTTACCCCACTGGCATGTTGCCCTGACCATTCCTGAGGCTCACTGTAGCTGGAGAGTGAAAAAAGAGCCCCTTACCTCACCCTTAGCATGCAAGGACCATCTACACAGTCCACTCCCAAAGGAAGGCCAACTGGCATGCTCCACTCACTGGTCCTAGCCCCAGAATCTTCTAATTCCCAGAGTCAATGCCTTGCTTATTCATTCAACCTTGAGAACCTTGGCTGGGGTGAGAGAGGCCGCTGGTTAGAGACCTTGGTAGCGCTCATGGCGGGCCTGGGCAGATCTTGGCAAAGGCTGGACACAACGCATCGAGGGTCTTCCACCAACGTGGAGATCCCACCGACTGCTCTAAAGAGACCAGAGGAGGCTTTTAAAGGCCCTCTCTGTCCTGCCTAAGGCTCATCCCTTAGCGCGGGGCATCGAAGTCCCCTCCCCCTCGCTGGTTGGGAGAAACATGCCTCAGGTCTGGCGGTTTTACGCTGAGGGACAGAGGACCGCCCTTCTTCCACACCACCCGGGCTTTCGTCCTTCTCTCTCTGTCGGCGCCCCGTCTCTCTAGAGCGCCTCCAGCTTGCCAAAGGCCGGCTGCAGCCTCCTCCCGTCGGGTCCCAGTTCCCACTCCGGGAGACTGCTCGGAGCCTCCTCTCTTCCTCACTCGTACACCCACAGTTCCACTGCCAAAGAGTGCCAACCCCGCCCCTCCTTCCAGCGCCCCTTTTACAGCGGATCCCGGGGCGAGCCTGGGGAGCAGACGCAACAGATTGCAGAGCGCCGAGCCCGCGCCCTCCGCGCGCCGCCCGCGGCCCCGGCTTGCGCCCGCCGCCCAGATCTCCGCCCCCGGCTCGCCTAAGCCGGCCATTTAGATGCAGCTCACAGGACCGCGGGCGGGTGAGCAGCCGCCGCTCCCCCAGCCCCTGTCAGTCCACTTCCCTTCGCAAGGATGGCCGCAGGAAGCAGGCATCCGGCGGCGCGACCCTGCATCGGCGTGCGAGCCAAGGGCCAGGGAAAACGCTGTCCCCACAGATACCAACAACCCCCAGCCCGCCAGCGTGTGAGGGGTGGGGTTGTAGGGTGGGGACACGGGTAGGGCTGGAGGAGGCACGACCTAGCGGACCCCAATAGATTTCTGAGG
Organism: Chrysochloris asiatica; assembly: GCF_000296735.1. Lineage (NCBI taxonomy): Eukaryota > Metazoa > Chordata > Mammalia > Afrosoricida > Chrysochloridae > Chrysochloris > Chrysochloris asiatica. The sequence goes on along the minus strand of NW_006408525.1, from coordinate 3,385,192 downwards.
ACGGACACACCCCCTGACTCTCCGGTTTAGACCCCTCTTTCCAATCCGGAGAGGACTGGAGAGACGACCCCCGCCCTTTTCCTTGGCTCAGCCTCGGTCCCCAGGGTGGGGCTCGCAGCCTCTGCTCCCCACCGAGGGTTAGAGAGCTGGAGGAAACTCGAGCTACTGCCCGAAATGCCAAGCTGGGAGGGGCGGCTGCGAGCCCCGGGTAGAGGATTTCTCCAGTTCCCCTCGCCCCATGCCTCCTCGGGTTGCAGCTTTACCCTCGAATCTGCGCCGCGACACTTACCGTAGGCGAGTAGTGCCGAGAGGCAGAGCAGGGCGGCGCCGCCGCGGCCCGACATCCCTGGGGCCATGGCCGAGGCCGAGGCGAGAGGGGGGTCGGGGGACAACGGAACGACTTGGACCCAGACTGGGTTTGATCTCATCCAACTCAGGATGGCTGTGGCCTCAGGCTGTCTCTGCTAAGGCTTTGGGGGCCAGAGAGGGCAATTTGGGGACACTTTTTGGGGAGGGGGTCCTAAGGCGCGGTCGACCACACTCGATCTGGTGGGGGCGCAGCTCCGGATAGATGAGCTCCACCTCCCCTGGCTGGTGCCCCCTGCAGGATCTGTGCAGTGATGGGGAGTCGCACGTGCGGTCCCGGGGCCCGGGGGCTGCCTAGAGCCTAGTGCTGGATTCCCTGGTCCCGCAGCGCAGCTTGAATCCGAACTCGCTCGAGGATGCAAATTTCCAACCTAAGTCCCAATTTTCTCCGTTTCGGTAGTAACCCCACATGGATAGCGCGGTTCCCTTCCCCCAAGTTCCCTGCAGCTGTCCCTGAATAAAAATCCCAGGTCAGGTGCAAGAGAATGCTTTCTTCCGCAAAGAAAGAGAAAATCCAAGCAACTTTAATCCATCCGGAGAAGGAAAAGTTTCCGTGCAGTGCTGAGACTGAAGACGCAGGTCGCCACCACCCTGGGCGCCGCCCGGATGGATGCTCGAGGCGGGCGGCCAGCTGTTGTCCTCTCACCGAGTTCGTTCTTTGACTCCAGTGCGCTCTCTCCAGTCTCGACTAGGGCCTGGACTCGCCACGGGCCGGTTCAGCGCCGCCTTCCCCGACAGCGACACGGAGACTGGGGCGAGCGTGTCGCGGTTGGAAAGGATTGCTCCATGGAGATGGGGCTTCGCAAGGAGCGGACGCGGAAAAGCCGGGAAACGCTCCCCAATCCGAGCCCTTGCTGCCCAGGGCGCCGATTCCAGCCTCCTAGTCGTAAACGATGCAGGATGGCGAGGAACTCGCCTAGCCCACGACAGCTCTCGGCCGCGCCTCTCTCCTCTCAGGTTTCCTTGTCTCAGCAGAGGAGAGCGCTGCCCCGGGGGAACATGCACAAACCTTGAACTTTTCCGGGTTCAGAGTCTCCGACGCCCCTTTATCCCCGCCGTTGAGCCCACTGCCCTCGCCCTCGCCCGCCGTCTCGATGCAGCGGGGCATCGGCTCGGGCTCTCACGGAGTCAGTTTGGGCGAGCAGAGCGCCGTGCCAGCTCTGGCTGCGGGCGGAAAGACGCGGGCGCCGAGCCAGAAGCTGGGGCACCCGGCACCCGCGCAACCCCGCGGCCGGTGAGGAGGCAGCTGGTGCCTACCGGGTTGAGAGGAGAGGAGGTGCTGGCAGGGGGGCCGGATCCCCATGGACGTGTGTGGGGTGGAGAAGAAAAATCAAGGAGCAAAAAGGAAGAGATGGTAGGGGGAGCTACAGTTGCACGCCGCCGCCTCCTCGGCGCTCGCGCCGGCTGCTCCGCCGTAAATGACTCGAGAGAGACACACACTCTCACGCTCTCCGCCCTCCTCCCCCGTCCGGGCTTCAGCGCCCACCCCGGCAGTAGCGGGCGCCGAGCGGGGCGCACTCGCTCCCTTCCCTCCCCTCGCAGAGTCCCCGTGGTCACGTGGCCTCAGAGCGCGCGGCCCAAGGCTCGCGCGCCACGGAGACCCCCTCCCTCTTCCATTCCCTCGTCCACGTGTCCATTCCGCATTCCCAGCCTGGGGGCGCGCGCGGCTCCTTAATGAGACTCGGGCCGGGGCCGACCTCTCTGTTCCGCTCGCCTGTTTTGTGTTTTATTTTTCCTCCCCAAGTGCAGGCTAGCTCTGGGGCTGGAACGGGGCCGGCCGGCGGCGGCGGTGGCGGCGGCAGCGGCTGCATTTCTCCAGGGTAGACGCCACTGCAGCCGCCGATGTCCCTTTGCACAGAATGCACACGCGCCGCTGGCTCGGGATGTGTTTTGCAGTCGCGCTGCAAGAGGCGCGGGGATGGGACACCCTACCCCCACGCTCTCCCGGCCACCCGGTGGGAACCTGGTGAGCCACCGCTCAGTCCTTCTCGGGTCGCTCCTGGAGCTCGTGGGTTTAGCTAAGCACGGAGATGGGTGGGGGGCGCAGCTGTGGGGAGAGCCCGTCCGGTGGGGGTAGGGGGCGTGCGAGTAGAAGGGGATGTGACTTCTACAGGTTGTTCTTTAGCCTTTCAAGTGGGGGAAGGGGTAGGAACTGTCCCTCTGGCACACTCACCCAGCACTTGCTGATGGAGGGGGAAGGGTGGTGGGGTGGCGTTCGTTTCCACCGTCAGGACCGTTCCATTAGAGCGCAACCCAGATCAGACCCGACAAGTCAACCGTCAACCAGGCATTGGATCAATGGCAATGATTTTATATCATCATTAGATATCTCGCTTCAGCCGGATCGCCAGCCCTCTTGCTCGGGAGGGACGAGGTCTTCAAGATCCCATGAACCTGGAGGGTCACCCCACATACCTAGTCTAGCACCCAACTAGACTGAGCATGTGGGGTGAGTTGGGTCAGAGCCAGGCTCTGAGCTGGGGTCCGCAGCACTCACCACCCTCACCCCCAGTCCCAATCTCGAGGTTCTAGCCCTCATGACCCTGTCAGTTTCCTTTCCATCGCAGAAAGTGACATTTCCTTTTTGGAAAATGGGTTTGGGCCGTTCCTGGAAGCTTCCCTCCTCCCTGGCTGTTGCTGCTTCAGCTTGGCGATGGGGCCTGCGGAGAGCGGCTCCCGCCCCTCCCCCACGCTCACATCTGTCTGGAACTCGGAGGTGCGGCGTGGGGAGGGCTGGACGAGCTCTCCCAGGCCCTGGGGATCCAAGGTGCTCCAGTCGTCAAAGAAGATGATTCTCATTAGGCCCCTAATGCCTAATGGCAATTAATGTCCTCCAAGGGCTTATTAACCAGCCCACTGTGAGGCGAGCTGGCAATCAGGCATTACGTGTGAGAAGGGAAAGGCAGCACCTCCGGAGACTGGGAAAGCCCTTCCACTCTTGCCCACTGGTCCAGTTGGAAGGAGCCCAGGGCAAGTAAAGGGAAAGACTGGAGGTGAACAAAGAGTCTTTTCTGAGCCTCCCAACTGCTGTATTGCAGTGACAGGGATTCAGAGTTCACCTTCACCGTAAATGTTTACACTGACCCTGGATTTGGAGGGTCAGCAATCCCAGCCCTTTCTCCAGGCCTTCTCTGGAAACTGAGTCCAGGGTTCCGACCAACGTGTGGGGACTTCAACACTGCCTGTTGTTGTTGTTGTGAAGTGTCATCGAGTTGATTCTGACCCATAGCGACCATGTTGAGGAGCAGCTGGTGAGCTTGAACCACCAACCTTGCAGTTCAAAGGACTTTGCAGTCTGATGCATTAGTCCACAGTGCCACATGAAGACAAGACTCCTTAACACTGCCTAGAAACCCCTTATATTGTTCTCATTGCCACCCCCTCAGCTTTGAAGTGATAAGGAAAATGGCCTCCTCTTTGCTGACTCAATTTCTCCTTCTTTCCTCCTTCCCTATTCTCTTCCTTCAGCCATACAGTGACCATCATGACACTACAACTGTGAACACGACACAGCTGGACCTTGTCTTCATGGAGCTTGCATTCCATGGAAGAAGACAGACACTAAACTAATCATTCATCACAGTTACGATATGCTGTCTTATAGAGAAGGCTGAAGTCTCATCAGGAAGAATAAGGGTGGCTTGCTATGCTTAGAGAATGCATTGTGAATCGATCCTTCATGGACCTTCTGCCAGGTCAATGAATCTGATCATCCTCTGGTCCTACAAATACCAGAAATCCCTCTCTGCCCAGAGAAGCAAAGCACTGCTGGTGGTCTATACCCAAATGGCTCCAACTCCAGTGTCCTATGGACCCTAAAGTCTAGAGCTGGGGGAGAAAGCAATTGACATGAGTTAGACACAGCCAAGGTCCACTAACCAAAAGGTTGGCAGTTCAAACCCACCAGCGGTACCATGCATAGAAGAAAAACCTGGCAATCTGTTTCCATAAAGATTACAGAAAGTCCTATGGAGCACAGTGTTGTCGTTAAGTGCCGTCAGTCGGTTCTGACTCATAGTAACACTGTATAGGGTTTCTGAGGAGCAACCATTCAAGGTCAGCAGTTTAAACCCACCAGCTGCTCCTTGGAAACCCTATGCAGGGTCTTTATGAGTTGGTATTGACTTGATGGCATTTAACAACAACAGCATACATTTGTCAGTTCAATATTGTTTCCATGTACATTATGTTCTTGTAGTACAGCCATCACCCCTGTTTCCAAATTATTCCCCCACCACTAGCAGAAACTCAATGTCCTCTGGCCTTTTTTTCCCCAGTACTGACAGACTGATCCTGACTTCACTTGTGAGTCCTCATCATGGATTTCCCACTAGCAATGCTAGCTGAATGCTGGTCGGAGAAAGAGAGGGCAGAGTACCAACCCAGGTGGAGCCCAAGCTGGAGAGGGCACCTGGCGTGTGTGCTGCCTTCTGCCCCAAATCTTAGTCACTAGCTTGAGGTGGTAGCATCTCCTTCCTGTGGTTCCCCATTTTGTTTGGGACCAAGTGTCTTTCTGGACAGAGGACTGGCAATGGGTGATCCTAGCTTCTGGGTGGTACATCAGTGTCTGGAATAACCGCAGCACATTCGGCTCCTGTATGGTCCACACAAAAACTGATGCCCATTTCCTCTTGTCTGACATGTCCCCACTGTGGACCCGGGGACATCTGTCCTGTCAACATGGCCATATCAGCCAGTTTTTTTCAGGGGAGCTCCCCTCTGGGGGACTCCAGGGATCACCCTGGAATCCTAGACTGTTTCCATTGGAGGGGTTGCCTAAGTTAACCCTCTAAACTTACTGCCACAAAAACCAAGGTCTGTTAATTCAGTCATCTGATTAAATAACTTGAACTTTTTCTTGAGCTTTAGTTATGTATAAGAAACTGTGCTAAGTACTTGAATAAAACAGACAGAACGTCCCCAGATGGGGAAGCTCAAGAACACCTTATACTATTAATAGCTAACATGTGCTGAAGGCCTTGGTCTTGTATGTTCCAAGCATTATGCTGCACTTTCTTTATGCATGCACTATTGTTGCTGTTGTTGTTAGTAGGTATCATTAAGTTGGTTCCCAACTCATAATGACCCCATGTGACAGAACAGAAGTGTCACTTAAGGGTTTTCTAGGCAGTAATAGCAACAGGAGCAGATTGTCAGGTCATTCTCCTTTGGAGTCATTAGGTGGGTTTGAACTGCCAACCTTTTCATTAGCAGCTAAACAATTACCATTATTCCACCAGGGCTCCTCATAGCCCTACTAAGAAGATACAATTATTATTTCCATTTTTCAGATGAGGAAACTGAGGTTCAGAGAAGGTAAGTTTCTTGTCAGAATCACAGAGCTAGAAAGAACAGAGCCACAACTTAAAATCAGGTGTATGAGATTTCAAAGATCCAGTCCATAAGCCACTAACTAAACCACTTTTGGACTACATAGATAGCAAAGCCATCATCTCTGGCTGGAGACCCTCCCAGTCTAGTGAGGGAAGCAGGCACAAGAAGACAAGTCAAAGCAGGAGAGCTGCCCTGGGAAGAAGTTTCTCGAGAGCGCAGAGACAGACTTTTTCTAACAGAACCACCTCCCACTTCTCTTTATTCCCCACTAGACCAAGCAAGGAGCTCTGGTAGCATAGTGGTTACGAATCGGGCTGTGAACCTTATGGTCAGCGGTTCAAAACTACCAGCTGTTCTGTGGGAGAAAGATGAGGCTTTCTGCTCCCGTAAAGATTTACAGCCTTGGAAACCCTGTACAGGGTTGCTATGAGTCAGAACTGACTCCACGGTGCATAACCACCACCACCAGACTTACCTAGGCTTAATTATACATGCCCTCAGTTTAGCTCACAGTTATGCATGCATAAGTCGATTCCAACAATCTTGGACCCTGGCCTGCAACTGGGTCATTCTGCATCCCCAGCTCAGGTTCCAGGACCAGCCCAGGGGATGGTAGGAGCTAAAGGCAAGTTCTTACGACCTCAGAGTTCAGGGTACTGGCTCCACAGTGACTTGGGGTCAACCATGGCATACTGGTCAGCATGTGGATTTCCCAAGCAAAGACATGAGTTCCATTCCATATGGTCCCCATATAAATTATCATGGAAACTGGGATGCTTTTGATAGTGAAAGGGAGAGAGGAGCCTTAAGAGGCAAACAGGAACAAGGGTGCTCTAACATTATGGTTCCATCACTCACTCTGCAGTCTTGCTTCAAACCATCTGGCCTTTCTGAGCCTCAGGTTAATGCATGTCAACTGCTCAACAATGCTGGGTAAAAATGAACACTCTATAAATGTTGACTGTTGCCATTAGAAAAACCAAACTACTCATTATGTCCTACAAGGTCCTCTCTAATGAGTTGACGCCTTGCTGCAATTCCAAATTGATTTTTTACCATCTCCCTTTCTACTCACAGCACTGCAGTCAAAAAGTTCTCCCTGCCTCAGGGCCTTTGCACTTGCTGCTCTTTCCACTTGGAATGTTTTTTTCCCCTAGACTTTCTCCTGTCTTCCTCTTTTACATCATTGAGGTCACTGCTCACCTATCACTTCCCAAGAGACACCTTCCCTGACCACATAATCCTCCCGTCCATCTGCATGACTTATATTAACTTTGATTCACAGTAGTTGGTGTTTTCTAGTCTGTTTATCTGCTCATTGTCTGTCCCCTTACTAGGATGTAAGTTCCAAAATGGTTGGGATTATATTTGAATTATTCACCAGTGCATCCCCAGTACTTGACATATGTGCTCCATAAAAAACGAGAGTAAGTCCAAAAGCATTGCTACTGGGGGTTCCAGTTCATAACATGCCTGAGTTTACGCAAACAAACAAAAAACAAATGTGTTTAAACATGCCCCTGAAATAGGCAATGATTGCAGACAAGTTCTCTCAGTAATATACTTGTTTTATTTGTACTAGATCCAGTAAAAAACAAAACAAAACAAAAAACAATGGCTTCCTAGGGTATCTGCTGGACCAGTTAAATTCAAGGCAGAGAGATCATGGGGACTGTTTTTGCTTACTTTTTTGAGGGGATTCCAGGGGGCTGACAAGAAGGTCATGGGGACATGCTGAAGAAGTTTTAAGAAAATTGGCTACTGCATTGGTAAGAAAAAGGACAGGAAAGTTGTACCCAGGAATTTTTTTCAATAACAACAATATACCTGCTCATTCTTTAAAGGAGAAATGGCTGTCCTACAAGAATTTCTTTGGGAAATCTTATTCCTTCTACCCTACAACACTAATCTTACTCCTTCAGATTTCTTTTCATTTCCTAAATTCAAACAACATTTAACAGCTAGGAGGCAGGCGTGCAGAATGTTCCCTTTGGTTGGTTGTTTAATTTATAAAATATTCCTGAGTGTTTTTTAAGTATATTCACAAAAATACAAAAAACAAAAACAAAAACAAAAAAAAACAAAAAACCAGAGGGAATAGAAGCAAATACTGTTGAACGATGATGCATGGAGAGGCTTGTGGTCATTGCAATGAAACGAAATACGATAAGATGAGTGTAACCGATGTTCTCCCATATAAACTATTACTCAAGTCACAATAAAAACTTAAAAAACAACATTTAAGAGGAACATGATTTGAATCCCTCAAGGATGCCAAGACTACCATCTTGACATGGTGTAAATGGAAAAATACAGAATTCTTCAAGGAAGGGTTCAAAAAACTTTATAAACACGGCCTTTAGAAGTATATAGACCTAGGTGGAAGATATGTCCAGAAGCAATAGCTTTGCCCTTTGGTATTTTTGTTTAAAAAGAGGTCTATGATTTTGTAGCAATACCTTTTGACTTACCCTCATATTTATGTTGTTGTTGTTGGGTGTCATTGAGTCAGTTCGGACTCACAGAGACCCAATGCATAACAGAACGAAACACTGCCAGGTCCTGCGCTATCCTCACAATTGTTGTGCTTGAACCCATTGTTCCTGCAACAGTATCAGTTCGTCTCTTTGGATCTTCCTCTTCTATGCCGATCCTCCATTTTTCCAAGCATGGTGTCCTTCTCCAGGGACTGGTCCCTCCTGACGACATCCAAAGTCTGAGAGATAAAATATCACCATCTTTACTGCTAAGGAGCATCCTGGTTGTAATTCTTCTGAGATAGATTAGCTTATTCTTCTGTCAGTTCATGGTAATTTCAATATTCTTCTCTAACACCGTAACTGAAATCATTTGATTCTATCATGGTTTGCCTTATTCATTGTCCAAGTATGAGGCCATTGAAATACCATGGCTTGGGTCATGCACACCTTAGTCCTCAAAATAACGTCTTTGGTCTCAAACACTTTAAAGAGGACTTTTTGAAACAGATTTGCCTAATGCAATACTTCATTTGATTTTTTGACTGCTGCTTCCATGGGCATTGATTGTGGATCTAAGCAAAACAAAGTCTTTGACAATTTCAATCTTTTCTCCATTTATCAAGATTTTACTGAGTGGTCCATTGTGGGGATTTAAATTCTCATTATATTGAGGTGCAATCCATACTGAAGGCGGTAGTCTTTGATCTTGATCTGTAAGTATTTCAGGTCCTCTTTGCTTCCGGGAAGCGAGGGTGGGTTGTCTGCATATCACAGGTTGTTAATGAGTTTTCCCCTGATTCTGATGTTCCTTTCTTCTTCATATAATTCAGCTTCTCTGATTTGCTCAGCATACAGAATGAATAAATATGGTGAAAGGATACAACCCTGGCAATACCGTTCCACGGTACAACAAACTGACAGAGAGGTGACTTGTATTTGTATACTGATGAAATCATTTATTCATGGTCATTCATTTTAGTAACTAGATCTTTGATTTCATCCAGCTCTTTCCCTGCTTTTGAGCCAATTCATGGAAGGGTCCTGTCTGGCACATCACTCTCCTGACTTTCCAGAGATTGGGAGGCTGCTTCCAGGCCATCTTCTCTCTCTGACATTCTCTTTACTTGTCCCAATGTACACTTTGCCCTATTCCCTGCTGAGGCTGGAGCCCATCCCATCCTGCAGGTACACAGATTGACAACTTCACACATCAACAGATATTGAGGGACTATCTACTATGTGTCACGTGCTGTTCTAGGAATTGAACATACAGCCATGAGCCAAACTGACAAAAATCCCTGCCCTCGTGGATCGTTGTAATGACAGAGGCACATACTTACCAATAGGCAAACCACTTCAGTTGCAAACGCTTGTGTGGTCCCTCACACCAAGGCATGGGGCCCTGATGACATGCATTCTCAAGTTTGCTATATTCAGATGCTTATGTATACGATCAATGTTTGTCACACACATAGCTGCAGTTGTTTCAGACACTGAGGTGGTTGTGGAGCCCAGCTTCTTATTCAAGTGTGTTTGGGCTCACACACCTGCATACACACATCCCAACTCTCCATAAAGTGAGCCACCCTCTGAACTGTCTGTTTAGAGCTCTTTTTCTCACTTCCCTAACACGTACCATCTTTCATTCCTTGGGCAGCACCCTTTCCCCCAGCCCCCACCAAACCTTGACTGTAGCTGTCTCCTTCTCTCCTCCCCCTGGCACACATGGACAGTAAGCCAGGACCACCCCTGGGCATCCAGCCAAAAGAGGATTTGGACTCAGGCCATGTGGGCTGGACTCTCCCTTCCCCCTTTTTTCCTCCCCTCCCCACCACAGCATCACTTGGCCAACAGGAAGCAAGAAAGAGCAAGCGATCCAGCGAGAGAGAGAGAGAGAGAGAGAGAGAGAGAGAGAGAGAGAGAGAGAGAGAGAGAGAGAGAGAGAGAGAGAGAGAGAGAGAGAGAGAG
>NW_006408525.1:3369470-3371097 GCF_000296735.1 Chrysochloris asiatica | reverse complement strand
TTGTCTTCAAATTTGTTGGCAGAGATGAGTGAGTGCCTCTTGTGCCGCCTCACTTTTCATCTGTGTCTGTTTCCTTGGGTCTCTTGTATCTTAGTGGTAATGCATCTGCTTAGTCCACTATCTTGCCAGAAATCTTGTTTCAATCTTGCTTTACAACTATCTATGGCTCCTCACTGCCTCCAGGATAAACTCCAAGTTTCCTAGATTTGTATTGAAGGCTTGACACCCACTTTCCAACCTATCACCATACTCTGAGCCGCCATCACCCTAACAAGCTACGCTCGTCTCTGGTCTCTGTCTTGGCTCATTTTTGTTATGCTGTTCTCTCTGCTAGGAATACCTGTTTCTCTTTCTCCAACTCTTCATAGAGCCTGTTCTTCGGAGTCTTATTCAACCACCCCAGATGGAATCTGTCACTCTCTGCCTTATCATTAGAATTCTCCTGTCTCTGCCTTCACTTTCCTTATGCACTTATAGAATCCTTAAATGGTTTCTTACTAATTTTTAAGCCTTCCACATTGAAAAGGGTGCTATGTATGTAAGAAGCGCTCAATACATGTTTACTGGGAAAGTGAACGAATGAGTACATTAATAAAGAGCCGAAAAAGCAGTGCTTTTTTTCTTTTCTTTTCTTTTTTTTTGACAAATTACCCAACTTTCTAAGCTTTATTATTTATATACATTTAACTTTTATTGTGAATTGGGTGAAGCTTGACAGAGCAAATCAGTTTTCCACTAAATAACTTATACACATTTTTTCTCATATCACGGTTGCCGTCTCTACAATGTAATATCACATATCCCACTTCCTCCCTGTGTTCCCTGTTTCTAATCTTCCTTTGTCCTTACCCCTTACTGCCTTCTGAACTTTGCTAATATTGCTAAGTGCCATCAGGTTGGTTCTGACTCATAGTGACCTTGTATAGGGTTTTCAAGGAGCAACTGGTGAGTTTGAACTGCCAACTCTGTAGTTCGAAGCTCCACAACATTATCCCTAGGCAAATGCTGCTCTTTTGATCTCAAGTGGTTGATTCTTCTGGGGAATGCATACCTCTCTAGTGTTATTGTTCACCTTATAGGCCTGTCCTTTGTTTGACTGGAAATTGAGCCATGGAGACGAGCTCATTTCGGAGCCTGAAGAGTGACTAAGGATCATAGTCTTGAAGGTTCCACCAACCTCTGTTGACCAGCTAGCTTAGTCTGTTTTGTGATTTTGAGTTTTTCCACATTTTCCCCACTCTATCCAGGACCCTCTATTGTGATGTCTTTCAGAGGCAATGGTTTGTACAACAGTGGCCACTATCTTAGGTACTTTCTATCCATTAGTTCTTTGAACTTGACAATAATCTTGAGTGATATGTAAATATTAGAGTCCTGGGTGGTGAGTTCTGTGGCTAACCACAAAGTGGGTGATGTGAGTCCCCAGAGGCACCTCAGAAGAAAGGCCTGGCGATCCACTTTAGAAAGATCAGCCACTGAAAATTACAGGGTACAGTTCTACTCTGACACATATGGGGTTTCCAGGAGTCAGATTGGCTCTGTAGAACTAGTTTTGTGTCTTTTAAATGATTATATAAGGAGCCCCTGAGTGGTACAAATGTTTAAAAGGCTCAGCTGCTCACTAAAA
>NW_006408525.1:3365986-3368823 GCF_000296735.1 Chrysochloris asiatica | reverse complement strand
AGTTCCACACTGGCTTTGCCACAGCCAGCAGCTAAATGGCAGCAAACTCTCAAGTCTGCTATGACTTACTCAATCTTTCTTTTGTTCAACTTGGCTGCCAGGTGCAGTGGGTGAGGAAGAGAGCCATGGGCCCAGCTTCTCCCCTAGGCTTCCTGAACTGCTGCCGGTGACCCCACGGTGTGATGAGCTGGCTCTGCCTGGCTGCTGATGTTGGCAGTGCCCTGGGTTCTTGTTTTGGACAGAGCTTGTGAGTTTGTCAATCTGAGCTGGTAGGGAAGGAAGCAGGGGAGAGCTGGGTGCACAGAGGGAGGCAGAGGAGGAACTGGGGTCTGCAGGAAAGAAGGCAAGCCGTTATTCCATTGGCTTGTATGGCCGGGTGAGTCTTTAGAGGCCATCTGGGGGAATCTCTGTGTTATTACCAGTGGCAATGAATGATTTGCCTGATTCCACAGAAGGAGCTCCTATCAAAGCTGGGACCGAGCCCCAGGATCTTCTTCCTTAAGGTTTCCTACTCAACCTTCCAAATTTGAATCTCAGATTCCTTATGTTTCCTTCATTTTTTTTGTTTCAACTTTTTATTGTAAATTGAGTGATGGTTTACAGAGCAGATCATCAGTTTTACATTCAGCAAATCAAATACTTAGCTTCATGACAATGATTTCAGTTCCCTCCATGTACCATCAGTTAACTGCATTTATCTCTTTCCTTTAACTCTTGCTCTTCTCCCTCGGTCTCCCGCTACCTTCATCTTTTTCTCTGTCAACCTCCCTCTTGTTGTATACTGCCTGCCCCATCACCTATGTTAGCATGTGTTACCCTCTAGCCCATGAATAATTTTCCCCCACCCCCACTCCCTAGCATCCCTAGTAACCATCTTAGAATGTTTCATTTAACAAGAAAATCTTTTCTTAGCTTTTTATAACCTTGGTCTCATGCAATATTTGCCCTTTTATGATTGACATATTTCATACAGTATAATATCCTCCAGGTTCATCCATGTTGTGAGGTGTTTTGCAGGTTCATTGTTTTTCTTCAATATTGCATAATATTCCATTGTGTGTTAAGTACCAGAGTTTGTTTAACCATTCTTCTGTTGATGGGCATTTAGGCTGCTTATATCTGTTTGCTGTTGTGACTAGTGCTACAATGAACATGGGTATGCATATATTAAGTCATGTCACAGGTCTTATTTCTTAAGGATATGTAACAAGTAGAGGGGTTGCTTTGGCCCTAAGTTATTTCTATTTCCAACTTTTTGAGAAAGTGGCATACCATTTTCCCCAGTGTTTGCACCATTTTACAGTCCCACCAGGAGTGTAGGAGGGTCCCATTCTCTCCGCACCCTCACTAGAATTTGTTGTTGTCTGTTTTTTGGAACTTTGCTATCAAAGCTGGCTGGTGTAAGATGAGATCTCCTTATTTTGATTTGCATCTCTCTAATGATTGTGAACATTTCTTCATACGTTTGCTGGCTACCTGAATGTCTTCTCTGGTGAAGTTCATATACTCTGCTCATTTTTAATTGGATTGTTTGTCTTCTTATTATTGAGGTATTGAAGTGTTCTGTAAATTTTGGAAAGCAGTCCTTTGTCTGATATGTCATTGCCAAATATTTTTCCAAGTCTGTGGGTTCTCCTTTAATTCTTTTGGTGAAATCCTTTGATGCCCATAAGTATCTAAATTTTAGGAGGTCCTTTATTTAGGAGTCATTTATTTTGTCTTCTGTTTGTATGTTTTCAGGTATGTTTATTGGTGTATTTATGTCATATATCAGAGTTCCTAAGTTTGTCCCTATGTTTTCATTGATGATCTTTATAGTTCTAGATACTACATTTAGGTCTTTAATCCACACTGAGTTCATTTTTGTATACAGTGTGACCTATGGGTATTGTTTCATTTTTTCTGCAAATAGATTTCCAATTTCACCAGCACCATTTGTTGAAGAGACTATCTCTTCCTCATTTAATAAATGTTTGTCCTTTGTCAAAGGTCAACTGATCATAGGTGGATGGATTTTCTTCTGGGTTCTCAATTCTGTCCCATTGGTCTATGTGTCCTTCGTTGTACCAGTACCAGGCTGTTTTGACTACTGTGGTTGTGTAGTAGGTTTTGAGATCAGGAAGTGAGAGGCCTCCTACTTTGCTTTTTAAAATAATGCTTTGCCTATCTGTGATCTCTTTCTTTTCCATATAAAGTTAGTGATTAGTGTTTCTAGCTCTTCAAAGAATGATGTTGAAATATGGATTAGGATAGCTTATATCTATAGATTTCTTTGGGTAGTGTTGACATTTTCATAATATTAAGTCTTCCTATCCAGGAGTCCTGGTGTGGCTCTGTGGGCTAATGTGTCAGACTGCAAAGTTGTTTGAACTGCAAAGTCAGTGGTTCAAGCTCACCAGATGTTTCTTGGAAACCCTATACAGAGTCGCTATGGGTCGGAATCGACTCAACGACACTTAACAACAACAACATCCATGAGCAGTGTATATGCCTCCATTTCTGCAGGTTTTTGTTTGGTTTCTTATTATAGTGTTTAGTAGTTTTGTATAGGTCTGTTGTTTCTCTGGTTAGATAGTTTCCCAAGTATTTCATCTTTTGGAGTCCTAAGATAAGCTCCATAAGGTCGGTTTGAACTGCAAAGTTGGCAAGTTCAAACTCACCAGACACTCCTCAGAAACCCTATCCAGGGTCTCTATGAGTCAGAACTAACTCAAGGACACTTACAACAGCAGCATTTCATCTTTTGGATGGTTATTGTAAATAGTATTGTTTTTCTAATTTCATTTTCAGAGCTCTCTTTATTGTTGTTGTTGTTGTTGTCAGGTGCCATCGAGTCG
>NW_006408525.1:3324418-3362866 GCF_000296735.1 Chrysochloris asiatica | reverse complement strand
AACACATTGCTCATAGTTACATGGCTAGAAAGAGGCAGAGCACTGAGGTTGAATCTCCTCTATCTGCTCTTACAGTTTGTGTTCATTTCATCTACTCAGAGTCCACAAATGCCCCCAGGACTTCTCATGTCCACCTCAAAATCCATCTATAGGGTACACTCAAAGGGAGCCTGGGACATCTGCCGGTGACCCCCTGACCCTCCTCAGAACAAGGGTAAACTGTTCTAGGCTTGCAGAACAGAGTGGAGAAGTGAGCCCTGATCTCACTGTGGCCCCATCCTTGTTTCCACCTTACTAGGAGTCTTGGTGTGGTGTTGTGGGCTAATGTGCCAGACTGCAAAGTCATTTGAACTGCAATGTTGATGGTTCAAGCTCACCAGCTGCTCCTTGGAAACCCTATACAGGTTTGCTGTGGGTCGGAATCGACTCACCGGCACTTAACAACAGCAACAACCTATCTTTCAGATCCTCACAGACAGCTGGATAATGGATGCTACAAGCTTAAATTCTACAACCGGACTGCCTGTGTTCAAACTCCAGCTTTGCTATCTGCCAGCTGTGTGACTTGGGGCAATTTACTTAGTGTCTCTGTGCCCAACTTCTCATCTGTAAAAATGGGAGTAAGGCTAGTACCTCCCTTTTAGTGTTAAATACCGACTTAGGTTCCAGTATATGCTATTATTTTTATCAACATTAAGCCCTTTCTTTTAGACTACTTCCCAAAGTGTTTGTCTTTTCTGTCTCTCCCTGAGGAGACTAGTCTCCGGTTCTTGTTGTCTGTACTTGGATGAGCCCCCTAAACTCGCTAGGCCTCCCTCCTATGTAAGACAAGAAAGCAAAATTGGGCAGAGAGAGCAGTTCCAAGGAGAGCTAAATCAAAGTGACTTTTGTGCTGACAAATGCTTAATAATAACTTTACAAATCCAGCCGAATTACTATGAATAAAAAACCCTCTTTTTTTTTTTCTTGTATGGATACCGCTCTTGTCTCCCAGAGAGCACACAGCCACAGCCCTGAAATCCACCCAAAAGAATCATTATTGAGAAAACAAGCTAAAAATAACCCCCAAAGAAAGCACTGCCAACTCAGAAGCAGCTCTTTGGAGGTGGGGGCGTCCAGCATACGTCTTCTATTGCTTCTGGAGTAATAGATTCTCATTTTTAATCTAGACTCATTCTAGGGTGGGTCCTGCCCTGTTCTCCACCACAGTCTAGACCCAGGTCACCTTCAGTCTGCCCACTGGGCCCTGGGCGCTGGGCCATCCTTGGTGGGCTGCAGAGGGGTATTATGCAGTTTGGGCCCAACTGCTGGTCTTCTAACTTGGTTATTGCCAACACTGCTCCTCCGCCCCCTCCTCCCCCCAAAGGTCCAGGGTCTCTGAATTGACCAGGACAAATTCTGCCCAGTCCTGTCACTTAGCCTGACCCAGAATCAGTCACCCTCCACAGTCTTCATAAGTCACACTCTCTGCTGGGTGCATGGCATACACAGCCTCACTTTCTCCCACTTTGTAGGTTTCACTTTTCAGATGATGTAAGGAGGCTTAGAGAGACTGAACCACTGGCTCAAGAACAACCAGAGGAAAAGCAGAGTCAGAATTTGAACTCAGGTCAGGTTTCCTTGATGCCAAAGATCACAGACATTCCTCTAAGAATCCCACATGGCGGGGGTGCAGGGATGGTTCACAATGTTTCCTCTTTAGATGGAATTTTCCAAAGGTACTTTTTCTTCACCATCAGGTAGAGACTGTACTTTTCCTTTCTAGACTGAGGGTAACATAGGAGGGCTGTGTCTGTCAGACTGGGCTGACCAGGAGGCAAGGCTGTCTCCTTATCAGAAAGGGGATTTCCAAGGGCAATATTCCTCCAGCAATTTGAGAAGTTCCAACAGCAAGGTTGCTTCCCACATGGATCTAGGATAAGATTCAAGGCAGGACCCTATCCCATGAGGAGCTCCCCCTGCAGCAGTGAGCATCACCTCACTCAAACCAAGAACCACCAGCCCTTGCCTGTGGTCACTTTTTAGCCCTGCATGCCACTTCCCTGAGGTCCCAGAATTCCGGCTGCCTGATGACAGCCCAACAGAGAGGAAGGGCAGAGGGAAAAATCGCGGGGCTCCCCTTGGCAGGGACCAAGGCTGTCTCTCTCCTCCCAAGGAGATGAATGCTTGTCCCTGGGAAGGGTGGCGACTTTTCTTCCTGGGAGTGCTGCAGTTTCTCTTTGATTGAAATGTGTCCCTGTGGTGATGAGAAGCGCCAAGATAGGTGGCTGGCTGGTCTCCCTGGCTTGGCCTGAAGGCTCCGTCCCTCCGGGGAAGATAGATGACGTTATTCCAAGCCGAGATGATGCAACCAAGGTCAGAGTGAAGTGTTTAATTGGAATGTCAGGGGCCGCGGCCTGGCTCTGCTGGATGGGATTGATTCCCACGTGGTTCTCGCAAAGGCAAAGGCATGGCCGGCTGGGTAAGACATGTGGGGGAGTCTGCGAGTGACCCTGGGGAGGCCAGGGAGTGGGGAGGCTGGCAGGTCCTGAGCACTTCTGTAGTGAGGATACCAGTGGGCTTCTGCATCCATCCATGGTTATGCCTCCCACAAAGGGGAAATTGAGGCACAAGACGAGACAGTGACCTTGCAGAGGCATTGCTGGGATGAGGACACTGAGCTCCAGGTCTGAGCCTGCAGTCTGGCCAACAGCTTTGTTCCCTTCCTGTTCTTCGTCCCTTCTGATCCCCTGGCCAGTTCTCACCGCATCTCTGTGCTAAGGAGAGGACTGTGAGGAGAGAGAGCCATCGTCCATGACGCAGAGAGGACATGGCCTGTCTCAAAGCCTCTGCTCATTCTCCAAGTCACTCTGCACTGGCTGGGTGTCAACCAAACCAACTCACAGTGACTCCGTGACTTACAGAGTAGAACTGCTCCGTAGAGTTTTTCTTGGACTATAATCTTGCCAGAAGCAGACGGTTGCTGGGTGGGTTTGAACAGTCAGCCTTTTGGTTAATAGCCGAGTGCGGACCATTGGCACTACCCAAGGACCTTGGCAAAGTGGCAGCAGAGTTTAAAGCCAAGGACCTCCAAGGCAGAAACTCTTTATATTACCTCCAAAGACTTCAGAGGTCATCCCTATGTGAGAGAAACTGAGACAGAGAGCTGGACTTGATACCACCCTCTTGCACCCCACAGTGGTCCTGTCCCCAGAGTGTCAGTAGAGTTTAGAGTGGGCAGAGGCAGGGATCTGAGAAAGTTGATGCAGGGCGGTGCTGAATGGAGGAGTCCAAAGCAGGGGAAGCGTGAGGTGTGCTTGGGTATAAATAGCTGTGGTGAGTGTGCACATTCTCCTTGCCTGGGTGTAGGAATGAGTTGAAGGAAGGAGCAGGCTGTGGAGGTGACGGGGGAGGGGAGTTTAGGCTGCAGAGAGGGCCATGTGACACACATGAGCTCAGGACAGAGAGGCACCTGTAGGGGGCAGAGCTGGGGGGTGATGGCTGAAAGGTCTGGAGTTTGGAGTTGAGGTTTGGAATGATTTGACGGGGAAGGGGGAGGGGAAGGGAGGTAATCTGGACTGGTAGTGGGTAGGGGAAAGTTCTTGGAAGGGAGGCGGATGGGACTATTGTCTCTGAAGCACAGACACTCCTTTACATCTCATTCTCAGTGGGTTGTATCATCAGTCTCACCATCTTCAACACTGTTACCAGCATCATGATTCTCATCACCAACATCACCATTTTCACTGCCACCATGACCACAATCATCACCATTCCCAATATCAGATTACCATCATCACCACCATCACCACTGCCCTCACTGCCACCATTACAATCATTGCCTAATCACTATTTCAATGCCAGCATTATCATCATCTCTCAGATCTCTACTATCATCACCATCACCACGGTCACCATCATCACCAGTATCGCTGCCATCCACCATCATTATCATCATCAGGGTCATGATGATTGCCAGTCATCAGTCACTGTCTTTAACTCACCTTCTATGAATGCACTACCATTTATTTCAAAACACTTTACATTCTTCCTTGAATGAGAAATGAATCAGAGCCATGAGTATCAGGCAAATTTTCCCTAATCATCTCCATTTCACAAAAGAGGAAACTGAGGCTCGGAGATGGTGGCATGTCTAAAGTGAACAGCACGTTTGTGGAAAAGCTATTACTAGAACTTTTCGTATTATACCTTGTTGCTATGGACTCACCATTGTCCTGGTCTCCTTTCCACCTCCTTCTTCTTGGCATCAAGGATCCCTAGTGGTGCTGTACAATAAGCACTGGGCTATTAACTGCAAGATTGTCAGTTCAAACCCAGAAGCCACTTTGCTGGAGAAAGATGAGTCTTTCTGCTTTCATAAAGATTTATGGCCTCAGAAACCCTATATAGGGTCACTGTGAGCTGGAATCGACAAGATGGCAGTGGGCTGAGTTCCCTTTGTATCAGCATAAACTGGCAAAAAAGACTCTAGCTTTGACTAGGACACTAAGAAATAAATAAGAAAGGTCTTAGCCTTAGTAGTAGAAGACTAAGGTGTATGGCCATGGGTAGGTCCCACCCATTGTTGGGCCTCAGTATCCCTAGTTTAATGAGCACAGTCTTGGGCCTGATAAAATCAAAGGACACTTTCCATTCTGCCAGTCGATGATGGTGTCACAGAAAGAGTCAGAGAATGAGCTACAAAATGACAGACAGACAGGGACAGACGGAGACAAGGAACCAAAAGGTAAAAACCCAGAGAGGCCTAGAGAGACCAAGATGAAAGCCACATTAAGCTCCAGGAAGATAGAGAATGAAATAGAGGCAGAAAGCAGTAAAGGGGCAGAGCAAATTTCAGAGAAGAGCCTAGAAAGGATAGGGTGGTATGGGGCAGGACTGAGGGGCTGCCGATCTGTGTGGTCCCTATATGTGGTCCCACCCTGATTTCTAGAGTGAAAAACCAAAAAAACCCACTGCCACCGAGTCAATTCCAACTCAAAGTGACTCTATATAGGGTTTTCTTTGTTTTTTGTGAGGAGTTTTGTTTTGTTTTTGTTTTTTTTTAATGTTTTATTGTGAATTATGTGATAGTTTACATGGGAGAACATTAGCTTTACAATCATCCTATCTCTATATAGGGTTTTGAGACTGTAAATCTTTATAGGGGCAGACAGCCTTATCTTTCTCTCACGGAGTAACTGCTGGGTTTGAACTGCTGACCTTGTGATTAGCAGACAGTACCTAACGCACAGCACCACCAGCTCCTTCTAGAATGAAAACTTGTGAAGAAATGGATAGCCAGGGCAGCCTCAAGGTATCTGTGAAGAGTTTTATTTATGAGGACAACTCCTGTATGTTTGTGTCTCTGGGTGTTAGAATTGCAGGTTCCTGAATGACCTTGGTGAGACACCAAGAAGGAAGGTGGAGATTCTTCTCACGGATTCTACATCTTTATACCCTGGCTACCACAGCAGTAGTGTAAATGGTTAAGCACTTGACTGCTCCAAAAGGTTGGTAATTTTAATCCATCTAGTAGGTGCCTTGGAGTCCCAGTTGGTGCTGCAGGATGATGTGCTGGACCGTAAGGTCAGTCTGAACAGCAAGGTTGGTGGTTCAGACCCACCAGCCACTCCTAGGAAACCCTATACAGAGTCTCTATGGTTCCGTACTGATTTGACAGCACTTAACAACAAGAAGTAGGTGCCTCGAGCCCTGGTGTGGTGTTTTAGGTTAAGCACTGGACTACTAACTGCAAGGTAATCAGTTCAAATCCACCAGCTGCTCTCAGAATCCCTATATAGGATCACTATGAGTCAGAACTGACTCAATGGCACACAAAAGCAAGAGTAGGTGCCTCAGAAGAAAAGTCTGGGGATCGGCATTTGAAAGGTCACAACCACGAAAACCCAGTGCAGCACAGTTCTACTCTGAACTCGTTGATACCGTATCAATTGTTTTTTTATTTGTGGGTTTTTAGGCCTTGATGCAGACAGATATAAGAAAATGGGAAGTAGTGGAAATAGGTTACCGGTTTCAACTGCATCCATAACTGAACTGGGGTGGGACAGGTGGACACTCCCCACACCGTTGCAGAGAAGTGGGAATGCTCCTTCCTTCCTG
Source organism: Chrysochloris asiatica (assembly GCF_000296735.1). Lineage (NCBI taxonomy): Eukaryota > Metazoa > Chordata > Mammalia > Afrosoricida > Chrysochloridae > Chrysochloris > Chrysochloris asiatica. The sequence goes on along the minus strand of NW_006408525.1, from coordinate 3,356,767 downwards.
CAAAAGATCCCTTTGCTACTTTCAGCCACAGAGGCTCCACAGCACTGGGCTAGGCCTTGGGTACCAATCACTCACTCTTCTCCAACTTTGCACAGTATGCTTTAACCATAAGTCCTTTAACGCCTTAGCACTGACTCTCCTCTTTGTCTAGAATGCCCCCCTCCCACTTCTTTCTCAGGCTGTTGGATGGACTGTTTTACACTCATCCTTTGGGAAGTTTTCCTGACCGCCCCTGCCTCAGCTGCCAGTCAGTCATTCCCTTTTCTGTCTTCATCTATCCCTGATGCACCATTGATCACTTCTCACTGTGATGGTTAGTCCTCGGCTGTCTTCCCTTTTAGACCGAGAACTCGCAGAGGGCTGAGAGTCCATCTTTCTTGTCAGTGTCTCTAGCCCCTGGCATAGGGCCTGGTGTGCAGGGAATCTTAGAGTTGTGTTAACAAATGAATGGCTTCAAAAGTTCATGCATAGGCTTAGGGAATGTGGCAGGAAGACATGGTTGGGGTGGGCTGTGGAGAGAACGAATTGGGGTATCTTTGCAGGTGTTGTAGGTCAGCCACTGGGCTACTAACCTCAAGGTTGGTGGTTCAGACACAACCTCTTTTCCATGGGAGAAAGATGCAGCTATGTACAGTCTTGGAAACCCTATATAGGGTTGCTATGAGTCAGAATCAGTTCAATGGCAGTGGGATTGGGTGGTTTTTGTTGTTGTTGTGTTTGGGTTGACTTGGGTATAGAGGTTCTCAGAAGGCAAGCAGTGTGTGGATCTGGAGCTCAGGAGAGTGGTCTGGGCCGGAGAGAGAGAGCTGTATGTTAATGAGAATACATGTCTAAGCTCAGGGATTAATAAAGAGTGGATTTGAAGGAAAGACCCACCTGAGCTGGGACAAAACCCAACCAACTCCATTACCATCAAGTTGATTCTGACACTAACAACTCTATAGGATAGAATAAAACATCTTCATAGGATATCTGAAGCTGTAAATCTTCATGGAAGCAGTTGTTGTTGTTGTTAAGTACCGTGGAGTTGGTTCCGACAGCGGTACGAAACTACTAGCCGCTCCGCGGGAGAAAGATGAGGCTTTCTACTCCTGTAAGGATTTACACCCTCGGAAACCCTGTACAGGGTCGCTATGGGTCGGAACCGACTCGACAGCACTTAACAACAACAACAACAACATAGTGACCCAGGGTTTCTGAGGCTGTAAATCTTTATGGGAGCAGAATGCCTCATCTTTCTCCCGTGGAACCACTGGCAGTTTCGAACTGCTGACCTTGAGATTGGCAGCCCGACTCGTAACCACTACGCTACCAGAGTTCCTTTCATGGGAGCAGTAGGTGGGCTTAAACCACCAACCATGCGTAACCTACGTACACAATGCATAACCTACCGTGCCACCAAGGTAGCTTTCTGGGGCAACAGGCAGCCATATTTACTGGGGTCAGGAGATGCTCAGAGGAGAGTGTCTATGCTGCTGGTCCTCAAATCTCCAGCCTTTAGGTGAGCAGTTGACTGAGCACATTAACCACTTGCACCACCCAATGCTCCTGCGGGGAATAATAACCACCATTGGTGAAGTGTCATCTATGTTCCAGTCATGGTGACACACATGGTCTTCGTGATTCTTCATGCAGTCTTCCTCAACAGCCCTGCTGGTGGGGATGGTTTATGAATGAGGAAACTGAGGTTCAGAGAGGTCCCACAGTCATACAACATTGCGTTGCAAACCCATAGTCCCATCCTTCCTGCACACTCACACTGGGAGGAACTGCCTCACCAGGCAGGGCATGTTTGCCTGCCTTAGAAGCTGGATCCATCCCAGGGGTCCTGGCTACAGGGCATCCTGCACTCCTGATGCCAGCTCACTGCGGCTGCCTCTCTTTCTTCCTCTTGGCATCATGCATACTGTCACCCAATTAGTCCTAGCCAACTTCCCTCTCCCTACCAACATGGTAAGATTGCATTGTCTGGCCTCTCAAGGACTCTGTGACTAGCTCTGACAACTGACTTGTGTGCAGAATTGACATGTGTCACATTCAGACTGAGCGTTTAATTGTCAAAGTCAGACCCTCCAGAGCTCCTTTCTCTGTCTGCTAGGAGAGTCAGGAGATGCTCAGAGGAGAGTGTCTATGCTGCTGGTCCTCAAATCTCCAGAGTAACTGGCCACATGCAAGATGTTCACTACTCCAACAGCCTGGGTCCAAATGCTGCCCATAAGCAGAGCTCTCTGCTGACAAGTGATGGAGATTGAGTCTGAACAACAATAATGGGGTTTCAATCATTGAGGGTTGGAGATCGTTTGTTACCACAGTAGAACTTACCGCATCCTGACTGAGATGTACCTATTTCTCATTGCTAGGGAAACACATGCAGGCACCAAGGCTATGTCCCTGCTATCCCCTGAACACTCTCTTCAGAAGCCCCTAGGTTAGCAAAGCCAAACTGAAATTCTGATGCTGCCCTGAGTGCAGGAATTGAGAGCCAAGCGTTTTGTGAGCTTCCAGCTTCCTGATGCCCCTGCCATCAATATCTGTAGACAATTTCATACCTTTCAAAGGCCACTCATATTCATGACTATGCCTAATCCTCCCAGCTATCCTCTGGGGAGCTACAATCATTCCTATTTCACAGATGGGCAAACTGGGATCCAGAAACACTAAGGAACATGGCCAGAGTCATGTAGTTATTTGAGTCACAGGGCTGGATCTGAAACCCAGGTTTATTGGCTCAAATCTCCTTGGGTTTCACACATTTTAAACCAAGGCACAAGCCTGGATTCCCAGACAATGATGTGGACCAGAGAGGAGGTCTAGGCAGTATCAGAGAGGCAGGCCCTGCAGATAGGGAGGGTAAGAGTCCTAGGGAGAAACCCCAACATCACTCAGGAGGCTTGGCTGGGGAATAAGTGGGCCAAGTTACTTAGCTCTGCAATGATTCTAGAGAGGACTGCCTGAGTTTTAGCCTGACTTTGCCCTTACTAATCGTGTAACATGGCATCCTGGTGTGGCGCTGTGGGTTAATGTGTTGGACTACAGAGTCTGTTTGAACCATAAGGTCGGCGGTTCAAGCTCACCAGCTGCTCCTTGGAAACCCTACACAGGGTCGCTATGGTTCGAAACCAACTCGACAGCACTTAAAAACACTAAAATTATACAACAAAGGGGTAAATTACTTAACATTTTTTGCCTCAGTTTCCTCAACTGTAAAGTGAAGATAAAATAGTGTCTGTCTCATATAGTTGCTAAGGGGATTAAATGAGATAATATATCACGATAGCACTAAGAACAGCACCTGGTTCTTGCATCATCATCATCATCATCGTCATCGTCATCGTCATCATCATTGTCATCGTCATCGTCGTCATCATCATCATCGTCATCGTCATCGTCATCGTCATCGTCATCATCATCATCATCGTCATCGTCATCATCATCATCATCATCATCGTCATCGTCATCGTCATCGTCATCGTCATCATCATCGTCATCGTCATCGTCGTCATCATCATCATCATTTTCGTCACTTTGGACAAGTTGCTCCCACTTTTGGTGCCTCAACTTTACCTATAAAATGGGACAGTCAATCTATGTAAACATTGCGATAATTATATAGTTTATTGAGTGCTGACTCTGGGCTTGATACCATTCAAAGTGCATTATCTCATTTAATTCTTACAACCTCATCTAAGATCAGCTTCTAAAGAGCAGAACTGGGAATTGAGCTCAGGCCCTCTGACTTTGGAGTACTTCTCTTAACCACTACCTTATAAACTTTGAACTTATTGTATGAAGTCTCCCATTGCATGTGCAAAATGGTATGTGATGCTGTGGGATGTGCCTGAGACCTTTATAGGTTCATGAGTGATGTCAGATAAACTGTGCGTGTGTGCATGTAACTTGTTGTTGTTGTTAAGTGCTGTCGAGTTGTTTCCGACCCACAGCAACCCCGCAAAGGGTTTCCAAGGAGCGGCTGGTGAACTTGAATTACCGATCTTGTGGTTCAAATGACTTTGCAGTCCAGTGCATTAGCTCACAGCGCCACACCCGGACTCCATGCATGTAACTTGGTTGGTTATGTGCCGTGGAGTTGGTTCCAACTCATAGTGACTCAGTTTCCGAGGCTGTAAATCTTTATGGGAGCAGAAAGCCGCATCTTTCTCCCATGGAACAGCTGGTAGTTTTGAACTGCTGACCTTGCAGTGATTCGTAACCACTATGCTACCAGAGCTCCTTATACATGTAACTAGTGACGTGATATTTAAAGTGTATGTATATGGCTGTATCATATATATTTTCTGAATGTGCGTGGATGTCATTTAATCTGTGATGATTGGTTTCTGTGTGTTTAACTCTAAGAAATGTGTATATATGGGTGTGATTTCATGTGAACCAGGTGTGCATGCATGTTGCTGTGTGAGCAGCATGGGCCATTGTGAATGTATGAGTGTTTGTAATGATATGTGTGCTCCATGGTCTGACTGTGTATGTGTTGTGAGCTGGCATGCAGGCTGCTATCTGGTGTGCATTCTGGCAGCTGTGGGTGTATGTTCACTTGTACATCTGTGTGGGAATCAATACATAGTACGTATCTAATCATGTCCCCGTATGCTGGCACTGTTATGTGTGAGTGTGTGTGCCAGTGGGCTGGGTGCCCTGTGTGTCTCTCTGAGAACCAGAAGGCCGATGCAGCGTGGGTTGGGGGAGCTGTGAGTTACAGGGTTTAAACAGGCTTCTTGGCTGGCCCAGGTCCAGCTCTTCCAACCCAGCCTCTGCAAGCACTGCCTAGCAGACGCGCTGAGTTTTTATACATGTGGAAACAGCCCTCTAAATATTTACCCACCAGCCTGGTGGAATGACTGCTTCCCTTTCCTGCCTTCTCTCCTTGGTGCAGAGTCTCAGTGTGAGTGCCCCTCATCTCATGCCTCTCCACCCTCTCCTGGTCTTAGCCCTGCTGGCCCTTGCTAGCCTCTGGGACTGACTGTGGTTTCCCAGGGAGGCAGGGAAGAGGAAACAGTAGGAAACCTGATCCCAGCCTAGCTCTAAACCTTTATATAGCACTCATCCCTGTCTTCAACCCACTCAGACGAACACACTCACCTGCACTCACATTTCTGCTCATCTCATTTTCATACTCACTTCCACCAAACCCATAAGCATTCTCCTTCACACCCCCTCCCTTCTGCCTCAATTCCTGCGTCTAGCCCTTCATTCTCAGTATCTCAGTAACTCTCATCCGGCTCTCAATCCCGCGCACTCACATCCACTCAGGATCCTCCTTTCCCACTCCTGACAGTTCTAGCAGCTTCTTCCCATTCTACTCTGCTGCCTCCCACCCCACACACCCTGGTGCAGATACCTGCTGAGCAGACGCACAGGGTCTTGGCAAGGCCAGCATGAAACTCTGTCCGTTGTCCTGAACAATATCATACCTTCAATACATTTTCCTCATAACTTTGGGACATTGGTGTACGCTTATCTCAAAAATTTCAGAGAAACTGAGTGAGAAGAGTCAGTAGTGGGAACAATTATATTGTGTGAATGTATCTGCGCATATGTGTGCTTGTGTACACACAGAGATTGTCTCTGAGAATAAGAAATTAAAAGATAAAGAGAGGAAAAAGGGGGGGGGTGCAAATGCAGATAGAAACATATAGCAGGAAAGAGAGAAGAAGAAAAGAGAGGGATACATGGGTAGGAAAGGGAGGGAGAGAGAACGACACAGAGATAGAGAAGAGAGGAGGAGGAGGGGAAGAAGAAGTAGAAAAGAGAAAGAGATAGAAAGGGAAAGAGAAGGTGATAAAGGAAGAGAGAAAAAACTCCCCATGCACTCTGTGAACGAGAGAAACAATCTGAAGGAAGGAAGAGGGGAAGAGACAGAAGCAGAATCGCACAGGCAGATAAAGAGGAGAAACCACTGGGAAGTCAGGAATGCTGAGATTTCCAGAGAGACGGAAAAAGAAGAGACTTTTGTTTTGACACCACTTAAAAAAAATAATTTTACTTACTAAGAAGGCATATTATTTCCCTCTGGGAAGTTGGGGGAGTACATGCCCCCTGATTCTATTCGTTGCAACAACAACTAATTAAGGGTAATCCTCAGATGTTGCAACTCCACACTGGGGCTGAGACTCATCTAAAAGCAGAGACTGGTGTCATCTTGTGCCCGGATCCAGGATCTGTGATGGGGCCTAGTGCCCTCCCTAATCCAGGGCTGGCATCCAAGTAAGGCGCTGTCTTCCCATGCTACTGAGGCCTGCTAATCCCACAGTTCCCCCACCAGCTCTTTCTGAGCAGGATTTGTAAGGCCAGGGGTCATATGGAGGAGCAAACAAGCAGATCCATGGTGTGCTGCCTGACCATATCTGATATCATGGTATGGGAGACAGGAGGGGTGCAAGCTCCTGTTTCTTCCTCCTTCTAACTGCTGGCTTCTCCCACCCACACATATGGCTCCTGTGCACCGCTTTCCTCCTGTCTTGACTGGCAGGTGTCTTTTATATGCTGACCACTCTGCTAGGCACAGCACTCACCTTTAATCCTCACAAACACATGATGAGGTGGTTGCTATTCACATTTTACAGATGAAGAAACCGAGGCACACAGAGGTTAAATAACTTGCTCAAGATCCCATAGCTAGTAAACAACAGAGTCAGAATTTGAACCCAGACTGTCTTGCATCCTCTTTCAATAAGGTTTCTTCAAGGACAGCATGTGTATCATCTTCCCCTGGAAATATTGGTAGCTGTGTCCCCAGAATCAAGTGCAGCATTGCATGTTCAAAGTTAGGGGTCCTGGGAGTGGCAACTCTTGGGGTTTCCATGTATTCGTGGGGATCCAACTAGGACTTCCTCTGCCTGGCAGCGGACAGGGGTACCTAAGGAAGCCAGAGGAGGGAGGTGGCAGCAGCAGTCCACTCTGGGCAGGCCAAGTGAGTTCAGCCAACTGTGAAATGCCACAGCCTCTGGCTGCAGGCGCGGGTGCCCCTGCCCACAGCGACAGAGATTTCCTGGCAGGATGGGAGCCCAGCTAATGGCCATGTTTATAGCTCAAAGCATTATTAGCTCTTAGGAACGCTCAGCCCTCGCTTGTTGTCAACAGCTGAGCTTATTGATTGAGTGACTGGATAATTTTGCTTACTAAGTGCCTGGAGTGTTGGCAAATTTGGGCCAGCCTTCGCTGGAGGTGGGGTGGGAAGAGTACATAACAACAGGGCATGGGGTGTCTGCCTGCAGATACATTCCAACCCTACTCACATGTGCTGGCATATGTGTTGGGGTGATGGGCACATGCATGTGCTTCTGCGTGTTCACATCTCAGAGTGTGGTTTGGGGAGAATGGAGCTGGTGTCTGTACCCAGCAACCACAGAGTGGCAGGGAGGGGCTCTGGGATTTAGATTTGGGAAGCCTTATCTTTCCAAGCTTGGAGCTTTGGGCAAATCCCTTACCATCTCTGAGCCCTGGCTTCCTTATCTGGAAAATGGGGATTAAAATAATCCCAGTTCTGTCTGCTTTTGAGACTGAGAATTAATGAGATATGGTTGTTTGTATACTATAAAGAGCCGTTCACCTTTCAGGGAGTATAACCATGTGAGCTGGGCTCTGGTGGCATGCTTAGGGTTATGTGCAAAAGACAAACTGGCAGAGCAGAAAGTGAACAAGAAACGGGAGCCCCTGGGGACTGTTGGGAATCCCAACTCCAAAGGCCCTGGACCAGCATCCGTAGCTCATATTTTAGGATACCTCTGAGATTGGGCATGGAAATGCCTGGGTCCCAGCCTGGCTCTGGCAACAAGATGTTCTGCAGGCTTAGAAAAGTTTCTTCCTCTCTCTGGGTGTGTCTCTTTGGTGGTCTCTGAGGCCTTTTCCTGAGATGTTGGTGTTGCAGTGGTAGAGCCCTGACCTTCCGTAATGGAGACCTGGGTTTAATGTCCGGCCAGTACACCCCATCCTCAGCCACCACCTGTGTGTGAATGGAGGCCTGGCTGCTACTGTGGAGCTTCCAGACTAAGATGGACTAGGGAGACAGGCCTGGGGGACTCCTGAAAAGCATCCAGTGGCGATGCTATGGCTCACACCAGTCTGCTCCACGTCTAGTCATGGGGATGGCATGGCATTCCTTTGAGAACTGGAAACTGACTTGACAGCAACTAACACCACGCCCTTTCAACGCTGCCTTTCTTTACAAATATGTTGTTGTTGTTGTGCACTGCTCTTGGAAACCCTACCCAGGGTCACTATGAGTCCTCCTGCTTCTTCCTCAATGACTAAGCACGGATGTGCCAGCCCACTCACGCCTTGGTAAGGCTGGGAGATCAGCTGCCTCTCTGGATTCCAGCCACTAATGGGGAAGCCCCTTTTAATAGCTGATAACAAGATGGTTCCATTAAAAGAACAAATTAACTGCCAACCCAAAGATTACTTCTTCTGTTCTGCTGGAGCTTAGTGAAGGGCTGTTGAATGCAGCCTCCATTTGTTAAGTGAGCCCTTCGGTCCCCAGGAGGGGTTGTTGCAGGTCAAGCTGCTCCCAACATCCCTACTTCCCTTCTAGTGATAGGGGAAAAGTAAACCTAAGTAAATGGGTCAACACGGTTATGACACACGCAAAGCCTACATAGGGATAGGTCCTGCACAGAGTAAGTGTTCAAGTCTATGGAAAAATGAAATACTTGTTAAATGTCCATTGCTGTTGCTATGTAAGTGCTGTTGAGTTGATTCTGACTCATAGCAACCCTGTGTAAGCCTTCCGAAGAGCTGCTGGTGTGTTTGAACCACTGACCTTGAGGTTCAAACTGACCTTGCAGTCCAGTGCTTTATCCTAAAGCATCACTAAATATCAGTTACAGGCCAATTATTTGCAGGTGAAATGGTAGCCTCAGTTTCCTCATTATGAAGTGGGCATTTCAATATTACCCACCTCACAGGAAGAGAAGATAATGGATGAATGAATGTGTTGTACCTGGCACAGTGCCTGCATTGTTGTTGTTGGTAGGATCCATCAAGTCAGTTCCAACTCATAGTGACCCTCTGCACAACAAAATGAAACACTGCCTGGTGCCGCGCCATCCTCACAATTTTCACACTTGAGTCCTTTGCTGCTGCCAGTGTGCTAGTCCATCTCATTTGGGATCTTTCTCTTTTTTATCAACCCTCTGCTTAACCAATCATAATATCCTATTACAAAGCATACCGGCTGTACTTTTCTCCAACACAGAATAGTTTGTTCTTCTGGCAGTCTATGGTACTTTCAATATTCTTCTCCAACACCATAACTCAAATGCATCAAAATTCTTCTTCTATGGTCTTCCTTATTCATTCCCCAAATCCCACATACATTTGAGGCTATTGAAAATATCATGGCTTAGGTCAGGCACGCCTTAGTCTTCAAATTGATATCTTTGCTCTTAAACATTTTAAAGAGATCTTGTACAGCAGACTTGCCCAATGCAATACGTGATTTGATTTCTTGACGACTGCTTCCATAAATATTGACTGTAGATCCAAGCAAAGTGAAGTCTTTGACAAAGTCAATCTTTTCTGCATTTATCATGATGTTATTTGTTGGTCTAGTGGTGAAGATTTTTGTTTTCATTGTATCGAGGTGCAATCCATACTGAAGGCTGTGATCGTTGATCAGTAAGCATTTCAAGTCCTCTTCATTCTCAGCAAGCAAAGTTATATCATCTGCATATGTTGTTGTTGTTAGGTGCCATTGAGTGGGTACCGATGCATAGCAACCCTATGCACAGCAGAATGAAACACTGCCCGATCCTGGGCCAACCTCACTACTGCTGCAATGCTTGAGTCTATCGATGCTGCTACTTGGATGATTCATCTCGTTGGGGGTCTTCCTCTTTTTCTCTGACCTTATCAAACATGATATCTTTCTCCAGCGACTGGTTCCTCCTGACAGTATGTCCAAAGTATGAGAGATGAAGTTTGGCCATCTTGGTCTCCAAGGAGCACTCTGGCTGCAATTCTTCCGAAACGGATCTATTGGTTCTTTTGGCAGCCCATGGCACTTTCAATATTCTCCTCCAACACCATAACTCAAAAGCATAAATTCTTCTACAATCTTCTTTATTCCCTGCATATAGCAGGTTGTTAATGAGTCTTCCTTCAATCCTGACACCACACTCTTCTTCATATAATCCAGCTTTTCAGATGATTTGCTCATCATACAGGTTGAATAAATATATTGAAAGGAAATAACTGTGGCGCACAACTTTCCTGATTTTAAACCATTCACTAGGCCCTTGTTCTCTTTGAATGACCGTCTCTTGGTTTATATACAGATTCCTCATGAGTACAATCAAATGTTCAAGAACACCCATTTTTCACAGTGTTATCCATAGCTTGTCATGATCCACACAGTCAAATGCCTTTGCATAATAGTCAATAAAGCACAGGTAAAAATCTTTCTGGTATTTTCTGTTTTTAGCCAAGATCCATCAGACACTAGTAATGATATCCATGACCTCATCTGAATCCAACTTTAGTTTCTCGCAGTTCCCTGTTGATGTACTTTTGCAGCAGTTTTGAATTCTCCAGCAAAAATTTACTTGCATGTGATATTAATGATATTGTTCTATGATTTCTACATTCTATTGAGTTACCTTTCTTTAGAATGGGCACAATTGTGGATCTCTTCAATCAGTTGGCCAGGTAACTGTCTCCCAAATTTCTTGGCATAGATTAGTGAGTGCCTCCAGTGCTATGTCAGTTTGTTGAAAGATTTCAATTGGTATTCTGTCAGTTCCTGGAGCCTTGTTTCTCACCAATGCCCTCAGTGCACCTTGGGCTTCTTCCTTCAGTACCATCAGTTCTTGATCATACGCTACCTCTTGAAAGGTTGAACATCTACGATTTCTTTTTGTTGGAATGACTCTGTGTATTCTTTCCATCTTCTTTTGGTTTTCTGCAGCCTATTTTGCTACTGGGATTCTTTAGTATTATGAATCGAAGTTACAATTTTTTTCTTCAGTTCTCTCAGCTTGAGAAATGCTGCGCATATTCTTCCCTTTTCTAACTCAGGTTTGCACATTTCTTTAAGATACTTGACTTTGTCTTCTCGAGATGTCCTTTGAAATTTTTCTTCAGTTCTTTGACTTCCTCATTTCTTCCATTCACTTTAGCATCTCTGTGCTAGAGAACAAGTTTCAAAGTCTCTTCTGAAATCCATTTTAGTCTTTTCTTTCTTTCCTGCCTTTTTAATGACCTTTTGCTTTCTTCCTATGTGATGTTCTTAGTGTCATCCAGCAACTCTTCTGGACTTTTGGTCATTATTTTCTAATGCATCAAAACTGCTCTTGAGATAGTCTCTAAATTCAGGTGGAATGTGTTCAAGGTCATAATTTGGCTCTCGTGGACTTGTTTTTATTTTCTTCCACTTTAACCTGAGTTTGCATATGAGTGATTGATGGTCTGTTCTACAGTCTGCCTCAGGCCTTGTTTTGGCTGAGATATTGAGCTTTTCCCCTGTCTCTTTCCACAGATGTAGTCAATTTGATTGTTGTGTATTACATCTGGTGAGGTCCGTGTGTATAATTACTTTTTATGTTGTTTTTAGAAAGTATTTGCAACTAGTAAGTCATTGATCTTGCAAAACTCCATCATGCAATCGCCAGCATCATTTCTATCACCAAGGCTATATTTCCAACTACTGATCTTTCTTCTTTGTTTCCAACCTTTGCATTCCAATCACCAATAATGATCAATACAGCTTGATTGCATGTTTTATGAATTTCAGACTGAAGAATTTCATCATCACTGGCTTTAGTGGTTGGTGCATAAATTTGAATAATAATGATATTAACTGGTGTTCCTTGTTGTTGTTGTTAGGTGCCATTGAGTCGGTACCAACTCATAGCAATCCTATGCACAACAGAACGAAACACTGCCCGGTCCTGGGCCAACCTTACTACTGTTGGCACGCTGGAGTCCATCGATGCTGTGACTTGGCCAATCTATCTCGTTGGGGGTCTTCCTCTTTTTCTCTGACCCTCCACCTTGTAGATGTATGAATATTAGCCTACCACAGGCAGAGTGTACTTCAAGACAGATCTTGATATGTTCTTCTTGATGATGAATGTTATACCATTCCCTTTGAATTGGTCATTTCCAGCATAGTTGACCATATGATTTTGAGATTCAAAATGGCCAATACCAGCTCATTTCAGCTCACTGATGCCTGGGATATCAATCTTCATGCATTCCATTTAATTTTTGACCACTCCCAGTTTTCCTAGATTCATACTTTGTGTATTCCATGTTCTGATTATTGATGGACGTTTGCAGCTGTTTCTCCTCATTTTGAGTTGTACCCCATCATCAAATGAAGATTCCAAAAGTTTTACTCTAGTCAAGTCATCATAGTCAACTCTACTTTGAGGACACAGCCAACTTGAGGATCTCGTCTTCTGGCACTATATCTGACAATATTCTGGTGCTATTCATAATGTTTTTATCTTCTGGCTCTATATCTAATAATGCCCCTCTGCTATTCAAAGGGTTTCAGTGGCTAAGCATTCAGAAGTAGTTTGTCTCTCCTTCCTAGTATGTCTTTGTCTGGAAGCTCCACTGAATCCTATCCACCATGGGTGACCCTGTTGATATTTAAAATATCAGTGGCATAGCTTCTAACATCACAGCAACATGCAAGCCACCACAGTAACAGATGAGAGGTGGACAGCACCTTGCACATAATGTCATTACGAGGGAGCCCGGACCTCTACCTTCTTCTGCTTGAAGAAGGCTAGTCCTTCCTTTCCATAGCAGGAGAGAAATCAATCCTCCAGAGACAAGAAGGCCATTCTGGGTGGGCAGAGGACCAGATTTTTCTGCCCTCTGACAGGCTTCCTGGGAGGGCTCAGCCATTGAAGGTCAAATGGAACCACAGAGCAGTAGCAAATACCTTGGATAACTGAGAGAAAGGAGAGAAACAATCCATTTGGAAACCTGCCACCTTGTATGAAGGACTCATCCTCTTCTAGGAAATCCTGAAGGATGTTCTTCTTTGAGGTCTGAGATGGGGTCGATGTGCACCAGGAGGCTGAAGGGAATTTTCTAAGCATAGCTCTTAGTGAGTCACTTTCTGGCTCAAACCCCTTCGTGGCTCTCCTCTGCCTCCATAACAAAGCTCATCTCCCATAGATGATGCCCTTCCAGTATCATCTGTAGCCACTGCCACGCAGGACTGTGGGCATCATTTTGCAATGGACAGATGCTGCACCAGAGCTCTGTGCTGTTGCCCACACCATTTCCCCTGCCTAGAAAGCCCCTTCTTCAACCTCATTTCAGAAAATGCTCACTCACTCCTCACAGAGCTGTTAAATATTCAGGGCCTGCTGAAGTTCCACCAAATCTCCTTGGGGAGAATGAGTCCCTGCCCTCTCTGGGTTCTTGTGCATTTCCTCAGTTGTAAGATGTCATTGATGGTAAGATGCATCATCGATTTAGTAATAACATTTTGGAGAAAATGAGCCCTGCTTTAAATGTACATATCTACATTTCAGAAATGTGCAAATGTTTTTGAAAAGTGCATCTCAGAGGCAGGGAAATGCAGTAGGAGCTTATCTAATAGCACAAAGGCCAGAGTCTTGGCTTCATCCATCCATCCACCCATCCATTCATTCACTCATTCAAACAATACTTCCTGAGCTCTGTTCTAGACACTGAAAGTCTCTGACCTCATGGAGTTTATATTCCAGGGGGAGAAGTAGACAGTAAACAAATAGAAATACGATAAAAAAGAAAGGCCATGGTAAATATATTGGAGAAATATAAGGTGGGGGACGGAGTTTAGCTGGGCGATCAGGTAAAGCCTTTTCTGAGGAAGGCTCGTGTGTACTGAGACTGGAATGGAATGAGGTGATGATGGGGAAACCTGGTGGCATTTGGGAAGAGGTATTCCAGGCAGAACTACAATGAAGACTCTGAGGAGGGAGCATTTTTGGCATGTTTGAAAAGAAGATGCAGCTGGAATAATATGAATAAAGGGCCAGACTGGCCCATGAGGTCTGACCGGTGGGTTGCGTGAAGTGAAGGTTGGGATCTAGGAATTCTGAGTGTGATGGAGGGCTTTGACTAGGGATGTGGTCTGATCTGTTTGCACGTGGAACCCCTATGCCCTTCAGGTTGACTAGATTACCATTCCCTGAGGGAACGAGAGACCCCTACCCTTAACCTCTGGTGTACAATAAAGGTTTGTTAAATGAACACTGGGTGGCCTGAGGGCATGCTCCTCCCTGGGATGAAAGGTCTGGGTGGGCTCTCAGAGTCCTAGAGAGCATGAGTGTGGCGAGAGGCAGGGAGGGTCATCTCTGGCAGAAGAACCCACCTGCTGAAGTGTGCCGCCCCCAGTGCCCATTACTCCCTGGTTTGTCTTGATCCAGAGTCAGTGGAGAGGAAGCAATTCCCATGAGCACCCACATTGTAGGCACCTCTGTACTCCTCGGGTGTCCAGAGCCTATCTGGGAGGGAGCAGCCCAGATCAGACATTTGTCACAGGAGTAGTAGTGTAGTCACGTCAGTTCAGATTCATACTGAGCCTCATATAGGGATTCTGAGGAGCAGCTGGTGGTTTTGAACCACCAACCTTGTGGGTAGCAGCCCAGTGCTCATCTTATAGTGCCATACCAGGACTCCTTTATAATAGGAATAACAGTGAAAGTCCAGTTACCTTCAACTCCAGTTCATAGAGTCCCAATGTATCAGACTAGAGCTATGCTCCATGGGGTTTTCAAGGTCTGCTTTTAAAAAAGTAGATTGCCAGAATTTTCTTCTGAGGCACATCTGAGAGGATTCAAACCTCCAACCTTTTAGGTAGCAGCCAAGGACGCTAACCATTTTCACCACGAGGGATCCAAACAATGAAAATAAGAAACTTTTATTACATCCAGTGTACTTTACAGTTCAATAAGCGTGTGTATTCTCATGGAGTTCATACTTGACCCATTTGAATCTCTTTTTAAAAATTAATCATTTTTAAGAGAAGGTTTAGAATTACAGAAAAATTGAGCCGAAAGTACTGAGAATTCCCATATTCCAACCCTCCTCCTACACATAGTTCTCCCAGTTTTCAGCATCCCATACTCCTGTGGTACATTTAATACAATAACTGATGTACTAATACTGATACATTGTTATTAACTAACATCCATGGCTCCCTAGGTTTACATGGTACCGTTCTATGAGTTTTGACAAATTCATGATGTATCATAAAGTATAGTTTCCCTGCCCTTAAAGTGGCCTGTTCTCTACCCATTGTTCTCCCCTACCCTTGAACTTCTGGTAACCAAACACATATCTTCTTACTTCCTAGTTTTGCCTTTTCCAGATGTCATGTGATTGGAATCAGACATTACGTAGTCTTTTCAGTCTGGTTGCTTTCACTTAACAATATGTACTTAAGGTTCACCCATGCCTTTTCCTAGCTTGACTACTCATTTATTTATTTATCCATGATGTGGATGTACCATAGTTTGCTTATCCATTCACCTACTGGAATTTTTGACAATTATACATAAAAATACTGTAATATTTGTGCAGACATAAGCTTCAAATATTTGGGTAAATAACTAGGGATGTGATATGCAAGACTATGTTTAGCTTCACAAGAAAGGAGCACACTGTCTGCCAAATTGTCTTCTCCGTTTGATTCCCTTTTTACAGATGAAAAAACTGAGACTTAATAGGATCAGGAAGTTGCCCAGCATATGCAAGAAGAAGAGGCAACATTTCTTGACGTTCATTGTCTCTCCTTTCTGTTCCATAGTTAACTCTCTGGACCTTAGAATCCAAAGAAATAATGAAGTCTTTGAATCCTGCACCTCAGAGCCTCTAATGGCATTTTCTGACCCCGCAGTGGGCACATAGGTCTGACTAGCCCAAATATACCAGTGGGAAGAGGCATGTGATGTGTCTGAATTTGGAGTCATCCCAGGATATCTGGTCCATGCAATTACTATAAAAGTTCCTGCTCCAGATTGGGACACCTGGACTCTGTTCCTAGCTCTGCCACCAGCTCACTGGTGACCTTGGGCAAGTCATCTGCCACCCCAGACTTCAGTCTCCCAGTGAGTGGGTTGATTTAGATGTTTCTCTAAGGCCCATTCCAGCTTGGGCACGATAGGATTCATAGCTATGCCTTCCAAGGAGGTGTGTGGACAGGATGTAGCAGTAGGCTGGCTGTAAGTATGGCCCTGCTTTACAGAGATTACAGACACAAGGGGAGGTGGATCCATGAGAAGACTGCTCCCCTGAGAAGCCTTTGTAGTTGACCCTGGGCCTCCGACAGCTGTGTCTGTCCTCCTCTGCTACTGGACCAGAGACCTCTGTCTTACCCCCCACCTTCACTTACCATACTCCTTTGCTCCTCACCCCTTGCCCCTTATTGGACGTATCCATTTTCCTTCATCTTACATCTCCTCCTGGGCCCAAGCCATCACTTTCTCTGGCCTGGATCTCAGCCACAGTCTCTGAACTGCTCTGCCTGGCCCCAGGCTCCCTCACCTCTAATCCGTTCTCTACACAGCAGCCAGAACGATCTTTCTCAGCTTCAATTCAAGTCATGTCACCTCTAACTTAAAACCCTTCAATAATTTCCCTTTGCCTTTAGGATAAAGTCCAACTCTTAAGCATGTTTCACACAGACCCTTATGATCTGACCCCTGCTGACCATCTTCCCTCCTCTGGACCTCCCTCCCTCCTCATCTTTCAGCCCAAATTCTGTTCTCCAATCTCATCAAACAGTTTTCTGTTCTTTGAACAGTTCACATTCTCTCTCAATTCTCCTCTTTGCACATAGTGTTTCTTTTGTCTGGGATATGATTCTCTGTCCAGTACCACTCACCACACCCTTCACCATGTCCCCAGTCTTGGCTCCTGCTAGCCTGATTGAAATTTACTTGTCCTCCTTCAGGGCTCAGCACCAATAAACCCCCTTGGGGAAGCTTTTGTTGATCCAGACCTTCACCCCTGAACTGGTCCAGCCCCTTTGGAAACAGCTATGGACGTTAAGGAGAAAAGATGTCCCTTTGAGGACCAAGGTGCGCCTGACCCAAGTCAGGATATTTTCAATCACCTTGTATGCATGTGAAAAGCTGGATAATGAATTAGGAAGACCAGACAAGAACTGATGCATTTGAATTCTGGTGTTTACAAAGAATATTGAAAGTGCCATGGACTGTCAGAAGTACAAACAAATTTATCTTGGAGGAAGTACAACCAGAATGCTCTTTAGAAGTGATGATGGTAAGACTTCATCTCTCGTGCTTTTGACGTTATTAGGAGGGACCAATCCCTGGAAAGGGCAGCATCCTTGGTAAAGAGGAGGGTCAGTAAAAAAAGAGGAAGACCCCAATGAGCTGTGTTGACACAGTGACTGCAGCAAGTGGCTCAAGTTTAACAACAATTGTGAGGCTGATACAGGATCAGGCAGTGTTTCATTCGGTTGTGTATAAGGTCACTAAGAGTTGGAACTGACTTAACGGCACCTAACAACAACATGATTAAATTGTGTCCCCCAAGAAGGTATGTTCAAGTCCTAAGCCCTGGTAGCTGGGAACGTGCCTTTTGTTTGGAAGCAGGATCACTGAAGATGTTAGTTGGTCACATGGAATAAGGAGACTGGTGACTTATACAAAGAGGTGAAGAGACACAGAGAGACAGGCACAGAGGGAAGGTGGAGGCAGAGAATGAGCGATGCTACGGCAAACCAAGGAACACCTGGAGCTGATAGATCTCGAGTCTTCAGAGAGAGGGATGGCCCTGTCGACACACCCAGAATTTGGACTTCCAGGCTTTAAAACTGCGAGAGAACAGAGTTCTCTAGTTTTAAGGCACCAAGGCTTTGTTATAGCAGCCCCAGGTAACTAAGACAGCACACTCACTCCTCCTATATTACACAGAATAGAAACCATCCATCAAGTTATCCATTCCCTTGGCTCCTAAGTAACAGGAATCTTGTTCGTCTCTATATCCCCAGGTACTATAGGTTCTCAATAAATATCCGAAGGGTGAGAGAGCCCCAAAGGAATAAACAGATGGATGTGGAAGTGTTCATTGATATTCACTCATTTTCTCAACAGCTGCCTGCTGAGGACCAAAGGAGCGCCAGGGGCTGGGGATATGGAACTGAGTGTGGAAGCAGGTCTCTGGTTTCATGGAGCCTGTGTGATAGCAGGCATCTCCTCTGTCTTTTCTCTGCCAGGACCCACTGAATGATGCTTTGGGGTTAAGAAAGCAAGTCATGAGCTGAGGTTGGGGTTGGAGCTATGGTCAGGAAAGGAGCCTTGCTACCCCTCCTGAGGACATCCTAGCTTTTTGGACAAGGACTGTGCCCCTTCTACCCTTTGCTGTGCCCCTCATCTCCCTCCCCTCCTTCCCTCCCCACTCTCCTTTTCACTTCCTCTCCCTCAGCTGTTAGTTTCCAACCAGGCAGCTTAACTTAGGCCTCCCAGTTGGGCTTTTAATTTGGATTTATTGCTGGCCGCGATTGTATGTTAAACAAACTCCAGGCGATTATTAAAAACATGATTATGGCAATTTCTTGTCTGCTTGGTCCTCAGTGGGTGTTCTGGTGCTGAGCAGACCATGCCTCGAGGAACACAGACAGAGGGGTGAAAACCCTCAAAGAGGGTCCCCTTTCCCGGCCTGGTCTTGTCAAAACGGCTAGGGGGTGGGGTGGCAGTGGGGCCAAAGGGCCCTTGGAACACAGGACAGAGGCCTGGGGAGGTACAGGGATGTGTGGAAACTGCACAAGCCATGTACCTGGGAGGTCCAGTGACAATGCCACCCCCAACTTCAAGTGCTACTGTCTCCTCATTGGAAAACTCAGAGCTGGATCGGATGATCAGCGCGGAGGGCAGAAGTCCAAGGATCTGTTGGCAGTGAAGGAACTTTGCTTTCTACTATGGAAAGACTCTAGCCAGGGAGACTGGTGTCTTATACAAAGAGGTGAAGAGACACACAGAGACAGACACAGAGGGAAGGTGGAGGCAGAGAATGAGCGATGCTACCACAAACCAAGGAACACCTGGAGCTACCAGAAGCTGAAGATCTAGAATCTTCAGAGAGAGGTATGGCCCTGTTAACACACACAGAATTTGGACTACCAGAAGGCATACTCAAACCAGAACATTCTAGCATGCTGCATTGGTCATCTGCCCTGGGAATACCCTCCAATTGTCTGCTTGCTGCAGGTTCACCTTTGACTCAGGAGATCCTGGACACACCCATGCAAGGACATCAAGAAGACAAGCCCGTGGAGGAGAGGACAGGCTCCTAGTCTGAGAGCCAGAACCTCTGGGTTCCAGTTCCAGCTCTGTTATTACAGACTGGCTGGCTGACGGGTGTTGAGTAAACCAGTGGCTTACTTTGGACATCAGTTTCCTTTACTGTATAATGAAGGGAAGGATTGTTGAATGGTTTGCATACTTTGAAAAGTAACGGTGCTTTTTCCTTCCAGAATTTTCTGAGGAAACCAAAGATACAAGGTCAATGAGAGAAGGAGCTGCTTTGAAGGCTGGAATAAAAAGCAACGCATGGACTACCTTTTTGTCCCTGTGTCTACCCCAGTTTGGGGAGTGCGGTGTCTCCATAGGATAAGCACTGGACTGTGAACCATAAAGTCCATGGTTCGAGTCCATCCGCTGCTCCACAGGAGAAAGATGAGACTTTCTGCCCCTGCAAAGAGTTACAGCCTCAGAGACCCTATACAGGGCTGCTATGGGTCAGAACCAACTCAATGACTCTTAACAACAACAGCAACAACCCCAGTGTGGAAACCGCTGGACTGTCCCAACAATTCCCAAATGTTTTCCTTTCCACAGTTTTAAACTTTCTATTTATAAAAGAATGGTGCATAGTCTTTTCTCATTGGTCCTCTCAACCTCCTTTAAGATGAGATTTCAAGCAGGACCCCTGGCTTCTGTTTTGGGAAAGGTAAAACCCAGAGCTGATATGGAACTCTGCACTGGAAGACACCCTCCTTATCTTGTCCCTTTGTCTACCCCAATTTGGAAGGCTCATCTGCATTTTCAGGCATCTTCCTTTGCTTACTGCCTGCCCAGCCCACAGCCGCTTGGCTCCCTCCTGCATTCCACCCCATACTTGGCTCCTCAGGCAAACACTCGGACCAATCCCAAGCCTGATGAATCTTTGATGAATTCTGAGTAAAGGCACTTTTAAAAATTCAGAAAGGTAGGGAGGTGTTGGGGCTGAGGGGAGGCAAGATGATTTGGCTTTTCTGCTGTCCGGTGCCTGTGTTGGTTTGGCTAACAAGGCCTGATCCCTGGTGTGTGTGGGCAAGGGAGATGTGGGGGTTTGGGAGAGGAGGGGGAAAACACAGTTGACCCACACACACTAAGAAAGCCTGCAAAATGAGGCCACCACCCCGGAGAAGGGTTTGTGCTGGCCTTTCTGATTGAAGTAGAGGCACATTCCAGAACCAAAGGATGTTACAGATGGCAAAGGCTTAGCAATAACATCTGAGTCAGTCTCCCTGTGCTGTATGGAGGTTAAAAAAAAAAAAAAAGAAGGAGTCTCAGAGAGGGGGATGACATGCCCCAAAGTCACACAGCAAGCTAGTGGCCAAGACAGGACTAGAACTCAGATCCTCTGTTCCTCCATCCAGGGTTCACTTCATAAGCTACCCCTAGACCCAAGGGCCCGAGATAGGGCTTCCTGACTCAAATGTAGAGTTTTGTATTTATGTCCCTCAATTATGTTCCAATCTCCCAGCAGAGCCATCTCCAGAATATACAAGTCCCAAAGGATAGCGTGATTATCCGTCAGTGAAAACTGGAAAGGCAGACACTCGGAGAAGTGGGAGCAGAATGAGGCAGCATCACCCTCTGCTACTGATTTTCACTGATATGCAGTTAATGTGCTTGGCTGCTAATTGAAAGGCTGAGGGTTCAAGTCTACCCAAAGGCACAGACTCCTGGTGATCTACTTCTGAAAAATCCAGTCATTGAAAATCCTATGGAGTCCAGTTCTACTTTGACACACATGGGGTTGCCATGATGCAGAACTGGCTCAATGGCAAAAATTTCTGAATTAATAGATGGTCACCTTCCAGTTCCCATCCCTCTCAATCTTCACGGCTTGAAGGATCTGGGCCTCCTCCCTATTCTCTTTTTACTAAACCCTTCAGGTTGCTTTTCTATGACTTAATTTCCTTTTTCAAGCTGTCCTCAATGATCCTTTCAACTCTACATACATCTAGGTCCAAATTGATTCCAAGTTCTCTTGGCAACTGGGTAGAGAACTATGGATGTTAAGGTGTGAGCTTTAGAGTTACTATTTTGAGTTCCAATTATGGCTCTGTCACTCATTAACTGTGACCAAATGTCTCTGAGCTTCTTTTCTTATCATTGAAATGGAGGATGATGAGGATTAAATGAGACAAAATGGGTAAAGGTTTAGCATGGGAGAGGCACACAGTGGGTACACCATGTTGTTGTATGCCATTGAGAAGTTTCAAACTCACAGCAACCCTAAGGACAGAGTAGAGCTACCTCAGAGGGTTTTCTAGGCTGTAATTTTTATGGGAGCAAATAGCCAGGTATTTTCAACCATGGAGCCACTGGTGGGTTCAAACTTGTTGTTAAGTGCCGTCGAGTCAGTTCCAACCTGTAGCAACCCTGTATAGGGTTTCCAAAGCTGTAAATCTTTACGGGAGTAGAAAGTCTCATCTTTCTCCCATGGAACCGCTGGTAGTTTTAAACTGCTGACCTTGAGGTTAGCAGCCTGACTCATAACCACTATGCTACCAGAGGCTTTTAATTAGCATCCGAGCATTTAACTTTCCTTGGGTGCTCTCCTTGGATACCTCATATCCGGTGGTTATATGCCTTTGTGTCTTGCAAGTTCTAAGAGAGCTAGAACATCTCCCAGGTTTTACTTTACAACTTACTTCTTTATGGCCCACCATGCTTAATCTCCTTAGAAAGCCTGTGAATGTGGAGGCAGACAGGGCTGCCACACAGCACAGCATTAGGGAACACCATTTGTGTTATTGCACATGTGACTGCCACCCCTTAAGTTGTGTGTAATTGATGTGACTCTGACAGGTAGGCAGGTGTGGAAACCCTGGGCCTTCGAGCATCTGAGGACTCCATTGGGCTTGTTTATCTCTTCCATTCCCCATTCTCCTGGCAGTGATACCTGTTATCTTGTCTGATTCTCTGTGTATTTTTGAACTTTTACTCCAAGAATGGAGATTTCAGCTTGATTCCCCATAATTTAGACTTCAGCTTTCTGAACAACTTCAGCCTTCACCAGTGTGCCCTGTTCTGATTTCCAAGCACGTAAGATTCTGGAGACACATTTTTTGGTCTATTTCAATTGCACATTCATTGGACTTGTGAATATGAAAGAGGCACATAAATGGAGAGGTGCTGAGTAATAGCTCACAAACAATACTTCATATTTCAGAACCTGAAGGCCCACACCCACTGCTACTGAGCTGATTCTGTGTTTCTGAGGCCGTAACTCTTTACGGAAGCAGACTGCTTCATCTTCCTCCCATGGAGTGACTGGCCAGTTCGAACCACTGACCTTTGAGCTCACAGCCCAATGCCTAATCCATAGAACTACAGGTCCTTCTTTAGAGTCTGCCTTCATGTTTTCAAATTCAAGATGAAGAATACACTCACAACTTAAGGGGCATTGGGAGGGGTTTAGAGCAAAGGGATACATAATCCAATTTTCTGTCTCTATTTTGAATCCCATGTCCTGGTGTGGCACTATAGGATAAGCACTTGCCCTCAGGGCCGGTTTGAACCTCAAGGTCAGCGGTACAAATTCACCAACCACCTTCAGAAACCCTGTACAGGGTTTCTATGAGTCAGAACCAACTTGATGGCATATAACAACAAAAATAACAATTTTGGCTCCTGACACTTCTACTTCTTAGCTGTGTAACCTTACACACATTATATAACCTCTCTGAGCCTTCATTTCCCCTTTAGGAAAATGGGGCTAATAATGCCTGTCCATCCATTAGGACTTTGGGGCAGTTTTACATGATACGACATGCATAAAATTACTGCCATGGTACACACTCCAGTTCTCTCCCCTTCCCTATATTACAGAAGAGAAAATAGAGGCTCAGGGGGGTCAAGTTGCACTTGTCCAAGATGTCATAGAAGTGTCCAAGATTGGGAGTCACACCCACACCTGCGACTCTGAAGTTCACGTTTCGCTTCCTAGCTTTATTGTCAGGCTGTGTTCACTTGCCTATGAGGGACCTAGCATATGGTAGGTCCAAGTAATGTCATGCGCTCACGATGACTACTGATAATTAATGATTCAATTATTTCATTGTAACAAACACTTGCGGTAAACAAGTCAATCATTCAATACTATGAATAGTTGTGGTGGCGGTTACTAGTTGTTGTCGAGTTGATTCTCTCTCATGGTGACCCCAGGTGTGCTGAGTAGAACTGCCCCATAGCATTTTCAAGGCTGTGAGCTTTCAGAAGCAGATAACCACGTCTGTCTTCTCAAGCACCTCTGCATGGGTTTGAGTAGTTAAGCGACAGAAAGGAATGGCACACTGAGGAGCCTGCTGTGTGGAGGGAAGGATGTAACTTGGGCTGGTCCTGTGGACTTTCAATTTGGGGATTATTTTATACTTACAAAAAAGTTGCAAAGCGAGTACGGGAAAGTTTCATATACCCCTCATCTAGTTTTAAGGACTCTTATTAAGAACTGTTGAGAACAGACATTCTTGTAGGTCCCTGCATCAGTACTGCTTGTGAATCACCAGTCATTGCTGGGCTTTACTTATTTTCATTGTGGTAAAATATCTATAACAAAGCATTTGTTTTATATGCATAATGCAGTGACATTAATTATAGTCCCCATGAGGTACAACGTCACCACTATCCATTTTCAAATGTTTTTCATCACCTTTACCACAAATGAGCTCCCTTTAAGCTATATCTCCTTGTTACCACCTCCCTGGCCAGGCCCTGGTAACCACTTTGGCCTCTATGGCTTCCACGTAGGATTTGTCTTTTTAAGTTTTACTTATTTCACTCAGCATAATGTTTTCAAGGTTCATCCATGTCTTAGCATATACCAGAGCTTCGTTTATTCTTTATGGTGGAGTAATGTTCTACATTGAGGAGCTCTGGTAGTGTAGTGGTTACGAATCGGGCTGTGAACCGCAATGTCAGCAGTTCGAAACTACCTGCGGCTCCGCGGGAGAAAGATGAGGCTTTCTGTTCCCGTAAAGATTTATAGCCTCAGAAACCTTGTACAGGGTTGCTATGGGTCAGAACCGACTTGACGGCACTTAACAACAACAGTGACAATGTTCCACATTACTCCACCATAAATGTATATACCACATTGCGTTTGTCCATTCATTTGTTGATGGACGCTTGGGTTGTTTCTACATTTGATTTTTTGAATAATGCTACAATGAACATTGGTTGGTGCACAGTATCTGTTTGAGTTTCTCCTTTCAGTTCATTTGGGTGTGACTCTGTTGTTGTTATGTGCCGTGGAGTCGGTTCTGACTCATAGAGACCCTGTACAGGGTTTCTGAGGATGTAAATTTTTATGGGAGCAGAAAATGCTTTATTTCGAAGGACACTGAATTGTTTAACTGAGAAGATTATCCCTTTTGCATTGGCTGCTAGGAAACTCAGAGGCAGATGTGTGGTTCAGTTCTGGTAAGTGTGTAGGACTGCTTGGCATTTATTTTGAGTATTAACTTTACTCTTGGTTTTATATTGCTCTTCCGACAGTATTTCCCTTTTCGTGTTTACTTAATTTTCACTTTTTTTTTCTGTGACGAGCTTGGCTGACCTCCTCTGATCATTTTTGGAGCCAGGGTGGGGGTGTATACAACTGGATAAACAAATAAATCATGTCCTCTATGTTCTCAAGGTGCCGGATTCTTGCCTCTGTTCTAGAATTTATCACATTTTGGCACAGTTGCTTGATTACCTGTTTGATTTCCCCACTGGGCTGGGACTGCCACCTGTTGTCCCTGCAGCTGGACTCCTTTGCGTGACAGAGCACTCAAGATGGGCTATTTCCTGAATCACATTTTCTAGAAGCGGAGTCTATTGCTACCGCCCACTTCTGCCCCACCTGAACACCTGACCTAGAACCAGCCTTAGCATTCTCAGCATCTCTCCAAATCCTCCATGTGCCACACTGAAGCATGGGGACGACAGGACTCATTGATGGCCCAAAGGGAAACAGAATCAGAAACTAGCACCAAACAACCAGAGAAGGGAAAGCAGTGTGGATATGTATGCAAGGGTGCCCATGCATGTGCACTGTTACTTCCCTGGGCTCGACTTTGGGGTGATGCCTCTCTTGAATATGGATTTTAACTTATTAATTTTGGGGGGCGGTAAAAATATATATAGCAAAGTATTTGACAGTTCAAAAATTTCTACATGTCCTGGTGTGGCTCTGTGGGTTAATGTGCTGGACGGCAAAGTCAGTTTATACTGCAAAGTCAGTGGTTCAAGCTCACCAGCCACTCCATGGAAACCCAGTACAGGGTCACTGTACAGTTTGGAACTGATAAGAAGGCACTTAACAACAATAACAACAACAAAGTGTGGCACTGTAGGATAAGCACTGGGCTGCTAACTTCAGGATCAGTGGTTCAAGTCCAGCAGCTGCTCCTCGGAAACCCTATACAGAGTCGCTATGAGTGGGAACTGACTTGACAGCATTTCACAACAACAGCAAATACAGTTTGTTTGTTGTGTAACATTGTCACTGTCCTTTTCTGACTGATCCCGCCACCATTAACAGAAACTCAGTGACTTCTAAATAGTAACGCCACCTCGCCTCCCCTTCCCTCCCACCCTGTCAATGACCCTGTATCTGTCTTTCATGTAACTGAGATCATGGGTATTTGTCTTTTTGCTATGGGCTTCTTTTACTCATCATGTTTTCAAGGTGCACACGTGTTGTGGTATGTGTCAGGAGTTTATGCTTCTTTATGACTGAATAATCCTCCTTTGTGCATGCATTAAACACTTTATTTATCCAATCTGTTGATGGGCATTTAGGTTGTTTCCACACTTTGGCTATTGTGAATAGAGCTACAATGATCATTAGTGGGTAGGTTTCTATTTGTGTTCCTGTTTTTCAGTCTTTTGGGTATAAGTACCTAGGATTGAGATTGTTCAACTTTTTGAGGAATCACCAAACTTTCTTCACAGCATCTGTGCCATTTTGCATTCCCATCAGCAATGGATAAGAAATTCAGTTTCTCCACATCCTTGCCAACACCTGTTTTTTAAAATTATTATTTTTATCATAGCCACTCTCATGGGAGTGTGGTGGTAACATGTGGTTTGGATTTGTATCCGTGGCTAACATTAGAAGTCCTGGTAGATTAAGCATTGGACTGCTATTTGAAAGGTTCAACCACACCAGCTGCTCTGAGGGAGAAAGATGAGACAATCTGCTCCAATGAAGATTTGCATTCTCAGAAACCCTATAGGACAGTTCTGTTCTGCCCTATGGGGTCTCTATGAGTCAGAGCTAATATTAAGAATGGAGTGCTGGTGTGGTACTGTGGGTTAATGCGCTGCACTGCAAAGTCAGTTTGAACTGCAAGCTCATCAGCTGCTCCTCGGAAACCCTGCACAGCATCGCTATGGGTCAGAACCGACTCAATGGCACTTAACAACAACAACTACAAACATTAACTATACCATGAACAAATAAGAACAAACAAATGCTCTGGAAGAAGTACAGAGAGCATGCTCCTTAGAAACAAGTATGTGGAATCTTTGTTTCACATACTTTGGACACAGCATTAAGAATGACCTGTCCTTAGAGAAGGAGAACATGCTTGGTAGAGTAGAAGATCAATGAAAAAGAGGAAGCCCCTCAGTGAAATGGATTGGTAGTGGCTGCCACAATGGGCTTAAACATGGCAACAACCACGAGGACGGTGCAGGACTGGGCAGTGGGCCATTCTGTTGTGTATAGGGTTGCTATGAGTCACAACTGATTCAATGGCATCTAACTACAGCAGTAACCACAGCAATGGCTAATGACATTGACCACCACTTCAAGTGCATGCTGGCCATTGGTATATCCTCTTTGGTTTTGGTTGCGTTCTTGATCCTTTCTTGGGCCTCTCTCCTCTTCCTTACCCTTTGACCATCCTGGAGATAGAGTGAGAAGGCCACATTTGCCAAATGGAATCATAGGATCACAAGGTTGTGGACTCAAGTTTGCTCATGGTTTACCTTCCTCACCTAGAAACGCAACCTGGGCCATTCTGTGACTCAACCTTTCCTCTTGCTTCTCCCCTCATTATATAGATGGGGCAGCTGAGGCCTAGAGAGAGAAAGTGAGTCTCAGGTAAGCCTGTTCTCTGTTTTGTGTGCATCAGAGATCAACTGAGCCAGTTGGGGAGAGTTTGGGAGATCAGGAGAGTTGTCCTAATGCCTTGCAGGCAGCTACCCGGAGGAACTCCAAGGCTGGCTGATCATGTGGCTAGACCGCTCTTGTCTGCTATTCCTCCTGGAGTCAGGTAGACTCTAAGGGTTGTCTTGCAGGGCTGTTTTCATTTCCCAGGGTTGCTATAACAACGTACCACAACAGGAGTTTACTGTCTCACCTTTCTGGTAGCTCAGACACTGTGGTCAGGGTGTCAGGGTTGCTGATTTCTCCTGAGGTTTCTCTGAACTCCTGGTAGCTCTGGACATTCCTTGCTTGCAAAGACCATCTTTTCTCTGTCTGTCTGTCTCTTCTCCTCTTTTTTAAGGGCACCAGTCATATAGGACTAAGACCCAACCTACTTCATTTTGATCTCATGCTAACCTAAATGATAACATCTTCCAGGACACCACGTCCAAACAAGGGCACATTCACATGTAATAGGGGTTAGGACTTCAACGTACCTCTTTGGATAGCACAGTTCAACCCATTCCAAGGAGGAAGAAGAATCATTAAGGGCCAGCTTTGTGGTTGGTGAAGGGAATGGGGAGGTGAGGAATGCTCCAAATGACTTCCTAATGTAAGGTTGTTGCTGTGATTGGGTGCCATCAAGTGGATTCCCCACACAGAGACCCCATGTGACAGAGCAGAACTGCCACTTAGAACTTTCTTGGCTTCAATCTTCACAGAAGCCAACCATCAGGTCTTTCTTCTGCAGAGCTTCTGGTTGGCTTCCAACCACCAACATCGTAGTTAGCCTTTGAGCACCATTGTGTCACCAGGGGTCTGACAGGTCACAGGAGAAACCACAGATTCTAAAGCCTGTGTGTGTGGGTGGGAGGAGTCATGAGCGCTTAATCCCCAGGTTTTCACCCCAAGTGTCAGGATGAAAACTTGAGGATGGAGGTGGGGACAGGAGAAGGCTGAGCCTTGTCTACAGTGGGTATTGGCTGCTCACAGCTAATGTTGCTGGGGTAAGAAGGCTGCAAAGTTTCCAGATCCTGTCTTTACAAGGGAAGCTGAAAATCCAATGTTTATGTGAAATTCATATTTTTACATGCTACATGTTGACAACTAATTCAAAAATTTAAAAGCTTTGTGTGAATACAATGTGAAGACATTGTTTGGATCCGTGATTTAAGCAACCTACCTGTAAAAAGACGTTTTGGAGACAATTAGGGGAATTTGAAAACTCGAAGTACTAGATGCTAATAAGGAATTATTGTTCATTTTGTTCGATGATAATGGTTTCGTGGTTGTTTAAAAGAAGTCCTCATCTGCTAGAGAGATGTATTGAAGTATTTATGGGTGAAAAAATGTGATGTGTGCATTTGCTTTAAAGTACTTCAGGAAAAAAATGTTGTGGGGGAGAACTGACGCAGGATTGGCAAGATATGACTGTTGTTGAAGTTGGGTGACAGGCTTGCATGTGGGGTCCTTGTACTCCCCTTTGCTTTCGGGTATGTTTTTCAATGTCCTTAAAACATAAAACCTTTGGGCTAAATAAAACTTATCCTTTGGACTGCATGTGACTTTAGACCATCATGATTCAACTTCCTACCAAACCCAAACCTGTTGTTAAAGAGTCTATTGTGGCTCATGGCAAGCCCATGTGTTTCAGAGTAGAACTGCTCTCCATGAAGTTTTCTTTGTGGAGCAGATTGCCATCCCTTTCTTCTCTGGTACTGTTGGGTGAGTTCCAGCTACCAACTTTATGATTAAAGTTGAAAACCATTTATGCCACCCAGGGACCTTTTCAACCTCCAGTCTGAAAGAACACCAGCTTGAGGGGCCATGGACTACAATCCTTCAGTTACATCTGGCCTTCTGCCCTGCTTTTGTCAATAAAGTTTTATTGGAACAAAGCAAAACCCATTCATTACATATAGCCTATGGCTGCTTTGGTACTACAACAGCAGAGTTTTGTGACAGAAACCATTTATCTTTCAAGGCGAAAATCTTTACTATATTACCTTTTATAGAAAACACCTGCTGGCCAAGATCCAGGTCAACAACCACTCACATCTTCCAAGCCCAGAATTCTCTTGGGGTTGGAGGAAGCATTGGGCCCTGCCCATGGAGCAGAGAGGGAGACCTGGGGATATAGGTACAAGGATGAAACAAGAGAGGGTTAGACAAAACAAGAAGCTGAGAGCTTGCACTGGAGGCTGCTGACATTCTGGGGGTAAAATGACCACTCACACTAAGCTGCAGTATGTGGTGGGCAGAGAGATTGGGTTTGGTACCCAGTGGTCTTATGTCCAATCCTGACCCCATCGCTTAGTGTTTTGACCAAGTCTACATTTTCATTCATTTTGGAAAAAATGGAAATGGTGAATGAAGAATAGCACCTATATGACAGATTTTGTTTTGTTTGTTAAGTGTCGTCCAGTCGATTCCGACCCATAGCGACTCTGTATAGGGTTTCCAAGGAACAGCTGGTGAGCTTGAACCACTGACCTTGCTGTTCTTCAATGTGCAGCCTGGCACATTAACCCACAGCGCCACACCAGGACTCCATGACAGATAGAGGTGCTCATATAAGATAGAAGTGCAGTTATAAAGCATCTCACAAACAATAGGTGCTTAATAATTGGTCGAAATTATTGTTATTATATCTTGTGCTACAATCATTGACTTTGGGGATCATAAAGATCCAAAGTGACTAATTTTATTGTTCACCTCAGACATAAGCTCTTAATAAAAGGAAATAAATGCTGATTATAGAGAATTTGCACAACGTTGGTTAAAGGCAAAAACAAGATGTTTATCGATCTCATAAGAGAAAGCAAAGGAGAAAATTGTATTCCTTGTTTGCTCAGGTAAACATGAGCTGCCTCTACTTGCGTGAGAAACCAGCCATCAATGTCAGGTGCCAACTGGAAATAAGGTTTCACATGCAAGTGGATGTATGAAACACATCCTTTATGTAATCCAGTTTGGATAGTAGTTGGAAGGTTCTGGAAATCTTCACATGTATCTAGATAGGGAGGTCATGATTTGGTGTGATTCTTATAGACTTTTCTCATGTAACATTGAAAAACAATACTGACCATCTAATGTTATTTTGGAATCCTGGTGTGGTGCTGTAGGATAAGCATTGGACTAACAACTGCAAGGTCCAGCAGTTCAAATCTACCGGTCTCTCTTGGAAATCCAATTCAAGGTCACTATGAGTTGGAACTGACTTGATGGCACACAATAACAACTAGGTTATTTCGGAGAGAAACACATTTAAAAAAAAATGTTTTATTGTGAATTATGTGATAGTTTACATGGGAGAACATTAATTTTACTTTCATCCTATCGTATATCATTTAATTGCCATGGTTACAATCCCCTCCATGCATCATCAATGAACCACAGGGTATACCCTGCAAGCCTGCCCCCTGGTTGTCAGCACACAGCCCCTTTCCCTCTCTGTGTCTAATGTCTCCAGCTGTTCCATCTTTCCATGTCATTGTCTCTGCCTCCATCTCAGGCATCACTGCTTGGAGAGAAACAAATTAATCCATGTGAATTACTTAGCATTGTTGTCATTGCTAAGTGTCGTGGAGTTGGTTCTGGCTTATAGTGACCCTGTCGGTATGGGGTTTCTGATGAGCGGCTGTTGGATTCGAACCACCATTCTTGTGGCTAACAGTCCAGTGCTTATCCTACAGCACCACACCAAGACTCTTCATAGCATTGTTGTTGATAAGTGTTGTCCAGTTGATTCCAAATCACAGTGACTCTGTACAGGGTTTCTGAGGAGCTACTGGTGCATTTGAACCACGAACCTTGTGATGTGCAATCTAGTGCTTATCTTGCAGTGCCACACAATGCCTGACATATGTTAGGTGTTCAAAAAATTTTAATTCCACCAATCCATCCATCCTTTCATTACCCACTGTTAGTGTGTCTTCTATGTCCCTCATTCTCAAATGTCTTTCATATGACCTATTATGGTTAATCTCTTGGTTTCATGGTATTCTCTATGCATATCTTTTCTTTATCATGTTTTTCAAGCTATAATATGTATGTTGTAAAATGTATATTGAGTCATTATCCCCAACCCGTGGTGGGGGTAAAACTCCGCTCTGCCCTGTGCAATCTCCACAGTCAGCTGTGGTTTAAACCATTGTCATCCCTAAGGGTTTCATTGGTTTGTTTTAAAAGTAGATTGCCAGGCCTTTCTTCCTAGTTTACCATAGTCTGGAAGCTGAGCTGAAACCTGTTCATAGCAACACACAAGCCTCCACTGACAGCAGGTAGTGGTTATGCAGAAGGTGCATTGGCAGGAATTGAACCCAGATCCCTTGCATGGAAGACAAGAATTCTACCACTAAGCCACCAGTATCTCAGGCAAGCTATATGCAGATTTCTACTCAGTAGGCACCAGGAAGTGATGGAATAAAAATGGAAATCTTTCAAGAAAATGAGGCAGCACAGGAGGCACTCACTCATCTCTGCCAAAAATTTGGAAGACAACTATCTGGCCGACTGATTGGAAGATATCCATATTTGTGCCCATTCCAAAGAGAGGTGACCCAATGGAATGTGGGAATCATTGGACAATCTCTTTGATATCCCATGCGAGTAAAGTTTTACTAAAGGTAATACAGAAACGGCTGCAAGTATATATTGACAGAGAACTTCCAGAGGTTCAAGTCGGATTCAGAAGAGGCTATGGAACGAGGGATGTCATTGCTGATGGCCGATGGATCTTGGCTGAAAGCAAAATATCAGAAAGATGTTTACCTGTGCTTTATTGACTACACAAAGGCTTTCGATTGTGTGGATCATGACAAGCTATGGACAACATTGTGAAGTACGAGTACTCCAGAACACTTAATTATGCTCATAAGGAATCTGTACAAGCAGTTGTTCAAACAGAACATGGGAACACGGAATGGTTTAAAATTAAAAAAG
>NW_006408525.1:3283823-3322768 GCF_000296735.1 Chrysochloris asiatica | reverse complement strand
GATTCATAACCACTACGCTACCAGAGCTCTATCTCTTTAGGGTCTTTAGGGTGCCCAAAACACTGCCTACCTCTCTCAGCATGCATCCCTGTGTGGCGCTTGGCTGCTAATTCAAAGTTTGGAAGTTGGAGTGCTGCAGAAGAAAGGCCTGGCCATCTACTTATGGAAACTCAGTCATTGAAAACTCCATGGAGCACAGCTGTAGTCTGACACACATGTGATTTCTATGAGTCAGAATCAACTTAACAAAATCATTGGTTGGTTTGGTCCCCACTGTAGTCCATGATGAAGGACAAATAAGACTACCATTGCTTTGTAGATAAGAAAACGTAAGTTCTTAGGGTGCAACGAACCATCCAGGGTTCACTGGGTGGTTGGGGTGATTGCTGCGATGGTACAGTTGCTCCTGTGAGGAGGGAGATGTACTCTCTCCTGGAGTATCACGGGCTCCTTTCCTTTTATTTTCATCTCTTTGATCAAGAATATAGAGTCACTGAATCAGGACTATCTAACATTCATGGAGCACTGTCAAATACACTTTAAATGTAGTCTTCTCTTATTTCCTAATGACAACACCTTGATGCTAGTATTATGCACAAGGAGACTGAGGCACACGGAGGTTAAATGACTTGGCCCAGATCATAGAATCAGGTTTCAAATCCAAGCAGCCTGGCTCCAGTTCCCATTTGCTATAGGACCTTTTGAGACTTGGAAACAGTCTAGTATCTTCTGCTTCCCAGGCTGTCATCTTGCCAACATATGGTCTGAGGAGATGGTTGCCCGTTGCCAGAGACCCCTAGGATAAGACCCCTATGCCAGAGGGTAGCTTCTACTGCTGCACCCAGACAATGCCTAACCATGCTGGCGTCCTGCCTGGCCCCCCGGCTTGGCAGGAGACAGTCCTCTGTGCTCATCTTCAAAGCTTACTCAGGTGCTGTGACTGAATGACAGATGCACAGCTTGTTAGTCTTGTTATTAATGTCCCAGCGTCCTCTGGTGGGAGCCAGCCTGCCCAAGGATGGTGGGGGAATGGTGAGCAGCAGAGGAGCCTTCTTAAAGAGCATTCAGTCAGCGTCAGAAAGCTAACAGAACACACCTGCTCGGGCAGACAGAGCGTGGATGCCAGCTGGCTGCGGGGTTTCCACAAAGAAGGACCAAGTGAGAGAGCAGAAGACGGGCATTTAGACTCAACCACTTACCAGCTTTGTGACATTGGCCAACTAACTTGACCTCTCTGAGCCTCAGGTTCTTTGTCTATAAAACGGAGTTGTGAACTCCTGTCTGGACTTATCTGTCAGTTTGTCATACTGTGGTGGCTTGCAGGTTGCTGTGATGCTGGAAGCTATAGCACTGATAGTTCAAATACTACCAGGGTTACCCAATGGAGACAGGTTTCATTGGAACACACTAGGAAGAATGGCTTGGTGACCTATTTCTGAAAATTGTTAAGTGCTGTTGAATTTGTTCAGACTCAAAGCAACCCTGTATAGGGTTTCTGAGGAGCACTTGGTGGGTTTGAACAACTGACCTTGTGGTTTGCAGCCCCGTGCTGATCATACAGCTGAGCCACAATGAAATTCTTATGGATCCCAACAAAACGTTGTCCAATATGGCGCTAGAAGATGAGCCCCTGGGTTGGAAGGCACAATACAATAGCCAGAGCAATGGACTCTAGCACACCAGGCCTGGGCAATGTCCTGTTCTGTTGTCAGGATTATAGAAACCCTATGGGAGATGCCTGGCAGGTTGACAAGTGTGACCATGAGGAGACCAAAACTGAGACTGTAGGAGCCAGGGACCTTGTGGTGCTTGCTGGGAAGGCTGGGAAGTGGCACAGTGAAACCCCGTGTGTTTGCCCAAGCATCCTTCTTGGACAAATGGCTCCCCACCTCTCCCTTCTCCTGATACATGTAGTTAGTACAGATGGTATTATGACTCCGTTTGAGTCTCAGATGGGTATCCACTTGGCTACAGAAAATGGCTAGAGGTGGGCATATGGATCAAGTTTGATCCATCAGTGTCCTCTCCTGGGAGTTTATAAACAAATTAGGGGAGAAATCTGTTTTCTAGCCTCTGAGACTGCAAACTGAACTTATTTAAGCCTAGACATATCTGAAGGATGATCCCTACCATCTATGTTTCTGTCCCACCTCCCCAACCTCATGGAGAAACATGTCTCCTGTAGGGAAGAATGAGGCACATGTTACAGAGAGAGGCATACATTTTGTATATAAGAGAGTGAGAGCAAGAGAGAGAGTAAGCTACTGACCTGGTGATCCCATTTAAGCTGCCCCAGTCTTCTCCAATAAATGAGCCAATAAAGTTCCCTTTTAGCTTCAGCTATCTTGAGCTGGACGTTTATAACATTTATTCATAAGGAACCTGGCTACCACGAAAGAAGTATTCCAAGAGACTTTGGATGAAGGATGGTGGGCATCCAGCTTAAAGTGTAGGGGTCCACAGTCAGGAAAAAGCTGTCTTGGAGCGAAACTTCCATTCTGATGTTCTCTTGTTTCTATTGATTTCTTGCATTTTGAACATCATTTTATCTTAGAGCATTTTATAGCCTCCCATTGTGTTTACAAAGGAACTCTTGTAACGTAGTGGTTGTGAGTCAGGCTGCTAACCTCAAGGTCAGCAGGTTGAAACTACCAGCCATTCTAGGGAGGACGATGAGGGTTTCTGCTCCTGTAAAGTTTTACAAGCTCAGAAACCCTATACAGGGTTGCTATGAGTTGAAACTGATTCCATGGCATACTACCACCATCACCATTGTATTTATAAGGGGCTCTGGTAGAGTAGTGGTTATGAATTGGGCTGCTAACTTCAAAGTCAGCAGTTCAAAACTACCAGCTGTTCTGCGGGAGAAAGAGGAGGCTTTCTGCTCCTGTAAAGATTTACAGCCTTGGATACTCTGTACAGAGTCGCTATGAGTCAGAACCGACGCCATGGCGCATAACCATCACCACCACCACCACCACCAACTGGTAGCATAGTCGGTTAAGAGTCAGGCTGCTAACTGCAAGGTCAGCAGTTTGAAACAACCAGTTGATCCACAGGAGAAAGATGAGGCTTTCTGCTCCCGTAAAGATGTGCAGCCTCAGAAACCTTACACAGGGTCAGTATGAGTCTAAACTATAAGCACCTGTAATTCCGAACAGAATAAAAATTAATTTAAAAACCACATGCTAACCCTAATACAAAACCAAGGAAGTCTAGTCTTTAATATATTATTGTTCTATTTTGCAGACAAGGAAGCTGAGGTTCAGCCAGGGATAAATAATTTACACAAGGTCAAATTACTGATAAGTGGAGGAGCCATCATTAGAACCCATGTCAGTCTGACTTCTAATATTTAACCATCACCAGGAAATGGCGTAAGAAGATTGAACATGCTCCTTACAACTGAAAATCATCTTTGGGGTATTCTGTACAGTCATAGACACACGAGGTTGACCTCGGCCAGCCAGTTCAATCCAGTCCAGTCCAGTTAGTCCTGGTGAACAATCTATGCAAGATAAGGACAGGCCACCTGTCTGCATGCAAGATTGTAAGCCTCCAAGGTTGAAGGAAAAAAGGAGGAGGTGATGGGTTGATTTTCTGATTTCTGCTGCTACCACCTTGTGGGCCTCAGGGGATGTTAAGCCTTTGGTGACAGTCTAGCTCCAACCTGAACAAATGATCCTGCCCTATATGTCCCATAGCAGATCCAAAGTGAGACCAGGTGATCTTTAGTAAATGCTGGAGATAGGCTTGACTTTAGAGGCAATGAAAAGCATTTGGGAGGAGGCAGGTGGAAATCACTGCTCTGAACCAAAGTTTTCTCATCTGTACAATGTGGATAAGAGCACTCAGATTTCAGGATCTTAATCGGATTGGAAATGGACAAGTAAGATACCTGTGCAGCGTTGGCCTCCTGATGCCTGTGGGGCTGGATCCTAGGGGCTAGAAAGGAGATGGTGGCCAGGGCACTGCCATACTGGAATCCGAAGCTCATCCCCTTCACTTGTCTAAGTTCACCTTTGAAGGACTAACTTCTTTGAATCATGTCTAGACATTACTTGGATCAGTTCTTGCCTCTAAGTACTACTGCCTGCTGTTTTTAGTGGAGAGACCATGAATGGCTGCATCCTCCCCAGCCCTGGGATGGAGGCCTTGAGCTGCAGGCAGGGTGGCATTTATTGTCCATCTGTCCCCACTGCTAGCCTTGTGGCTGCCTTGCAGTCGGCACTCAAGAAATAGAATCAAGGACGGGAAGTAGAATGTCAATGCTGAAAGAAATCTCGGAGGGCATCCAATCCAGTAATTTTCAATTTATTTTAACCTCAAAACCCTTTCTTCAAAGGGAAAGTTGATGCAGAGGCCCAGTCTATATATAGACTAAATCTGACCTGTTCTGACCTCCCCTGCCGGCCCCACCCTTCTCCAGCCTCCTCTGTGGAACCCTTACAACCGTTGGTAATTAAATTTGGAGCCTATTAATCAGATCTCAGGAGTCCTGGGGTGGCACTGTGGGTTAATGTGCTGGCCTTCAAAGCTGCTTTAACTGCAAGGTCAGCGGTTCAAGCTCACCAGCTGCTCCTTGGAAACCCTATACAGGGTCGCTATGGGTCGGAACTGACTCAACGGCACTTAACAACAACAACAATCAGATCTCAACTTCTCACTGTACAGATGGGAAAACTAAGGCTCAAGAAGGGGGAGTGGACCGTGATGTACTTGAAGTTACATAGGAGCGGTGTTGGGTTTGCAACGAGGCCTTGTAACTACTGGTCTCTGGTGGTACAAATGGTCTGCATTTAATAAACATTGGTGGTTGGAATGCCCCCCCCCCCCAATGGCACCATGGAAAAAAGGCCTGGTGATCTGCTTGTGTAAAGAGTACAAACAAGAAAACGCACTTTCGCAGTTCTACCGTAGAACACACGGGCTCCAGAGCAACAGGTTTGGGTAGCCTTCAGGCCTTCCTGCCAAGGTGTCTCTGGGTAGACTCCAACCTCTGTTTTTGGTTAACAGTAAGAGTGTGAACCATTTATACTTCCAGGGACTCTGTGTAAGGTGCTCCAAACAAGGAAGCCAGTGAGTTTGATTATCCATTTTCATCAGAGCTACCATAATCCCCAAGCCCCAAATCAGGACACCTGGTCTGGCAAGGGCCCATGTACAAAGCAGAAAGCAGAATTTGGAAATGTGACTAGTACCACTTTAGAGGCCCTAATGTCAGCATCCACAGAGGGAGTGAGGGATAAGCAATGTCGGATTCCCTAGTCAGAAAGGTAAACATGGGCTGACTTGTGCTTACTTATTAATCTGTAGTGAACAATTTCACACTGCTTCACCATATCAGAGATTCTACTTCTAGATCTGGCTGCCATCTGTCTCTCTCCCAACCCCACAGCCCCTTCCCACAGAATCAAAGCCTCTTTGCAAATTTCTAATCCTGACAGGGAAAAAGTACCCAGTGAGGACAAGTTAGTCCATGGGTTTCACTATGGGTTTTACAGATGTGAACCTGTTCACTACAAATTAGTAAGCACCATAGACAAGCCTAGGCTTACATTGCTTATTGGGTATGCCATCCCTGGGTGTGCGTATGTCAGGGAGATGCCAGATATTTTTGATGCCTTAGATTTTTAATCAGACACCACTCAGAATCTTTGTTTTTATAATTTCCTTCCTTAACACGAATTTGGGGATTTATAGCTCTGTCGTCAAGCAAACAGCATGAGGTCTAATTTTCATAGGATCCAGAGCTGATTCAAAGCTTGTGATGGTTTCTTTGTGACACTTGCCTTGTCCCTTTTCTAGGGAGCAGAGCTGCGCAGGGGTCTAGCTTCCTTAATGGCAAGACCGGAAGTTCGTTGAGAGCAGGGAAGGAGCCTTACTTATCTTTATTTCTCGATCCCCTCTGGTGCCCAGTGCAGCCCTAAGAATGAGACAGGGCTTAACCAGGGCTTGTTGAATTGAATTATTGAGTAGGCAGACTTGCAATGGGAAATAAACAGACAAAAGCCCCAGCCCCGTATGGCTCAGTGCTGTTCACCATGCCACCTGCAGACTCACTCTGATGGGTGGGGACGGGAGCTTCCAGACACAGACAAAGACAGAAGGTTGTGCCACGTGATAAGCTTTGTGCAGAGTGTCTCACTGACCCCGTGCCCCACCTGCATCCCTGTCCCTGCATCCCCATCAGCTCACAGACTAGGGCCCCAGTGGAGAGCTGGGGTTGGTTCCAGATGCACCCACCTGTCTGTCACCACCAGAGGGGTCTGTCTGTGCCAGAGCTATTGTGACTCCTCTCCACCCTACCCCCTCATGGTCCTGGAAGCAGGCTGCTACCCTCTGACCCCTTGATCAGGTTAAATCAGTGTCTATGGAAGCAGTAACTACTATGATCTCAGTCATTGCCTCTGACTCCTTATTGGTCCTGTATTTCTGAAAGCTTGCTATGAAAAGACTGACCTAGAGACTTTCCCACATGGAGGTCTTGTCACTGGTTTTCTTGGGGAGTGGAGGTTGGTTTCTTTGGTTTTCTCTCTGGGTGCAGCATTTGAGACACTCCGCTAGTATGGGTTCAGATCCTGTTTGTTTGCTGAAATGATGAAGGAAGGAAGGCTGGATTGAAGGAATAGCTAAATTGTCTTGGCTCAAATAATTTCTCAAGTTTGTTATTCTTTGGAGCGTTGAGATGCAGCCTGCAAAGGCCTGATTTCAAAGCAATCCTAAAACCAGAGAGAGAGAGAGAGAGAGAGAGAGAGAGAGAGAGAGCCAGAAACCAAAAACAGAAGACCCCAGCACTCCTTTCCTTTCTGTCCTCCCATCTCTCTCTCTCAATCTCTCTCTCAATCTCTCTCTCTCTCTCTCTCTCACACACACACGCACACATACACACATGTTCCCTAGGAACAAATGATTTCCCTGTGGTACTCAAAGCGTGGTCCCTGGGCCAGCAGCATCAGCATCATCTGAGAATGTGCAGATCTCAATCTTGGACTCCACCTACATTTGCATTTGGCAAGATTTCAGGAAATTTGTTTGTAATGAGTGGTTAAGAAGTCCTGGGATAGATGACAAGGAATCTTGTCTATTCCTTGAAGAGGGTGGTCAGATTTCTTCCACATTGTGAGGAAGACATAGGCAAAGGCTTTAAGTCAAGGGCCTCCGAGTGGAGAGAGGAAAGCATCTTGGGAGTTTTCCAACCCATTGCTGTTGAGTTAATGCTGACTCACATGGAGCCTATAGGACAAGGTAGAACTTCCTCGTGGAGTTTCCAAGACTGTGATGTTTACAGAAGTAGCCTGCAGCATCCTTCTTCTGTGGAGTAGCTGGTGGGTTACAACTCCTGACCTTTGGCTAGCAGAGGACTGCTTTAACCACAGTGCCACCAAAGCTCCTAAATTTTTATATAAACCAAACCATTGCCATTGAGTTGATCCCAATGCAACTGAGATTTCATATTTTTATGGGGACAGACAACTTCATCTTTCACCCAAGGAGCAGTTGGTGAGATTGAAACATCCGACCTTGTTGTTAGCAGCCCAACACCTATTTCATATCTTCTTATTGTCCATGAAAGCACTGCCATCAAGTCAGTCCCAACTCATAGACACTCTGTATTAGGTTTCTGAGGCTGTCTGTCAATCTTTACAGAAGCAAAAACCTCCTCTTTCTTTTATGGAGGGATGGGTGGATTTGAACTGCTGACCTTGTGGTTCACAGCCCAGTATGTAACCCACTATGCTACCAGGGCTTCTAGTGTCATAATGCTGTTATTGTTGTGTGCATAGTGACCCTGTACAGGGTTTCCAAGGCTGCAAATCTTTATGGAAGCAGAAAGCCTCATCTTTCTCCCACAGAATAATAGCTACTGTTTATTGAGCATTTACTAGGTGCTGGGCACTTAACGTTCACGGTCTCATTTTATCTTCACAAGAACTCCACAAGGAAGACACTACTATCCTTACGCCCATTTCAGAGATGAGACAGTTCAGGCTCAAGGTGAAGAAATGGTTTGCCAAGATCACACGATGAGATTTGAGTTCTGACTTCCATTCTGGCTTCCCCTTGTTCTAGGACATTGGTCAAACTACTTTGATCTCCAAGCCAGGCTGCTCCCTTCCTTCAAACCACAGAGAACAATGTCCAGGGCCTCCCAGGGAGAGGAATAGCAAACATACAAGTCTGCACGATCTTTTGGAGCACAGATGTCCTATTTCCAATAGAACCATTTAACTGATAAACACGGGAAGCGATGTCAAGATGGCAATAAATTGCCTTGCTATCAAGCTAGGTCTTTGTGTAATATTCAAAAGAAACTTATTAAAGGAATTTTTCTTTAAAGTATATTTGACCCAGACATTTCCATGTCATCTTAGGGAGCGATTCCAGTTCGAAAACTTGTGTGAAGCTTGAATTATTAACACACACGTGAAATATGATTGATATTGCATACTGCCTTAAAACATTTTGGGGATGGGGGAGGATTGAATATATCTCTTGGGGATTTGACCAGGGATTTAGGTGTGTGTATGATAAACCCAGAGAAGGCTA
The DNA here is from genome assembly GCF_000296735.1 of Chrysochloris asiatica. Taxonomy (NCBI): domain Eukaryota; kingdom Metazoa; phylum Chordata; class Mammalia; order Afrosoricida; family Chrysochloridae; genus Chrysochloris; species Chrysochloris asiatica. The sequence goes on along the minus strand of NW_006408525.1, from coordinate 3,314,218 downwards.
AGGTGTGTGTGCATATGTGTGTCTGTCTGTCATTGTAAAGCATGCATTATAAAACTAAGCACTTGATTGGAACTCCAGCATTGTTCAGATGACCCATATAGATTGTAAAGAAACATTTTCACAGCAAACACACAAACCATGATCCCCACTGTGTCCCTCTTTAAGCAGTTTTGTTAAATAGCTAGTTGAACAGCATCTCCCCGACTGCTATGAATTCACTAGGGAGTTCTCTTTCTATAGGGAATTTCACCTGATGACCGCACACCGCTTGGGAACCGTCCTTTAGTTTAGTCCCTTGAGACCTTTGTGGGAGTTGAGTAGAAACCCCCAGTAGATTTCTCCTGCCTCAGAGTTATGACGGCGGCTCCACAGAAACTAGACTTGGTAAAACCAGAGTCCCGGCTAGGGCCTTCCAGGAGAGATGCTTTAGGGCTGTCCACTGACTCCTGCTGCCAGGTAGCTGGCATCCAAGGGAATGGGCCTGAGAATGCGCTGCTGTGGCTCCTGCCATCATGCACACTCTCTGCTCCAGTCAGTGCACATCCTACTGACAGTGCAAACTGCAATCAGAAAACATTACAAGTCTTTGGGAGTGTTTCTAGTGTTACTCCTAATGGATTGATGAGAACATGGAGACACAAGAGTTTAAATGACTGAGTCAAGGTTCACAGATATGAAGACAGGCTCAAACCCAGAATTCTGTGGTCAGGGTCCACATGTGTATCCACCATGATGGTTTTTGTTGTTGTAAAGTGCCCTCGAGTTGGTTGTGCCTTAAAGCGACCCTGTATAGGGTTTCTGAGGAGTGGCTGATGGGTTTGAATGGCTAACCTCATGGCTCAAACTGACCTTGCAGTCCAGCGCATTAACCCACAGCACCACACCATGATGATAGTTCTGTATAAAAAGTACACTATATTTGGACTTGTGGTGTGGCTCTGTAGGATCAGCACTGGACTGTGAACCACAGGTCAGCAGTTCAAATCCACCAGTCATTCCTCAGGACAAAGATGAGACTGTCTATTCCTACGGTCTCAGAAACCCTATATAAGGTCACTATGCATCAGCAACAACTTGACGGCAATGGGTGTGTGGGGTTCATATATGTGGAATCCTTAGGCGGTACAAACATTTAATAGAGTTGGATGCTCACCAAAATGTTGATGTGGCACTGTGGGTTAATGTGCAGGACTGCAAAGTCGCTTCAAGCTGTAAGGTCCGTGGTTCAAGCTCACCAGTCACTCCTTGGACTTGACAGCATTTCATAGCGAACAATAACAGAGGCATCTCAGAAGAAAAGACTGGCAATCTACTTCCAAGAAATTCAGCATTGAAAATCTTAAGAAGTATAGTTCAACTCGGACGCACATGGGGTCACCAAGAGTCAGGGCCAACTTGATGGCATCTGCTTTGGTTCATTGATATATGCATTTAATAAACACCTCCGGTCATCTCCCTTTCATTCAATGCCTGATGCCGGAGTTGGAATAGCTGTCTTTCTTTCCCCTTCAACCAATCGGCTTCTAGCTATGCAGAGCAGCCAGTAGGGTGACTGGTACATAGTAGATGGTCAACAATGCTGCCTGCCTTTTCCATTTACAGACTCTAATTTAAGGAGTCAGTGTATTCCTTTAAATTATGCTCCAAAGAGAATCTTGAGAATGTAAACTGGGCAGTATTATTGGAGTCATCTGTTTAACCATGCATAACCATGCCAGCCTAAACCACTATAATGTGTAAGGGAAGGAAGTACAAGGGCTTATTGGGTACTATGGGATGAACAGTGTGGTGGATAAGCAGCAGACTGTCAGAGGTGAGGACTAAGCTGGTGAGGCTGAGGAAACACCTCACCCACAGCTCCAGGCTGCCATGTATAGACCTGCAGGGGACACTCTTCTTCCTGGCCACCCTGGGACATGACCAGAGCAGTCATCTCACTTAACTCTAATAAAAGTAGTTGTGCCCGGCTACTAACCAAAATGCTGGATGTTCAATTCTATCCACGGTGCCTCAGAAGAAAGACTTGGTGAACTACTTCCCAAAACTCAGATATTGACAACCGCATTGCACATTTTTCTACTCTGACACACATGGGGCACTGTGAGTCTGAATTTACTTTATGACAACTGGTTTTATTAAGAGCAGAAGTATGTGTTGCTGGAAAGTGAGGAAAACAAGGACAAGTAGTAACTGCTTTGAGGTAAGTGTACCACGGAGGGAATTTTAAACTGGGCCTCTTTGGTAGGTAGAGATTTCAGCCAGTGGAAAATAGGGAGAGGGAAAGAGCAGGTGGCTCATGCTTATTCATCCTTTCCTCCAATAGCATCCCTCTCTGCCAATGTTTATTCCTGAGTTTGTGGACTTTCATGGTGGCCCCTCCATGCTCCCTGACACCATGAGCTTCTCAAGAGCAGACATTCTGCCTTTCACCTTGGTACCCAGGGCCTAGCACATCATAGATGCTAACACATCTTAGGTCTTGGCACTTGGAAGGTATGGAATGAATCTAGTAACAGATGCATGAGCAAGTGAAACTGATATGGTAAGGATGCTAATGGAGGCAGGGCAACCAGTTTGTTGCTAAGAGATTCCTGGGGCATCAGTGTGAGCATGGGTAGTATGAGGACTGCTCAGCCATGGGGCAGTGGGGAGAGCCAAAATCTGAGATGCTAGCCACACGGGCGTGTGGAATCTGGGACTCTGTTCACAAACCTGACACACAGCCCGGGGCTCCGAGCCAGGTGACAAGCTCCTGCCCTGCGCCCCTGAGCCTCATTTGAAGGCTGATGATTTTTTAACAGCATTTGTTCCCCCTGAGGTCAGGATTCATCATGTACCTCTCTCCAGCAGGGAGAGAAGCAGCTGGGAGACAAACAGCTTTTATCAGATTGAAAAATTAATATGTGAAGCAAAGCCAATGCTTCCGGGCCTTCCTGGGCCTGGAGAGGCCAGAGGCCCAGTGACGTGCGATGACTGACTAGCCAACAAAGCAACAGTCCACCAGGACCAAAGGCAAGAACAACCCTGTTCTCCAGTCCCTGCTTGGAGGGGCCATCCCGAGGCCCTGACACCTGCCTTTCCTTACACGATGGAAATCAGGCCTGAGACTATGATTGACCTTCCATGCCTACATTTGTCTGTAAACGGAATTCATACAGATAGAACTGTTAGTATCGAATGTTAGCCAATTGTTTATCTTAGTATATAGTATATAGTGTACCTTCCTATGCAGAAAAAGCATTAAAAAATCACTTCCAGATATATTAAAATATCTTTAGCATAATCACACAGCAATAATACAGTAGTGCTTGTTTGCTATTATGAAACATTGGCTGTACCTCAAAGTTTTAATATAGTAGGCTTTATGGGCTTGGGGAGATGTGATATATAACTACAGGTTGTATGTGAATTGGGCATTCATAACCCAGAGACTTTACCTAAATCTCATTCACCCTAGATCTGGGTAGGATGTTACATGGGTACTGGGAGAGGCAAGGTGGTGGTGGTGGTTATATGCCATGGAGTTGGTTCCTACTCATAGCGACCCTGTATAGGGTTTCCAAGGCTGTAAGTCATTACGGGAGGAGAAAGTCTCACCTTTCTCCTGAGGAACTGCTGGTAGTTTCAAACTGCTGATCTTGAGATTAGCAGCCCAACTTGTAACCACTATGCTACCAGAACTCCTTAGGTACTGGGAGAGGCAGGGTAGACAACAGAAAAAAGCAGGACTTTGGAGGAAGACATGCCTTTACTTGACTCCTGCCTTACCGCTACATAGCTGTGCAGCCAGGGATGAATGGCTAATCTTCTCTGAGCTTCGTCTTCCTCAACCTGCCAGAAAGGGGTAGTGAGTCATTCCTTTAGAGTTACTGGGAAGATTCAAAGGGAGACCTTCAGAAGTCAAGTGCGTGGCACATAGTAGGTTCTCAAGAAATTCATCCCAAACCACACTGATTGCTGTCAAGTCCATTCAGATTCATGGCAATGCCTTGTGTGTTAGAGTAGAACTGCACTCCGTGGGTTTCAATGGCTGTGATATTTTGGACGATCACCAGGTCTTTCTTCTGCAGCACCACTGAGTTGATTTGAACCACTCATCTTTTGGTTAGTAGTCAAGCGCTTAACTGTTTGCACCACCCACAGACTCCTCTACAAATTATGGCGGTTATGAATGGTTATTAGCCTCTTGTGTATTCTAAATAGCTCAGGGACTGTTCATCTTGTTGCACCCCCTCCCTATGTGGTTCCACCCTCTGCCCCACTCATTTTTTCCTGGCCTAACCAGAGGGCTGCCTACTTCAGGACCTGGATCCACCTCTCACTGCAAGGAGGTAGTCCTCCTTAGTGGGAACGGTCCAGTCTGTCTCTTCCAGTCCTTCCAGATCCCCAGAATGACATCACTGTGGCCAAGAACACAAGCTCTGGGATCATATGGGATCTGATTGCTCCATGCCTCAGTTTCCTCATCTATACTCCTGGTAGGGTCGTTTGAAGGCCTGAGATCTGCGCTCTAGCACCATGCACCCTACTCTATGTGGACACCAACATGCCAAGAGTGTCCTCCTTTCCTCTCCAGTCAGAGAAGTAAGTGGGGCCCCGGAATCAGCAAGAGGCAGCTTGGGGATATACCACCAGTGATCCGGCCCTCAGGTTGTCAGAGGGGAGATGCAGGGTCTGCCTTTCACAGGTCCGTGGGTCTATCGGAGAAGAAGGCTGATTTCAAGTTCATAGGCCCTCTGGTGGCATCAGGAGCAGTGTGTTCCTGGATTCCTCGGCCTTATCCACCTGCGTTCTCCGTTTTTAACTCCTATCTCTGTGAAACCCTCCGCAGGCTCTCTATCCTCTTCCCAGCACTATCTCTCTTGCCTTTATCTCTCAGAAGGCTGGATGCTCCTGACTCCTGCTCCCCAGGCAAAACAGAGGACTCTTTAAAATGAGCATAACCCTCGTATTAATCCAGAGCTGCTCTCCTAGGGGCCAGAGTGCAGGGTGGGCCTTATCTCTGTCTCTTCCTCCCATGGTCCACTGGGGAAGAAGCAAGTCCAGCTTCCTCATTTGTGAGTGGGAAACTGAGGCCAAGAGGCAGCTGGGGTCTGTGCTTCTTTGCCTCGTGCCCAAGCTTTCCCCAGACCTCCTGGTGCCCAGGCCCAGGTGCCAGCTGCCCTCCCCAGCCCTGCTCAGCCCTGCAGCCTCTTCACCTCTCTACAGCGTCTACCTTCTAGCCTGTTTTAATTCCCCCATAGGCTTCAGGAAGACAACAGCTGCCTCCAGCTTTCACCCTGCCTCCAGGCAAACTGTGAATCTCTTTCCCTTCCTAGTTTGCACAGCCCCAAGTGCTTGAGAACTTTTCTCTTGATGCTTCCTCCCTTCCCCCTACTCTAGTAACATTGAAATGGGTGAATCCCACTCATTGCCCAGTGGGCTTCTTGCTACTTTAGATTGGGTTCTGAACCTGGACAGAAGGGACTTGATTTCGGGAACTTATGAAGCCAAGGTGTCTGTGCACATACAAGTGGAAATATTTTCAAGGGAAGCTCTGTCTGTAGCATCCAGAGTCTCAAAGGATCTCTGACTGCAGAGAGGTTACCAGCCTGTGCAGAGCTGGTTTCAACAGTGCCAGTGTGGATGAAGGGTCTTGCTAGCTTGTCTGGGGCCCAGGGGTATCTCTGTTTGACCATTGCATCTCTTAGACTGCTCCTGCCCCAGTGGATCTCCATCCTCTGTTTCAAACACATGACTCTGCCTTGTGTCAACTGGAGGTAGGCACACTTGAATTTTCTGGGGTGAAGTTTAACTGTTCTTCTTCCAGATGCCCTGGCACTGGCACATTTCTGAGTCCTGGGTGCTCCTCTTAAGCTTCACTCTCCTAGGTGTTACCCAAGCAGGTCCCTTGGTTTCCTCAACTGCCCTTTCCCACTCTGGGTCCACATATTGGAATCCTTCAAGGCCCAGATCCAAGGTCACCTCCTCCTCCACCAAGTCTCGCTGGGTGGGAGCTGTCGTTCTTTTGACAACCCTAAATACCAGTTACCGTCAACTCAGTTCCCACTCATAGAGGCCCCGTGTGTGCCAGAGTAGAACTGGGCTCCACATTCAGTGGATGTGTTCTTGGAAGTAGATCTCCAGAACTTTCTTCTGAGATGTCTCTGAGTGGATGAGTGGACTCGAACCTACAACTTTTCAATGAGCAGCCAAGTGTGTTAACCGTTTACACTAGCCAGAGACTCCTCTGATTACCCTTGTTTGCTGAGCCCGTGGATCACACAATAAAACGGTACCAGAAGGTTTTCTTGGCTGTAATTGTAACAGAAGCTGGAAGTCAGTCCATGTTCTGCAGTATTTCTGGCTGAGTTCAAACCACCAGTCTTTAGGTTAGCATTTGACTGCAAACTCTTTATGCCATTGGGCACTTATTTGTTCCTTTGTCTCTAGAACTCTCCAGACTTACCATGTATCAGAGGTGGATGGTCCCTGTACCCAGTAGCACTTGGTACATGGGAGGGAGCTCAGAAAACAATTGATCATTCCCGGTGAGAAAGAACTCATACTTGCATTTAGTTGTTCATTTCTTCAACATTTAGGTGCCAGGGATGGTACTGGGAACAAGATAGTAAAAGGGACCGAGTTTTTTGCCCTTAAAGGTTTTTCCTAGTCTAGTGAGGAAGGAGCTCTGGTAGCATAGTGGATACGAGTTGGGCTGCTAATCTCATGGTCAGTAGTTCAAAACTACCAGTGGTTCCGCTGGAGAAAGATGAGACTTTCTGCTCCTGTAAAGATTTACAGCTTCGGAAACCCTGTGCAGGGTCGCTATGAGTTGGAACTGACTCCACGACATACCACCACCAGTCTAGTGAGGAGAACACACATAAGAACAGGCAACCGCCATGGCGTGAGTGATCCTTGCTGTGTTGGAAGAGGGGAAGGTGTTCTGAGATCGCATCAAACTGCTATGGAGCCAATTCTGACTCCAGGGACCCTGCAGGCCAGAGTAGAACTACCCCATCGGCTTTCCAAGGCTGTAAATCTTAATGGAAGCAGACTGCATTGTCTTTCTCCTGAGGAGTGGCTAGAGGATTGGAATCACTGAGCTTTCAGTTAGCAGATAAATGCTTAACCACCAATGGGGATTCTTAGGTAGAAGAGCATTTACTGCACTTAAGGGAGCATCCACAATGAGCGTTAGCCAGGATGAGCGTTCTAATGGCCAGGTGGTATGTTCCAGAATTCAGTATATTCTAACCCAGTGGAAGCAAAGGCATAAAGCAGGGGAGAGAAGAGAAGAGAAGAGGTAAGATGGGACACTGGACAGCAGGCAGCACTGAGCCCTTGAAGCTCGTGAGAATCATTTTTCAAGAGCTTGGACTTTATCACAAGGGCAAACAAGGGGGAGTTGTTCTCTCTGTGTAACAAATCCTTCTTCCCCTGGCCCCCTGAAGAACAAACCAAGCGGGGTAAACAAGCATTTATTGTGCCCACAGGCTCTGTGGGTTAGGAGTCAGGCCAGGGCATACAAGGGATGGTGTCTTTCTTCCCACAGTGTTGGGCTCACCTGGAAAACTCAAGGTCGGGGCCTGGGATCTGGCTATCAACTGAGAGTCTCAGTTCCTCTCCATGTGGACTAATCACCTAAACTACCTGGCAGGGGGACTTGAGTCTGGACCTTGGTTCTTCTGCATGACCTTGGGTCTACGCATGTCTAGGACTTCCCTACACTACGCTGTTGTTTGTCCTGTAAATGGCGGCTAACATAAGGGGCGGGGGGGCTTCAAAAAGTTCATGGGGAAAATGCCATTATCTTTTCATTCCATTTTCTATGAACTTTTTGAAGCCTCCTCATAATCACCTCTGCTGGGAAGCCCTCCCTGATTTCTCTGGGTTGGGCTAACCATTCCTTCCCTGTGTCTGGAGTCCTTTGTTTCCTTCACAGTCTCTCCCACTAGCCTGGAAGTTCCTTGAGGGGAGGGACAGCATTTTATTCTTATCTGATCCCTCACTGCCTGGGATACAGAAGATGCTTGATAGATGTTTGTGGAATCACCAACACGAGAAGGCTGGGCACGTGTGTCGTGGCATTCGCTCTATGCGTTCCCTTTGTTGATGTTACCCTTTCAGCGTTACATTCTATGTGCTTCCTTTCTAAGATCATTTGGGTCAGATATTTTCATACCTATTATGTGGTTTCCTTCCTTACTATGTGCTCCCACTCCTGCCTCTTTCAAATGATCCCCCACAAAGCAGGTAGATGAACTGCCTCCAGGTTAAAGTAGATCATGTCCCTCCCCAGCTCAAATCTCCCAGTGGCTCCCCATTACAAGTAAAACCCACTTTACCCGTCTGCATCTTCAAGAGCCTACAAGATGTCCCTAACCTTTCCTCTAGACTCATCTCCTACCCATGCCCTCCACACTCTAGCTGCACAGGCTTCTCCCTGCCTCAGGACCTCACATCTGCTGTTGCTTCTGTCTGGAACACTCTCCCTTCTTCTCAGGGCTGTGCCAGCTCCTCTCTATCCCTGAGACCTCAGCCCAAACACCAGTCCCCCAGACTTTCCCTGAACTCCTAGCTTATGTGGTGTCCCAACCCGGACCCTCTCTGCCAGAACCCGTGTAGTTTCTTCATAGCTGTTATTATCAGAAACAACTTTGACCTCAATAGCTTCCTTTACCCAACTGTGAGTTTGTACCAGGCATTGTGCTTGCTATATAGAGCGTTTAGAACAAGACCTGATATATAAATGTTTGTAGAATGAATGGATAAAGACCCATTGTACAGATGAGGAAAGTCTGGCATTAGCTGCTCACCAGCTGAGGAGTCTGTAATTGAGGCTTCCAACTCTGCTCACCCTTCCTTTGTTAGGGGTCCCTTCCCTCCCTTCCCACCCGCCCCCTGCTGCTCTGTGCAATCCCAGAAGCACTCATTCCTCTCCCTGACAACCTGGTTTGGGAAGGGTTGACTGAGCTGGAGAATGCAGCCAGCCAGCCACAGAAGTGTTCCAAACAGCCAGAGAGATTCTGGTCCAGGGGGAGAATTAAACTCCCAGCTTTGGGGGGAGGTGAGAAACAAGCAGTTGTCTCAGCCAGCGTGGAGCGGGAGGGAGGTTCCTCTCCTGGGGTTATTGATGGATCAGGTGCAGAACTGCACATTATGCTCTGTGCATGGGCTCTGGGGGCCGCGTGTTCGGAGCGGCTGGGCCCCAGGAGGAAAGAAGCTTGCTAAGGAGTGGTTGGCTGGCTGGCTCATTTTGCTCCCACCCCAGGATTTATGGTGCTGCCCTTGAGCGGGAGTCTCTGGCAGAGATATATCGGCCTGCTTATCTGCCGGGAGTGGGCCCTCCCCAGGAATCTAAGCAGCTCCTCAGGCAGCCATGGTGCCAGTGCCCAGGCAGTAGGAGATCTACAGCCCTCTCTCCAGGCAGGCCGGCATTCTTCTACTGTCCTGTCCAATAGGGCCAACAGCCACTTAGACCAGAGAGAAAAGACTCAGCCTGCTTGGTCCCTATACAATAATAACGTCTGCCGGCTAAGAAGGACGATGCTTCCCAGCTCTCCTACCAAGCTCCTTGGGGGACTGCTGAGTGGCGGGACTTTACAAAACATTAACTGGCCCTGTGGTCCTCCCCACTCCCAACAGTCCATCATGGACAGACCAGACAGAGAACCCCACTCTCTGGAAGTGGGGGGTGGGCATCACATGTGTTTAGGGCCACTTCTGAATGCCACAGGCTCATCTCCCTGAATGCCCGCCACAGTCTTGAAGGAGTGAGGGTTCACAGCTCTCTTCTGCAGATGCAGAAACTGAGGATTGGAGAGGAGGCAGGGAATCCATGTAAGAACTCCGCTCTTGTTCACCGCTAGAAAAAGGACACTATGGTTGGTAAAGATCAATAGAAATGAAGGGGAAGCCTTCCAAGAGCTGGAGGGACTCATAGCAGCAACAATGAACTCCAACACCGCAATGTTTCTTTCTGTTGTACATCAGGTCGCTGTGAGTCAGACAGTGGTAACTCAACAATTAACATTAAGTGCATCGTTTTTGTTAATTAACTTTTACACCCGTCCTAGGAGGTGCGCACTGTTACTGCTTCTTAGCGATCAGGAGCCCTCACCTCAGTGTGAAGACAGTAAGGGGATGGGCTATAGGCAGGGCTCTGTAGGGAGCCCCCCTTCTTTGCACCAGGCAGGCTATATTCTCTGCATATATCTTGTCATCACAGCAAGTTTAGAAGGTAGGTAGGCATGACTGTTCCAATTTGTTGTTGTTGTTAAGTGCCGTCGAGTCAATTCCGACCCATAGCGACCCTGTATAGGGTTTCCAAGGAGCAGCTGGTGAGCTTGAACCACTGACTTCGCAGTTCAAACGACTTTGCAGTCTGACACATTAGCCCACAGCACCACACCAGGACTCCGATTTAACTAATGACAAACTGGGTCTCAGGCAGATTTGCTCACAATGAGGGCAGAGCCAAAGTCCCCCTTCTTTCTGTATCTCACCCCCAGCCTCTTGGGCCAAGATGCTTTTTGGGGACCACACACAGAGAGAGAAAAAGCCCCTGGCTGTTGAGTCTATTTTGACTCATGGCAAATCCATGTGTTCCAGAACAAAACTGCTTTGTAGAGATTTTATTTATTTATATATTTTTTGCCTCCATATTTAAAGAAGTCAAACTTTTCTTCTGCTATGCTGCTGCTTGGGTGTGGATCACCAATTCACTCACTTCCTTCCACTGATTCTGACTCATATTGACTCTGAACTGGGTTTCCAAGGCTGTACACCTCTTCAGGAGAAGAAAGCTTCACTTTCTCCCACTGGTCGATTTGAACTTTATAAGTTGACACCTTTTGTGTCAACCAGGAACCTAGAAAGGACCTGGAGTTGCTTTCTGGTTCAGTGTTAGAGATTGGTTTGAGATGCCATGATAGTCTTAATTTACAGAAGATCCAAGCACCTTTCCCTGCACAGTGTCTTGGAGATGATTTCCCTGCTCCTTCTCAGTTGGCGTCTGCCCGACTGTCTCCTCCCTCCTACAAGGCTGCGCCAGCCCTGGGAGACTTTCAGTAAAGGCACTTTGATCGCAGAAGCCCTGGGGAGCCAAAGCGAGTGGGGAAGAGAGAGAGCCAGCCAGTACGCTAGAGATTTACATCCAAAACCAGATCAGAGATTTCCATTCTCTGGCCATGTGGGGACTTGTACCTGTCAGATAAGAGACAGGAGAGGCCAGGGGCAGGCCTGCTGTCAGGAGAGGTAATTAGGATGTTGGGCAGCCCCCCATGCTCTGGTTGTCACCTCCTTGACATAGTCATCACCTTTCCATGGAGCACCAACCCTTCCCCTTGCCCCCACCACCCGGACTGGGCTCCTCTCCCTCTGCTCATTAAAGCCAGAATGTACCCGAGTCAGAGGTACCTTAGGATATCATTGCATGCCTCTCCTTCAGAGCTTGAGAATAGGGTCTGGGAACCCGGGCTTTCTGGGCAGTGTTATTTCCAGGATAGCAAAGGAAACATGGAGAAATAGCTCATAGCATACGCATTGGAGTCAGACACAGTTCACATCTGAATCCATTCTGCCGGCTGTGTGACTTAGGACAAGTCTTAACCTCTCTGTTTTCTCATTGGACATATGCAGATTAGGACTGATGTTAGGTAGACCTTAATGAGATGTGTAGCTAGTAAGAGTTCAACAATGCTTACTGTTCTTATAATCACTGCCATTGTTTTTGGGTGCCATGCTCCAAGCAGAGCAGGGAAGGAAAGGTGATACTGGGTGGGTGGAGGGGAGACAAGGAGGCGGAGTTCTGTTTAAGGGTCTGGCCTCGGTGATGCTGAGCTCCTAGGAGACCGGGTACTTGACATAAGTAATTTAATTTAATTCCCCCAACCACTACCAACAGTTGAGTGGCATTATCCCCGTTTTACAGATTAAATAAGAAAAGGTTAAGCATCTTGTTCATGTACCCAATAGGGGAGAGGCACAGCAGGATTTGAACCCTGGCCTTTTTGATTCTTTCTACACGGTCAGTGGTGCCTCAGATTGTTCTTACTTTCTAGGGGCACCTGTTCTTGCAGGGAGAAGGCTGACTCAGGTAAGAACCTTCTGAGAGGTTAACCACCTCCACCTGGCCTGCATGGGGTCTCCAGCTCTGGGGCCCCTGTTGGGCTAAGCTGTGTCCAGCTTCACCCAACAGAGGGAGCCAGTGTTCAGTTCTCTGGCCTCCAGAGCTGCCCACCTCATCCTCCTTGTTTCCATGGAGACAGGTGAGTTGATGAGGTTGTGCTCTCCTTTCTTCCTCTCTACCTGCAGGTTCTGTGGATGTTCTTCACTTAAGTTGACTTTGTGGTTTTGACTTGGTAATAACACAAAATCAAAATGTCATAGCAAACGACTTTCATTTGTATGGTGCTCTGTGCCCTGTTTCACGGCAAAGTAACTCTATTTAGTTTACAAGTGCAGTTTTTCTCTGTGGCTTCTGCAGTTCTGCATCCCTCCGCCCCCCCCCCCCCCACAGCAACCCCACACCTTCACTCTATCCTTTCATCCTCTCCCCCCAATGCCTTGACTCACAGTCTCCAATGAGGGGTCTAAAACCAAGGACTCCCCCTCACATGTGGCTGTTAGGAGATGGAGGTCCAGGGAAAGGTTGGACAGGGGGTGGGTGGTAGCTGACACCCAGATGTGGGACTGGATCCCAGGATGGCAGGACATGGGGGTGAACAACTGTCTCCTGGTATTAGAGTGAGTAGAGGCCTGTGGGCCACACCAGAGCTACAACTCAGGTCTGCAATGCCTCAGCTCCCTACCCAACATCAGGGCAAAGTGAGGTGCCCTCTTCTGTGTCCTTCCCCAGACTGTCTTTTATCCTTTTCTCTTTATTTTAAAAAATATCATTTGAAATTTTTTATTGTGATAAATTACACAGAACATAAACAACCATTTTAACCATTTTTAAGTCGACAATTCCATGACGTTGAGCACATTCACAGTGCTGTGCAAACATTGTTGTTGTTGTTGAGTGCCTTGTGTTGGCTCCCACCCATAGCAACCCTGTATAGAGTTTCCAAGGAGCGGCTGGTGAGCTTGAACTGCTGACCTTGTGGTTCAAACTGACTTTGCAGTCCAGCACATTAATCCACAGACCACACCATTTCCAGAATACTTTCACCCACCCTAAAGAAGCTCTGTAACCAATAGACAATAACTCTCTACCTCCTCCCTGCCCTCCAGCCCCTGGAAACTGCAGTCTACTTTCTGTCTTTTCAGAGTGCCCTTTTGTGATCCAAGCTCTCACCCCTAAATTTTCAATCCCCCTCTCCCCAACCTAAACATTCCTATAGGATCCTTGCGATCATTGGAGGTTCTTAATAACCTGACTATATAAAATGGCTGGGGCTACATCCTCTAATAAAGTATTGGCTGCTTGGTGGCACAAAAAGTTTGTGGCTACTAACCTGAAGGTTGGTAGTTCAAACCCACCCAAGGGCTCCACGGAAGAATGGTCTGGTAATCTGCCTTTGTAAAGATTACAGCTCAGAAAGTCCTAGGGAACCGTTCTACTCTGTAACACGGGGGATCTACATGATTCAGAATCGACTCACGGCAATGGGTTTTTGGTTTTTGTTTAGTGAAGTATTCTCACATTTTCAGAACTGCTGGGGTTGATAGAAGATAGGACCAGCCTCAAGCAGTATTTCCCTGGAGTTCTGGAGACCCATGGGGTGAGCCTGGGCCCTATATCCATCTAGCTGCACTCTTCTCACTTCCACCCCTCAGGATTCTAATGTTCTTTGCAAGCCTTAGGTGAGGGGTTTCATAATCATAGCCGGAGAAAGGCGTAATAATGTAGATGGAGCCATGAGGGTGTGCCTAGGATGTGATTGGGGTGACTTCTCATCTGGGAGACAGTGGACTCTACTGAAAATCTTGGAGCCAAGAGTGATCACTAAGTCTATGCCTGGTGGGTTCATCAGGGTGATGAGCCCACCATGGATACACTTAGCAACCACTCTCTGCTCCCATGGATACAGGAGAAGTCCTGAGAACAGACTGGAAGTGCTTGGGAGTCTTGGGGCCGGGATGGGCCCTTTTCAAAGGACCCTGACTCCACCTCCACCCTCCCTCATACCTGCTTGCTGACCTGGAGTCTCCAGCCTGGGATGGAGATGAGGGACATGTGGAGTGAGCCCTGAGCTGGGAAGCGGAGCCATGTACTGAGTCATCCCTGCATCACCGGGGCCTCAGGACTTGACCAACTTCCATGTCTGGGTCACCTTGGGCCCCACTCTGGATAGGCTTCTGTGTGTCCATGCTCTGTCCAAGGTGTGGGGCTCAGTGTGGACTGTGGTCACAGATTTTGTTTGACTGGAGTAGACAGACTGTCTGTCTGGCCCTGGATGTGGGCATTGCACATCTAGCAATGCAACCAGTTATAGCAGGTTCAGCAAGGAGGTCTCAATAGTAGAGGGTACAGGATTCAGGTAGAGTGAAAGGAGCTGTGAGCTAAAAAAAACAAAAACAAAAACAAAACTGAGATTCTACCTGTGACCTCCATCCTGTGTCCTGACACAAGGTTCAACTTCCACACACGACCCCTCCTCCCCTTGGACCTCTCCATTCCCACTCCCCAAGCACACCTCATGGATGATGGCACTTCCTGAGCCACCTAGCTCTTTCACAGCTAGAAGCTCTTGTCCTCCTTAGGACAACCAGGTAAGGGAGCAGGACTTGTTCTCTCCATTTTACAGATGTGAAAATGGGGGGCGATCTAGGTCAAGTGACTTGCCCAAGGTCATACCAGTGAGCAAGGTACAGAGGTGAGGCTAGAATCAAGGGTTCTTGACTTCGAGTCCACAGCTTCTTACGTTTCAAAACACAGAGGGCCTTTTCTAGTCTGCCCTGGGTACTTTCAGGACTGTGAGACTCGGGTCTGGTGCTGAGGACTGCACTGGCACCTGGTCAGTATCCTGGAAATGTTTGCTGAGCTCTACTCTGGTTTCCTCCACCCTCCCACTGCTGGTCTGGAGTTCACGGAGGCAAAGGATGCTGTTAAATCCCCCCTCCCCTCTCCCTCTTCTACCCCTTGGAGGCACTGACATCGCAAGGTTCCATGCCTATCCCCACCAACCTCTGACCATCCTCCTCACTTGCCCCCTCCTCTGCCCCTCACTTTTTGAACACTCTTCTTTCTTCCCTCTTGTTTCTTCTAGAAGCTCCTTAGCCTTTTGCTATGGTTCCTAACTTCTTCTCCAGGTCTTCCTGTTCCTGAGGCTTCTCTTCTGAACCACAGCAACGAGTTCTAAGTTACCAGTATCCAAGAGGGTGGTACGCCACACCGTCAGACCATGCTGACCTGCTCTGTGAGATTCTTCCAACATGAAGGCTGCTTGGTGGAACAGAAGGATCCCAGGCTGCAACAGAGCTCCTAACACATTTGTCGTCATTGTTGTGAAGTGCCATCGAGTCCGTTCCAACTCACAGTGACCCTGTATAGGGTTTCCAAGGAACGGCTGGTGAGTTTGAACCACCAACCTTGCGATTTAAACCAACCTTGAGGTCGAGTGCTTATCCTATGGTGCCACACTCTAGGTAGCCCTGAATAGTGGATAAGGCTGTATTCTCTGGAACAAGCCTGTTTACACTTTAATTGTGTTTGCTTCTATTAACTGCAGACGAGGAGTTCTGGTGTGGCGCTGTGGGCTGATGCATCAGACTGCAAAGTCGTTTGAACTGCAAGGTCGGCAGTTCAAGCTCACCAGCCGCTCCTTGGAAACCCTATACAGGGTTGGAATCGACTCAATGGCACTTAACAGCAACAAGAAGATAGACTAGGAAAACAGGCCTGGCCATTTACTTACAAAAAATCAGCCCAATGAAAACAATATGGTTCACAACTCTCTAGGTTCACCATGAGTCAGGTGCTGACTAGACAGAAGCTAACAACAACTGCATGACCTGGGGCACATCACTCCCCTTCTCTGTGCCTCAGTCTCCTTATCTTTAAAATTGAATCATAGTACCTTCTCTGTAAGCTTTTGAAGGATTCAGCAAGACAATACCCAAAGGTGCTGTGAACAGCTTGTTAAACATTAGCTTTTACTATTCTTTAAGCCTTGGAGTCCTGGTGTGGCGCTGTGGGCTGATGCGTCAGACTGCAAAGTCGTTTGAACTGCAAGGTCAGAGGTTCAAGCTCACCAGCTGCTCCTTGGAAACCCTATACAGTGTTGTTATGGGTCAGAATCGACTCGACGGCACTTAACAACAACAACAATTCTTTAAGCCTTAGTTTCTCTGACTGTAAAGTAAAATGTTTTCGCTACTTATTCTCCAAGGCCCCTCTGTCTCTGACACTCAGACTTCCGGCTCTGGTCAGGCGTGCTTTGTACTTACTGCCCTCCCTTTGTGGAATTCTCAGCCCAGGGTCAAGTGCAAGATTAACAAATAAATGGATAAATAAATAAATAAAGCCTTTCATTTGTGCAGTGCTGGATAGTTATCAAAGTGCTTCCTCATCCATTAATTATCTCAGTCGAGTCTCGGGCAGGCCTTGCAAAGTAAGCAGCCCAGGGTTTATTACCGACATTTTCAGATGAGGAGAGAGCTTCAGAGAATCAAAGTGACTCGCTCAAGGTCACGCAGCTCTTTGATGACTAAAGGAGTCAGGATAAGAATGAGGTAAAACAAAGGCAGGAAGGGAAAGGGTCAGGTGTGGCAGAAAGTAGAAATAAGGAATGTGGGAGAGAGAGAAAGAGAGACACCGGAAAGCCCACCTCAGAGCCCTACCACCTGTGTTAGGATTCATTAAATATCTGACTTCTGGGGATTTTCCTTTCCCCTACTGAGACTGGGTTAGTGATTGGGACTTAGTTCTAGGGGATGCCTTTGACTGGAATGTAGCAAAATCCTAGGTTGCATTAATAAAGGTATGATGCTCGGAAGAAAGGAGGTGCTAATCCTCTCTGTGCAGTCCTACTTTGAGATGGACTTTGACAAACTGGAGGTGAGTGATGAAGAGGCTCAACATAGCTACAGTGATCAAAACAGTCTACTCTGGCTTTAATAATAGACAAACCAATGTCATATAACTGAGAGTCGAGAAATAAGCATACACATCTATGGCTAAGTGTTTGTATGACAAGGGTGCTAAGTCCATTTGGTGTGGAAAGAAGAATCTCTTCACTAAATGGTGCTGGGAAAATTGAATTTCCACCTGCAGAAGAGTGAGACTGGATCTGTGCTTCTCAGCATCCACAAAAACAAATTCACAATGAATTAAGACCTCAATATACACACTAAAACCGTAAAATTCTTAAAAGAAGAAAGAGAATCAGCACTGCCAGACCTAAGTTTTAACAATGATTTCTCTAATATAATAACAAAAGCACAAATAGCAAAAGACAAAATAAAGAAACTGGGAAAATTGAAAAGCTTTGTCCATCAAAAGACTTCACCAAAAAATTAAAAAGGTAAACTAGCAACTGGGAGAATGTTTTTGGAAATCATGCACTGGAAAAGACTCTAATACCCCACATATGTATAAAATGTTGAACTTAACAATAAAAAGACAAATACCCGACTCATAAAATGGGCAAAGGACTTGAATTTCACAAAAGAGTACATTCAAATGACCAGTGAAAAGATGCTCCTTGTCATCAGCCGTCAGAAAGATATAAATCAAAACCTACAATTACTATTTCACTCCCACTCTGGTAGCGTAGTGGTTACGAATCGGGCTGCGAACCTTAAGGTCAGCGGTTCGAAACTACCAGCTGCCCTGCGGGAGAAAGATGAGGCTTTCTACTCCCGTAAAGATTTACACCCTCGGAAACCCTGTACAGGGTCGCTATGGGTCGGACCCGACTCAACGGCACTTAACAACAACAACAACAACAGAATGGCTCTGGTAGTGGAGTGGTTACGAATCGGGCTGCTAACCTCAAGGTCAGCAGTTCGAAACTACCAGCTGTTCCCATAAAGATTTGCAGCCTCGGAAACCCTGTACAGGTCACTATGAGTTGGTACCGATTCCATGGTACTTAACAACAACAACAACAACAGAATGGCTAAGACAAAACAACAACAACAACAACAAAACCCAGAAAATAACCAAAGCTGGTAAGAGTGTGGGGAAATTGGAAGCCTTACCCATTGCCGGTAGAAATGCAAAAAAAGCCATTGTGGGAAGTAGTGTGGCAGATCATCAAAAACTAAAAATGGAACAACCATATGACCTAGCAGTTACACTCTTAGGTAAATATCCACAGGACTTGAAAGGAGACACTCAAAAAGAGACGTATACGCCAATATCCACTGCAGCACGGTTCACAATAGCCAAAAGGTGGAAACAACCTACATGCCCACCCACAGGTGAATGGATAAACAAAATGTGATGCATACTTACAACGGTGAAATCTTGATACACGCTACAGAATGGATGGAGTGAAGACAAAGCGAAGTGAAATACGCCAACCACAATAGGAAAATGTTATATGCACATGACCTCACTTACATTTTAATAAAAGAAGAAGAAAATGCAACATATAGAGACTGAAGTTTATTAGTGTTTAGTAGGAGGCCTCCTGTGGCAGAGTCCTTGCATGGTGCTGTGGGTTAATGCGCCGGACTGCGTAGTTGGTTTGAACCGCACCATTTGAAGTTCAAATTCACCAGCCGCTCTTTGGAAAACCTATACAAGGTTGCTATGGGAACTGACTTGATGGCACTTAACAACAACAACAACAACAAAAGTTGTTGGTTATACGTGGGCTGCTAACTGCAAAATCAGCAGTTCTAATTCATCAGGTGTTCTGCGGAAGAAAGATGAGGCTTTCCGCTCCTGTAAAGATTTACAGCCTTGGAAACCCTATACAAGGGCAATTATGAGTTCAAATCAACTCCATGGTATACCACCACAAGGGGGGACCTGGTCTGACATATAGGATAAGCATTGGACTGTTACTTGCAAGGTTGGCTGTTCAAACCCACCAACCACTCTTTGGAAACCCTGTGCAGAGTTTTCCAAAACTGACTTAATGGCACACAACAACAAGGGGTGGGAGGAAGATGGATAGGGGAGGTTAACAGTGATGGAAATCTCATGGAGTATGAGTTGCCAGGCTGACTGTTGTAATTACCATCTGTAAATTGTACCTGTAGAAAGTTGAATTGACAAAGTTGTGACATAAAAATATTTGTAACAATGACATACATAAAAGAATAGCTGCTGAGGCTGCTCCTATACACCCCAGCATCTCATGGGACTTTATTTCTTGGTTTGGAGGTTTAGGAGCATGGTTTCATGGGACATCCCAATTAATTTAATGTTTTGTGCTTCTGTTTAACTTCCTAGAAGCAGCCATCCAGGGTACAACAATTGTTCTCTAGTCAGCTGAAACAACAGAAAAAAAAGGAGAGTCCAAAACAGGAGAAAGATATAGAGTGTGTGGTCAATTGCCTCCAACAACAGCTGCCTTCTTTGCCATGAGACCATTAGTGGAGAGTGCCCGACTGAAGATTTTGATCCAAGAGTCCATAGTAGAATCCTGATTAAAAGGGGGGAAATGCAGAACAGAATATCAAATTCTCATGGACCCCAGACGCCCATGAAAGCTCGATAAATCTCTGAACCTATTGCCCTTAGACAATCTTTGAACCTTAAATCAAAAATACTCCCTGAAGATTCAAAACCAAACAATAGCTTAGCTTAACTGGTAAAGAATGTCTGCCTTGAGCATTGTGTTTCTTTAAGAGCTATCTCTATAGGATCAGATTGATACCAGCCACTTGAAAGATTAGAGAGGAACCTTAGCAGCCAGTGAGCTTATGTCAATTGAGGAAAGAGCAGCTCAGAAACGGAGAGTGAGAATGGTCACAGATTTTGTAGTGACATCAATGTCACTAAACGGTACACGTAGAAACTGTTGAATTGGTGTATGTTTTGATGTGTATATCTCAACAACACAATAAATAAAATGATGCATATATTTGTATATAAAGGGTCTGAACCATGAGCCATCTGAACTGGATTAGGAGAAGGAAAAGCTATGGAGTGCCTATGCTGTCTTCTCAATCAGCAAGAACCTGGACCAAGGGCCAGAAACAGGACAGATGGGTGGGAATTGTTGCTTTGTGTTAAGTGCCACTGAGTCGGTTCCGAGTCACAGCGACCCTGTATAACCCCCCTTGGTTTTCAGGACAGCATAGGCCCAGGTCTTAGACTCAGCAAACAGGTGTCCGGTGGGAGGGCGTGCTGGGGAGGAGAGCTGTAGATCTGGGGGGAAGTAAGAAGACACGTCCACCCTACTGGGTCTCTCTGGGTCTAGACCTCAATGTAGGACCTGCCACCCTCAGCCTCGGTGCTCATTCCCAGATGGAACGAAAGCAAGGCGATTATCTGGGTGTCTGGGAATCCTGAACATCTCCTTGGAGGCCACACCGACTGGTGGTAGGAATGGATCTTTAAGAAAGTGAGAATGAGAGGCTTTAAAAACCCATCTTGTCAGCGGTAATCCTCTCCTGCTAGGCTCTCTCTCCGCCGGGGTCCAGGCTGCATCACTGGGAGATAATTTACCTCTAAGAGGCTTTACGGCTCCTGCTACCGTCTACGGGGCTGGAACACAGGTGCCTGCTGCTTAACTTGGCGCTCTGTGGTGTCCCTGTCACCCTGCCCTCCACTTCTTCTAGGCGAGTAGCCTCCACACAGGTCAGTTTGTTTGTGATGATGTTTTTGTCTCTCTGCCTCTCTCCTTCCTGTTCCCACACCCCTGCCATAGCGCACCATTGCGCACACCCCTTCCCTATCCTCCTTCCCTGGCTCCAGCCTCATGGCACATAAGGCAGGAGAGGGTATTTGAATTATGATATGGAAAAGAACATGGAAAGTACCATGAACTGCCAGAAAAACAAACAAATTTTGGAAGAAGTCGAGCCAGAATGGTCCTTGGAAGGAAGGATGGCAAGACTTTTGTCAAGATTTTGTCTCATGTATTTCGTACATGTTATAGGAGGGACCAGGACATCATGCTTAGTCAGTGAAAGAGAGGAAGACCCTCAGTGAGATGGATTGACACCGTGGCTGAAACATACACCCAAAATACTTCACCCTGGCTGAAAAACTCACCCAAATATAGCAATGATTGTGGGGACAGTGCAGGACTGGACAGTGTTTCTTTCTGGCACAGTGGGTTAATGTGCTGGACTGCAAAATCGATTTGAACCCTATGAGCTGAAACTGACTCAATGGCACATAACAACAAATTCCCATTGCCTCTAATTTCCTTTTGTGTGTGTGTCCTAACTTGTATCCACTCAACCTTTAAGACTCAGCTCAAACATCTTTGTGAATCCTTCTTACTCCTCCCTCACCCCACTGTCAGTTTGGTTACTTCCTGTCCATGTCCCAAGGGAGGGATCTTGTCTGCATTATATATAGCACCGACTGCTCAGTGTGGCAGGCTGTCCATCTACTCCCCATCTCTCCCACTCAGCTAGGAGCTCCTCAAGGACAGGGACTATTCCTATCTATTCCTCTCTCCATCTCCAGCTCCCAACACACCCACAGGATGATGCTCCAGGGTCCTTGTCCCCCTCCACATCTCAACCCTAATGCCCCCTCTCAGTAAGCCTTCCCTGGCCACCCATTTCCGGACGATTCTCTGTTATTATCTATTATAGCATGTTGTTTGTTTTCTTCATGGAAAATCATGATCTGTAATTTAAATACAAATGTATTAGTGACGTATTTGCTTTGTCTCCCCCTCCAGAATATAAGCCCCAATGACTTTGTCTCCCCCTCCAGAATATAAGCCCCAGTGACTTTGTCTTGTTCAATGTTGATCTCCAATACCCAGAAGAGGCTCTGGCACCTAATGTACACTCAGTAAAGTAAATGAATGACTACAGTGCCTACGGGGTACCTATTGCGTTGCCAGGCCAATATCCATCTCCTCACAGTTTTTATCCTCTGAGGAACCATCTCCTCTTGTCACACAGTTCATGTCCTTGAATGTCCTCTTCTGGAGTTACAGAGCCTGTCCCACAACCTTGGGATGGCCTACTCTGTGACCAGGAATGGGCAGGTGCCCAAGCTGTTCCAGGAAGACCCAATCCTGGGACATTTGCATCCACCAATTAGGGAGGTGGGAGAGCTCTCTTTCCCCTGGCAGAATGCTAACATGGTAGGGTGTAAGCCTGTTCTGCTGGTGGGAAAGTCTTTCTGGGAATGATGCCCACAAGAGGGAAGCTGTGCCAAAAGCTGGATTCCTGACAACATTGTGTGAGCACCTGGATCCAGATGTGCCTGAAGCTATTCCTAGACTTTCCAGCTGCATGAGCCAATACATTAATTTTTCTGTTTAAGCGGATTTGAATTGTAGTTCATTCTTACACCTGGAAAATTCCTCATTAATACAGATTGGAAAAGAGTCTAAAATCATCTTTTAGTCTCATTTACTATCTAATAGGCCTGGCATGTAGTAGGTACTTAATAAATGTTTTGAATGAAGAAATGCCTATAAGTCCTTTAAGGGGATGAATAGTAGTATCTAAGTCACTTAAAAATCTTTTCCTTTTTATATACAGACAAATGCCCACTACATATTACATATGCAACTAATGTTGTTGATCCTGTTGTTGTTGTTAAGGGCCATTGTATTGGTTTCTGTTCATAACAACCCTGTATAGGGTTTTCTAGGAGCAGCTGATGGGTTTGAACTACTTGCAGTCCAGTGCTGATTCTAGAGCACCACACCACGAGTTCTGTTGTTGTTGTTGTTAGGTGCCATTGAGTCAGTACCAACTCATAGAGACCCTATGCAGAACAGAACGAAACACTGCCCGGTCCTGGGCCAACCTCACAGTTGTTGCCACACTTAAACCCATTGATGCTGCCACTTTGCTAATCCCTCTCGCTGGGGGTCTTCTTCTTTTTCTCTGACCCTCCACCTTACCCAGCATGATATCCTTCTCCAGCAACTGGTTCCTCCTGAAAATATGTTCAAAGTGTAAGAGATGAAGTTTGGCCATCCTGGCCTTCAGGAGCACTCTGGCTGCACTTCTTTCAACACAGATCTGTTGGTTCTTTTGGCAGTCCATGGCATTTTCGATATTCTCCTCCAACTCCATAACTCAAATTCATCAATCCTTCTACGGTCTTCCTTATTCACTGTCCAGCTTTCACATGCATATGAGGTTATTGAGAATACCATGGCTTGGATCGGGCGCACCTTAGTCCTCAAACTGACGTCTTTGCTCATCAACACTTTAAAAAGGTCTTGTGCAGCAGATTTGCCTAATGCCATACATCATTTGATTTCTTGACTGCTGCTTCTATGAGTGTTGATGGTTGATCCAAGAAGAATAAAGTCCTTGACAACTTCAATCCTTTCTCCTTTGATAATAATGTTGTTTATTGGTCCAGTGGTGAGGATTTTTGTTTTCTTTACATTGAGATGCAATCCATACCAAAGACTGTGGTCTTTGATCTTCATCAGTAAGTATTTTAAGTCTTCTTCACTTTCAGCAAGCCAGGAGTCCTAGTTGAATGAAATTAATTCCTCTGAGTTTTCTTTGTCTCTTATCAACTCCCTATGCATACCTCTGCCTCTCACTCGGTCCTTATGGCTTCCAAGTCCCCATTCTCACTTGCTCCTTCCAGTTAGAAATTGCAGTGAATTACATTTTATCATCTAGAATAGGTTCATATCCTGAGTCCCAAAATAACCTGGGGAAAAAAGTGAATACAATAAGTAAAATCATAGGAGTACTGTGTACTTGTATACAGAGGCTAATGATGTTAGTTCCTGGTAGTTCCTGACTACCGATGGGATTCCATATCAATGACTCTGCTGTAGGTTGGCTCTAACATAAGTTAAATACACACACACACACACATATATATATATATATATATATATATATATACATATACATATACGGTGGGGAGTTTTAGTTTTCAGTTTTTTTAACTTTTTTTATCAGTATCTTTATCTGGCGTTGTTTTGAACAGTAAATCATAAAGTTGAACATCTAGTGGCGGGCAACTGAGAATGGTGACATCAGCAAATTGGCACTGCTGGTGGCACTGTGGGCTCAGCTGCTAGTCAAAAGGTCAGCAGTTCGAACCCACCAGCTGCTCTATGGAGAGAAAGATGAGGCGTCTGCATCTATTAAGATTCACAGCTTCAGAAACCCTGTGGAGCAATTCTCTGTCCTTCAGGATTGCTGTGAGTCAGAATCAACTCAAAGGCAGTGGGTTTGGTATTGGTTGTTGTTGTTATGAAGTGCCGTTGAGTCGATTCTGACCCATAGTAACACTGTATAGGGTTTCCGAGGAGCAGCTGGTGAGCTTGAACCACCGACCTTGCAATTCTAACGGCTTTGCAGTCTGGTGCATTAACCCACAGCGCCACACCATGACTCCAACAAAAAAGGACAGTCACAAGTGTGGTTCTTGGCCACTCCAATTCATTGTTGTTAGTCGGAGACTGCCTGTACCACCTTCCTTGTTACTTATCAAGCTGTTGAGTTTCACATTACACTTGAGAGAGGGGCAGAAAGAAGACCTAGAAAAGTTTCCCTTTTCATTACCTTGGGAAGCAGGTACAATGGAGGGGATTCTCTTGTCTCTCTAGGGTTTTCCCAGTGTTGGAAGCTGACCGGTCATTACTAAGAAAACTTTGTACACTAGAAAAAAATTCAAAACTACACAAAAGTAGAGACAATGATATAAGGATCTACCATCTAGCCATCATCCAACTTCCATAGACTCTTGGCCAAGTTTACTTCTATACCTACCTGTTTTCTCCTTACTCCCTCCAATTATTTTAAAGCATATCATTTTATATGGAAACATTTTAATATACATTTCTAGGCGATGAAAAACTCTTTGGCAACATTATCAAACTGTGGCAGATTGCTACAGCATATAGATACTCTTAAGTCCCCTCTCCACACACACACACACACACACACACACACACTGCATTGGCTTTGGGCTTGATGGTGTGACTCATTTTGGCAAGTGGGACAGTAGCAAATATAGTGATAGTCAGAGGCTCACTGGGGTCTTCCTTCCCCTGCTGATTGTTGCAAACCCTTAAGACACCAGATGCATAGAAGTTCAGGCTAGCCTTGTCCAGCATGAGACACCACATGGAGCAGATCATATGAATGACCCCAGCCAACAATGTGTGGGACAGAATGAGTCTCCCAGCTGAAGCCTGCCCCCACTGAAGAGCCACAGAATCATGAGCAAACATAAGAACTGCTGATTGACACTTTTAGACTTGGGGTTTAAGTAGGTAATTAATGCACATACCCAAGAATTAAAAATGATTCCTTCCTTTCATTAAATCAGAGTTCAAATTTCATTGACTGTTTTATTAACTTTTTTTGTTTGTTTGTTTTCTTGTTGTGTTTAATAATCAGGATCCAATAAGGTTTACATGACAGATTGACATGTCTCTTAAATCTCCTTAATCTATAGTTTCTGCCTCTAAATTTTTTTTTTCCTCTTGGAATTAATTTTTTGAAGAAACTGGGTCCTTTGCCCTACGTTGTTGTTGTTAGGTGCCATCAAGTCGGTACCAACTCATAGAAATCTTATGCACAGCAGAATGAAACATTGCCCTGTCCTGGGCCAGCCTCACAATTGTTGCCACCCTTGAGCCCATTGATATTACTACTGGGCCTTTCCATCTCGCTGGGGGGTCTTCCTTTTTATCTCTGACTCTCCACCTGACCAAACATGATATCCTTCTCCAGTGACTGGTCCCTCCTGACAATATGTCTGAAGTATGAGAGATGAAGTTTGGCCATCCTGGCCTCCAGGGAACACTCTGGCTGCACTTCTTCCAACACAGATCTGTTCTATAGATTTTCACAAATCTGATTTTGCTGTAGGCTCTAATGTCATTTCATATGTTCCTCTGCCACAAACTTTCTTGAAAATAGGCAATTAGATAGATCTGGAGGCTTGATCAGATTAACAGTTGATCTCTTTTTGGAAAGACCACTAAATAGGTGGTGTTGTGTTCTTACATTAGGAAGAATACAATGTCTCATTGTCATGTGACTAGGCTTGGATGACCATTGTCCCAATTCACAAATATATGAGTTACTAATGATAGTTACCCATTCTTAGTCCAACAGCTGTGATACTTCCATAGAGAGAAAGTTTCTCTCAGAAAGTATTTGGTTACTCACTGGTACCATTTGTGTCAAGACGCCATTGGATCAAGTTGATTGTGACTCATAGCGACTTTATAATACCAAGTAGAGCTGCTCCAGTGGGTTGCCAAGGCTGTAAATCTCTCTCATGGGGAGAGGCTGCTGGTTTCCAACTGCTAACCAAAGGGTTCCAACTGCTTAACTGCTGTGCCACCAGAGCTCCTTTTATACAGGAAAAGCAGGATAAATAATTTCTTTTTTCCCCTTTAATTGACTAGGTTTTAAAATAATCACTGGTTCCCTAGCACCCTCCAAAGATAACCAATGAAGTTGATTTTACTTTTTTGAGTAATCATGGATTTAAATATTTCTGTTGTTTTAGAAAATACACTATAGTTATTTTCCTTATTGATACTAAAATTGTACCTTCTTTGGTCAGTGGGAGCCTATTCAAATTGGCTCCTGAGTAATTTTCCCACAGTCCCAGTAATCTTTGATAGTGACTGATAACTTGCTTATTTCTGGTGCAAAGATATTCCAGGCTTGTCTTGTTCTTTTCCTGTTCTGGTCTGAGAAATTAGCCATTTCTCCAAGGATGCTTGGTCCCTTATGACAGCAATTCATATAATGTCTCATAGGTTAACTATGATGGAAAATCCTTTGCTTGGCTTTTTTCATTCGGGAAAAAAAAAAAAGGCCCAAAGTTTTCTAAAAGGTCAAGGAGCTCAGCACAGATAGATGGCTTTTTCTAAAGTAAATTTGAATAATTTTATCAGGTAAAAGTATATCTTTCTTGTGTTTGCAAAAAGAAACAGTTGGAAGAAATCAAACTGTAGTGGACCACTTTATTCCATAACAAAGAAGAAATCTTGCCTTTATAAAAGTATGAACAAAAGAGTGTGATTTCAGAGCTGGTGGGCTGTATATATTGGAGATCCAAAGATATGGAGGCAGGTGTGGAGGTTCAAGTCCTGTTTGAGATCCTTGGATCTAAGTCATAGAACGTAACCCATCAACCCGGGGAGGTTAGTGCCATGTACTGAGGACAGCATGTCCAAGTCAGAATCCTGTTTCTATTACTAATAACTGGCAGTTAGCTCTCCTTAGCTCCTGTTTCTCATCTGAGGAAAAGAGATAGCCTAACTACTTCAGAACACATTTTGAGGATTAAATGAGATGGTCTGATAGGGGCAGCAACAACTGCCTGGGTGATTTTCTTTTGCTTTCTCTACTCTTGAGATTCTCTCCTGCATTCAGACTATTTTCATTTGGTCAGAAAGCTCTCTCACAGCTGTGGGACGGCATATGGGAATGAATACTCCATATTTAAGTCTGACAGAGAATATTCCTACATATGTATTTGTATGTGTTGTAAATATATCCAGGTATTAGTAGATCATATGGAGTCCTGATGAGGTGCTCTAGGATAAGCACTGGACTGCAAGGTCAGTTTGAACTGCAAGGCTGGTAGTTCAAACTCACCAGCCTCTCCTCAGAAACCCTATACAGGGTTGCAATGAGTAGGAAATGACTTGAAGGCACTTAACAACAACAAAATAGACCATATAGGGGACAAAGTTATTCGAACTTCTTAGCTATAACCTACACCTTTCAGGACTAAGTCTTATGTTGAGGTCTCAGGCCCATAGTCTGGGGAGACATCTGGGTCAACTGGTATAACACAGTCTGCAAAGACAATGTCTGTATCCTACATTGGTAAATAATGACTGAGGTCTTAAAAACCTGCCAGTGGTCATCTAAGATACAGCTATTGGTTTCTTCCCATCTGGAGCAAAGAAGAGTGAAGAAAATCGAAAACTCAAAGAAATGAATCATAGCCTCGAATACCCAGAGACCAGGAGAACTAGATGGTGTCCAGCTTCCACCACTGACCACTCTGATCGAGATCACAATAGAAAGTTCTGGGCAGAGTGGGAGAAAAATGTGGAGCAAAATTCAAAAAGACCAGGCTTATTAACATGAGAGATACTGATGGAACCATTGAGATTGTGGCCCTTAGACACCCTTCAACCTGGAACTGACTCCACTTGTGAGGATCGTTTTTCAACTAAACCGTAGACAGGCCTGTAAAGGAAACAATAATACCTATGAGGAATGTGCACTTCAGAACAACCCACCATATGGCACCCCAACATTTGCCCCCAAACAAAGCTCAGAAGGCAGGAAGGAGCAAGAACAACAGGAAGATGGAAATGGGGAATCCAGGAGGAAACGGGAAGAGAGCAATTACATTTGAGGGGATCGCAACAAATGTCACTAAACAAAATGTGTAGTATAAATTGTTGACTGAGAAACGAATTTGCTCTGTAAACGTCACCCAAACCACAATACAATGCTAAAACAAAAACCCCCAAACCAGAAACAAACCCTGTTAAGTGCCATGGAGTCAGTTCCAACTCATAGCAACTCTCTGTATAATACAACCAAACACTGCCCAGTTCTGAACCATCCTCACAATCATTGTTATGTTTGATCCTACTGGAATCCATTTCATTGAGGGTCTTATTCATTGAGGGTCTTATGCTAAAACTGAACCTCTGCTTTATTTTCCAAGCATGATGTCCTTATCTCTTAATTACATGTCCAAATTAGGTGAGACAAAGTTTCATCATCCTCTGTGAATGAATGAATGAATGAATGAACAAATTTAATAAGCTCAACGACCCTATGAAACAAATACTATTATTTGTTCCAGTTTTACAGGCGTAAGTAAAGGTATGACCCATCTTAACCAGCGATGTTCTCAAGATCACAGGCTAGTAAGTAGAAAGATGGGATTGGCTGGTAACTGGGCATCAATGGGTGGGTGAGTCTTCCCACCTCTCTACCTTTTCCTCCTCCCCTGCCAAAGTATTCCATGGGTGGGGTGCCCTTTCTCTTCTGGAGGATTCTGCCCTGCTTCCCTGTCTGCCTCTGTGCCCTGGAATTTAGGCAGGGCACAGAAGGACAGTTAATGGTTCCTCTCAACTTCATACCTAAGTAACCAGCAACGTGCATGCTATCTCCCAGGCTGACCACCAAAGACTAAGTGTCTCAAAGATGTTGAAAGAGAGAGAAGGCAGCCTTGAGCATTCTTTGCTCCTACTGAAAATGTTTCCATCTCCATCCCAGACACCTGAGATGGAGGGAAAAGAGAGGAGTCTGAAGCAGGAAACTTGACTGGGCTGGTTCAGTGGTGTCATTCTTACAGGCCAGGTGAAAAGCGTGTGTCTGCAAGGCTATATCAAACCATTTGCGTTCATTTTCTTTCTTTCTTTCTTTGTTTTTTGCTTTCCTTTAAAAAAAATTACATTTAGAAAAGTCTACTCTTAGTAATGTACAATTTCTACGAATTTGGACCATTGCCACCAAGCAATATAGTTCTGTCTTGCCCCAAATTTCCGTGTTGTTGTTTTGGAACCCTGGAAACCCCTCATCTGTTTTCCATTCCTAAAGTTTTTTCTTTTCCAAAATGTCATAAATGGAATCATATCTAATAGAGCCTTTGGGGACAGTGTTCTCTCACTTAACTAGCTGCATTTAAGATTCATCCCTGCTGATGTATATTTCAATAGTTTGTTACTATTTATTGCACCAGGGGTGGGTGGGAGCCCACAGCTCTGCACCCGAGACCCCGCCGCAGCCCTCTTTCCCATTTCTCCTGGATTAATTCAGGCAGCAGCAGGTTCCAAGCCCCTGCCTGCTTCAGACCTGTCATCTCTTGCATAGACTTCTGCAGACACTTGGAAACTGCCACTCTGTTCAGCTCTATATTGCACCCAACACGTGGCCTCATCCAACAAGAATCCCTCAAACTGACCACATCTTGCCCCTACTCCAAATTCCCCAGTGGCTTCCTCTGTGAACTTCCAACATCCTTCATAAACTCCCAAGGCCCTTCATGAACTTTCAAAGTTCTTTCTTAGGTCTTTGGTCCTTCTTGAACCTCAGAGGTCCTTCCTTAGGTACTGAAGTCATCCATGAACTCTCAGAGTCCTTCATGAATTCTTGAGCATCTCCATGAGTCCCTGAGGTCCTTCATGAACTCCTCAGGCCCTTCGTGAGTTTTTGAAGTCCTTTCCAAAGTTCTTGAGGTCCTTCATGAACTCCAGAGGTCCTTCATAAACTCCTGTGATCATCTGTGATCTGCTGGAGTCCTTCATGAACTCTCAAGTTCCTCCATGAATCTCGAGGTCTTTCATGAACTCTTGGAGTCCTTCATGAACTCTTGAGTTCCT
>NW_006408525.1:3260722-3283657 GCF_000296735.1 Chrysochloris asiatica | reverse complement strand
AGCCCCTTGTGAGTTTTCACAGTCCTTCCCAATGTCCATCAGCCTGGGCTCTCCTACCATGCTGAGCTGTGCCTATCTCCCCACCCCACCCACTCTGGCTGCCTCATGCCCTAACGCTTCTGCCCTGCTCAGGACTGACCAAGGCATGGAATGTCCCAGGCTGGTGATTTGTTTCCTGGGAAGTCAGTCATTTGGCACATCTTTAAATGAGTAGTATAATTATTTGCTCAGTGTTTATATGTAGGGGAGGTGGGCGTTGGAAGTAGTGGAGGCAGGGCAGTGCATTGGGCTCGGGTGGGTGGCCTCCCCTTCTCCTCTTCACCTAGCAGACCACTGTGCAGCTCTACTCTGCTTTCCTTGACCACCTGCACTTGCCCCCACCTCTGCTTCTTATGTGGTGTTCATTTGTATTTTTCACCAAAGGTTGGTTTGAACCATAAGGTCTGGGGTTCAGACCCACTGGCTGCTCCTCAGAAACCCTATACAGGGTCACTATGAGTTGGAACCACCGACTCAATGACACTTAACCACCACCACCACCACAACAGGTATTCCACTGAACTCCTGGTGTGGTGCTGTAGGATAAGCACCGAACTTCTAACCGAAAGGTTGGTGATTCAAACCCATTAGTCACTTCTGGGAAAACCTATAGAGAGCCACTGTGAATTGGAATCCACCCGATAGCACACAACAACAGCCTTCTGCTGTATGTATGCTCCACAGGTTGTCTACTCGTTCACTTACTGCAGGACATTTAAATTGCTTCCAGTTTTTTGGTGATCATGAATATAAATCTTCACGTATGGGTTTTTGTGTGAGCAAAAATCCTCATTGATTTTTGGAGTGGGAGTGCTGGATCAAGTGATTGCTTGCCAGATTGTTGTATCATTTTGTATTCTTACCGGCAGTGCATGTGAGTTTCAACTTCACCAGCACTTTGTACTGTCATTAAAAAGTATTTTTTTGTCATTTGAATAAGTGTATTGGTATGGTGTTGTAGGATAAGCACTGGGCTGGTAACCCCAGGATCAGGAGTTCAAACCCACCAGCCACGCCTTGGAAACTCTACACAGGGCTGCTATGAGTTGTAACTAACTGATACTTAGCACCAATAATAGGTGTGTGTAATGATGTCCCCATGTGTTTATTTGGCATCTTTAAATCTTTGACGAGGCCCTGGTGCTGCAGTTGTAAAAGTGCTCAGCTGCTAACTAAAAGGCTGGTGGTTTGAATCCACCAACTGCTCCTCAGGATCTGTTCTCATAAAGATTACAGTCCTGTGCTAGAGGGTTGCTTTGAGTTGGAATCTGGTCAATGGCACAAAGCAATAATAACAACATATCATCTTTGGTGAAGTGTTCAAATGCACCTATATCAAAATTCCTTCCTCAAATTAATTGTGTTAAATTGTTATGCAGCCCAAGATATTCCATTGCCCAAGGCATTTTCTAGAGAAGAGCTTTGTTCTAAGTTTGCTCAATCATGACTCTTTGCCCAGTGGAGAAAGTTGGAGGGGTTGTGGGGAGCTGTTATCCAGAACTAAGATCTTCAGCAACTGTCCTCTATTTTTATTCACTTCAAGGCTAACTAACTCAATCTTTGATATTTTTAGAATTTAAGAAAACCGAAGCCTAGAGAGGGGAAGGTTTTGCCCCACACCCTACAGCTACAAGATTTCTGAATTAGGCCAAGGACTTAAACTCTCTCCACTACAGACTTCAGGTATTGTGCACAATACTAAAAACCAACATGGTCCCCGATCCCCGGGAGGTGTCTGAGAGAAATGGAAGCAATGCAGGAAGATGCTATAAAGAGAAGACACATATTAATATGTACTTCTGGACTGAAAATACAGAAGAAACGGAGATGAAAGATAGAGTTAATTAAGCAGAACTTTTTGGAGGAAGGATATGCTGTGTAACACAGTTGTGGCTGTGAGTGGGTTCCCTCTTATATGGGCTTTTGTCTACTGAGTGTGTTCATAGCACTTGGGGCAAAGGTCATCTTCCTCATCTGGTAACATACATGAACTAGCTACAATAGGCATCCTGGTGGCACAGTGGGCTAAGTACTGGACTACTAAGGTCAGTGGTCCTACCAGCGACCTTGTGAGAGAAAAATGAGGCAATTTCCTTCTGTAAATATTTACAGCCTTGGTAACCCTAGGGAGCAGTTCTACTCGGCCCTGCTGGGGCTCTAGGAGTCAGAATGGGCTCATGGCAGGGGCTTTGGTTTTGAGTTTCTCAGTGTGATATTGATGAGTCAATGGTAACATTCTCCATCTCCATATGTGAGTCCTAGGTTCAGTTCCTGATCAGTACACCTCATGCACACTGTCAGTGGAGGTTTGCATGTTGCCATGATGCTGAAAGATTACAGTGAGCCTCCAGACCGTGATGATCTGAAAGGAAAGGTCTGAGAATCTCTTCCTGAAAAGTCAGAAAATGAAAACCCATGGATCTCAACACTCTGATGCCCAGCTGATCATGGGATTGCTGCAAGACTAGGTCACATTTCATTCCATTGAGTATGGGATCTCCAGGAGTCGCGGCCAACTCCATGACAGTTAACACAACCACCACTGTAAAGCTCAAATTGAGTTTGTGTTGGGATAGATGGGTAA
The DNA here is from genome assembly GCF_000296735.1 of Chrysochloris asiatica. Classification (NCBI taxonomy): domain Eukaryota; kingdom Metazoa; phylum Chordata; class Mammalia; order Afrosoricida; family Chrysochloridae; genus Chrysochloris; species Chrysochloris asiatica. The sequence continues at coordinate 3,281,034 of NW_006408525.1, read as the reverse complement.
TGGGGTTCGAGCTCTAGCTTTGAATGGGTTCCATCTTGTATTCTTGTAATCCTGAACACTCTTTTCTCATCGTCATCTCCTGGTCCTCAGGTAGGAAGCATCTAGTGGCCCTTCCCTTCATCCAAACTGCAGCTGCGTGTGCTTAAATCCAGAGAGCAGCCAGCTTCTCGGATTTGCTTCTCATTGAAATCAATATTTGCTGAGCAGAATGCATCTTAATTTCAGCGGCCAGTTCTCCGGGCGAGAATTGCTCTAAAACAAACCTTCAAACCCGCAGACTTAATGCGTCCTACTTCGGTTGTTTAGTAAATCTCTCTGTACAGAGAAAAATCCATTAGCTGACAGGAGTTGGGGGAGGGGTGGGAAGCAGTATGAAATCTCAGCAGCAGGGATGGGACTCAGAGCTGAGGGGACCTAAGGCAGTCCTCTGCTACGTCCCTGCACCCAGCCAAAGCTGGAAGGCACAGCCAAGGTGTCACCGATAGATGAATGGGAAGTGGAATCAGACCCCTGCTCAGGGAAGTGTTTTCTAATTGCCAACTGTCCCCTTCTAAATCTACAAGGAGGGGATCGATTTTCTCTTCAGCAGGACTGGGGGAAAGCAATCATTTACCCCAGAACACGGGCTTTAATGAATCCGTGAAACATATGAGGTCACCCTGATTACATCTTCCTTGACAGCCTGGGATGGTTCCACAGCACTCAGACGACTCAGTGAATTCGGAGGTTTTCAGAATTCACGTCCCGCCCCTGTTGCCTCTGTTCTGCTGAGTCAGGTTGTATCTCTGGTCTTTCTACCTGGACACATTATGGAGAGTCAGCGAGATTCCATGGAGATAATGCTGGCTCCACAGATACAATGACCTGAATTGCTGTCCAGCTTTGCCACCTTCTAGCTGTGTGTCTTTAGGTAAAAGACTTAACCTTTCTGAGTCTCAGTTTGCTCAAGAATCTTTATGAGACTGAATTGTTGCCAGGATTCTGGTGACATATTTAAAGTCTTTGGTGCATAGCTGATGGGCAAGACAAGGTAGCAATAATTGGCATTCTAGCGCCTTGGTGTTTGCTCTCTGCTAGAGCAGGGAAACGAACTCAGCAAATGGGAAAAGCTTCTGAAGATATGGTGGGAGAAGCTTGCCCTTTAGCTCAAAAGGTTGTACTAGAATCTTGGACCACTAGCTCCAAATTGGGACCTGACATGATTAGCTGATTTCCTAATTTTACAGATGGGACAACCAATACCCAGAAAGGGACCATATGTTGCCTGAAGTTACATAGTCAGCAGGTAACCAAAATCCAAATCCATTGCTACGGAATCAATTCCAACTCATGGCACCCTATACACAGAGGATAATTACTCCAGGACCCCAGACCCCAAGTCCCCAGGCTTTTCTACATCAATAAGTTTGAGCCCTTGTCTGCCTCTTTCTGTGGTTGGCTCAGGACACCCAGCAGGTGAAAAGCAGCAGTCTGAAAGGGGAGATGAAAGCTGAGGTGGTGTTGATAAAGGGGGAGGAGGGAGCAGGGAATAAGAGGTATTTTTACCTTGAATTATTTTTATTAAATGTCACAACGGCTTCGCAGCACTTGGGATCTGAGTAGACAAATCAATGAAAATAATTATAGCGAACATCCTGCCTTCCCACTTCCCTCCCTCCTTTCACCCCCACAGCTCCTTGGATGAACAGAGAGGCTGGCTAACTCAGCCCTGCACTCCAGCCCCCCAGGGACCCCTCTGACCTCTGCCTCCTTTCCATGTCATTTGCAGGCAGCTTGGTCTTGACTTAAGTCTCAAGTCAGAGAGAGCAGCAGCTCCAGCATCAGGAAAAGGAAGCAGAGGCCAGAGAGATCCTATAGGGATTTACAACGTTTGTTGTTGTTGTGAAGTGCCGTCGAGTTGATTCCGACCCATAGCAGCCCTGTATAGGGTTCCCAAGGAGCAGCTGGTGAGCTTGAACCACCAATCTTGCAGTTCAAATGGCTTTGCAGTCTGGCACATTAACCCGCAGCACCACATTTATTCTTAGAGCCCCCTGGCGATTTAGGAATAAATTTCTAGCAATTCTTATGTTTCTAGTAATGGAACAAAATTAATCAAAGCAGAGTTACTCTTCCATCCTTCTCTCTCTTTGTGTACCCATCCACCTGTCCATCCATCTGTCTGTCTATCTATTCATGCACTCATCCATCTACCCATATACTCATCCATCCATCCATCCATCCCTCATCCACCCACCCATCCATACATACATACATACAACCACCCACCCACCCATCCACCCATCCATCCATCCACCCATCATTCCATCCATGCTTTCAGCCATTCAGTGAGCATTTACTGATAATCTACAAGAAATGACATTTTAGTAGAAAGGCTCTGATGGTAACCCTATTCAAATTCCTCTTCTGTCATTTCAGAGCTAGCTGTGTGTGGTGGACATCATCTGTTGGCCTGCTCCAAATCCATAATCTGTGCCCCAGGAGACTGACCTGTAAGTCTCTATTACTAGCCTCTCTTGCCCTGGCCTCTGGTTGGGTTCATCCATGGAAAACACCAGCAGCAGAAGATGACAGATTCATCCCTATGGAATCTTCAATCCAAAGGCACAGCTCCTGTCAGGTAGTCCTTTCCACATAGCATTTTCCATCTTTGAATTCAAGACATCTCCCTTTCAGGTAAAGACACCTGGAGTTACCTGCCCTTGGGTACTCCCATGTCCCTTGTGACTTCCCTATACCCTGTCCATTCCTTAACAAAGATACTCTCTTATTAAACTTTTCTTGAATTATTTCAATTACAGTGTGCCACCACTGGCTACCTGTTGGGACCCAGACTCTGTGATCCTAGATAAATTAATGGATCTCTTGGAGTCTCAATTTCTCCAAAGGAAAAATAGGAGTATGAAACCTGTTTGTAGGTTTTTTATGAGGCTGAGAGATGCTAAGTGACTTGCCAAAGGTTGAACAGCTGGTTAAGAAGTAGAGATGAAAGTGGAGCTAGAAGTAACAAGGCCAAAGCTTAACCTCCTTACTTTGTTAGGATCTGGGGCTCTAGGGTGTTAGACTTGCAGCATCTGGAGTCAGTGGCAACAGAGAATCCCTTCAGTAAATGCCTGCTCTGCCCTCAGCCTCTTAGAGCCCTCCTGGCCAGGCTGGCTTTGATGTCTGGCATTCATCATTTCTGTGAGGGCTTGGGGTCAGGTAAAGGGGAGGAAGTTAGCATCCTTCTTCCTGCGGCTGCCACCAGAGTGGGCCAGCGAGGCTGAGCTGTCAATTCCATTCAATAGCAGCATTCAAGAAAAAGGATTCCCTGGTGCTGACTGATGTCAGGGAAGTGATTGTCAAAATTCCTTCTTGACTCAGCAGATGGTGGCATAAAGGGAGCTGATGTTTATTGAGTGACTCTCATATGCCAGGCACTTTACAAATGCATTCTCTCATTTAATGCCCCAGCAATATATGAGGTTGGGATTATCATCTTCATTTTTCAGGTGAGAAAATGGAGGCATAGAAAGGCTAAATGACTCATCCAAGGGCTACAAGGTAAGGGATGCAATCGGAGGACAGGTCAAATCTAGTTCTATCTGTGTGCAGAGCCTTTGTTCCTCCTACGGTGCCAGGATAAACAGAGGAGACAACACATTTTTATTTGCTTAGCCATTTAGAGTCCTTCCTGCATTTTGGGAACTTTTGTCCATTGATTATACTTCCTCTCTTTCCTGCATTTTCAGCCTTGCTCTCTTCCTTAACATAATAATATGTTTAAGTCTCTCCTGTCCTGAGATATGTGAGTGTTTAGCCTTGCTTGTCACCACTCTTTCCCTTCCTTCTTGCTGTTGTTGTTAAGTGCCGTCGAGTCAGTTCCGACCCATAGCGACCCTGGATAGGGTTTCCGAGGAGCTGCTGGTGAGCTTGAACCACCAACCTCACAGTTCAAACGGCTTTGCAGTCTGGCGCATTAACCCACAGTGCCATACTGGGACTCCTTTCCTTCCTTATCCTACTCTAATTCCCCACCTCTCAGACTTTTCTCATCTACTTCAACCTGGCTTTTGTCCCATCAAATTTTGTTGATGGGTCGAACCCACCAGCAGCTCCACTGCACTGTGAACCACAAGGTCAGCAGTTTGATCCCACCAGCTACTCCAAGGGAGAAAAATGAAACTTTCTGTTCCCACAAAGATTTACAATCTCAGAAACCCTTTACAGGGCCACTATGAGTCAGAACTGACTCAATGACACTTAGCAACAATAACAATGACTATGCACGGTTTTTGTCGTTGTTAGGTGCCATCGAGTCGACGCCGACTCTTAGTGACCCTATGCACAGCAGTAGCTTTGAACTGCTGACCTTGAGTCTCACAGCCCGATTCATAACCACTACACTACCAGAGCTCCTTACTATGCACTAGACACTGGGAGAAAACAACAAATAAGACAGAAGAAACTCCCTGCTCTCATGAAGCTTCCATTCAAGTGGGTTGGAGAAGCAGACAACAAACAAGTTCATAATGTGTCAGTGGCTGTCAGTGCTATGCAGGGAAATAACAGGCTCAGGTAGATAGGGAGTGGCTACGAGGGGGCATGCTACTAAGATGGCCAAGTAAGGCCTTTCTGAAGAGGCTAAGATTTGTGCTGAGATGCAAAATGAAGAGAGGGAGGGAGGTAGATGTGTGTGGAATGTTCCAGGCAGAGGGAACAGCAAACGCAAAGGCCCTGCAGTGGGAGTATGTTTGGTAAGGGAGCAGGGAAAGCCACGGCAGAGACAGTAGCATGAGATGAGGGTGAAGAGCGCCTGGCCATGTGGAGTCTGGCAGGCTGGGTGAGAATGTTGGCTGTTCACCTCAGTGAGGAGGGAAGGAATGGAAGAGTTTGAGCAGGTAAGTGGCTGCCCTTCTGACTGTTGTACAGAAAATAGACTGAAGAGGACAAGAGTGCAAGAGAGCCGATCTCTACATTACCTTTCGGGGCCAATTTTTTCTTGCAGTTCTAGCCTCTCACCTGATGCTCAGTTTGTCTCCTTAACCAATCCTTGATTTTGCTGTTGTTTAGTGCTATCGAGTGCGTTCTGACTCATAGCGACCCTGGATAGGGTTTCTGAGGAGCTGTTGGTGAGCTTGAACTGTCGACCATGAGGTTCAAACCAACTTTGCAGTCTAGTGCATTAAGTGAAGGCTTCAACCTTCTGAACCCATGTGACTCTGGAATCCTAAGACATTGTTTATCCAGTTGCTTCCGGACTCTTCTGAACAAGTACCTCACCCCAGTACCCCTTTACCATAGCATGACCATAGTTGAACATTCTCTTTCATAACCACTCCCATCTGCTCCTTTCCCTGTGTTCCCAGGCTCTGAGCAGCACCTTGATTTTCCAGATATATAAGATGAAGACCAGGTGCATTCTAGACCTTATCACTTCCCTTCATCACTCTTCTTCAGCTTCTCCCAAGACCAAATATTTCCTAAGTCAGTCCTTGTTCTCCACCTTTATCATCACTACTTTAGCTTGTTTGATTACTTATGTAAGTCACCAAAGCCATCTGCAATGTGCTCCCTCTAAACACATTTCCCTTCCACCTAGCTGCTACGTGGTGGGTCTATGATACACATCTGGCTACGGAAGATTCCTGTCAAAATCCTCCAACAGTCTAATTGCTTTCAGGATGCTAACTCACATTCCCTCCTCCATCCCCCACTCCAAGGTCCACTCGAAGGGCTGTGCTTGGTGGCTGGTCGGTGGTTCGAAGTCACCAGTGGTGCCAGGAAAAAAAAATGCATGATGATCTGTGTCCATAAAGACTACATCCAAGAAACCCCTGTAACGCACGGGGTCATCATGAATCCAAATGGACCCAATAGCAAGAGATAAGGTAAGTCAGACTCCTCCTCTCTCAAGGACTTCAAAACCCAGAAGCTCAATACTCATGGTTCCCAAAATGCCTCAGTATTTCTGTGTCTTGTCATTTTGCTTATGAGATTCCTTTTCCCTAGTACTCCTCCCCTGACTTTGCCTGACAACAGCTTGTTTTTTGACAAGATCTCACTCAAACTCCCAGGTGGAGTTATTAGCCCCCTCTGCCATATTTCTGTAATTCCCCTTTGCTACCTTTGTTTTTTACTGAATACCTGCCTGGGCCAGCCATTGTACATTTTCAACCACTGTGCTGTGATATTTTTATATAATTTCCAGTCCTTAAAACAACTCTGTGGGGTGGCTATTCCTCTCTTCATTTTACAGGTCAGACAATTGAAGCTTAGAGGGGTTAAGTAATTTGTCCAAGATCTTAGGGCACCCAAAAGGTGGAAACAAAATTGGAATTCAGGTCTTCAAGATCCAGACCCTCTCTGCCAGGTAGCTTCCCCCATACCTTCTGATCATGCATCATTATTCTGTTCATGTGTTTCTCTCCCCGACTATACGCTTCTCAGATAAGGGCCATGCCTTTCTTTTCCCTCTCTCCAGAGACTAGCATGGTGCTTGGCATGTTATATGAATCAACTCGTTGTTTATTGAATGTGGTACTATAGGGTAAGCACTGGCCACAGGAGTGATTTGAACTGTAAGGTCAGTGGTTCAAGCCTACCAGCCGCTCCTCAGAAACACTATACAGGGTCAATATGAGTCAGAACTGACTAGACGGCACTTAACAGCAACATGCTTCCCCTGCCCACAACCTCTCTAATTTCTCACAGCAGCCCTGATAATGGGCATTAACATTTTCCATGGTTAAGTGCTTAACTACAAACTGAAAGGTTGTAGGCTTGATTTCATCAAGAGGCAACACGGAAGAAAGGTCTGGTGATCTGCTTCTGAAAAGTCCAGCCTTTCAAACCCTATGGAGCAGTTCTAATCTGCACATATGTGATCACCATGAGTCAGAATCAACTCAATGGCAACTTTTTCCCCAGGTCAGGAATCTGAGGTCTAGAAGCATGAAAGAAAGTCCTGCAGCTGTTAAGGAAAAGAGCCTGAGCTATCGCTTTCCTGTTCCTCTAGATTTGAGAACTCTTATACTCAGGGCTTTGGCTTCAGGGCAAGGCCAGGACAGTTCCAAGAGCGACTTGCCAAAAAACAAGAAGTTCTCCAAGTGGACGAAGTAATGTTTCCAGGGTGAATAAAGCCAAGATTCTTACTGCATCCTCCCAGGGAGAGGACTTAAGAGCACAGCTGCAGATGACCTAAAAGCCCAATGTCAGTTGATCAGGGGGTTCTAATGCATGCCCACAAACCGGGAGCCACAGCACAGTACTAGGTCTGGAGAAGTTGCTGAGCTAATACCACCGGCTGGTTGGAACTTCATGGGAAATGAACTCTTTAAAAAAAAGCCAGTAAAATATGCCATTGCAAGCAGGGATTAAAAAAAAAAAAAAAAAGATCATTGCAGATGCATATTAAGTATATCTGACACTGTGTAATATATTTTCAATGCCAGGCAACTTGTTAGCTTCCTAATATGTGTATTCTGGGATGTTTGCAAATATGTTTCAGAGCTCGGCAAACAGCTCCGCAGGCAGACTGGAGGGGGAAGCTGCTCCCATTTTAAGCGGATGCTGTCTGTGCTTCCTAAAAGTCCCCTCATCTTGTAGCTCAGGCCTGGGCTGGTGGCTAAGGCATGCCATCTTACCATCATGCTTTCTAGCTAGAATGGGACAGAGATTCAATCTCTGTGTGAATAGCTCCCTATGGAAGGTGTAGCCCACCCTCAGACTGTCTTAGAACCATCTGTCAAAGGGGCCTTTATATAGCATTTAGGGAGCCCTGGTGGTTCAGTGGTTAAGCACTCGGCTACTAACTACTGGTTCGAACCTATCGGTTGCTCTTTGGGGGAACGATGTGTCAGTCTGCTTCTGTAAGATTCCAGTCTTGGAAACCCTGTAGGGTAGTTCTCTCTCCTCCAGGGTGCGTTAGGAACTGACTCAATGACAATGGGTCATTGTACTTGATTATTAACCTAAAAGTTGTTGGTTCAAACCCACCCAGAGGCACCTGGTAATCTGCTTCCTGAAAGATGGCAGCCAGAAAACCCTATGGGGCAGTTCTACTCTGTAGCATGCGGGGTCACCATGGGCGGAAATTGACTTGATGGCAATGAGTTTATTTCTATTTTATTTATCTGATTGACCATTTTACAGCAGGGAAAACTGAGGCCCAGAGACGAAAGGCACTTGCCTAAAATCATTGGTGCAAGGTGATGTCAGGAAGAGGTCTAGATCCAGGCCATCCACAGTATCCCTGGACATTCTGCTTAGAGGTCAACTTAGGGAAGTGTTCCTATTTATTTCCTTTTGCATTTTGAGAAGAAGCTAGAACCAGACCCTGGAGGAAGGAGGTGCCAACATTTATCTCTCAGACCTCAGGGCAGAATGGAAACCTCTGTCTTTGTCTCTACTCTCCCGTGTGTACTCTGCTTTCCAGAGAAATGGGCAGAAACCATGGGCCTGCTGGGATAGGAGCCTAGTGGGGCAAATGCCACCCTGACCCCTTTCTCTGGCTATTTTGCTGACTTTCTGTTTAAGGAACAGGGCCTGGGGGGACTTACTCAGATCAAAGGATATCCCCACTCAACTTGGTTTTCATCATCTGCCCACAGATCTTGCCTGGTTAACCTGGTGGGTCATTTTAATTTTCCAGAAGCTTTTCGACTTCTCTTGGATCCTTAATCAGATAAGGAGCTCTGTGTGTGTGTGTGTGTGTGTGTGTGTGTGTGTGTGTGTGTGTGTGTGTGGTGTGTTTATGCAGTGCCTGGCTCTCTTGGCTTTCTTCCCCCCTTCTCTTCCTCTCTTCTCCCTCCCTCAAGCTCTCGCTCTCCCCTCCTTCTGTCTCCAGAATCACTTCCCATCTCTTCCAGAATGCCTAATGGAAGGAGGGTATCACCTCAAAGCAGGAGCCAGTTTCCACACTTCCTGTTTCCTTGTCTTCCTCCAGTCATTTTGAAAGTGGACCTGGCATTGGGATTCAGTGCTTTCTCGGGGAAGTAGAGGGACTTCCTCTTGGCTCCCCACTAGAACGGGTGTTTTTGCTTCTCTTGCTATCTTGGTACTGGGTGCCAAGCTAGTAACTGTCTGAACCCAGTGCTGTCTGCAGTCACGAAACAGTTTCTGCCTGAGAACAGAACGTATGAAAAAGCATAATTGAATCAGGAGGAATACCGGTGGCTGGCGACACTGTGGCAATGCCCAGGGAGAGTGAACCCAATAAGACGCCTCTACCAGCTTATCTCCTAATACTTGTTGTTGGGAAGCTGTTGTCTTCCCCTCCGAGATGGTCTGCCCCATGAAGCAAGGCTGCCGGTGTGTCACCAGACTCTGCACAGAATGCTAGCTCCCTTTAGCTGCAAGGAGTCAGCACCCATCTTGTGGAGCGTCTTCTTCTCAGGCCTGGGGGCTCAGCTCAGGGCAGCAGGAGGAAGGAGGGGCAGGGTACCCAGTATTTTATTTGCAGACTCCTCCCTGGGCCCCTGGGCCCCTGGGTCTGCCATGGCCCTTGGCACATCCAACCCAACCCAATGCTTTGGAGTCAGTTCTGACTCAGGGTGCCCCCATGTGTTACAGAGTAGAACAGCTCTGTAGGCTTTCTTGGCTGTAATCTTTATGGAAGCAGATCGCCAGACATTTCTTTCACAGCGCCACTAGGTGGATTTGAGTTGCCAACCTTTTAGGTTAGTAATCAAATGCAAACCTTTTTCACCACCCAGGGACCTACCTGCTGGGCACACAGTAGGGACTTAAATGCTGTGATTCTGCATTAGCTGGTGGTGGCACTGGGCACGTCAATCGAGGTGCAGAGTTATGGATCTGGTCATGTGCTGCATGTGCTACAGTGCCCCTTCACAGTGCTGGGTGCTATGCTGAACAATTGGGTGGTTCCAGCCTGAGTCCACCTCACAGGACTGCATGCAGTGAGGACAGGGTGAGAGCAAGAGAGAATGCCGAGGCCAGTCCAGTACTGAGCAGCACCTTCCTGAGTCTCTAGCGTCGGAGATGCTCACTCTCTACCGGCCCTGGGACAACCGTCTTGCTGATCCTATTGGGTACAAATGAGGTTCTGGAGGCCCAGGGATGACTTGTCTAGGGCCTTATATCGGATCTGAAACAGAGCTAGGAGGCACAGTTTCCCTTTCTAACTGCATGCTGCCAGTGACTAGAGAGTTAAGGTCTGGGCACGAGGAATATCATGATGGTACATGGCCGTCAGGCAGAGTTGGGTACATGAACATGAAGTGCTCTAAGGATTCAGAACTAGAGCCCCACCCCCAGCATTTGTAGCCTTTAATTTTTAGTGGTCTGTTGATCAAGTTTACTGATTCAGTCATTCAAAGAATAGATCATTGTTGCTGTTGTTGTTGCTAAGTGTTGTTAAGCCAGTTCCAACTCACAGCGACCCTGTATAGGAGCTATACAACCCTGTGCAGAAGTAGAAAGCCTCATCTTTCTCCCTTGGTGCAACTGGTGGACTTGAACCATTGACTCCGTGGTCCGCAGTCCAGTGTTGATCCTACAGAAGGATGCCTTTTACACAAGGCAGGTGTGGCCCAGTGGCAGGCGTCTTGCCTTGCTTGCAGGAGACTCGGGTTTGATTCCTGGACAGCGCATCTCATGCGCAGCCACCACTCATGTGTCAGCAGAGGTGCGTGTGCTGCTAGGATGCTGAACAGGTTTCAGCAGACCTTCCTGACAAAGACAGACCAGGAAGGAAAGCCTGGCTATAGGCTTCTGAAAACCAAGTAAGGAAAAGTCTGTGAATCACAATGACCCAATCTGAAAGCCATTTATGGGGATGTCAAAGGATTCGTTTGTTTCATTGTGTATGGGGTTGCCATGAATTAGGAGGCAATCTGATGGCAGCTAACAATAAGAACGAGACAACATATGCTAAGTGTAAGAAGTTAATCAGACTGAATCCTTGCAGAAAAGGAGCTTACAGTCTAGTTGCAATGTCAGGTGGCCATTCCTGGTTCCCCACGTTGACCCTGCTTCCCTGTCCTTTTCCTTTGATGAGCCTATCAGTCCTCTAGATGCTATTCTGCCTCTCATCTCTGGTAGAGCAGCTCCTGGCCTCCTTGGACAACACTTCTTACCTGATTACCTGACCCAACCTGACAGATGGAGACTAAATGCTGGGCCAATCACATGCACAATAAAGACGTGCCCTGTTTGCACCTCTCTTTCATGATGAGTGTGCCCTTGGCTTGGATGCTGGCCCCTGTCTTTGGATAATCTTTTTCTATTGCCTTGGCTATGCCCAGAACAGGACCAACTCTGTTCCCTGGGAGAGAGAAGTCCAAGAGAGCACAGCTGATCAAGTTCTGACTATTGATCCTGGGTCTGGCCAACTCTGGGATCAAGGAACTGTTTTGCTCCTTTGTTTTGGAAGGCACTTCTGGAATAAGCTTACTTCTAAGGAGTCCTGTATCCATAGACCTTTTCCTACTGCTTGTTGCAGACAGCCTGATCCCCACCTGTCCAGATCTCAACACATTGCCTGCCTCTGCTTCCGCTGGTCTACCTGGTCCTTCTACTCTCTGATCCCAGCCATCCGTGTTCTGACCTGAAAGACTCTGACCCCAGCCAGTTGAGCCAGGCTGGGCATCTGTTTGTCTAGCATTCCAGGTCCTAGGATAATAGCAGGAAGAAAGAGATCAGTGCTAGGAGCTGAAGATACTGCTTCTCTGTCCTGCAATTGAGGCCAAGGCTTTAGTGACCTTGGTGGGTGGTCACACATTGGCTTACACCTGGATATCTCCCTGGGATAGGGGTCTGGAGTTGGGCTGGAACTCTCTGAGATGCTGGTTTGGGGGCTACATACAGAGGTGCTTGGGAGGTAATAGGCATTCCTGGTCCTATTAGCATTGACTCTTCCCAGCCCTCCGTTGCTCTGCCTCATGTTCCCTGTGCTTCCATTATCTGCGGGTGAAGTGGAAAATAACCTGGCTCTTAGGGGAATGAACGTCTCTGCTCCACTCCTTTCTCTGGCTGCTAATGGAGCCAGTAGTTGTTCCCAGCCATGTGTGGCTGCTCTGACCCTTTGAGACTGGAGGTGGGGACTGGTCAGGGGAAAGGACTTTGTTCTGTTTCCCATGGGGCAGCGCGGAGCTAACATCATGCAGGAAATGCAGAGAAACCCAGGTGGAGACGTGAACATAATAACTGCAGCTTCCATTCATTGAGTGCCTCCTGTGAGCCAGGCAATATGTGAGGCGTTCGAGAGGCATTATCTCATTTAATCCTCTCACCAGTCCTGGGAGGCAGGGAAAGATTGCCTTCATCTTCTCTTGGTAGATGTGGAAACAGCTTCAGAGAGGTTAAGTAAATTGCTCATGGTTACCCAGCTAGAAAATGCAGAGCTGGGATCTGAACTGGAGCTGCCTGGCTACAAAGTTCTTTCCTGACATCACAAGAAGGGAGGCTGCTACACAGTGCAGTCCCTCATATCTGATTCTGCTTTGAATAGGCCAGGAAAATTGCAGAACACTGCCTGCCCCCTTACTCCAGAGGGAAAGGGTTTCATGAGGCAGCCAGAGCCCAAGAATGCACCAGATTGAGGGTGCCTGGTTCACATCCAGGAGCCCTGGTGGCATTGTGGGTTAAGCAATGGGCTGTTAACTCCAAGGTCAGTGGTTCAAATCTACCAACTGCTTCTTGGAAGAAAGCTAGGTTGTAAAGACATACAGTTTTGGAGCCTTAAAGAGTCCTGATGTGGCGCTGTGGGTTAATACACCAGACTGCAAAGCCATTTGAACCGCAAGGTTGGCAGTTCAAGCTCACCAGCTACTCCTTGGAAACCCTATACAGGATCACTATGGGGCGGAACCATCTTGATGGCACTTCACAGCAACAACAACAACAAGGAGTATTTCTACTCTACACCAAGGAGTGGCTGAGAGACAAAATCAACCTGATGGTAGTGAGTCTGGTTTGGTGGGTCACAGCCTGGAAGTCAAGGCTACATCACACCAGTTCCTTTTGCCTTTTCATTATGGTTATATGATATAAATTGTGTGTCGGTATCTAACCTTGCATGGGGCTTGACCACTTACGTTGGGCTCCAGAAATCCAACTCTGGGAAGACCCAGTGATAAGCTGGGTGTAACGAGCGGGGGAAATGGGGCTGGAGAAGGGCAGTGCAAGATTCAAAGCCAGCAGGAGCCCAGAGAGAAAGGGGGCAGGGAACGGGGAGCAGACCAAGGCTGTGCACGCTGTAGAGTCACTGCACCCTGCCTCAGCAACACATGGGCTCCGGGGAGCTGCCGATACTCTGCACATTGTGGTTGCTCAGTAAGTACTGGAAACAGGGGTGGGATCCTCTCAGAGTATTTATCACACCAGCAAAGTGTACTAGAAGACTGCCCCCCACCCCAAAGATGTCCATGGGTATGCAACCTTATATGGCTAAGAGGATTCTGAAAAGGTGACTAGGTTAAGACTTGAGATGGAGAGATTGTCCTAGGTGATACAAGTGGACCAGTGTAATCACAGGGCTATTCTTAGGGAAGGAAGAAGCAGCGTCCTTATAAGGGAAAGAGAGAGGTAGGAGAGTCAGAGGGAAAAAAGTGACATCAGAAGCAGTTGAAGGGGTCCTGAGTCAGGGAACGTGGGTGACCTCCAGAAGCTGGACAAGGTAAACAAATAGATTGTTCCCAAAAGTCTCCAAAGGAATATGAATCCGTTGGCACCTCGATTTTAACCCAATGAGATCTAATTTGGACTTCTGACCTTTAGATTGTTGTTGTTGTTGTTAAGTGCCATTGAGTTGGTTCTGACCTATAGTGACCCTGTATAGGGTTTCTGAGGAGCAGCTGGTGAGCTTGAACCACCGACCTTGCAGTTAGCAGTCCAGTGCTTATCCTACAGCATCACTCAGGACTCCTAACTGTCAGATAATCAATTTGTGTTTGTAAGCTACTGCATTTGCGACAATTTGCTATAGCCACAGTAGAAATTAATACACTCGGAAACACCCCTAGCATAAGAATGAAACAAACACTTTTTGAGCACCTAATATGTGTTTTACAAGGGTTATCGGTGGAGTCCTGGCATGACACTGTAGGATAAGCACAGAACAGCAAGGTCATTTGAACCACAAGATCAGCAATTCAAACTCACCAGCCGCTCCTCAGAAATCCTACATAGGGTGGCTCTGAGTCAGAACTGACTCTAAGGCACTTAACAACAACAATTGGGTCACTAGAGAGTCCTGGTGTGGTGTTGTAGGACCAGCACTGGACTGCTAACTGCAAAGTGGGTAGTTCAAACTCACCAGCCACTCCTTGGAAACCCTACACAGGTTTCCTATGAGTTGGAACCGATTCAACAACACTTAACAACAACAACAAAAGGGTCACTGTCAGTCAAAATCAAATCTATGGCAGTAGGTTTTATTATGTATCAGGTAGAGTCCCTGGGTGGTGCAATCTGTTGCTCTTTTGATGCTAACTGAAAGGTTAGAGGTTCAAGTCCACTCAGAGGTACCTCAGAAGAAAGTTCTGGCAACCTACTTCCAAAAAATTAGTCACTGACAACTCTATGGAGTACAGTTCTACTCTGTAAACATGAGGTCGCCATGAGGCAGGATTGGCTTTGGTTTGTTGGTTTATTATGTGCCAGGCAACCTGCTAGGCATTCTTACGTATGTTATCTCACCTAATTTGGACTTTTTGTCAGAGAAGGACATTCAACCCTCTACAGGGGAGAGCAACCCATGATGTGTCAAGAAAAGTCCCATTGTTTGCAGAAACAAGAATTAGCATGCCTTGTTCCGTTCTCCTGGGGACTCCAACTCCCACATTCCCATCACTTTTGACTTTTGTGGTTGGAATGTGTTTCTCTTGTTGGCATGGCTGTTCCCTATGGGATTAGTGACCAGAAGAGAGGTGTAGGCAGAAAATGATTGTCACATCATCCCTCAGGTTCTTGTGCTATGGGACCTGAGACTGCAGTTCTGGGAAGAGAGCCTCGGTCCTTGGGTACACACACTTGCACTAAAAACCCTAGATGTGCTGTGTGGTTTTAGACAAGTCACTCCCTCTCTGGAGCTTGATCTCTGAGTCTGAGAAGTGCTCAGGGGCTGGGAAAGGACTCTCCATGCATTTCTCCCCTCACTGTAAAGGAGGAGTTAATAGCATAGGATTTGTGGCTCCTGGCTCCACTTCTTTCTGGCTGTGTAACATTGGGCAAGTTCTTAACCTCTCTGAACTTCTATTTCGTCATCTGTAAAAGAACATCCTCCTTATGGATTGCTGTGAAGATTAAACAAGAGAATGCATGCCATCAGGCAAAGTGCTCAGCATAGGACGAGTTCTCAGAGGAAACATGATAGCTGTTGAGTCTTCCTTCTCTCCCTCTTTCTCCTCACCATCATCATTGGCATCATCTGGAGTTTTATCAAGTTCAGGGACCCCCTGCTATTCACTCCCAAGACAGAGATGGTTCCAGCAGAGGGCTGATGGACAAGTCACTGGACCCTCTTCTGGTCTGTCAGAAGAAGCGTCAATCCCTCTCCCCCGTTATTTCACCCACTGTAAATTACACTGTCATCTGGTATGCTCTTGGTCATTCCTGTCTACCAGGACTGGGACAGAAAGACTGTCTGCCTCTGAGTTCCTGGGGAGGAGAAGGGGTGTGGTCAAGGAGAAGCGGGAACAGACAGGCATAGAGCCTTAATCATCTGCAGCACAGGAAGGAGGGCAGGGCATGAGAGCCATGCCACAGTTGCCACGTGCAAGTTCTGGAAGGTGGAAGGATCATCTCATGTGGAAGGCTGAATAACGCTCCTCTCCAAAGATATCCACATCCTGATCTCCAGAACCTGAGAATATATTACCTTCCATGGCAAAAGGGACTTTGCAAAAATGGTTAAATGAAGACTGTGAGATAAAATGATACTGGGTTATCCCAGGTGGGCTCATTGTAAGTAATGACAAGGATCCTTAAAAGAACAAGGCAGGAGAAGGAAATGTGTGAAACTGAGTCCGAATCAGAGAGAGATTTGAAGATCTAAGCTGCTGGCCCTGGAGATGAAGGAAGGGGCCACAAGCCAAGCAATGTGGGTGACCTCTAGAAACTGCAAGAAAAAAAAGAAAGAACCAAAAATGGATTGTCTCTTTACAGCCAGGGTCATTCCCACCCCCTCCATACACAGAGTAGACAGGGATGGGCAATTGGGACATTGGCTACTCAAAATGGGGGGCTACAAAGGCAAGAAGTGACTGGTTTACAAGCTTTCAAGAGGGAACTTAGATCCAGAGGGCATGGAGGAAGGTAGAATTTCCACTGAGTAGTATTCAATCTGTCTAGGAGGGCCTGA
Organism: Chrysochloris asiatica; assembly: GCF_000296735.1. NCBI lineage: Eukaryota > Metazoa > Chordata > Mammalia > Afrosoricida > Chrysochloridae > Chrysochloris > Chrysochloris asiatica. The sequence continues at coordinate 3,264,731 of NW_006408525.1, read as the reverse complement.
TGAAATGAAATGCAGATAGGTCTCTGCATACAATAGTGAATAATTGTTATCAGGACTGATTGTGAGGGTTGTAAATGTAAAGGTAGGTGTTTTGTAGCAAAGAGGGAAGTGATTAACTTTGCAGTCTAGGAGTGGAGGTCCCTGGGAACATCAAGAGAGAAGTGCAGAGAGTGGGACCCTACCCAGAGAAGCAGTGATGCTGAGATGGAGGCAGAGATGATGACGTGGAAAGATGGAGCAGCTGGAGACTTTAGACACAGAGAGGGAGAGGGGCTGTGTGCTGACGACTAGGGGTATACCCTTTGGTTGTAGGGTATACCCTTTGGTTGGTTGATGATGCATGGAGGGGATTATAACCATGGCAACGAACCGATACGATAGGATGAATGTAAAACTAATGTTCTCCCATGTAAACTATCACATATTGCTGTTGTTGTTGTTATGTGCCGTGGAGTCGGTTCCGACTCATAGCGTCCCTGCATAGGGTTTCCGAGGCTGTAAATCTTTACAGGAGCAGAAAACTTCATCTTTCTCCCACGGAACAGCTGGTAGTTTCGAACTGCTGACCTTGCGGTTCACAGCCCGATTCGTAACCATTACGCTACCAGAGCTATCACATAATTCACAATAAAACATTTTTTTAATAAAAAAAATGGATTTTCCCTTCAGTCTCCAGATGGAGCATGGCCTGGCAGACACCCTGAAACCCATTTTAGATCTCTAAGACTGTAAGTGAATACTCATACATTTGTACTAAGCTTCTAAATGTGTGGTCATTTGTTACTGCAGCAGCAGGAAACTAATACACCTCAGTTGACCTGTTCTGCAAAAAGGCAGGTGGGACTGGACAACCTCTAAAGTCTCTCTCTCCCACGTCCTTGGCTTCTATGGTCTGATGACAAGCCTCTAAAGTCTCTCTCTCCCACATCCTTGGCTTCTATGGTCTGATGACAAGGATTCCTGATGCAGTCAACATCCTAGTCCTCTCTTCTTATGTCACCCCCTTCAGAAAGGCTTCTGTACCCTGCTTTGGATCCAGCTTTGCAATTCAGTCTTCTTGGTTAAGACTGTTCCCTTCCACTCAGTGAAGTCTCTGCAGACATTTGGACGGGGGCAGCAGGGCACTCAGCACAATGGAACGAGCTCCAAACAGACACCTGGGTTCTGCTCCTAGCTCTGACGTCAATATCTTGGATGACCTAGGAGTCACTGACCCTCTTTGGGCCTCAGTGGCCCCATCTATGAAATGGGGAGCAGGGCTTTCTGACTCTTAGTGGATTTTCAGTTCTGAACTTCTCAGAGAAACCCTGGTGGTACAATGGTGAGGCGTTTGGCTGCTAACTGAAATGTCTGCAGTTCGAACCCAACAATTGCTCCATGGGAGAAAGATGCGGCAGTCCGCTTCCTTGGAAACCCTATGGGGCTGTTTGTCTATGTAGGGTTATTATGAGTTTATAGTGGTTGGGTTGAACTTTGCATGGACCTTAGGCCTTGGTAGGAATGTCTGGACTTCCGGGCCTGGTAGACAGCCATTCCACCTTCTAGGCTCCAAGACTCATTCTGTGAAGTACAAGTAAGAGCTGTCATTCTCCCTCAGTGAAACCTAGCCATTGTTCTGTGCCCTCCCCATCTCCTTCTCATCCTCTCCTGGTCACTGAACATGGACTCCTGTAATGGACTGAGAGGGCTGTGGGGTAGAGTCAGACTGATGATCAGAAACACTCCCTCTGGTGGAGAAGGCAGATCTGTATGCACAGAACCGCAGCACGGCATGGGAGCTGGGGTTGATGCCGATATTAGATGAGAACAGAGCAAGTGCGAACCTTTGAAGGGGGCTGGGGAGGGCATTGGGAATCTTCACAGAAGAGGTGACAGAGTTTCATCTTGCAGGATGAGCCAGAAAATTCCATGTTCATAAGGGAGAAGAAGGACCTTCGGGTGTGTGCAAAGATGCAGAGGCAGTTAGGGAAGGGGGTTCTATGTAGTGGGAGATGAGGGAAGGCCAGTTGGACCAGATCGGGGAAGGGCTTATCCCTTTTGCTTATGTGTAGTGAGACCACGATACTAGCTAGCACATACCCAGGGCTCAGTCTCTCTCATACTATCCCAAGCATCCGATTGCTGTAGTTTATCCTGTTGTCTAGGAGTCCTGGTGTGGCACTGTAGGATAAATGCAGGACCAAAAGGTCAATTTGAACCAGAAGGTTGGCAGTTCAAACTCACCAGCCACTCCTTGGAAACCATATACTAGGTAACTCATGAGTCAGAACTGACTCAATGGCTCTTAACAACAACAGTAGACTCTAACTCATGGAAACCTTATGTACGACAGAGTGAAATGCTGCCCAGTCCTGAGGTACCCTCTACATCGCCAGCATGTTGGAGCCCACCATGTGGTTACTGTGCCAATCCATCTCACCACAGGGCTCCTTGGCCCTCACTGGCCCACCTCGTCACCAAACATGATGCCCTCCTCCAGCGATTGATCCCCCTTGATGACATGCCTGAAGCAGGAGAGTTGGGCAATGTTCTGTTGTGACCCGTAGGTTTTCACAGACAAATTTTCAGAAGCATGTTGCCTGGCCTTTCTTCCTAGTCTATCTTGGTCTGGACGCTCCACTGTCCATGTGGATGTACTGCTGGTATTTGAAGTAGTGGTGGCAAAGCCTCCTACATCATAACAACACACATGCCACCACACTATAGCCAGCTGTCAGTTAGGTGGTGGAAGTATTCTATACATGTTCCATATTATCCTTAATGAAGCCCCTATGAAGTACAAATAGGTAGTCCTCTACTTACAGTTTATGTGAGTCACGATGGACCACACTTACAATGGTGTTTCTTTAACTTATTATTTTTGTTTTGTACATTTCGTTGTTGGTACTGACTGTCTACTACATGCAATGTTGCAGGGCATAATTTGCTGATGTCATCATTCCCTGGTATAATGTTTCCAAAGAGAAATAAAAATCAGATTTATGAATAAAGATCTTGATTTATAAATAAAAGTCATTATTGATAATAAAAGACAATAATGATGAAAACTAAAGAAAACAAACAAACAGAAGTACTGACTTAAGTCAGAACCAATTTATGATGGAGTGGTCGTCAGAATGGAATCCAGTCTTAAATCAGGAACTGTCTGTACTATTTATCAGCGTACTTTCTGGATGGGTAAGTTGAGACTCTAAGAAGTCAAACTACTTACCTAAGCTCAGATGGCTGGCAAGTGGCAGTTAATTCAAATCCAGATCCTGTGCTCTGAGTACCCAAGGATGTGGGATGCAGGCTCCCCAGAGAGCCAGCTGCCCCAGGGCCAAGGGTCGTCTCATTGGGCTTGGCCTCCTTGCTGGCTGGGCCGCCCATCACCTCTCTCTCACCCATGTAGACAGGTGAGGGACGGCAGCCAGGAACCTGGGTTTGCAAGGAACATCTGGGCCTGTTCTGAACATCTGCCTCCATTTTGACCTGATTATTTCCAGCCTCTCTCCACTGGCAGGAGAAGGCACCTGCTTTCACAGTCTTAATTAAGCTGCGTTTTTGTTTTTATTAACTTAGCACTAGGATGGGGACAAGTGTTTCCTGTACACAAATGAGGAGTGGCAGATGAGGAGGTGGAGGCAGGTGCCTGGAAAGTCTCCCTCTTTTGGGGGATCAGGGGGAGTCTTTGCCACTGGCACTTATGCCTCTGCCGTCCTCAAGAAACTTCAAGGACTCCCTGTTACCCAAGTTCCCAGCCATTTATTGTTGTTCTATATCATTGAGTTGGTTACACCTCATAGAGACCCTGTAAAGAGTTTCCAAGGCTGTAAATCTTTATGGAAGCAGAAAGTCTCATGTTCTCCTGTGGAGCAGTTGGTGGGCTTGAACTGTCGACCTTCTGGTTAGCAGTCCAGTACTTATCCTGCAGTGCCACCAGTATTAAAATGCAGAAAGAGAAAGTGAGGCGGCTGTTGCTGCCTTGCTGGTTTCAGTTCAAGAGGTTGAAGTCTTTCATCAAGCTCAA
>NW_006408525.1:3211944-3259219 GCF_000296735.1 Chrysochloris asiatica | reverse complement strand
TTGCTCTAAGTGGACTCGACCAATTGTCTTGATGTCTCCTGGGCAAGCAACTTGCTTGTTCTTGTAGCAATCAGTCAGTATCTCTGTATTGTTTTGTCTTTCTTTCCTGTCTGTCTTTCTTTCAAAAAGTATCTTCTGTTCTTGTAGCCACTCCAGGATGGTCTGCTTGTCCTTTCCAGTGGAAATTTCCCACCTCTGGAGATTCTGGATGCTGTTCAGGATTCCACCTGTAGTCTTTTGTAATGCAGAAGCTCTGCAGGAAACCTCCTTCACTGGGCACATGTAGCCCCATTTTAGGTATTCCAATCCGTTATAGGCAGAAGACAGACTTACAAGCTTTCTATAGTGATATTTCTGGCTATTCCTTCTCCCCCCTTCCAGTGTCCATTTTATAATATAATGCAAGGAAAACCAATATTCAAAAGATAGCCAAGCATCTTAACATTATTTCTCCCCTTTTCTCCATTCCAACCATGTGTCAATCCCTGTATCCCAGAGCCCTGTTGTTTCAAGGTTGTGCATACATCATTATTTATCTCTGTCCCACTTAGCCCATTCAAACCTGCCTAATTGTTCTTCCAGTCCCCTCTCATTTCTTGTATATTGCCCCCATCCCCAACACCCAAACTATCCTGTGTCTATTCCCTGCCCTGTGCTCCACCTTCCCCTCCCTGCCCTCACCCCACTCCCACATCCCAGCAACCAGCAAAGAATCCACCCCCCCTACCCTTTAGTATGGGTTCTTTTTCTTAGTCTTTTACAGTAGTGGTCCTATGCAGTATTTCTCCTTTTGTGATTAATTTCACTCAACATAATGTCCTCAAGGTTCATCCATGTTATGCGGTGGCTTGCAGCTTCCTTGTTATTCTTCAAGGTAGCATAATATTCCATTGTGTGTATGTACCACAGTTTGTTTATCCATTCTTCAATTGATGGGTACCTTGGTTGTCTCCATCTTTTTGCTACTGTAAATAGTGCTGCTGTGAACATTGGTGTGCATATATCTACTTGTGTTTTTGGCTCGTATTTCTTGTGGGTAAATACCAAGTAGAAGAATTCAAGCTCAATTTTTAAAAGATTGTTTGCATTGACCAGGAATCAAAGGTGGGTTAACTGATTAGAAGGCACATATGTTCACTACTATAGGCCACCATTTCTTCCCCGACCACCACTGTGCTATCTAAAAGGTTAGAGGTTTGAGTTCATCCAAAGGTGCTGCAGAAGAAAGGTCTGGTAATCTCTTTCCACAAATTCAGCCACTGAAAGCCCTATGGAGCACAGTTCTACTCTGATACACATGGCTCTGCATGAGTCAGAGTCAAGTTTGATAGCAGCTACTTTGGGTTATGGCTTTGTTCAACAGAGTTCCATCACATGACAAAGACTGTCTTTAATGCCACCCCCTTCAGAAAACCTTTTCTGATTTCAACAGATTGGAACCTCTCTCCCTTTTATGAACGTGTCAAATCTTTCTTGGAATTTACATCCAAGGATTGAGGGTCAGACTAGCTCTGCTGACTAACTGCAGGGTGTAGCCATAGCTAAGTTGTCTAATTACCTGCTGCTGGTGGTATAGGTGTGCTGTGGAGTCAGTTCCAACTTATAGCCCACCTGTATAGGTTTTCCAAGGCTGTAAACCTTTATGGGAACAGAAAGCCTCTTCTTTCTCCAGCAGAGCAGCTGGTAGATTAGAACTGCTGACCTTGTGGTTAGCAGCCCAATGCCTAACCCACCACCAGGACTCCTGACCTAATTGCCCAGAGTCTCAATTATGTCATCTGAAACATGGAAAAATCATGCATCCTATAAAGAGGAAATACCTGGGAATCTGCTTGTCCTAGGTCCACTCACTATGTGGCCTTGGGTGTTTATTTAAATAAGTCTTTGTTCCTCACTGTTGTTCTGAGTGCAAACCCCTGTCAGGTGACAGCAGACAATCACTGAGGAGTAGGGATTCCAGAGCCAAGCAGCTGGGGCTCAAATTCCAGCTCTGCCACTTGGTACTCAAGTGACCTTGGGAAAGGTATTTGAGTTTTTTGTGCCTCGGTATTTCCATCTCTAACATGGAGATGGAGCACATTTGGTCTGTAGCATAAGCACTGGACTCCTCACCACAAGGTCAGCAGGACCTTCTAACCACGAGATTCCACCTCAGGAGAAAGATGAGACTTTCTGCTCCCCTATAGATTGACAGCCTTGGAAACCCTATGTTGTTGTTGCTGTTAAGTGCTGTCAAGTGGGTTCCGACTCATCGCAACCCTGTATAGGGTTTCCGAGGAGCAGCTGGTGGGTTTGAATTGCTGACATTGTGTTTTGCAGTCCCGTGCTGATCCTACAGCGTCACACTAGAAGTCTTATACAGGGTCCTGTAAGTTGGAAACGACTCAGTGGCACAGAATAACATGGATACAGTATGAATAATACCAAACTCACAGTGTTGTTGAGAGGGTTAAATGAGACAATACAGGTCAAACAGCTAGAACAATACCCTCCACTTAGTATGAGCACGGTAAGTATTGGTACTACAAGATCTCAGCATTGTTTGGGGATTAATTGATACTGCGGATGTGCTATGTAAATTCCCAAGGTATCGATTATTCATTTGCTTTGGCTGGCGGCCATTTGTGCCTGCTTCATCCCCTTGTGGAACAGGGATCAGGCCCCATGATCTGTGTCCCTTCACAGCATTGGTCTTGAGAGCCCCACACTCGATAGGACCTGAATCAGGTGCCCCGCTCTGGCAGGTAGTTGTGCCTCAGTTTCTCTGATTGGCCCAGCTGTGTTGAGGTGAGACACTTATGTCCTGGCCTGGGCCCAGCCTGCTGGTTTGGGGCTCCCTGCCCATGGGTGCTTGCAGGACAGACCCAGACAGCGTCCCCTGAAGTGTGCCATCCTGACTGTGGCTCTATTGCAGGGGCAAAGGGAGGCCCGAAGGGAGGGAGAAGGGCAGGAGAACAACCAGGGGCTCTGCCGTGGGGCAGAGGTTTTGCTGGGGGGCAGCTGGGTAAGTGGTGGATGCGGGAAAGAGGAATTCCCTGCCACCTTCTGCAGTTCGCATTTACTTTTCCAACAGGTCAGTGGGCTGCAGAGCTAATTCGGAGAATTGCCTAGGCAGCAGCAGCAGCTGTGTGCTTGGCGCGGCCCATCAGTCAGCTATCAGGGTGCTAACCAGGAGAGGCAACGCCAGCCCTGCTCATCACCAAGGCTGAGGGGAGGGAGGCGCCTCTAAGTGCAGCCACTAGCTCGCGTGCGTGGCAGTGCCTGAGCCAGAGGGCCAATGCAGGGGCATCACTGGAGGTCACTGCGTCACCCTGCACCTGCACAGACAGGCTGCAGAGGAGACACGCACACCTCGGTTCATATCCCAGCTCTCCATTCACCAACTAGAACACCCTGGGCAAGTTTCCTAACTCGAGCCTTAACTTGTTCAATAACAGTGACTACTTTACAAGGCTCTTGAACGGCTTTGAAAAGATGAGTATGCGAAGCACCTAGTCAGTGTTTGGACCACAGTGAGCACTTCCTGGAGCCGGAGTGGTTCAGCTGAGGAGTTTCACGGATTCTCTGTGTCTGAACTTTTCCATCCGGGTGGATGATACCACGACTGGCTGCAGGATTGTTCTCATTATTTTCACTTCGTTTCCACAGATGTTTCCGAGCACCTACTGTGTGGCAGGCCCAGGATGTGGTGTGGGTCTGTGACAAGCTGAACCACACAGCCCTTCCATGGAAGAGTTCACAGTGATGCTGCGAGGCTGCCATGGAAACTACAAGGATTAGGAGGGAACCAAGGGAGCAAGAGCTGCATAAAGGCAGATGCAGGAAGAGGCTGGCTTGGGTGGGGTCTCTGGCACCCCCAAGAGGAAGGGTGGCTTATGCAGACCTGGAAGGATGAGCGAGGAGTGTGGAGACAGTAGAGTCTGCACACTTTTTCTGGACACCAGACCACGGAGGGCCTTTATTCCAAACCAAGCATCAGGTGGTTATTCCTGCAATAGAAAGTAAAGGGCATTTGATGCTTTGGCCTCACCCCAGTGATCAGTGCATAATTCATTGTGAGGAACCATGTGCCTGGTTTGGCAAGACCCGATGGTCAGCACTGCTGGGTGAGTGAGGCTTCCTCTCACTCAGGAGTCTCCATTCCACAAGAAATTTTGCCAAAATTCCCTTGAAATAGCAAATCTCCCTGATGCCTCTGTTTGTTTGTGTTGTATTTAAGGAAATATACTGGGGTGTTGACGTTGAGACCCACTGCCACATGGTGTTCCTGGTCACTGAGGCAGGGGAGAGACTTTAGAACCCAGCCAGCCCACACCCTGCCTTCTGGAAAGGAACTTGGGCCATGGATGGGCCCTTCTTCTGGCCTCACCTGGGTTCTCTGGCCTGCCTTAGCACCTTTAAGGAGACCACAGGAACTGGACTCCTCTGAGGTGTGGGGGATTCTGTCTTTTAGGTAGACGGAGGGGTCACCCAAAGGGGAACCTCCTGAAGGTTACATATCTGATCAGATTAGTAGCTCCACAGGTCTGGAAACCCTTTGCCTCCTGAACTTCGCAACTGGAAAGTTGCACCCTGTGGGTGTGTGATCTCAGGGGTTTGCTGACGGATGCAGTTAGAGGCAGTGGAAAGACCACTAAATGGAGACGCCCAGGTGCCAGCTGAGTGCCCCCAGCTGAGGTATTCTATATCTCTGGTACTTCTGTGCAGCTGGAAAGGGGGTAGAAGGTTTCCCAGAACTCTGTGGGTTTGCTCTTCCCCATCAGAATTAGCTGGGCTTCTGGGTTATGTTCACCAACCCCCTCTAGTGGAGAAGCCAACAGCCCTAAATCTGGATCATGGCTTTCCAGACCCAAGATTCTTTCTGTTTTACAGGGGAGGTTAAGCTGTTTCCTTAATGCACAGGACAGCAAGGTCAGTTTGAACTGCAAGGTCGGCAGTTCAAATTCACCAGCTGCTCATAGGAAACCCTATACAGGCGTCTCTATGAGTCAGAACTGACTCAAAGGCAATTAACAACAACAACAACAACTAAGAACCTGGGAACAAGGAGCCTTGCTAAGAGGGTGGGGCAGAACTGAGGAGTTGAGATTCCCCAGACAAGAGTACCCCACCCCGCAGATTCCTCTCTGAACATGACTGAGAAAGGGTGGAGGTATCACAGTCCCTGCTCTTCTTTTGCCATTTAATTCCAGGAGTCTCCCTCAGGAACCAACATTGCTGGGGACCTAGGGGAACAGGTGCCCCCAAACACCTTCATCCTCCAGCTCTGGGGACACCCTGCGTCATTGGGGGTCAGCCAGCCACCTCTGAGCCCATTAAGGATGCATGAGGTTCAATATGTGAGTGAGACCAAGAGGCGGCCCAGTTTGTAATAAACATTCCCATTAGCTGCCCCTCCTGGCCCGGCTGGCACTGTGGAAACATTAGGTGGTGGCCAATATCACTTATTCATTACCAAGCACTTAGGCAGCTGTTCTGGGCTTTGGCCCAGAGTACCTTCCTCCCTCTCCTCCTCTCCTCATCCCCAGGCCCTTCTTCCCTGTGCCACCTCCTCCCTGCTTCAGCCAGCCCTGACCTGAACTGGGAGGAGAGTGCAGAGGGCAGACTCCTCACAGTCAGACATCAGCCCACGGGGACATGTGCTCCAAAGGGGCTGAGGGCTGTGCTCAAGGGCACACAAGTGGCAGAGCCAGGACTGGACCCCAGTCAAGGCCATCCAATAGCCTGCGGAGGGAGTCCTTATGCATCCTCCCAGCCTGCTAGGCGCTATACTGGGAGCAGGCTGCAGGGTTCTGGGTCTAACGTGGTCAGGGACAAAATGGATAATTCTGTGTAGGAGACAGCCTTGTTCATGGATGGTAGAGACTCTGCCTCTTGCTGGCTGTGTGACTTTGGACTAAGCACCTGACCTCTCTGAGCTGTTCCTGTCACATCCTCTCTGAGCTGTTCCTGGGGGATCATAACTGTGCTCAGGTGAACTCTACATCACATAATGGTGAGGGTTTTTAGGAGCCCTACCGGAGTCCAAGCTAGAGACCTGGTGTGGAACATTGGGATAAGCACTGGACCAAAAAGTCATTTGAACCACAAGGTCGCTATATGTCACAACCGACTCGATGGCACTTAACAACCACAACAAGTGTCCAAGGTTGCTGTTTTGTTACCACTGGAGCATGATTGAGACCTATCACCTTCTGACAGAAGCTCCAATCCTACTCTGGGGTTTCGGAAAAGCTCAGTTACTTCCATTCCAACATCTGGAGACTCTTTCTCTCACCCTGCCTTTTGTCATCAAGGTCAGAGCCCAAGGAATCATCCTTCCTAACCCCTGAGGCCCAGAGAGGGAAAGAGACAGGGCTGGGGTGGCACAGCAATTGTGGAGACGTGCAGGTGTCTTCTGGCTAGTCCCACGCTTGGTGGGGAAGTGGGGCTCAGTCGAATCTCTGCAGAGACGTTACCTTTCTCCCAGCTTGTAGCAGAATCACAGCAGTGCGTACCCTCCCAGGTGACTTGTGAAATGGGCAGACAACAGGGAGGGGAAGAGGAGGGCTCTGGAAGCCCAAGGGACAGAGAGGCTCTGTCATTCACCGTATGCCCAGGACTGAGTTCAGCACTGTACCAGGACCGGGGCATTCAGATCATGATGAGTGGTCAGCCCTGCCATTGAGTTGCTGCTCAGTCTAGTGCATTTGGGTTTGCCCTAACCAAGCTCATGGTTTCTACTTCCTAGTTGAGAGCTGAGGTTTAGCCAGGTGACACAGTTTTCTGAGGTCATGCTGCCTCGGTTACAATTTGAATCCAGCTCTTCTGATGCCATCAGAATCAATGCACTTCTTATGACATCATTTTATCTTCCACGTGCTCATTGGACTGACTCAGGACAAGGCCTCAGGGTCTACCTGCCACTCTCATGGGTCAGGGCTGTGACTGCATCTTATCCCTCTGTCCTGTGGGGCTCTGGTCAGTGCCTGGCCACACTGGGCACACCATGATGCCCTGGTGAGTGGTGACTTCAGACTTAGCTCATTAGTCATCCTATGGCCACCCCCAGGCTGCTTCAGCAGCTGCTGGCTGAATAATTCATCGGACCTTGTTTACTCTTCCCTTCCTGGCTGTTAGTGGCTCTCAAAGTCCCATCTCAGCCCCCAGCAGGCCCAGCTGCCCTGGCCTCCATCCCCCTCCCCAAGTTGGCCACCAGAAAGCTGCTCCAGGACTGGGCTGTGCTCAGTGGCCATGAATTATTCAGGTTCTTTTGGCCAGGGCCACGGCGGATATGGGGGCTGAAGGAGACTCTGGGCCATGAGGTCTGTTCCATTTGGGGGCATTTGGAGGGAGCATGTGAGGGACAGAGGTATCTCTGTCTCCATTTCCAAGTCTGATTGAATCCAGAGGCATCCAGCCAGTGACAAACAAGGCCCAGATAGCCCAGTAGTGGTCAGACTGCTATCACTGCTGGGGCATTGGTCATCAAGGGCGTTGGGCACTGCTCTGGAGTCAGACAGTCTCAGCGACAACCTGGATCCTTCTCCTCTCTGACTCAGTAACCTTGGGCAAGGTGCTTAACCTCCCTGCACCACAGTTTTTTCATCTCTAAGTGGTTCCCACCTCATAGGGTTCTTACACAGCGTTAGTGAGACAGTACATCTAAGTGCTCAGTGTGGTAGATGCAATGAACAGTACACACTGAACTGTATTTCCATTGATTCTGTCTCTCCCGTCATCCTGAGAGCTTTTGCATGGAAGCACTGCGCAACATTTTTCTGTGTTACCAAGTCCTGGGACTGAGATGGTTCGTGGTAGATGCTTGGCAAATGCTCACAGAATAAGTGACCGAGTGAGAAATTGCTTTCTGGAGATGTAATGAGCTGATTTACGAGGCAGCAAGTGAGCACCTCATTGCCGGGCGTGTTCAATTGGATCACAGTTCATCAGACATTGTGTAGCAAGGACTTGGTACACCAGCTAAAGAAATACTTTTAAAGCCCCCTCTCTTGAAAAGAAAGGTTGGTAGTTTGAACCTACCAGTCACTTTGAAGGAAAAAGATGAGACGGTGTTTTCTCCATAAAATTACAGCCTTTAAAACCCCATGGGGCAAGTCTACTGTGTCTGACAGGGTCAACATGAGTTGGAATCCACTTGATGGCAACATGTTTGGTGTTTTGGTTTTCTCCTTCACGAAGGAGTCCTGGTGTGGCGTTGTGGGTTAATGCGCCAGACTGCAAAGCCGTTTGAACTGCAACGTCGGCGGTTCAAGCTCACCAGCCACTCCTTGGAAACCCTATACAGGGTTGCTATGGGTCGCAATCGACTCGACAGCACTTGGCAACAACAACAAGGTTCTGTGGCTCTAGGATTCCAATATGGGCTGTAGGGTTGGTGATGGTGATGATGACAATGATGATAAATTAAAAGACAGTCAAACCCAATGTTGCCACCCAGGTGGTTTTGACTCATAACAATCCCATGTGTTGCAAAGTAGAGTTGCGTTCCATTGGGTGTTCATGGTTGTGACGCTTTGGTAGCCGATTGATAAGTCTTTCTTCAGCTGTGTCACTGGTTGGGTTCCAGCAGCCAACCTTTCAGTTAGTCACTGAGTACTTAACTGAATCTTACTGATGATGGAGAGAAAGCCTGTGGATTTATGAATGGTGGGGTAAAGCAGCAACAGATTACTGATCTAGCCCATATGACTTGATGTTTCTCAAGGGTTCCTCGATATTCCTGGCGTGACACTGGACTGCCAACCACAAGCAAGCTCACCAGTTGCTCCTCCAATACCCTACACAGGGTCACTATGAGTCAGAATGGACTCCACAGCACTTAACAACAACAACCTCTAGTACTTGACAATAACCTAGTACTTGACACATAAATAAAGAACAGCAATAAGAAAACAGTTGCCGTTGAGTTAGCTCCAACTCAAGGTAGCCTCGTAGGTGTCAGAATAGAAATATGCTCCGTAGAGTATTCAATGACTCATTTTTCAGAAGTAGACTGCCATGCCTTTCTTCTAAGGTGCTTCTGGGTGGTCTCAAACCTCCAATCTTTCAGTTATCAGAGCATTAACAATTTGCACCACCTATTTGATTTTTCTTGAATCAGTCATCAACACTCATGGAAGCAGCAATCAAGAAATCAAATGACGTATTGCATTAGGCAAATCTGCTGCACAAGTTCTTTTTAAAGTGTTGAAGAGCAAAGATGTCAGCTTGAGGACTAAGGTGCGCCTGACCCAAACTATGGTATTTTCAATAACCTCATATGCATGCAAAAGCTGGATAGTTAATAAGGAAGACCGTAGAAGAATTGATGCTTTTAAGTTATGGTGTTGGAGGTGAATATTGAAAGTGCCATGGGCTGCCAAAAGAACCAACAGATCTGTATTCGAAGAAGTGCATCCAGAGTGCTCCTTGGAGGCCAGGATGGCCAAAGTTCGTCTCTCATACTTCGGACATATTGTCAGGAGGGACCAGTCACTGGAGAAGGATATCATGTTTAGTAAGGTGGAGACCCCCAGTGAGAGGGATTAGCTAAGTGGCAGCATCAATGGGCTTAAGTGTGGCAACAATTGTGAGGTTGGCCCAGGACCAAGTAGTGTTTCATTCTGTTGCGCATAGGGTTGCTATGAGTCAGTACTGACTCGATGGCCCCTAACAACAACAACAACAACGACAACAACAACAACAAAGGAGTAGGCACTCAATAAAAGTGGGTTGAGTGAATGAGTGTCCTTAGTTTTATTACAGTTGAGCAGAGTCTGAGGACGTACACCCTTCCCAATTCAGCATAAAAACTCACAAGTCTGCCCCAAACCAGCTTTTGCCCTTTGCCTCAGTTTCTCCTACCATAAAAATGAGTCACATGATCTGCTCCCAGTGTCCAGAACTGGCTGGAGTGCTGACCACTGTGCTTCTGGGACCACGGGCGTAAGGATACCAATGATGCACCAGGACAGCTGATAAGCTATTTTGATCTTTCTGTTGCTTTCAGAAAGACAGCTTCCAAGATTCCAGACCAGGTGGTGTTGGTCTTTTTTTGGAGGTGCTAATTAATAATTTAACTTCATATAATGATAATTTTATCTTGTTGCAGTTTGTGGATTTGTGATTATCTCATCATCCGGTATACAGTGCTCAGCATGGAGTCTGTCCCCCACTGCTTACGGAATGCACTGCTAGGAAAATTTCCCTGTGAGAGAGAACCCAGAGAAAGACATGGGTTCAGGTCTCCTGGACAGGTTCCTCCGATCAGCTTCTACAGTTTGTGGAATTGGATGGCTTTCTGGAATCTCTCAAGGGCTGTTTTGCCTGGGAGCAGAAGGATGGAGGCAGGGACCTTTCCACTCCAAGCTTTCAACTCCTTAGTATCAATGGAAATGGGTCTCAGGAGGAAGCCTGGTGTCACAGTAAGAAGGATTCCTACAAGAATGTCACATCTGGCTCAACTCCTGTCTCCATAGTGTGGGAAGTGAACATGGAGACAGCGGGGACTGGCTTAGGGTGGCCAGCAGCCAGTCCCAGAGCTCATCCCAGAACCCAGGTCTCCCGTTCCGGCTAAGTAACACTGCTCTCCAATGCCTACCTCCTCTGTGTCAGCCGGCCAATCCCCATGTCCCCCGCCCCTGAACAAATGAGACATCTGGTGGGTCCAGAAGGGACGATCCCTGGTAGCGCAGCGGTTAAGCCCTTGGCTGCTAAATGAAAGGTCAATAATTTGAACCCACCAGCTGCTCTGCTGCTTAAAGAAATGGCAGTCTGCTTCAGTAAGGATTACAGCCTAGGAAACCCTACTCTCTCCTATTGGTCACTATGAGTTAGAATTGGCTCATCGGCAATGAGTTTGCTCCAGGAGCATTTTGAATGGAGACCAGAAAAGAGCAGTCAGTGTGGTGACCAGATTTCTCTAACTAGGTTTCCTGCTAGCAGTGGAGAGTTGATAAATGGAACAAGGAATGTCTGATGAGGCTGGACATCCCTCCTCAGAGCTTCATGTCCTCTCCATCAAGTGGCCCAAACCAATCCCCCCATTTTCCAGATATGGGTCTGACTTAGGGTCAACTAGCTTACAAGAAGCAGCAAAGCTAGGATCAGAGGCTAAACTACCAGTTGGAGTTAGGTGGTAAAAAGATGGGGAAAGATCATTCTAGATAGAAAGATTATAAAGAAGATACTTCTAGATACAAAATCACGGGGCATTCAAGAAGTTGGAGAGGAAGGCAGACTGGTCCTGGAGGACTGCTGTGTGGTGTCTTCAGGGAGACTGGAGCATTGAAGATTCTTTTTCACCAGGACCCTCACTTCCTTTACTTGCAGGCATGCCCAGGAGGCTGCTACCAGACTGGGTGCAGATCTCCCCTCTGCCCAGCTGGCCTCAGCCTCTCTCGTTTCCCTTCCACCCAAAGCTGGGCTGCTGACCAGGCCCAGGCTGGCTTTGGACCATTCTAATGAGATGCTAATGCTGAAGACCAGATTGTCTGCCACATCAAAGTGTTTGGGGACCCTCCTGACAGCTTGAGAAGCCCCCAGCCACTCTGGGCAGCTTGAGCTCTAAGCTGGGATATTCTCCCAGTCATTGTGCCTGTCACTTCTCATTACAGTTGATGCCCTTGTACCCGCCAAGGGGCCATGAGGTGGAACTGGCCATGCTCCCTCCCAGAGACCCCAAGGAAGCTGGTGCCTGGTCCGGCAGTCTCCCTGGGGACCCTCCTGGAGGCTTCAACTGTACCAGGATCAGGTTTACCCAAAGTAGCTATACTGATGGCAGCTCGGATATTAGGATCACACAAGAACCCTTCATGCTCAGAATCTCATGGGGACCTTTGTTTTGACTTCTCTGACCCATGTTCTCTGACAGTTTGTGTTCAGATGAATCTCAACTGTGACACAAGCTTCCTGTATGCTTAGAATTCAGAAACTTTAGAAGATCAGAACTGAGCAGTTCTTAATGATCAGTAAATGCAGGCTTTTTTTAATCATTAAGTTTTTTGTTTCTCTTAAAATTATGCAAATAAGATATACACAACATTTACAACATGAATACCAAAATGCTATAATAAAAAACACACTCTTTCCCCACCCTTCCTACTTCAGAGGCGATATATATACTTTTTTCAACTCTTTCATCTGCTTCTTTTACTGTCTGCCTTCACATTTCTAAATAATATGCATGTTTTGTTAATTTTTATCAACTTTGGTGGTTGTGATTATGTGCCTTGGAGTCGGTTCTGACTCATAGCGACCCTGTACAGGGTTTTTGAGGCTGTAAATCTTTACGGGAGTAGAAAGCCACATCTTTCTACTGTGGAACAGCTGGTAGTTTTGAACTGCTGACCTTGAGGTTAACAACACGACTCGTAACCACTATACTACCAGAGCTCCTTTTATCAATTTTAGACATGATCCATTCACTTCCTGTTGGGTAGACTCTGAGTCTCCTGTCCTCTTCCTCCTTTATGGCTCTATTGTAATTTTCAGCCATCTCTAGAGGATTTTTAGTCACTGGTGGTTCAGAATTATCAGTTCCTATGAGGGATTGTTGTTAAGTGCAGTCGAGCTAGTTTCCACTCATAGCGATCCTGTATAGGGTTGTTAAGGAGCGACTGGTGGGTTTGAACCACCAATCTTATGGTTCAAATCAACCTTTCAGTCCAGTGCTTATCCTACAGTGCCATACCAGGGGCGATACTCAGGTTTAATTCCCTGACAATGTCTGTCAGTGGAGGCTCGTGTGCTGCCCTGATGTTGAACAACTTTCGGTGGAACTTCCAGACTATGGTGGAGTAGAAAGAAAGTCCTGGTGATCTACTCTGAAAATCAGCCAATGAAAACCCCGTGGATCCAAGGAGAAGGAGGGTGGCGGGTGAACAATGGAGATAGGGGAAGACTTAGGGAGGCACGCATGGGCTAAATGGGCTAGAGGTAAATAGTGATTTATACACAACCTTGGAGCAAGAGTGTTCTGTGAGTAGATAGGTGGATCAAGACATAGGCTGAATGAGTGAAGGAGGGGAGAAATTCTTCATGTGCTTGACGGTCTTGAGAACATTGGTTTCCTGTGCCTAATATTATAAATTATCACACTTAGGTGTGATAGAAATGAGTATTTGGAATTATGATTACAGATTGCTTGTAAACCCATGTTCAGCCTATAACTGATTGGATTTGCTAAAAAGGGAAGTAGAATTTGCCTTGGGAAGTAGACTTCTTGTTTAGCCTCTATAGAATATAGAACTTTAGGTGTAATCCTGAGTCCTACCCAGAACCTTCTGAGTTGGGACATTCCCACTTGAAAAGAAATGCAGATCAACCCAGACCTACTAGAAGAACGAAGATTCTACTTGAAATAAAGATCTTCAGAAACAAAGCAGACTGTTTGGCTGTTGGAATATCAAGCAAGCTGTTTGCTTTGGAGGCATCAAGGAAAGAAACATCGGCCCATCAGGGAAAACACCCTTCTAGAACTGAATCTCAAAGGGAACCCAGGAGAAGTAAGTATGCTGGATGGTGATGACCTGGGTCTACTTGTGGGTGGAAGTGGGGGAAATGGGCCAAGTTTGGCCATGTTCCATTGGTACTTGTTATTCTTGAGATGAGAGAGAAAAAAGAGGAAGATCTGGCTGATCTAAAGTTTAGGAAGATGTGTGAAGTCCTGAGCCCATGGGCACTGACATAGTCCCTGGGGTCTAGGGCTGAGAATGAAGCAGGGAGGTGTGCATGAACTGTCAAACTTGCAACCAGTACCCATTTGACCAACTATCTTGGATGGCTAGTTGACCAGAACTTGAGTCAACAAAGATAAAGATGTTTGATATTGAGAACAAGTACAAATTGCTACAATTTGATGAACTAACCAGACTTTTGCCCATGAATGAAATGACTCAAAATTCCAACTGGAGTGGAGGGATTCTTTATATGAAGAACCAGCCTTGTTTCCTCAGTGTGCTGGGTTTGATGTTGTTGTTGTTATGTGCCGTCGAGTAGGTTCCGACCCATAGCGACCCTGAACAGGGTTTCCGAGGCTGTAAATCTTTACGGAAGCAGAAAGCCACATCTTTCTCCCAAGGAGCCACTGGTAGTTTCGAACTGCTGACCTTACAGTTCGCAGTCCGATTCGTAACCACTATGCTACCAGAGATAGGGAAGATAAATTTAGACACTGACCATCAAAAATGGGGGGCTACAAAAGCATGAAGTGTCTGGTTTACAAACTCGATGAGTGTGCTTAGTTGCAGAATGGGGGGGGGGAGATAAAAGAGAGACATAAAGAGCAGAATAGATTAGAAAACCACATCTTTCAATATGCTGTCTACAAGAGACATATCAAAAAGATGGGGACAGCCTAAATACCCATCAATAGAAGAAAGACTAAACAAATTTTGGTACACGGAATACCATGAAACTTGAAGAATAATGATAAATCTGTGAAATACCTCACAACACGGTTTAACCTAGAAGACATTGTGCTGAATGAAATGAGCCAATCTCAAAAGGACAATTATTGTATGAAACCAGCATAGTAAAAGTTTTTTAAAAAAAGTTTTCTTGATAAAAGAAACAATCTATGATGGGTACTGAGTGGGAGGAGGGAAAATGATTTACGGGCTAGAGAGTAAACACATGTTACCCTGGGTGACAGGGCAAGCAATATACAATAGGAGGGGGGTTAGCAGAGGAAAGATGAAGGTGGTGGGAGGCACAGGGAAGAACGCCATAGTTAAAGTGAATAGAGGTAAATGCTGTTAACTGTTGGTACATGCAGGAGATTGCAACCACATAATGAAACAAAGTATATGACTTGTTGAATGTAAAACTGATGATCTGCTCAGTAAATCTTGACTCAATTCACAATAAAAAGTAGAAAAAGAGAAAAAAGAAAGAAAAGAAACCCCTGTGGGCCACGGTAGTACCATCTCTCTGTGCACGGGGCTGCCGTGAGTCAGGTGCCCTCTCCACAGCAGATAGCAACATCAAGGGAGCATCATGGTTATTGGTGAGTGCTGTCGAGTCGGTTCCAACTCATAGTGGCCCCATATAGGGTAAGTCAAAAAGCATAGCTACTAGAGCACCAGTTCTCCTCTCTCTCTCTCTCACACACATAAGCTTATTACAAACAAAACATGTTTAAACATGTCTCTGCAATCAGGGGATGGCTGCAGGCAAAGTCTCTCCATCATTCATTTGTCTTAGGATGCCTTTGAAACTTCTGAGGCCAATTCAACTCAGGCAGAGTGGTCAGCTCAGAAGGTTACGGGCAACTTGTTTTTTAAGACTTCAGATTTTCTTGACGGACACAGGACATAGAAAATTAAAAACTGCACTGTGAGATACAGGCCAGGAAAGTTGCATCAAAGAAATTTCTTTCAATCACAACAATGTACCTGATGATTCTTTGAGATCAGCCAAAGCAGTCCTATGAGAATCCATAGGGAAACCTTACCCCATCCACTTGGCAGCCCTCATCTTGCCCTTTCAGATATCTTTTTGCTCCCCCAAATCAAAGAGCATTGAAAAGGAACACAATTTCCTCCCTTTAGGATGTCAACATTGTTGCTTTGTCCTGGAGTAAACTGAAGAGCACAGAATGCTTCAGGGAAGAGTTATTGTTAGATGCCATTGAGTCAATTCCATCTCAAAGCAACCCTCTGCACAACAGAACAAAAAACTGCCCAGTTCAGCCCCATCCTCACAGTTGTTACGTCGCTGCCACTGTGTCAATCCATCTCACTGGACATCGTCCTTTCATTCTCCGACCCTCCACTTTATCATGCATGAGGTTCTTCTCTAGGGACGGGTCCCTCCTGATAATATATCTAAAGTATGAGAGATGCACTTTCGCCAGCCTGACTTCTAAGGAATATTCTGGCTGTACTTCTAGTCACACAGATTTGTTTTTTCTTCTGGAAGTCCATGGTACTTTCAATATTCTTCTCCAACACCATATCTCAAATGCATCAGTTTTTCTAAGGTTTTCCTTATTCACTGTCCAACTATCATATGCATATGAGCCGATTGAAAATACCTTGGTTCAGACACCTTAGTCCTCAAACTGATATCTTTGCTCTTGAACAGTTTAAAGAGGCCTTGTGCAGCAGATTTGCCCAATGTAATATGTTGTTTGATTTCTCAACTGCTTCTTTCATGAGTGTTGGTTGTGGATCTGAGCAAAATGAAGTCTTTGCAATCTTCAATCTTTTCCACATTTATCATGATTTTATTCATCGGTCCAGTGGTGAGGATTTTTGTCTTGTTTACAGTAAAGTGCAATCCATACTGAAGGCTGCAGTCTTTGGTCTTCATCAGTAAGTAGTTTAAGTCAGTAAGTATTTACATATTGGCAGTTCCCTGTGAATGTACGGTTGCAACTGTTTTTAAATTATCTTCAGCAAAATTTATTTGCATGGTACATTAATAATATTGTTAGATGATTTCACATTCCAGCTCATCTTTCTTTGAAATGAGCACAAATATGGATCTCTTCACATTTGTTGACCAGGTAACTATCTTCCAAATTTCTTGGCATAGATGAGTAAATATCTCAGTGCTGCATCAGTTTGTTGAAAGATTCCATTTGTAGTCATTCAGTGCAGGTTGGACTTCTTCCTTCAATACCATTGGCTTTTGATCATCTGCTACCTCTTGAAATGGTTGAACATTGACCATTTCTTCTTGGTAGTGACTCTGTATACCTTTCATCTTCTTTTGATGCATTCTGCATCATTCATATATTGCCCATGTTGTTGTTTTTAAGTGCTGTCGAGTCACTTCTGACTCACAGTAATCCTGTATAGGGTTTCCAAACACCATCTGGTGAATTTGAACTACTGACCTTGTGGTTCTCAGTCCAGTGCTTATCCTACAGTGACACACCAGGACTCCATACTGCCCATGCTATTGTTGTTAAGTGTCATTGGGTCATTTCTGACTCACAGCAACCCTGTATAGGGTTTCCAAGGAGTAGCTGGTGGGTTTGAACCACTGACCTTTCAGTTTGAAACAACCTTGTGATTGAGTGCTTATCCTACAGCACCACGTCAGGACTCCATATTGCCCATCGAATCCTTCAATATTGCAAGTCGATTCTTGGATTTTTTTCTTCACTTCTTTCAGCTTGAGAAAAACTGAACGTGGACTTCCCTTTTGTTTTTTAACTTCAAGTCTTTGCCCATTTCATAATAATCCTTGACTTTGTCTTCTTGAGCTGCACTTTGAAATTTTCTGTTTAGCTCTTCCTCATTTCTTCTATTCACTTTAGCTTCCTGATGCCCAAGAGCAAGTCTCAGAGTCTCTTCTGGCATCCACTTTTGTCCTTTCTTTCTTTCCTTCTTTTTTAATGACTTTTGCTTTCTTCATGTACAATGTTCTTGATGTCATACCTCACCTCTTCTTGCTTTTGGTCAGTAGTGTCTAATTTGTCAAATCTGTTCTTAGATGGTCTCTAACTTCAGGTGGGATACATTTATGATCATACTGTGACTCTTGGGGACTTGTTTCAGTTTTCTTTAGCTTAAGACTAAACTTGTATATGAGTAATTGATGGTTCATTCCACAATCTGCCCCTGGACTTGTTTTGGCTGATGATATGGAGCTTTTCCACCATCTCTTTCCACAGATGTAGTCAAGTTGATCTCTTTGCATTCCATCTGGTGAGGTCTATGTGTATAATCGCCTTTTCTGTTGTTTAAAAAGGCATTTGCAGTGAATAAGTTGTTCTTGCAAAATTCTATCATGAGCTCTCCAGCATCATTTCTATCACCAAGGCCAAATTTTTCAACTACTACTCCTTCCTCTTTGTTTCCAACTATCCAATCACCAGTAATTATCAATGCATCCTAATTGCATGCTTGATCAATTTCATACTGAAGAAGCTGATAGAAGTCTTCAGTTACAGCATCACTGGCTTAGTGGGCTAATGCGCCAGACTGTAAAGTCATTTGAACAGCAAGGTCGGTGGTTCAAGCTCACCAGCTGCTCCTTGGAGATCCTATACAGGGTCACTATGGGTCGGAATCAACTCGATGTCACTTAACAACAACAACAGCAATGTAAATGGGAATAATAGTATTAACTGATCTTCCTTATAGGTGTATGAACATTATCTTATCACAGACAGCATTGTACTTCAAGTAGATCTTGAAATGTTCTTTAAGACGATAAATAGGACTCTATTCTTCTTCAATTTAACGTTCTTGGCATAATAAGCTGTATGATTTTTTTTTTAATTTATTTAGAATGGTCAGTACCAGTTCATTTCAGCTTTTCATGCATTCCATTTTATTTTTGGCTACATCCAATTTTCCTGGTAGAGTAGTGGGTTACAAGTTGGGCTGCTAACCTTAAGATCAGCAGTTCAAATCTATCATCCACTCCTCAAGAGAAAGCTGAGGCTTTCTACTCCTGTAAAGATTTACAGCCTTAGAAACCCTATACAGAGTGGCTATGAGTCGGAACTGACTCCACAGCACACAACCTGTACTACCACATACTTTCTCTAGTCCATATTCTATTATTAACAGATGTTTGCAGCTGTCTCTTCTCATTTATACTTGTGCCCCATCAGTAAATGACGGTCCTGAAAGCTTTCTTCCATTCACGTCATTATAGTCAACTCTACTTTGAGGAAGCAACTCTTCTCCAATCATATCTTGAGTGCCTTCCAACCTGAGGGACTCATCTACTGGCACTGTATTTGACAATGTTCCACTGGTATTCATAAGGTTTTCAGTGGCTAACCATTCAAAAATTGTCTGCATATGTCTTATTTTTCCATCTTTGCCATTTGGATCTATTTCTAAAGATGCCAGCACTATTTTGTTACATTCTGTGATGTCTTTTACTTAACTTTTTAATTTTCTAGCACTCTTGTTATCGTAGTGGTTACAAATCGGGCTGCGAATCGCAAGGTCAGAAGTTTGAAACTACCAACTGTTTCGTGGGAGAAAGAGGAGGCTTTCTGCTCCCGTAAGGATTTACAGCCTCAGAAACCCTGTACAGGGTCTCTATGAGTCAGAACCGACTCCACGGCACATAACAACAACAACAACAAATGCTTTTTCATAGCATCTTCTTCCTATGTTATGAATGTAATATCTTTTGCATCTCTATTAGACTACTTAATAGTTTTTATCTGTTAAATAGTCAAATAGAAGATTTTTTAAAAATTTCTTTTTTTTAAATATTAGGAAGTTTTAAAAAATAATTATTTCCCTTATCTTATCCTCTTGATGAAGCCTCCCTTCAGCTGTGATGTTCTTGACCTCTGTCTTGGTGGAAGAATGTGGTAATTTAGCTTGTAGATTCTGGGGCCCAACTTCCGAGGTTCTTCACTCCAATCTCTATGAGTGCTTGAGCAATGTGTTCTTTAATCTTTTTCTTCCTTAGCGTCTTCATCTGTAAAATGGGAGGAGGGAGGCAAACAGAGAATTGTTGTAAGAATTTGAAAAGTGAATGTATATCGACTCCTTAGAAACTCTCCTGGCACCAGAGTTCAGCCTTGCTTATTGTTTTCCTCTGTCAGAATATTTTCTCAAATAAATTATATAGTACTGGAAAGCTGACTAAAAGTTTTGTGCTTAGTGGTGAAGCTTGTGAGGTGGGGGACTTCAAAGTGAAGTGCTGAGTGAGAACCTGTTCTTGCAATTGGAAGTAATGTTGGCATTTAATTTTTTTTTTTTTTTTGGTCTACTTAGAGCAGTTTTTTCTTCCAATGAAGGTGCCAATAAGGAGTTCTAACACTCATGGGGGTGAGAGCCCTGGGATCCCATAAGTTATTATTCCGATGCCTACATAATGCCACTGAGTTACACCCAGGCATCATTCTTGCCTCCATGCACTAGATCCCCTCAAGGTCTGGGTCCTTCAGGGGTTTGCTACCATTTTAACGGATCTTAGGAGAGAAGCTACCCGCCTGTCTGTTTATTGCGCTGTGGTGACTTATTTACGGTGATGGAAAAAATGCCACCTGTATAATAAATATTAGCAGAATCACCCACAGTATCAGTGGAGCTTTTAAACTAAGAGAGGAGGAAGAAAGGTCTGGCATTCTACTTCTGAGAATTAGTTACTGAAAGCCCTGGATCATAAGCTATTGTCCTGTGATACAGCCCCAGGCTGGAAGACAGTACAGAGCAGTCTTGTACTTAAACATACCAATGGCCCTGAAGACAAGCCAAGACTTGGTGATGCTTTAGTGAGTTGTACATGAGTAGCCATGAGCCCAAGGGGTTTCTATGGCAACAGCAGGAGAGAAAGATACAGGTGTCTTGAACTTAGAGTTGAAGCTATATTTTCAAGTCATGTCAACTGCATTGCTTCTTGTTCAAACAAAACTTCCAAGGCAACCATGGTGTACAGCAGAGAGCAAGCTGTTCTGGCTAGAATGAGGTGGGATCTGGGACCCCCACTTAGTCTCCCATCCTAACTGCCCCTGAGACTCCTGTGTAGAATCTCCAGCTTGAAAAGCCCAGTAGAGAGCTCCCTCTGTACCCATTTTACAGATGACAGTGACGCTCAGGTCTTGAACCTGACCTTCCTACTTCCCTATTCAGTCGTCTTCCTTCCACACTCGGTGGCTGCTAAAATCAAGCAGAGCGGCTGATTTCCATGTGACAGTTCTCAAAAAGTTAAGGATTAAGTTTCAACTTCCTTCCCTCACATTCCTTTTGGGTCTAGTTTCTCTGATTCTATCTTGACATTCTATTTTCATCCCACCACCTCTGGGGATAATAACGAGGGGCACATAATTGCTGCCTGCAGGGTAAAATAGCTCTGCCTTTTATTTGTCCTAAAATGTTCTCTTCCCATAATTTGCCCTCCCTAGTCTCTGTGACCTGTGTTCTCACCTGCCCCCTCTATTCCAGTCAGCAGAGATCCTAACTGTTCCCCTCTCACGCAACCCCACTTATCTGACAAACTTCCCAGATTCTAACAGTCATGGTGAGAGCTCTCCATCATCCATCCACTTCCCTGTCTCTCCAGGGCAAAATTCCATCTTCTTTCTACGTTCCACACAAATGCTACCTTTTCTGAGATGCCTGGCCCGGAGTAAGTTCCTTGATCTTTAGAGCCTCGTTTCCTCATCTGCGAAATGGGGAGCAGGGGACCTACCTAATTGGGTTTGGGAGGAAGATTGAAGATGCAAAGGTAGGATTTGGCACACAAAACTATAGCCCAGTCAATGTGAGTTATTATTGTTGCATGTGCATCTATTGTGAGACTGTCCCCTTCTGCCTAATGACTCCACTAGATGGGAGGCTCTTAGTCCTAACTACATAGTCAAATTGCTTGGGAGGCTTTGTAAAACTATGGTTATCTAGATCACACTGCAGGTCAAATGAATGTGAGTTTCTGAAGATGGCGTCTAGGCATCAGTATTTTAAAAGCCCATCAGGTCCCGGATTCTAACAGGGTTAAGAACACTCAGCTGGACAAGACACTTTTTATTTTTATATCATACCGCCCCTCCCACACCCCCACACACCTAGCACCCAAGATTCCATTACTGTTTAATGGATGAATAGCAAAGTCAAGGTTAGAATGAGAAGGTCGCTGTGGATGGGGGTTTGGGTTTGCATTGAGGTGAATCAGGAACTTGTTGGCCTGTTATCAGGGACCCAGCAGAGAGTTCTGGGAGGCCTGAGTACATCTGCAGGCCGGGGCTTTGTACCCAGTTCAGGGGGTGGGGGGCACTTCTGAGTGTGGCCTGTGTCTTGTGAAGCCCTTTCATTCATCTTAATTGCAATCCTAGAGAAGATATTCTTCTAACTCCTAATCCAAAGCGTAACACCATTTGACAGATAAGGAAACCGAGGCCCAGAGAAACTGGGACTTGTCCGAGGTCTCGCAGTAAGGAATTGGATGGAGCACCTGTCTGTATCTCCTGACACCTGTGCTTCATTAGTCTCTCTGAAGTGAGTCCAAAGCCACCCACACCAGATCCTGGGAGTAAAGTCCAGTAGAGGAGCGGGAAGGAGGTAGAGATCCCCCCTCCCAAGAAACTGGCTCCCAGACAACAGTTCCTCTTGGGAAAACGTGGGAGGGGCCTAGGGAAGCCTCAACAGTGGTAGAATTCCTCTGTGTGTGTGTGCTATTGTGTTTGCTGTGTGTGTGACTTGGCTGTGTCCTTCCTGCTGTTCAGGTGTGTGCATGTGGCTGAACTTGTGCTGGATGTTGCTGGGTGTGAGTCCTGTTTGCCTGTGGCTGTGCTGAGTGTGTACATGTATGTGTGCCATGACATCAGAGGTCCTTGAGCCCCTCCAAACTGGCTCTGCTGCTCTGTACTGAGCTGCATGTCGAGGACTCAAGTGGCTGCCTCCCCCAGGAAAGGGAGAGAAGAGTATGTTGTCTCCCTGGTCTGCACCCCACTTCCCTGTGGGGAGCCCTCTCTCCAGCACCCTCCTGGTCCCTGTTGTCTCCACACTATGACTTCTTGCCAATAAAGAAGCAGTCGGTGTCAAAGCAGGCAGCCTGTGGTTCTCCTGGCCCCATGCCCCACTCACTGCCTTGTACCCGCTGAGCCTTCCTGTCTGCCAGGCTCAGCTTCAGTGGGAAATTTCCCTGGGCACCTTTACTCCCAACTGTGTGCTAATTGCTTAGTCTCCAGCCTCTCCCTCCCCCTCAGAACTGAGGGACTCGGTCACCTTGCCACACACATTCCCCCTGTCCAAATTGGAGGTGCCAGAGGCAGCCAGGGATTGGGAAAGGAACAGGTTGGCAGGGGGGCTGCAGGCAGGACACTAGGTGTGAGGGTTTCAAATACCCAAGTCTGGTCTTTGCCCACAACACTCCCTTCCTCCATTGTTGTGTCCAAATGTACCAAAAAACAAACACACATACAAAGAAAATCCCCAAACCTGTTGCTGTTGAATCAATTTCGATTCGTGGTGATCCATGTGTTACAGAGTGGCACTGTTCTGCAGGGGTTTTTCATCTGTTATATTTTTGGGAACAGACTGCCAGGACTTTCTTTCATGGTGCTTCTGGGTGAGTTAGGAGCACCAACCTCTAGGTTAACAGTTGTTTACAGATTACGGTTTACAGCCCTTGAAGAAAGAGGATTTACTTGTTGTCCAGAGGCATCTAAAGAGTATGCCAAACCTGTTTCAGATCAAGGAGGACATGAGGTAGAGAGGCAGTAGCCCAGATAGGCATAGATGTGCCTGTGCAGAGGCAGGGGGATGGAATAGGTGGGTCAAGTACTTTTCCTCATTTGATGTCTCAGTGTGACTTTGCAGCTCTCTCTCCTCGCCTTGCATGGGACCATTCTCTCTCCCCAACTTTTCCTCTCCCACCAACCTGAACTCTTGCTGATTGAAGCGCTAAGCTTTCTACCCATGCGCTATGGCTCCACACAGCACCTTGGCAGTTCTCTTCTTATGTAAAAGGTGAACTGAACTCAACACAGGAGTTCTTTCTTTTAGGGACACAGGGGCCTTGAATTCCAGTCACACCATCATGCTGTGTGACTCTGGGCATATCATTGTCCCCTCTGTGTCTTGATTTCTTTACTCATAAGAGGATCTTTGATTTGGAGGTACCCTGTGCATCTTTGCACTATACTGTGGGGCTCCATGTTCTTCTGTGCAGAGACACAGGTCCCAGGGTCACACAGCCTCACAATGCAGAAGTCCTCTTCTAAGAGGCCTCAGAGATCCTCAGGAGCTCTAGGGGTGGGGGACAGGCAGAAGCTTCCCAACCTGTATCTCCAAGGACAGCCAGATGGCCAGGCATGGAGATACTGGGGGAGGGGGGAAGAACTGTAACAGAACTGGTCAGGAGTGGAGAGACTGGCCTCGCTAGGTTAGGGCTAACCAGACCGTGAGATCCTGAAGGGATAACTAGGTCTTCTCTCTCTTCAGCTCATATCCTATCTCCCCAGACTGGATGTTCAGCAAATGTTTGTTTAAAACAAAAGAAAATGAACAAAAAAAAAGAAATAAATGGAGAACAGAGGATAAAGTTGATATGATAGTAAACCAAGGAAAAAAGGGATCTTGGGCTACTGGATCCCATAAGAAGAAGGAGAGGAATTAGGGTAAAGTGACAAGATAGTACAAGGCTGGGATATGTTGTGGTAACAAACAAGCCACAAATCTCAGTGACGTAAAGCAATACAGGCTCATCTCTCTCACACTACTCATCTACGCGATTGAGAGGAAAACTTCTCTAGTTGTAGTCACTTAAGCACTGAGGAGAGTGGAATAGCCACATCTTGAACATTGCCATCCGGAGAGGAGATATCTCTGGAGGGTCTCACACCTGCAAGTAAATACCCTGAAAGGGACACTTTTGCTCAGTCCATTGGTGAGAACTAGTTACATGGCTATTTTTGTTCACTACCCATTGGCTAAAACTAGTCACATAGTTACTTTTGCTCACTACCCATTGGCTGGAACTAGTCACATGGTACTTCCCAACACAAGAGGTCCTACTGTGTGCCTGAAAGGCAAAGAGATGGAAACACTTGAACAACACTAATGAGAGCCATAAGCATGGCAGGTTGAGAGAGTACTCGTGTTGTTGATATTCTAGACTGTTGATGTTCTGATGCATATCCCAGAGCTCCAGCCTCTACATCACGCTCTGTTAATATCAGAGACTCATAAACAGGCCCAAGAAAGCTAAAGGAGAAAGACAAACTGCATGTGAATTGAATTGAGCATCAACTATGTGCCAGGTTCCATGCTGGACACTGAGAATATAAGACAGACACAACTTTTACTCTGATGAGGAACACAGTTAAATAAGCGAAACAACATGAAATAGCATTAAGAATTGATCCAAGGTGGGAACTGACCATCTGAGGAAAAAGGAGCTAGTATGGTCTATAGCTGCACTAAGTGGTTGTTATGTTTTCTCCTTTTGGCTCAGTCACTGGCCAGGGCACTAAGAGGATTTCTGATTCCTGCTTCTTCCTCCAACCACATCCCTTCCAGATTGTTGTTGTTGTTGTTGATGACCATCAAGTCAGTTCTGATTCACAGTGACCCTGTGTACAACAGAAAGAAACACTGCCCGGTCCTGGGCCAACCTCACAAGCCTTGCTAAGCTTGAGCACATTGCTGCTGCCACTGTGCCAATTTGTCTAGTTGGGGAGGTTTTCCTCTTCTTCACGGAGCCTCCACTTCACCAAGCATGATGTCCTTCTCCAGGGACTGGCCCCTCCTGATAATACGTCTGAAATATGAGAGACTGAGTCTTACCATCCTGACTTTTAAGGAGCACTTTAGCTGTACTTCTTCCAATGCTGACCTGTTTCTTCTGACAGTTCATGGTACCTTCAGTATTCTTCTCCAAAACCACAACTCAACTCTTCTACTGTCTTCCTTATTCATTCTCTAATTGTCACATACACATGAGGCTATTGAAAATATCTTGGCTTGGATCAGGTGCGACTTAGTTCTCAAACTGATATCTTTGCTCTTGAACACTTTAAAGAGATCTTTAAAGAGATATACCTAAAACAATATGTCCTTAGATTTCTTGCCTGAGTGTTGATTGTGGATCCAAGCAAAATGAAGTATTGACAACTTAAATCTTTTCTCCATTTATCATGATGTTATTTGTTGGTCCAGTTATGAAGATTTTTGTTTTGTTTACATTGAGATGCAAGCCATACTGAAGGCTGTACTCTTTGATCTTAATCGGTAAGTATTTTAAGTCCTCTTCACTTTCAGCAAGCAAGGTTGTATTATCTGCATACTGAAGGTTATTAATGGATTTTCCTCTAATCCTGATGCCATGTTCTTCATCATATAATCCAGCTTCTTGGATAATTTGCTCAGTAGACAGATTGAATAAGTATGGTGAAAGAATACAAGCCTGGTGCACACCTTTGTTGATTTTAAACCATTCAGTGTCCCCTTGATCTGTTCAAACAACTGCCTATTGATCTATGTACAGGTTCCTCAGGAACACAATGAAGTGTTCCAGAATACCCATTCTTCACAGTGTTAGCCATAATTTATCATGATCCTCACAGTCAGAAGTCTTTGCATAGTCAATAAAGCAC
Organism: Chrysochloris asiatica; assembly: GCF_000296735.1. Classification (NCBI taxonomy): domain Eukaryota; kingdom Metazoa; phylum Chordata; class Mammalia; order Afrosoricida; family Chrysochloridae; genus Chrysochloris; species Chrysochloris asiatica. The sequence continues at coordinate 3,233,214 of NW_006408525.1, read as the reverse complement.
CGGTAAACATCTTTCTGATATTCTCTGCTTTCAAACAAGATCCATCTGACATCAGCATGATATTCCTTGTTACACATCCTCTTCTGATCTGGCTTAAATTTCTGGCAGGTCCCTATTGATGTCCTTCCAGGTAGGAGCCTTTGTAAATGGAGTCATTTCTGTGAAAGAACCAAAAACTCAGCCCAAAGTTTTAAAAGCACATTAATGTTGTCTCAGTACGTTATATGCTCTCTTATTAATAGGGCCGTTTCATTTCAATTACATTTTTATACAGCCATTTTCCTGGTGACATTGTGCTATCCTTGTTCTGAGTTCCTCACCCCAATCAATAGGAAGACCAAAGGAAGAGAGAGAGTGGAGGAAGATAGGACCTTTATTAGAACAAGATAGGTTTGCTTTTCAAGTATTTGGAGGAAAATCTCTCCCTTATCAAATTTTGGTTTTGTGCTATTTGGCTTGAATTAGAAAAATGAATGTCTGGTTTATTAGAACAAGTTAATACCCAATGTAACAGTGTTGGGTGGAGGAAGATAAAGGCACCAATGACACACGCATGCTCACTTATGAGCTGCAAGTCCACTAAAGAATCATGTTGTTGTTGTCAAGTGCCATTGAGTCGATTCTGACTCATAGCAGCCTGTACAGTGTTCACGAGGAGCAGCTGGTGAGTTTGAACCACCAGACTTATGGTTTGCAGTCCAGTGCTTCCTACAGTGCCACCGAAGAATTATGTTGTTGCTGTTAGTTCTGTGGAGTCGGTTCTGACTCACAGCAACCCTGTGTCGGGTTTCCAAGGAGTGGCTGATGGGTTTGAACTGCTGGTCTTACAGTTAGCAGTCCAGTGTAGATCCACCAATAATCGGAACTCTTTGTGGCTCTTTGGTGCCCTCAGGATAAAGTACAAACTCTTCAGCTTGAATTGAAAGACCCCTCATGTCTTTCCCTTGGGAGTCCCCTTTCTCTTGCCCTCCACCTACAGCCCGTGCTTGAGTCCTATGCTACACTTTTTATGCTCACCCAGACATGATGTAGGCCTCTGTGCCTTTGTATGTGCTGTTCCCTCTGCCTGGGAGTTTCCTCCTTAACCTTGTGACTCTGGCTCCAGCATCTTCTACTCTATCAACATCTGTCTAGGCCTCACCCTTGTCCTCTACACAGTTTCCTTTAGGCCACAAACTGATGCAACACTGGAGGCACTCATTTACCTATGCCAAGAAATTTGAAGACAGGCTACCTGGCCAACTGATTGGAAAAGATTCATATTTGTGCCCATTCCACAGAGAGGTAACCCTACAGAATAAGGAAATCATCAGACTATATCATTAATATCAATGCAAGTAAAATTTTGCTAAAAAATAATTCAAAAATGGCTGCAACAGTACATCGCCAGGGAACTGCTAGAGGTTCAAGCCAGATTCAGATAAGGACGTGGAATGAGGGATATCATTGCTGATGTCAGATGGATCTCGACTAAAAGCAGAGAATACCAGAAAGATGTTTGCCTGTGCTTTATTGATTTTGCAAAGGCTTCGATTGTGTGGATCATGATAAGCTATGGACAACATTGAGAAGTATGAGTATTCCAGAACACTTAATTGTGCTCATGAGGAATCTGTACCTGGACCAAGAGGCAATTATTCAAACAGAACATGGGAACACTGAAAGGTTTAAAATTTGGAAAGGTGTGTGCCAGGGTTGTATTGTTTCACCAAACTCACTCAATCTGTATGCTGAGCAAATAATTCAAAAAGCTGGATTATATGAAGAAAAACATGGTATCAAGATTGGAGGAGACTCATTAACAATCTGTGATATGCAGATGATGCAACTTTGCTTGCTGAAAGTGAAGAGAACTTCACATACTTACTGATGAAGACTAAAGACCACAGCCTTCATTATGGGTTGCACCTCAATGTAAAGAAAACAAAAATCCTCACCACTGCACCAATAAATAACATCACGATGAATGGAGAAAAGTTTGAAGTTGTCAAAGACTTCATTTGATCAACCATCAACACTCATGGAAGCATCAGTCAAGAAATCAAAAAAGTATTGCATTAGGCAAATCTGCTGCACAAGACCTTTTTAAAGTGTTCAAGAGCAAAGAAGTCAGTTTGAGGACTAAGGTGCACCCGACCCAAACTGCAGTATTTTTCAATAACCTCATATGCATATGAACACTGGACAATGAATAAAGAAGACAGTACAATTGATACATTTGAGTTATGGTGTTGGAGGAGAATATTAAAAGAACTGTGGACTGCCAAAAGAGCAAACAAATCTGTGTTGGACGAAGCATAGCCAGAATGCTCCTTAGAAGCCAAGATGGCCAGACTTTGAACACATTATCAGGACCGACCAGACCCTGGAGAAGGACATCATGCTTGGTAAAGTGGAAGGTCAGAAAAACAGAGAAAGATCCCAACGATGTGGATTGGCACAGTGACAGCAGCAATGGGCTCAAGTTTAGCAGGGCTTGTGAGGTTGGCCCAGGACCGGGCAGTGTTTCTTTCTGCTGTGCGTAGGGTCACTGTGAGTCGGTACTGCCTCAACGACGCCTAACAGCAACAACACTGGTTTGGTGCTACAGGATAAGCATTGGACTATGAACCAACCACAAGGTTGGCAACTATTCCTTGGAAACTCTTTGTTGTTACTAAGTGCCATCAAGTGGGTTCTGACCCATAACGGCCCTGTAAGCGTTTCTGAGGAGCAGCTGGTGAGCTTGAACCACCAAACTTGCCGTTCAAACGGCTTTGCAGTCTGACGCATTAGCCCACAGCGCCACACCAGGGAACCCTTTGGTGGTTATGTGCCTTGGAGTCGATTCTGACCCATAGCGACCCTGTACAGGGTTTCCGAGGCTGTAAATCTGTACGGGAGCAGAAAGCCTCATCTTTCTCCCGCGGAACAGCTGGTGGTTTTGAACTGCTGACCTTAAGGTTCGCAGTCAGATTCGTAACCACTACGCTACCGGAGCTCCTTAGGAAACCCTTTACAAGGTTGTTATTCATAAGAATCGAGTCAGTGGCACTTACCAACAACAACAATTTGTACAAACCCCATCACAGTCCTTGTCACGTGAGACTGACAATTGTTTCCATGCACAGCTCTCCACCAAATCTGCAGAACCCTTGAGGGCAACAATTAAGTCTGATTCTTTTTTCTGTTGTCCTTAACATGAGGCCTAGCACATAGCAGGGGGTAGCAAAGCAATGTGTGTTTATATAATCAATTAAGTGAATGAATAAATTAGTCAGAAGGAAACTGAAGGGGTACCTAGTGTGAACTCCAATTCAAAACAAGATTTCTCTCTATGTTGATCCTGTTAAGTGTAGTCAAGTCTGTTTCAATTCATAGTGACACTGTATAGGGTTTCTAAGAAGCAGCTGGTTGGTTTGAACTGCCAACCTTGCCATTCAAATTGACCTTGTGGCCCAGTGTTTATCCTACAGCATCACACCAGGACTCTCTCGCTATTGTTGTTGTTGTTAAGTGCCATCGAGTTCCGACTCATAGTGACCCTGTATAGGGTTTCCGAGGAGCAGTTAGTGAGCTTGAACCACTGACCTTGCAGTTCAAATGGCTTTGCAGTCTGGCACATTAACCTACAGCGCCACACCAGGACTCCTCTCCCTGTATAGCAGGGGTCAAAAAAATGTCAGCCCATGGGCCAAATCTAGTCAGGTGCTTGTTTTTGTAAATAAAGTTTTATTGGAACATGAACATGTTCATTCATTTGCATACTGTTTATGGCTGCTCTTGCACTACCATGGGAAGTAAGTAGTTGTAATAGAGACTGGATGGCCCATTTGTTGTTGTTGTTGTTGAGTGCCATAGAGTCGACTCTGACTCACAGCAACCCTGTATAGGGTTTCTGAGGAGCACCTTGTGGATTTGAACTGCCAATCTTGGGGTTCACAGTCCAGTGTTGATCCTACAGTGCCATACTAGGAAGTCAATAGAGCCTAAAATACTCTAGTCCTTTGCAGAAAAGTTTGCTCACCATTGCTTATAGCATTGGCTCTTAATCTTGTTTAGACCAGAGACCCCTTTGAAAATTTGATAATAGCTTTGAAAGGGAACATATGCACATACACAGAACATGTTGCATTCAATTTCTGGAGGATCAATGATTCCTGACATCCATTCATCCATCCCCTAGGGACGCATGCACATCAGGTTAAAAATTCTGTTGCCTGAGACTAGTGGGGCTGGAGCTAATGAAGTGATAGGAAGCTACGAAGGGAGTCCTGGTGTGGCACTGTGGGATAAAGCACTGGACCACAAGGTCGGTTTGAACTACAAGTCTGGCAGTGCAAATTCCCCAGCCACTCCTTGGAAACCCTATACAGGTTTGCTATGAGTAGGAACCAACTCGACAGCACTTAACAACAACAACATGCTACAAAGACAAATAAGGGTAAAAATCAGGTCTCTTATAAATTTTAACTTGAAAAAAAAAAAAAAAAAAAGAATCTATTGCCTTAAAGCACCTCTGGCATCTAGGTGGCCATCTTGTGCATTTCTAGTGACAGAGAACTCACTACCGTACATCACATTGTTCTATTGCTGGAAAGCACAGTGTGTGGCGAAAGCCCAGCCTCTAACTATTCTGAGCGCTGGCTCCTTGAAACTTAAACCCACTGGGCCTTCTGGATGTTGAGGCTGTGGTCTATCCAATACCTATCTCCCCAGAGGAGAGGTCAGGAGAAACCAGAAGGCAGGGAAGAGCACACTCACCTGCCAAGAGAGAGGCACAAAGGGCAGGGGAGGAGAGGAGGAGCAGTGGTCATTAGGATCAATCAAATCCAGCTTTGCTTTCTTAAAAACAGGGGGCGGTGGAGGCGTGTGGAGCTAATGAAGTCATGAGCAATAGGAAGCGTTAAGGCCTTTGGGAAGCAAATTGTAGGCCAAACGAGCTCATTTTTTAGCAGAATTATTAAATTAGCAGATGAAGGAAACACATTAGACATTATGAATCTTGCTTTTAGCAGAGTCCTTGATAGAGAGTTGCACAGATGCTTGCTAAATTTATTCTATTCGAGGCTGGCATCACTGGGGTCCCCGGCAGAGGGCCAGTGCTCAAGGGAGGGACAAGGAAGGGGACAGTGTTAAGTGGGTTACTGCTCTGGGTCCACTTCCCCATTGAATCCCCACAACGTGCAGCCAGGAAAGGGCAACTGTCCCTATTTAGAAAGAAAAATGTGCTCAGAGAGGTGAACTGCCTCACCTCAGGTTGCACAGCACATCAGCAGTTGAGCTCTTAGTTAATCTCAAATCAGCGCTCTCTTGTGAGTAAGCTGGTGGGGTTGACTTGGAAATGGCAAAAAGCTCACATGGGAGAGGCATAAGAAAGTTATCCAGTGATAAGGATGGGGCCAATGTGGGGGGTCAGGCAAGTGGGCTGAGCGCTTCAGGTGGGGTTTAATCTAGAGACAAGTGGGGAGAAGACTGGGCCCCCAGTAGCAGAACTGATTGTAAACGGTGGTCGTGTTTTAGGAAGGTTTACTGAATGGGGCAGATGTTCTGAGATGCGAGGGTGCGAAATCACACCAAGTGAGGAAGGGTTGAATGAAGGAAAGGCCTGCTGTGAAGGATGCTGGAGACTGCCGTGGCCTAAGAGGGCTGGACTTGATCACGGATGACTCACAGGAAGCCAAGAGGACTTTCAACAAGGAAGGCACCCAGCCTTGTAAGGAAGTGAGCTCACCACCGCTGGAACATTCCAGGAATGGGCACAGCATGTGAGAAGATTCTGAAGTTTGGTCCAATAAGAGATTGGCTAAACACCCTCCCACACTCCATTCTCTATGTTCTAAAGCCAGGCATGAGGACAATCATTCCATCAGTCAAGCTTTCCAGATATCCCCACAGGTATTTGGGAATGGGGGAGAATCTGCATTTGCCTCTGACGACTGTTGATAACCAACCATATGCTTGAACACAGAAAGGATGGCCCCTGGCTTGAGGACTGCTCTCTGAGGGGTGATTGGCAGGCCTTCCTTGCTTCTCATATCCTCCCTTCATGTCCATTCAGAGAACCTTCTCCAGCAGTGATGTCCAGACCCATGAAAAATGGAAAGTAACTGGAAAGGGACCATGATCCAACCAACCCGCCTCCACACCTATGCGCTACTATGTTCCAGAATCTGTGACAGACAGGAAACGAGCCTAGGGAAGCCCATTGTGAGATAGTGTGCTCCCCAACCTCCTCTTGCATTAAACCCAAATGTAGCCAAACAAGGAGAGGGGGGGAGGTCAGAGCCACAGGATATAAGGATGGGTGGATCATGATGAGAATCATGAGTCAGGAGGGTGACTCGAGTGAAGGCAACTGGAGGCCAGGGAGGTTCGTTGCCTGAGTTTGGTTACTAAGAGAAGCTGCTGAAGAGCAAAGGTTATCTGCATGTGTGCACCTATATGCACACCTTTTGTTATTTTTGTTAAGTGCCATCGAGTCATTTCCAATTCATAACCACCCAGTATAGGGTGTCCGATGAGCAGCTAGTGAGCTTGAACCACAGATTTTGTGGTTCAAATGGACCTTGCAGTCCAGCGCATTAACCCACAGCACATTACCAGGCCTCCATGCGTATCTTTTAGTGGATGCTAATTTCTGAGTGCACTTACTTGGTATAGACATGTTTATGTCAGCCTGTTTGTTAGTGTGCCTCAAGACATTTGTCATCTGTCTTGCTCTGGAGGGTGTGTATGGCTACCCTAGGAATAATGAGCCTCTGTACCTCTGTGTGTGTGTGTGTGCCATGACCAGGCTCCAAGGTCAGTCAGACAGACGCAGGCTCCCAGCAACATCAATTCCCTCTATGGATAACCTGCTTTCTCCCTCCATATAGGACATTGTTGGAGGAGATAATTCAGTCATCCCACTCATCTCAACTCCTCTGGGACCCTGGCCATCTTCCACTGTGTCCTAGTCTTCTTAGATTACCAGGGAACCACCTTAACTGGAGAGGGCCAATGCAAATCCTTTCTGGTTGTTCCTGTAGGAGAGTATTTGAAGATGCTGTGGGTAAGTGCCATATTACTGCTTGCAGGACAAGAGGACCCCAATCCACCATGCTGAGGTTTACCCTACACCGTCCCACCCTGGATCTCCTGACTGCTTTGACCTGAGTCAACGCCACATTGATCCTGCCTTTGCAGAAACCTGGATCAAGAAATGTTCCCCACTTATCAGAAGGCAGCTTAGAAATGTGAGAGGCCTTTGTCAGCAGAGAGAGGCCCATGACACAGAGCTCCAATCTTGGCCATGCTTTGGAGCTGCTAAATGAACTTGGGCAGAACCTTCTTTTAGCTTGTTTTTCCTTATGTAAAAATGGGGGTCCTGTCTGGTTCCCAATCATGGGGATGGGGTGAAGGTGTTGTCAGGTGTCAAAGAGCCAGTTCCAACTCATAGTGATCCCATGTAGCAGAGTAGAACTGCCTGATAAGGTTTTACTAGGAGACCTGATGTGGTGCTGTGGGTTAATGTGCCAGACTGCAAAACCATTTGAACTGCAAGGTCGGTGGTTCAAGCTCACCAGCTGCTCCTAGGAAACCCTATACAGGGTCTCTATGGGTGAGAACCGACTCGACGGCACTTAATAACAACAACAATCCTTACTGGGACAGATCACCAAGTCTTTATGTCTCAGAACTGCTGGGTAGGTTTGAACCGCAAATCTTTTGGTCGCAGCCTAGTATTTAATCATTGGTCCACCAGGGTTCCTGGGTGAAGAAGATAGTGAGACTGTTATCCTCTGTGATGAAGTGTGACTTCTTAGGGTTGGGGCTTGTTTGGGCAACAGGTATGCTGGTAAACAACCAGCTCTGGACAAGAAAAAAGAAACCCTGATTTGTAATGTGTGCCAATTTCTCTGGTGTAAATACTTCCTCCATGACTGATTTCAATCCACCAACATGCAATCAGTGAATATGGAGATAAACACTGGTTCTTATTGAATCCCTTTACACTCGTATCCACTCCATGTTTGGCGGAGTAAACTATGCTCCATGGTTTTTGTTGTTGCTCTATTTAAGAACAAAAACAACTCTTTGTGAATTGTTTAAAGGTTTATAGAGCAGATCAATTTTCCACTCGGTAATTCTTCAACATTTTGTTTCATTTTATTAATTATAATTTCCATAATGTAACATCATTGATCCCACTTTTTTCCTGTTTCTGTTCCTCCTTCTTTTCTAACCTTTTTGGACTTAGTCCTTGGGTAAATGTTGCCCTTTTGATCTCAAATGGTTGTTATTCTAAGATATGCCTACCTCACTAGCATTGTCGTTCTCCTGATAGGCATGTCTATGGTTTGGCTGAAAATTGAACCATGGGAGTCATTTCATTTCCAGACTGAAACGCTCCTAAGAGTTACTAATAGTCTTGGGGGTTCTAGCAGTCTCTATTTGACCAGTCTGCTTGGTTTTTAACATAATTTTGAGTTTTGTTCACCATTTTTATCCTGTTCTCTCCAGGACCTTCTGATGTGACCCTTTCAGAGCAGTTGGTGGTGGTAGCGGGGTACCCCCTAATTCTTCTGGTCTCAGGGTCATGGAGCCTGATGCTTACATGGCTCATTGGTCCATTGGACAAATTGTTGCAATGCATCTTCGATAGCCAACACTTTTCTTTCATCTATTTAGGGAGAGACCATCAGTTGCACCTTAGATGGCTGCTCATGAGCTTTTAAGACCCCAGTTGCTGCTTACCAAAAGAGGATGTGGTGCTTTGTCAGTGTGTTATGCCAGTTGCCCGTGGTGCCTTCTGAGAGCTCCCTAGGGTTTTCAATGATTTGTATTTCTTTTTTCAGAAGTAGATTACTACACCTTTCCTCCAAGGTGTCTCTGAATAGACTTGAACCTCCATTTTTTTGGAGCGTACTAACCATTTGCACCTGGTGTGGTGCTGTGGGTTAATGTGCCAGACTGCAAAGCCATTTGAACTGCAAGGTCGGCGGTTCAAGTTCACCAGCTGATCCATGGAAACCCTATACAGGGTCTCTATGGGTCAGAATCGATTCCATGGCACTTAACAACAACAACCATTGGCAGCACCCAGGAACTCCTGAGCATGAGGCTAGAGATGACCATCATCACCTCTTGTTATTGTTGTTGTTGTGTACCGTGGAGTCCATTCCGACTCATAGCGACCCTACCTACACAGGGTTTCCGAGGCTGTAAATCTTTATGGGAGCAGACCGCCTCATCTTTCTCCCGCGGAACGCTGGTAGTTTCGAACTGCTGACCTTGCGGCTCACAGCCCAATTCGTAACCACTACTCTACCAGAGCTCCTTATCATCAACTCTTAGGAACTTGTAAGAGCTAATTCCAGCACAGTGCTGCCTTTATGCTAACTCGCCAGTGACAGCCCAGCCGGAAAAATAGTCTAGGTCAAGGTTAAAGTCAAGGCACAAAGGCCTAACTATTGTGCCTAGCACTGAGTAATGAGGTGATCCATGGGAAAAAAGGTGTGTCAGTAAGTCTGTTGTTGTTGTTAAGTGCTGTCGAGTCAGTTCCGAGGAGTGACCAGTGAGCTTGAACCGCTGACCTTGCAGTTCAAATGGCTTTGCATTCTGATGTATTAACCCACAGAGCCACATCTCGAACCAGGATAATGAGGAATAGGTTGATGAGTATGATGTGCAAAGGGGGACAGGATAAATGAGGCCTGCTTTGGTTGGGTCCAGAATACAACATTGTCTCCTGATGTTCCCAGGTCTGGGAGACACAGGAGGGTGTCTGTGATGATGAGGGATCTGGGCAAACAGACAGGTGTTCCCTGAATATCAAAGATGACGTCTGAGCAACTGGAGCCAGGAGAAGGCAAATCCAATCTCTGTAATGGTTGGTACATCAATTCTGGTGATGATCTCAAGAGGATGATGCCAAGGGCCTGGGGAGGGGGATGCCCTGGCTTACATCATCTGCTATTTCTGGGACAATTTACAGCCTTTCCAGTGGGAACTTCCTTCAGGTCATAAATCACTCGGGTCTTCTCATGACTACCTCATTGTTCTGAGGGAATCCACGCACGTGGAGCAGGTTGAGGTCCCATTGTGCTCTAGAGATGGCTCTAAGAGTGAGGAGAAGAGCATGAATCCTGAAGTTATGGGGACCAGGGTTCAAATCTCCTCTGTGACCTCTAATTACCTGATGGACTTGGGGTAAGTTATTTAACTTCTCTGTGATCTCATTCCTTCAAGTGGACTAACAAGTCTCATGAGGGGTAGATGTGTGATTGTGAGGTAGGCCTGACTCCTGTTTTCTCAGTGAACATCCAATCTCTCATATCCTGCTTTTGCTTTTCTGTCTTTGGGAGAATATCCTTCCAGTGGTCAACGTGTGGAGTCTTCTACTTGGAGGTGTAGCTTCGCTTCCTGACTCCTTCCCTGACTTTGGGCTGAGTGATTCATAGAATTGGGGATGAGAAAGGGTTGCCTCCTGAGAGGTGGAAAAGCTAGGGAGGGGGAAGATGGGGGTTGTAGACCTCAGTGGGGCATCTGACTCCCCATTGGGGTGTGAGGAAAGCATGTTCTCTTCTGTAACACCCAGACTTGCCTTTAGGACCTTCTCGGCCTGGAGAGTAGCCATGCAGCCAAGAGCCCCTTTCCTAAATCCAGACACTTGTCCACCTGGACTTATCTGTGTATCTGCTTGATTTCCTTCCCACCCGAGACCTGGCTTTCTGTGTGTCTGTCCAACTGTCTGTCCATGTGCCCTATGAGAAGGATGGTGAGACCAGTTAGTTGCTGGCTGCATGTATCTCCATTGACGCATGCCTGCCTTTTCTATCCATCTGTCAGTCTTCCTTCCCATCGCTCTGACTACAGCTGACTCTCTTGCACCTGGGCTCATCTTTGTAATGTGTGAGTGACAGAGAAGGAGGAGAGCGGAGAGACTGATGGGGAAGCATACACACAGGGGCTGGAGTGTATGTGCATACAGAGGATTGACGGGGAGGGGGTGCCCCCTTCAAGACAGGGTCACTCCAAAACTCCCCAGCCCCAGCAGGGTGCCTGGAGCACCATCCTCTGCCATGGAGCAGACAGCGGTATCCCCTATGGGGGGCTCAGGAAGGAGGAGGGACAGTACCCATGGCAACCAATGGAAAGGCATATTTCAGCTCAGGGAGAATCTTTGGAAAAATGGAGCTGTCCAACATCAGAATGGGCTGTTATGGAGGTAGTGATCTCCCTGCCACCACACTTGTTCAATAGGGGCCGGCCACCCACCTGTCAGGGCTCCTGGGTGGTAAGGATGGTCGACATTGACAATGACAACAACTTCTATCGATAATCCACATGATGCACGGTGCTCAGCACTTACATACAGCTGCTTACCACCCGAGCTGTTATTGGAAGGGAGTCTGGACTAAGTGACCCAAAGGCCCTATCCCAGTCTTCCAACTGCAGAAAGATGAAAGGCCAATTAATGGCAACAGGTTATGAATAAACAGGAGCTGGGAACCTGAGATAATAAAGGGCTTCCCAGAATAGGATTGCCTCCATCCCCCTCACCCTGATTTGCATGGCTCCCTGCAAGCAGGCCTCCCTCCCTTCTCCTGACTCCATTTCAATTTCAATGTCAATAACTTCCCTGGCACAACAGGCAGCCAGGGGTTGCCAAAGTGAATAGGAACATTGAGTTTTAGTCTGGGACCAGCTCATCTAGCCAGTGCTTCCTTCCAAGCCCTTCCAGGCCCTTCCTCTTGCATACCTCATCTTCTGTGCCCTTTTGGGACACTTATTTTTACCCTCCCCAGCTGTTCCTAAGGTTAGTTGGAAAAAGATACACTCACTTGTTTGATCAAGATGTTCAAACAGCAACAGCACATGGGACATTGGGCATCTGCTCTGTGAGTCTCCACGCACATTACTGGAGCTGTAGGATGAAGAAGGCTTAGTTCACCTCTCTTGAGAAATACCCAAGTGCTAGGGGCAGATAAAGAATCAACAATTCCAATAATATGTCAAGTGTTTTGGTGGTGGGGGGAGTGGAGGCTCTAGGAGCACAAAAGAGGGGGCTCAGTCAAGGGTAGAGAGGAATAGGAGGGGGTAAAATGTTGTAGGGTAGAGCCTCAAGGTCATCTAGTCCAACCTCTCTCCCAATAACACATTATAGTGGGTAATGTGAAAGGTTCAGTGCTTGGCTATGGGAGGTTCAAAGCCACCCAGAGGCACCTTGGAAGACAGGCCTGGCTGGCTCTCTGCTTCTGAAAGGCTTCAACTTTGAAAAGTCTCTGGAGCAGTAGAGTGCTGCTGACGTGGTTATTGTCATTCTGATTCTGTTGCTAGGAGACTATGGACAAACCCCTTCTCTCTTCAAAACCTCATTCAACTCCTTCCATGGAATGGAAGCACAAGACCAGAACAAGGGGGCTCCTTAGAAGACAGAAGACTGGAGGTGGCTGGGGAGAAGGTATTCCTTTCCTCCAAGTCACAGTCATCCCACATGAGTGACAGAGGAGTGCTGGTTGGAATCTGTACAGAAGCAGATCACCAGGTCTTTCTTTCATGGAGCTGTTGGGTGGGTTTAAACCACCAACCTTTCAGTCAGGTGCTTAACTATCATCCCACCAGCACCCCTTCTAATGTGCACGAGCAGCACATTCCAAACCAAACCTCTTGCTGTCAGAGTAGAAGTGTGCTTCAAAGGGATTTTTTTCCCCTTTTCCTTTTCTTTTTTAAACACTATTTTATTGTGTTTTAGACAGTTTGGAGTCCTGTCACGATAGAAAAAGCACTGGACTGCTAGCTTTAAAGTCTGTGGTTCAAACCCACTAGCTGCTTCTTGGAAATTCCATGGGGTCATCATGAGTAGGAATTGATTGTACTGCACTTGGCCATAGCAACAACAGGTGACAGCTACCCAGCAAATGAAGTTCCCATTGGACACATTTTATTTAAATTGTTCTCTGTCGTTGGCTACAATATTTACAATATGCCAGCATTCTCATTATTTCCTCCATTCTGTATATTCTGTTTCTATTAATCTAGCGCTGTAGGATAAGCACTAGACTGCTAACCACAAGGCCAGAACTTCAAACTCACCAGCCACTCCTCAGAAACCCTATAAAGGGTTGCTGTGAGTTGGACAAAGTCCTAATGTGGTGCTGTAGGTTAATGCACTGGACTTCAACGTCGTTTGAATTGCAAGGTTGGTGGTTCAAGCTCACCAGCCACTCCTCAGAAACCCTATACAGGGTCCCTATGAGTTGGAACCGACTCCACAGCACTTAACAACAACAACAGCAACAACAATGGCTAATGTGGTATCCTGGTCCAGCCCTGTGGGATAAAGCACTGGACTGCAGGGTCGGTTTGAACTACAAGGGCAGCGATTCAGAATCGCCAGCTGCTCCTCAGAAACCCTATACAGGGCTGCTATGAGTTGGAAATGACTTGCTGGCACATAACAACAACAACAATGACTAATGTGGAGTCCTGGTGTGGCACTGTAGGATAGCACTGGGCCACAAGGTCAATTTGCACTGAAAGATCAGCAGTTCAAACCCACTAGCCACTCCTTGGAAACCCTATATTGGGCTGCTATGAGTCAGAACCAATTTGATGGCACTTAACAACAACAAAGGAGCTCTGGTAGCGTAGTGGTTACGAATCGGGCTGCGAACCTTAAGGTCAGCAGTTCGAAACTACCAGCCGCTCCGCAGGAGAAAGATGAGGCTTTCTACTCCCGTAAAGATTTACACCCTTGGAAACCCTGTACAGGGTCGCTATGGGTCGGAACCGACTCGATGGCACTTAACAACAACAACAACAATGGCTAACGAGGGAGTGAGGTGAGACTCTCTGTTCCGTTAAAGATTTACAGCCTCAGAAACCCTGTAGAGGGTCGCCATGAGTTGGAACCCATCCAAAAGCCCTTAACAACACATCAATGGCTAATGATTGTGAGCATCTCTTCATGTATTTGTTGGCCACCTGAATGTCCTCTTTGGTAAAGTGTCTGCCCACATTCTTAGCCCATTTTCAATTTGACTGTTTGTCTTTTGTTGTTTAGTTGTTGAGGTCTTTAATATATTTTAGAGGATAGGCTCTTGGATATGTCCTTGCCAAAGATTTCCCCAAGTCTGTAAGTTCTCTTTTAACTGTCTTTTGATGAACATACAGATTTAATTTTTAGAAGGTCCCAGTTATCAAGTCTATCTTCTGTCATTCATGCGTTTTCAGTTGTGTTTGATAGGCTATTTATGTCATAAATTAGGTCCTCTAGTTTTGTCCCTATGTTATTTGTCTTCCACGAACTTTGTAATTTTGGCTTTAACGTTTAGGTCTTTGATGAATTTTGAGTTAGTTTTTGTGCATGGTATGAGGTGTGGATCTTGTCTCATTTTTCCACAAATGGATATCCAGTTTTGCCAGCACCATTATGTTAGAGAGTGTTTCTTCCCCACTGAGTGGTCTTTGACCCTGGTCGAAGATCAACTGCCCATAAATGGATGGGTTTACTTCTGAGTTCTCAACTCTAGTCCTAGGATATTTGGATATCTGTGACTGTGCTATCAATTCTGAGATTAGGAAGTGTGGGCCTCCTACTTGGTTCTCTTCATTAAGATGGCTTTAGCTACTCAGGCCCTTTCTCCCTTCCATATAAAGTTGGAGATGAGTTTTTCCCTTACATTAAAGAATGCTGATGGGATTGGAATTGTTGCAGTTAAGAGTCATTGAGTCCAGTCCAGCTCATAGTGACCTTGTATAGGATTTCTGAGGATTGACTGGTGGGTTTGAGTTGCTGAACTTGCAGTCCAGTGCTTATTCTACAGTGCCACCCCAGGACCCCAGGGATTTGGATTAGGATTACATTAGATCTATAGTATGCTTTAAATAGTATTGGCATTTTCACAGCGTTTTGTCTTCTGATCCGTGAGCATGGAATATTCTTCCATTTATGCAGATCCCGTTTAGTTTCTTTCAATAGTGTTTTGTAGTTTCCTTAACATAAGGATTTTATGTCCCTGGTTAGGTTTGTTACTAGGTATTTATAATCTTTTGGGGGGCTAACTATATGATATTATTTTCTTGTTTTCCTTTTCAGAGTCTTCCTTGTTAGCGTAGAGGAACCCAACTGATTTTTGTGTGTTGCTCATGTACCCTGCCACTTTCCTGAACCCTTCTATTATTTCCAGGAGTTTTTTTATGGAGTCACCAGGTCCATAGGGTTGTCAATGGCTGATTTTCCATAATTAGACAGCCAGGGTTGAATGAACTTGAACTTCCAACCTTTGACTAGAAGTGGGCACATTAACTGTTTGCACCACCCAGGGACTCCTATTAGCACATTATATGTTCTGAAAAACTCCATAGTACAGACACCTGGTTCACTTTGTCTGAGTAGGTTTTCCCCAGACTTCCATGGTAACTCTTTTTATCCATTTTCATCCTCAAGAAAGAAGGCTCATATAACATAATTTTGAAAATATTGGACTAAATGCTTGCTTCAAGGTTCCCTCCAATCCTGAGGGTCTAGGCATCTGGATTTGTAAAGAAGATTGTAGTATGGTAGAAGGAGAAGATCAGCAACATTTTAAAGGTCTTCCTCTGTGCCCAACTCTGCCCTACCCCACTCCATCCTCACTGCTCCATTATGGGGTACACATTAAGTCTCCTGATGGCAGATGAGGTCAATGGAGGTATGGTGTGGCTCAAAGGAGAGAGGAAACCTTTTCTGTAGCCTGCCTTGTGCAAGAACATAAGAAAGACCTGCTTAGAATGTTTGACTTGGAAGCCAAAGCTCCTTTCCCAGAAGTGTTAGACTCTCAGACTCTCTAGTCCTTACAAGTTCCATCCAGGGTCACTTCCTACCCCCACCCTTTTCTTGGGAGTGACCTTTAGGGAATGCTGTGGAATGAAGACAAGAGAAGCCACTGTGAGTTTGGATAAACCACCTCCATGTAACTTGCCAAGTCAATTCCCAAGAGTTTAGATCCCCAGAGGGCTGGCCCTGGACAAGATATGAAGCTGGCAGCATGAGTTTGTGTGGCATAGAAGAAAAAATCTGAACTTTACAGACCAGGGTTCAAATCCCAGTGATGTTGTAGAAAAGAATCTTTCTTAACAAACCTCATGTAGCTGATTTACTAGATTGGCTGTCTTTTCTAGGCCCTCTGTACCACATGTCAGCTAAAACCCATGGCTCGGAATCCTTGGCTAGTAGACAACTTGCTAGTTTCCCCATGCATTACCCATCAGCTCTGTTTGTTCCCAACCCTGTTTACGTCTGTTGTACTTGTCATTGTAAATAGATAATTAAGTGTAACACAAGCCAATTAAATGAGTACAAAAAGAGTTAGATTTTATGATAATTAACTTAATGCTTCAGGAAGACTAGATTTAAGTGAGTTGCTAAAAAAAAAAAAAAGGCTGTTGAATTAGGTGTCAGCAAGACTATAAAAGATTTGAAGGGGGGAAAAAAACTTTATACAAGGAGATTTGTGTACACTGATTGTCTTGCAAGGAATCCAAATCAGAAATCTTGTAAGTGATAGTTCATGCGAGAAAGACACGTGATCTCCTTTACTTTGGAAGAAGAAAGCTACTGTTCTGTGTGGTGTGTGGAAGCCAATTCACCTTTCTAAACCTTACTGTTGTTGTTAGGTGCCATCGAGTCGGTACTGACTCATAGCAACCCTATGCACAACAGAATGAAACACTGCCCAATAGGGTTTCATTTTTTTTTTTTTTAACTTTAAAATAATAAAAATAATATCCACCTCATAGTGTCACTATGAGGAATATTGCATGCAGTTACATGCAGTCCTGTTCCTAGCTTCTGTTCCCCTATATGTGGTTCCTATCTCCTCTTCTGCTGTGACTGTCTTCCCCAGGGAACCTAGGCTTCATCTAGATGTTTGCAGTTTAATTAACCCAGTTATGATAACGCGGGGGTGGGGGGTGGGTGGGTAGGTGACTGTATGGATGGATGGATAGACAGATAGGTAGATGGATGGATAGATGGATGGATGGATGGATGGCTAGATGGCTGTGTGGATAGATGGATGAATGGATGGATGGATGGATAGATAGATCAATAGGTGGAGACATAGAGATAAATGGTGATTGTTAAGTCAACTCCAACTCATCATGATCTTTTGTACAATAGAACAAAACTTTGCCCGGTCTGACATCATTCTCATGATTATCCTCATGTTTGCATTTATCCCTGTGGCTAATGGGACAATGTAAATCATTAAGTCTCACCCTCAACCTTGTTGACCCTCTACTTCACCAAACATGATGTCCTCCTCCAACGATTGATCTCTCCTGAAGACGTATTCAAAGCATGCGAGTCAGACAATGTCCTATTGGGACCCATGAGGTTTTGGGAAGTAGATTTGTCTGCCTTTCTCAATAGTCTTAATTTAGAAGTACCACTGGAACCTGTCTACGCTAGGCGGCCTTGTTGGTATTTGGTATACTGGTGGTATAGCTTCCAGCATCATAGCAACATGCAAGCTACTACAGTATGATGAGCTGGCAGGTCAGTAGTATTTAAGGCATAAACTATCCCAAAGGATGGCACCTTCAATGGGAGAAAAACCTTTCAAGGAATGCACGCAACACTGGTGAACTACCGGATATTGTGACAAAGCAGTAGGGTGGCAAGTTGAGTAGGGTGACTTGTTCCCAGTGACGGTATATTTACTCTTTCTAATGTGTGACCTGGAGTCCTGGTGTGGCACTCTGGATTAATGCACCAGACTGCAAAACCATTTGAACTACAAGGTTGGTTGTTAAAGTTCACCAGCTCTCCTTGGAAACCCTATACAGGGTTGCTATGGGTTGAAACCAACTCGACAGCACTTAACAACAACAACAATGTGTGACCTGATCTGGCCATCTTTGTACCCTGTCAGTGATGCACTTGACTCCCATAACCCCCATTCCAAACCCTGCTGTTATCTTTACAGCTGGAGCCCAATGCCCATTGCCCAGAGTTAACTCAGCCTCAATGCCAGAGTAACATTACCCCAAGCCAGGAGCATTCAAAAGAAACCCAGGCTTGGTAAAGGAGTCTTACCACTACTCAGTTCAGACCTCTGGAGCCCTAACTTTTGCCCAGGATCCCAGAGAGTTAGGGAGGCCAGCCTCTCCAATACCTGCATCCTGGATGAGCTCCTGCCAGTCTTCCCAGAGATGGAAATTGTGCCAATGGCTGGGTCCTTGCCAATGGCTTCTTGCCCCTCTCCAGAGCTCTCCCAGAACCTTCTCTTGACACCTTGTGTCTCTAAATCCTGGCCCAGGGAACCCAATACAGATCTCACAAGGGATCATTGTGTACATCCACTCTGAGAACCTGGCCCTGTGGTTGCTGTCATCAATGTTGACTCCCAGTGCTTTGGGCCACTGGTCCCACATTCACTCAGTAACTGGCACCAGCTGGTCAGCACCACATGTGCCCAGATGTCTGGAGGCTGGCGAGACACTCCCTGAGGCTGTTTGTGTATGAAGAAGAAGGGGCATACAGAGGGAGCTGAGAAGGGAGATGAGAATAGACCGCTAAGGTATCTCCTTTGTGCTTGTTTCTGTATTGTGGAGACTCAGACCAATGTGGCTTCACCACTGACTAGTGTGGAATCTTGGGACACCCTCCCAGCCCTCCTGAGCCTCTGTTTATCCACCTGTAAAGTGGGAGTCATGATGGCAGCTAATCATGTCAATGAGATGTCTGTAAAGACACTTAAGTGCCTAGCACATGGTAAGCATTCAATCATTATTTCCCCACATGTGACCTGCTCTTATCAAAGGAGCAAGGGAAGCATTGGAAAAGTTAGAGCTCTGCTGTATCAGAGTGGTCTAAGTATGGGCCAGGCACTGGACCACTGTCATTTCTGGCAGGGTAGTGAGATCCCCGCCTGCCGAGGCAACCCAGTCTAACATCTGTCTCACTACTTCTGGTTTGTTGATCTGCAGCATTTTTTTCAGAGATGGAGCAAACAACACGTTTTCATTTGTCAAACCTGATGTCCAGATAGCACCTGAGTTGTTCAAGGCCACACACCTGGCCAAGGTCAGAGTCAGACAGAGCTACCAGGGTTCTGCCTCCCAAGTTAGAGAACTGGAGTGTTGTATGTGTTACCATGAGCCAGCATGCCCTGAATGCTGACTTTGGATCCAGGGATCTTCCGGGGCCTAGACCTCCTCAGTCCATCCAGGAAAGCCTGGTGATAGAGCTGCCGGGGGTTCATCCTTCCCCTTTCTCCTTGCCTGCCCTTAGCCCTGGTGGCTGCTGCTATGGGTAGATTACTCTCCTCCTACTGACTCTTAGAGACAGCACCTCAGTAGTTTTTTTCCCAAGGAAATAAATGGATTTGGTTTCCTTGGCCACTCTTTCCATTCCCGTGGAAAGGAAGAGTGACGAGGGACGGAGCAGGTTGAGACGAGATGCAGAGGGACGTGAGATAGAGAGACTCACTCACTCAGGTCTGACTTTCCCATTAAATCTGACAGTCAGAACTTTTTCCTTCTTGACTGCTAAATGATCACTCTTTGAGCATCACCCACTTCCCAGGACCCTTCTCCTGGATCTCCTATTATCTAGAAACTAAAAGGTTAATAAGAGGCATGGCAGAGACCTCAGAGACCCTGTTCCCCATGTGGATGGCTAGGTGTTTTCACTGTCATCCCTGGTCATAAACGCTAGAGAGAAAACTGTAGTTGAAACTGTTGGGAGACATAGGATGTATTCATCCATGAAACCCCACCATCCATCCATTTCTCCAGCAAATATTTACTGAGTACCTACTATCTGCCAGGGAAAGCTGGAGGAGTTGAGACACAGAGCTGTGTCCCATGCAGTCCCCGCTCACAATCTTGCTGTAGCATGTGGAAGAAGAGGGAGACATCAGCTGTAGATGGAATAGTTGACACCTCTGCTTGGTGCAACAGGGAAGGAGGCTGCTAAACCCATGGGGAGGGGCCTCTCAGTCCAGCTTGGAGCTGTCAAGGTTCCTCAGTTCTGTCCAATTATCTGCTAATGACTCACAATGAATAGATTAGGAAGGGAACTGAGGACAAGGACGCTTAATTATCAAGCAGACGAGTGGAGGAAACACTGACAGGTCTCAGGGAAGGCCGGGAGGGGAGGAGAGGGAGGAAAGAAGGGGGAGGCTGCAGGGCTGGCCTTCTGTCTTCTGGCAGCCCCACGATGACTGATGACTGATCACTGCTGAGCTAGGCCACCCAGCCAGGAACACGCCAGGGGTCAGCATCTGGGGAGAGAGGAAGGTGGAGGGAAAGGGTTTGAGGAACAGTAGCTGAAGGGATCTTCCACCACGTATCTGGCTGGTGTATACGGGTAGCTTGTATATTGTTGTGATGCTAGAAATTATACTATCAGTATCTCAAATATCAGCAAGGTCACCCATGGTGGACAGGTTTCAGTGGAGTTTCCAGATTAAGACAGACTGGAAAGAAGGGCCTGGTCTTCTACTTCTGAAAAAAATTGACCAGTGGAACCCTTATGAATAGTATCAGGACATGGTCTGATAGAGTGTAGAAAAATGAGCCTCTAAGATTGGTGTTCTTGATGTCATCCCGCAACTCTTCTGGTCTTCAGTCTTCAGGGTTTAATGTACTAAATCTGTTCTTCAGATGGGATATAGTCAAAGTCATATTCTGGCTCTCGTGGACTTGTTTTCATGTTCTTCAGCTTCAGTTTGAATTTGCATATGAGTAATTGATGGTCTGTTCCACAGTCTGCCCCTGGCCTTATTTTGACTGATGATATGGATGGAGCTTTTCCATAATCTCTTTCTGCAGATGCAGTCAATTTGATTTCTATGTATTTCATCTGTTAAGGTCCATGTATACCCATGTATATATGTATAAAGGAGTTCTGGTAGTGTAGTGGGTACGAATCGGGCTGCAAACTGCAAGGTCAGCAGTTCTAAACTACCAGGCGTTCCACGGGAGAAAGATGAGGCTTTCTGCTCCTGAAGAGATTTACAGCCTAGGAAACCCTGTACAGGGTCGCTATGAGTCAGAACCGACTCCATGGCACATAACAACAACAACATATATGTATATGTATATACGACTATGTATATAGTGGTCTCTTATGCTGTCTAAAGAAGGTATTTGAAATGAACAAATCACTGATTTTGAAGAATTCTATCATGCATTTTCAGTATCATTTCTATCACCAAGGCCATATTTTCCAACTACTGATCCTTCCTCTTTGTTCCCAACCTTTGTAATCCAATCACCAGTAATGATCAATACATCTTGATTGCATGTTTGATC
>NW_006408525.1:3210079-3210593 GCF_000296735.1 Chrysochloris asiatica | reverse complement strand
TGTGGAAATCATCGGACAATCTCTTTGATATCCCATGTAAGTAAAGTTTTAATAAATGTAATACAGAAATGGCTGCAAGCATACATTGACAAAGAACTTCCAGAGGTTCAAGCCAGATTCAGAAGAAGCTGTGGAATGAGGGATATCATTGCTGATGTCTGATGGATCTAATGGCTGAAAGCAGAGAATATCAGAAAGTTGTTCACCTGTGTTTTATTGACTAAGTAAAGACTTTCGATTGTGTGGATCATGACAAGCCATGGACAACATTGTGAAGTATGAGTATTCTGTAACACTTAATTGTGCTCATGAGGAATCTGCACCTGTTCAACAGAACATGGGAACACTGAATGGTTTAAGATTAAGAAAGGTGTGTGACAGTGTTGTATTCTTTCACCATATTTATTCAACCTGTATGCTGAGCAAATCATCCGAGAAGATGTGTTATATGAAGAAAAACGTGGCATCAGGATTGGAGGAAGACTCATTAACAACCTGCGATATGCAGATGATA
>NW_006408525.1:3184726-3208399 GCF_000296735.1 Chrysochloris asiatica | reverse complement strand
CATAAAAAAATAAAATAAAAAACTAAAAACATTTGAAGATTAAACCTAAAGTATTAGGGGGCTTAACAAGTTTGTGGGGAAATTCCATGATTTTTATCCACACACCTGTTAGAAAGACCGGTTAATACAACTATTATTCAAACTACGTGTAAACCACTAATGCTAAAAATGAAGAAATTGAAGCCTTTTATTTTTACTTTTAACCAACTTTTTGCAGTCTGAAATTGGTCAAACATGCAATCAAGATGCATTGATAATTGCTGGTAATTAGAATGTGAAAGTTGGAAACAAACAAGGCTCAGTAGTTGGAAAATATGACCTTCATGATTGAAACATCAGAGATTGAACCATGACTTGTTCATTGCAAAACACATTGTTTTTTTAAAAAAACACAAATGGCAACTATACATGTGGACCTCACCAGATGGAATATACAGGAATCAAATCAACACCTGTGAAAAGAGGCCATGGAGAAGCTTGATAGCATTAGTCAGAAAAAAGCCATGGGCCAGCTGCAGAACAGATCCTCAGCTGCTCATATGCAAGTTCAAGATGAAGCTGAAGAACATTAAAACAAATCCACCAGAACCAAAGTATGACTTTGAGTATGTTGTTGTTGTTAAATGCTGTCGACTCATAGTAACCTTGCATAGGGCTTCCAAGGAGTGACAGGTTAGCTTGAACCACCGACTTTATGGTTCAAACCAACCTTGAGGTCCAGTGATTTATCCTACAG
The DNA here is from genome assembly GCF_000296735.1 of Chrysochloris asiatica. Classification (NCBI taxonomy): domain Eukaryota; kingdom Metazoa; phylum Chordata; class Mammalia; order Afrosoricida; family Chrysochloridae; genus Chrysochloris; species Chrysochloris asiatica. The sequence continues at coordinate 3,207,663 of NW_006408525.1, read as the reverse complement.
CGTCACACCAGGACTGTGTGCTACACCAGGACTTTACGTATATCTCACCTGAATTTAGAGACCATCTGAAAAGCAGGTTTGACATATTGAACATTAATGACTGAATACCGGAGTCATGGGATGGCATCAAGGACAATCTGCCTGAAGAAAGAGAAAGAGCATTACAAAAACAAAAAGGAAAAATAAATTTTAACACCAAAGGGAATAGCAGAAGAGATTCTGAACTTTGCTCTTGAACATAGAATAGCTAAAGCAAACAAAAGAAATGACATAAAAGAGCTGAAGAGAAGAATTCAAAAGGGTACCTTGAGATGACAAAGTAAAGTATTTTAATGAAATGTGCAAAGGTCTGGAGTTAGAAAGCCAAAAATGAAGAACATGCTCTGCATTTCTTAAGCTGAAAAATTGAAGAAAAAAAAATTCAAGTCTTGATTTGCAGTGGACAAAACATTGAACAACTCAGGAGGCATCAAAAGAAGATGGAAAGAGTACAGTCACTGCACCAAAAAGAATTCATCGTTTCAGATGAAGACCTGAAAGTCCAAGCTACAGTGAAGGCATTGGTGAAAAACAAGTTTCAGGTACTGATGGAATACCAACTGAGATATTTCAACAAACAGATGTAACACTGTAAACACTCACCTCATCTATGCCAAGAAATTTAGAAGACAGCTACCTGGCCAACTGACTGGAAGAAATCCATATTTGTGCCCATTCCTAAGAAAGGGTGATCTAACAGAATGCTGTGGAAATTATCAAACAATGTCATTAATATCATATGCAAGTAGAATTATGCTGAAAATAATTCAAGCATGGTTGTAGCAGAACATCTACAGGGAACTGTCAGAAATTCAGATCAGATTCAGCAGAGAACGTGGAACAAAGGATATCATTGTTGATGTCAGATGCATCTTGGCAGAAAGATATTTACATGTGCTTTATTGACTATGCAAAAGTAGTTGCCTGTCTGAGTCGTAATAAATTATGGGCAACGTTGTGAAGAATGGGAATTCCAGAGAACTTGATTGGGCTCATAAGGAACCAGTACATAGACCAAGAGGCAGCTGTTGGAACACAAGGGGATACTGCATGGTTTGAAATCAGGAAAGATATGTGTCAGGGTTGTATCCTTTCATCATATTTATTCAAGTTGTATGCTGAGCAAATAATCCAAGGAGCTGGACTTTGTAAAGAAGAGCATGGCATCAGGATTGGAGGAAGGCTCATTAACAGTTGACTGAGCTCTGGTAGCGTAGTGGTTATGAATCGGGCTGCGAACCACAAGGTCAGCAGTTCGAAACTACCAGCTGCTCCATGGGAGAAAGATGAGGTGTTCTGCTCCCATAAAGATGAACAGCCTTGGAAACCCTGTGCAGGGTCACTATGAGTCGGAACCGACTCCATGGCACATAACAACAACAATAACACAGTGCTGTTAATTATTTAATATGACCCTTTTAGCCATAGTCCTCCATTCTGTAAATCCTAGCCTGTGGTTAGGTCCCATAACCTAGCCTCGATGCCTAGGGTTATGGTCCCATTTTGCAATGAGTTGTTAATGAGGCAGGGTTAAGGTAAGATTAAAGTGGAGCTAAGGATTAAAGTGGGACTAACTGGTGTGGCCCTAAATAATAAGCCCTGGACTGCTAACTGTTGTTGTTGTTATGTATCGTGGAGTCAGTTCCGACTCATAGCAACCCTGTACAGGGGTTTCTGAGGCTGTAAATCTATACGGGAGCAGAAAGCCTCATCTTTCTCCCATGGAAAAGCTGGTAGTTTGGAACTGGTGACCTTGTGGTTCGCAGCCCGATTTGTAACCACTACGCTACCAGAGCTCCAAGGTCAGAAATGCGAACTTTCCAGCTGCTCTCATAAACCCTATCCAGGGTGACTGTGAGTGGGAACCAGCTAGATAGCACACAACAATAACTGTAAGATAAGCACTGGACTGCTATCCATAGGTCAATGGTTTAAGCCCATTAGTCCCTCTGTAAGAGAAGAGCTCTGGTAGTATAGTGGGTTATGAGTCAGGCTGCTAACTACAAGGTCAGCAGTTCAAAACTACCAGCTGCTCCATGGGAGAAAGATGACACTTTCTAATCCCATAAAGATTTACAGCCTCGGAAATCCTACACAGGGTCTGTATAAATTGGAACTAAATCCATCTCACAGCACCACCAAGGATTAAGGATTAAGGTAGAACTAGGGATGAAGGGCTCAGATGGGATGAAGGTGTAAAGATAAAAGTAGAATGAACAAATATGTCTTGGAAGAAATAAAGCCAGAATCCTCTTTAGAAGCAAGGATGGTTAAGTCTGCGTCTATCTTTCTTTGGACAGGTTGTCAGGAGGGACCAGTCCCTGGAGAAGGATATCATACTTGGTAAAGTAGAGTATCATCAAAAAAGAGGAAGATCCCAATGATATGGATTGATATAGTGACTGAAACAGTGGGTTCAAACACAGGAACAGTTATGAGAACAGTACCCAGGGTCAGGTGGTGTTTCATTCTGTGATGCGTAGGGTCACTCTGAGTTGGAACCTACTTGGTGGCACCTAACAACAACAAGGATTAAGGATGCTCCCACCTTATTGGAAGGTGTGACTCAAGCCACCACCATAGTTTCATGGGGGGGATGGTCTGCATCCAATAGATAGGAATGCTTTAGCCAAGTTCACTGTCTTGTCTGACTCCTGCATCTGTCTCACCTCCATCTGACCTCCAGTTTGTGGAACTTGTGGTCTGTCACCTGACCTGATTCACCAGCTCCCAAGGCCTTATGTGTTATCAGCTTGTCGTCTGACCTGATGATTTGGATTCTTCAGCTCCTGAGACAATGTGGGTGAGGAGAATCCTCCAGACTGATGTCTGAACTATGGATTTGGGACTCCACAACTTTGTGAACCATTTCCTTGACAGTTGTGCATTCTGTGAGACATTGCAGTGTATTACAGAACCCTGGGATGTGAGGAAGGGGAGGAGTGGTGATTGATACCAGGGATCATGGAGAGGTACAACATATTGAAAAAATCAGGTATTTGGGATATCTTTAACCTCCATCTTACAGGGTTCAGCCTCATGCTGATCCCCCTTTAAAAAAATTGCTCATGTAATGACACAACCTTGCTTGCTGAAAGTGAAGAAAACGTAAAGCACTTACTGATGAAGATCAAAGACCCCAGTATTCAGTATGGATTACACCTCAACATAAAGAAAACAGATATACTCACAACTGGGCAGATAAGAAACATCATGATAAATGGAGAAAAGAAGTTCCCAAGGATTTCATTTTATTTGTATCGATAGTCAACACCTATGGAAGCATTGATCAAGAAATCGAACAACGTTTTGCATTGGGTACATTTACTGCAAAAGATCTATTAAAACGTTCAGAAGCAAAGATGTCATCTTGAGGACTGAAGTGAGCCAGACCTAAGCCATTGTCTTTTCAGTTTTTCGTATGCATTGTGAAAGCTAGACAATGGATAAGGAAGACTGAAGAAGAATTGATTTCTTTGAATTATGGTGTTGGAGAAGAATATTGAAGGCCAAAAGAGTGTTGCAAGAACGAAACCTATCTTAGAAGAGGTATAGTCAGAATGCTTCTTAGAATCAAATATGGAGAGACTTCATCTCACATCCTTCCAATATGTAATCAAGAGGAATCAGACCCTGGAGAAAGACATCATGCTTGATAAAGGAAGGGTCAGCAAAAAAGAAGATTGATAAGATCCAGTGACACAACAGCTACAACAGGCTCAAACATAGCAATCATAGTGAAGTTGGGACCGTGTTTGGTTTTGTTGTACACAGTTTCATTATGAATTGTAACTGACTTGCTAGCATCTAACAGCAACAACAATAGGTGAATGGATAAAGAGCTCATTCATTGGAGGCTGAATTGTGTGGGGGGGGGTGTCTTGAATGTCATTTTGTCAACTCTTGTCAGAACTTGTGTCCCCAGAGAAGAAGATGGCATCTGAGGAATTTGTCCACAGGAAGGCCTGGCTCAGACTCTGAGCACTGCCTGTAGCTGTGCTTGTGATACAGCCCTGGGAGGACACTGGATCTTGTCACCACTTCTATCTTCACCTTCTCTGGACATCCGGTCCCCAACTTATTCTGGTGTCCTGAGAAGAGAGGAGTTCCATGCAGCCTCTTTCAGAACAGTCACAACTGAATCCTCTCTCCAGACACGGAGGTTCACACTCACTCATTGTGCCCTCACAGTCGCTCATTGGATGCTCAAAGAAATCCTGGGAGTGGCAGTCAGGTGAAGAATTCCTTCCCCATCGGACTAGGGAGGAACACAAGGCCTCAGAGATGATATGCCAGGACTGGACCCCACCTCTGTCTGGCCCTAACAAAAAGCTCTCTTTAGAATATTTTACCAATGTGTCCTTTCTAGACCCAAGGCAGCAGATGCAGAGAGCTAACTGGTAACTCTCAGTAAATGAAAGCAGCTAAGCATGAAGTCTTGTCTTCTCACCCAAGCGCTTCCACTTTCAGCCTCATTGTACTCACCTGTGAGAAAGCTTCTTGCCACAGGCTGGTGTGCTGAGGCACCCATGATGCAGCCCACTGATGTTCTCCAGCCCTCAGGGAAACTCTCTGTCTCTCTGATGCCCAAGCATTCCTGGCCTCTGAACTCTACAGAGGCACCGTCAGGGACTGAGGTCAACTCTCATCTCATTTTTTCAGTTTGTATGTGTCCGAATCACTGCCCAGTTTGATTTAAGTTCATTAAGTACTATGAAGGGTTGAATTATGTCCCCCCAAAAGATATGTTGACATTCTAACCTCCAGTACCTGTGAACATGACCTTCTTTGGAAATGGAGCCTTTGGAGATAACAATTAGCTAACATGATGTTAGAGTTGTTGTTGTTAAGTACTGTGGAGTCGGTCCCGACTCACAGTGATCCTGTACAGGGTTTCCGAGGCTGTAAATCTTTACGGGAGTAGAAAGTCTCATCTTTCTCCCACGGAACAGCTGGTAGTTTCGAATTGTCGACCTTGAGGTTAGCAGCCCGATTCATAACCACTACACTACCAGAGGTGGGCCCTAATCCTGTATGACTGCTGCCCTTCTAAGGACAGGAGGAGAGACACAGAGATAATCAGACACACAGAGGGAAGATGGCCTTGTCAAGATGGAGACAGAGACTGGAGTGATGCTGCTGAGACTACCAGAAGCTGAAAGAGACAAGGAAGAATCTTCCCCTAGAGTCTTCAGAGGGAGCATGGCATGCCAATCTCTGAATCCAAACGGACAGTTAGCAGAAATGTGAGACAATACGTTTTCATTTTTGTCATCCACTTACTTGGTGGCACTTCGTTCAGTCTGTTCCACGCGTGTCTGGCCTGCATCACACATCTTCTGCCTTGTTCATGCTGTGGGGTCCACTAAGCACGTGTTGATTGATCTTCTCTGATCAGTAGACATGGGTGAGAGACGGACATGCATCAGATATGAGACAGAACTCCTCAGGGCAAGGACTGGGGAGGATTTGGAATGGGAGAACATGTGTTTATCACATTCTGGGCTTGGTTTAATTCCTCTTGGGATTTACAGAATGCTTTCTAAAGGAGACAGTGGTTTTATATATATTTTTAACTATGTTGTCCTGGGGAAAGCACAGAAGGTTCTTTGTTGTGTGCCTACTGTGTGCCAGGTGCTTTGGAGACATTGCCTCATTTCCTTCTAACAATCATCCCATAGTGGGATTTTCAAGTTTATAAATGACAAACAGAGGCTTGGGCAGTAAGGAGACTTGTTTAAGTTCGCTTAGTTAGAACAAGAGCTGGGATTTGAACAGAGGACTCTTTGACTCTAAAGTCAGCGTCATTTCCTCTGTACTATGGAACATATGGAAAGCACAGTGAGAATTTAGGGGCTGGGATAGTTAAGGTTGCCCATCTGTGGGGCTGCACAGATGAGTCAGGAGCTCCTAGATACGGCGGACTTGGCAAATGACGTGACCATTTGCAGGTTAGAGTTTCACATATCCTAATTGGAGCCCATACCACCTTGAAGGAGTCCTGGTGTGGCACTGGGGGTTTACATGCCAGACTGCAAGGTCAATGGTTCAAGCTCACCAGCTGCTCCTTGGAAACCCTATACAGGGTCGCTATAGGTTGGAACCGACTTGACAACACCTCACAACAACAACAACCACCTTGAAGGACCTTGAAGTTGGATCTCCATTTCACAGATATGGAAACTGAGGCTCAGAGAATGGGAGAATGCATTCAACAGAGCCAGGGATCAAATGGTGCTCTAGCTACAACCCCAGAGTTCTTGCTACCACCCCTCCCTGCTAAGTCTAAGGGATGCCAATTAAGAGAACATAGGCCCACAGACAGGGCCTGACGCTCACTGACCCAGCATGGAAGTCAAGTCTAGACAGTGAGTGAAGAAGGAAAGGAGATGTTTTGACTGTGGGACAGGCTTGTAGGGTCACAGAACTCCAGAAATGCACAGGTCTGTCTTGACATACCTGAACTCAAACCCGGAGCCTCTGATTGTTAACCCCCACATTAAGAGCATCCCTAGGAAGGAGGGCACTCCAGAGGTGAGTTCTAGTTCCAAGAAGATATCTGTTTTCTCTCTTATAGCTAAGATTGGCCAGTGCAACAGTTTGGCCTTTCCAGAAGCTTCTCAAGTCTCCTGTGGCTATCATCTTCCAATTTCTGGATGCTTCATTTGGGTGGGAAGAATCTTCACCCTCTTGACTTAAGTTTTGTGCTTCTTCAGTTCCCATAACAAACCTCAAATGCATCCACTCTGCCTGGCAGGCCCAGTGAGCATGAGGCTTTGGGCAAGGCACTTCTCTTTGTGTTTTGAACTTCCTTGAGCTAGGAGTGCCTGGGGCAGGTGCATGGAATTGAAAGGGCTGCTTCTATTTTTTCTCTTCATTCTGAGAACTTGACTGGAGTTCTGACACCCTGAGGGTTTGGGTGGGGTGAGGATTGGCATTTGTGATTCTTGAATCTTATTGGGCTGGCCTGAGTGTAATGGACAGTGGTCAGGAAAGCAGAGCTAGGGGAGGAAGGGAATGAGCATTGTATTGAAAAGTAGGATGTTTCCTTCTCTGCCCGCAGTAGCTCACCCAGGTGTCCCTGGAGGGCCTTTCCCATACAGCAGCCACTAAGCATCCTACACCCAGCTCACATCCCAGCTCACAATTCTGCAAAGGCTCCTGTCTCAGCAAAGTAGAGTTCAGAGGTGTACATACAGGGCCTTCATGACTCACCCTGCCTGGTCCTACAGCCTCCTCGCCCACCACTCCTCAGAGCTTTCAATCCAGCATCAAACCCTCTGACTGGCCAGGCCCAAGGCCCTTTCCATAGGCCATTCTTTCTGCACTGCTATCTTTCCTTCCACCTCCTCCCTTCTCCCCTTGACCTAACTACTTCCCATTCACCTTTCAGGACTCCATAGGTCACCTTTTCAGGAAAGCTCTTCACACTCTAAGGCCTGGCGAGGGGTCTCTTCTCTTGCTTTGTAACCTCAGTGTCTCTCATGCATCGAGTGTCTCCCACTGGACTCTGAACTCCCAGGAGGCAGGGTGCATCTCGCTTAGAGTCCAGCCGCTTGCTGCTCAAAGTGTGGTCCCTGGACCAGCACCATCAGCATCACCAGAGAGCTGGCTAGGAATGCAGAACCCCAGGCCCTCTGACTCAGGATCTGCATTTTAGCAAGATGATTTACATGCACAGTTTGAATCTCAAGGCTAGCAGTTCAAACTCACCAACTACTCCTCGCAAACCCTACACAGGGTCTCTGTGAGTCAGAACTGACTGGACAGCATTTAACAACAACAACGACAGCAACAAACTTTGAAAAGCTCTGGTATAACCCAGAGGGCCATCACTTGTCTGTCATCCTGTGGTGGCTTGTGTGTTACCACTGGTACCAGCAGGATCACTCATTGTGGACAGGTTCCAGCAGAACTTCCAGACTAAGACAAACCAGGGAGAAACGCCTGGTGATCTGCTCCAAAATTATCCAAGAATCGCGTATGAATCACAACAGAACATGGCCCAGCTCACTGACTTTGAGCCCATCATCAGGACAGATCAGTTGCTGGAGGAGAACATGACATTGGGCAAAGCAGAAGGTGAACAATGGGGAGGTGGAGGAGACCCTCTATGAGACAGATTGTCACAGTAGCTACAACTTGGGCCCAAACACATTGGAGACCAGGCAACATCTTGTTCTGTTGTAGATACATTGTCATGGGCTAGTGTTGGCTGGACAGTAGCTAACACCAATAACTAGCGCAGACTTTGGCCCAGAGTAGATGCTCATTAAGTGCTTTTGAGTCAGTGAAAAGTTACACCATCTGCAGTGCTGACAAGGCAGCCTCAGGCCCCTGCTGCAGCAACATGTCAACTCTGAACATAGAGATCTGGAGCAGAAAACCATTTATTGCCCACCTGCTGTATGCCTGAGCCCTGGTGTGCCACTGTAGGATAAGCACTGTACTGTTAGCCACTAGCTGATCCTTAGAAACCTACACAGGGTTTCTATAAGTCAGAACTAACTCAATGGCATGTACCAGAAACTGTGCACTCAGCTCATGCATTTTTACATACATTTTCTGGTTGAAATCTATGATGATAGGCCGTTATCCTTTCTACATAAATGTAGAAACTGACATTTAGATATGGAGTAGTAGAAGTGGGTATATGTTGGGCTGCTGACTCCAGCTGCTCCAAGGAGGAAGAGGATGCTTTCTGCTCCTGTAAAGATTTACAGCCTTGAAAACCGTACACAGGGTCACTATGCTTCAGAATTGACTTGATGGTGTTTTGGTTTGGGTGGGTCCAAGGTCCCAGAGCAGTCAGTGATAAAGCCAGAGAAGTAAGGAGGGGAGGAATGCTGGGCCAGGCCCAGGAATGAGCTCACTTCAGGATGGAATTGAAGCCTGTTCCCATCAGAGGAGGAAGGCAGGAGGGGGACTTTGGGAGGAGACCTGAGTAGGTTTGATTTGTGTCTCCCTCAGCCAGGCTGGGTTTGCTCCTTTTCTCTCTGTGGTGCCTATCCCCTTCCATGGTAGAAAATGAATCCCCCCCTGGGTTTTTCTGTGGTCGGCACCACCCGGACTACATTTCCTGGGCTCAGCACTGTCTGGTCGCCTTCCCATCCCTGCAGGGATCTGTCTGGAGCCAGGCCTGAGTTTATCACTCCCTCCTTCTGCCTCGCATCCCTTGCACTGTATAGAGTTAGATCAGCAGTATAATGTAGAACCTGCAAGACAGGACCTCATCTAACCTCATCTTGTTCAGAGGATGAACTGAGGTCCAGAGAGAGGAAGAAAGTTTCACAAGGTCACTAGTAATATTGTCCATAAACAGGTCATGGACAATACTGGGCACAGACGTCTAGTGTGCTGTTTTCCCTGAAAGTATTTTCCACCCCAGAACCTCTGTAGGAAAATGGGCCTACCAGTAACATTTACTATTTTTAATATTAGCTATTGTTTATTGAATACTTACCATATGCCAGACACTGTGCAAAGCAATTTACATACATAATCACATCAAATTCTCAAAATAACCTTATGATTTATCTGCTATTATCCCATTATCATTATCATTCTTATAATTCAGATAAAGAAACTGAGCTTCAGAGAGGTGAGGGAGTTTGCCACCAGGCTCATAGTCAGGAAGGGGAGCCGCGGAGAATTTATTTAATCCAGAGTTGTGTGATTCCCCAGACACAGTGTTGCTCTGATGCTGGACAGTTTTTCAGCAGAGCTTTCAGACTAAGGTGGACTAGAGAGGAAGACCAGGTAATCTATTTCTTAAAAATCAGACAGAGGAAACCCTGTCTGATTACGACAGTCAGATTATGGGGATGCCACAGCACTGGTACCATTCCATTGTACATGGGGTCACCATGAGTTGGGAGCTGACTGTTTGACAGCTAACCATGACAACAGCAATTGTAAAACTCCAAACCCTGTTCTGTTCATACCAAACACACAGACATGGATCACTACATTCCAGAGAGGGAACAGTCCTACATTTCTCAGAGTGGCTGGTAACATTTAATATTTATTTTCTAATCAAAACCATGTGTGACTTGTATATTCCTTGTGTTATTTCAGGGTCTTTAATAAACCCATGGAGTTGGCAAAGTAAGCCTTTTCCCCACTAAGTGGTTGTTAAGTGTCATCAAGTCTATTCTGACTCATGTAGGGTTTCCAAGAAACAGCAAATGGTTTTGAAATACAGACCTTTCTGTTAGCAGTTGAGTGCTTATCCTACAACACCACACCAGGGCTCCAACAGGTTAGGTGACTGTGTTTAATACTCTAAGTCGTAGCTGTATCACAACACAACACTCCACTCCCTGCCTGAGTTCTTGATAAATCAAGGAGCTTCTGGGCACTACTCATAAACGCACAATGTGCTCTGACCCTTCAGTGCTCGACCCCAAGGTCTGTGGCCCTTTCCCTTCTGGACTGGGGTGATGTCTGGGAAAGAAACACATTTTGTACACATCCTCAGATTTTTCACTGTGGAGAAAGGACTGGGATTATAGGGGAAAAGTCCTCCCCCAACATTCAGGGTGCCAAAGCATTCTGCAAATCCTCACTGCCAACAGAGCTTGGGAGAGAGAAAGTGTAAAGAAATGACATCAAGAAATGCACAGACTGGTCAGATCTTTGATACTTTGGGCCTTCGAATCTTAGTTTTATTATCTATAAACAGCAGGGAAAATGTCTATCCTGCACAGAGCTCTGGTGTCACAGTAATTAAAAACTGGAAGGTCAGCAGTTCGAACCTACCAGCCTCTCTGCAGGAGAAAGATGTGGCAGTCTGTTTTGGTAAAGATTACTGTCTTGAGAACCCTATGGGGGCAGCTCTTCTGTGTCCTATAGGGTTGCTATGAGTCAGAATCAACAGGTTTGGTTTTGATTGGCAGATCCTTCAGGGGATTTTTAAGAGTTATGTAATGCAAAGGAGCCCTGGTGGCTCTATAGGGTGAGCACTGGACTGCTAACCTCAAGGCAGACAGTTCAAACCCACCAGCTGCTCCTCAGGAGAAAGATGAGGCTATCTGTTCCTGTAAAAGTTTACAGTCTCAGAAACACTATACAGGGTTACACGAGTTGGAATCAACACGGTGGTAATGGTGAGAATAAGACAATGCAGCTGAAAGGACTTTGAGAACAAAATCTTGTGTATTTATGAAATCATGATTTCAGGCATAAGAAACTCAGGCTTGGGAATTGCAGTATGGTGAGGCAAATATTACTGAGCACCTACTATGAGCACTTTAAGGAGCCCTGGTGGTACAGCCGTCAAGTGCTTGGCTTCTAACCAAATCCTTGAATCCACAGTCACTCCACAGTAGATAGATGTGACACTCTGCTTCTGTAAAGATCACAGCCTGGAATCTCTTTGGGACAGTCCTGCTTTGTCTTATCAGGGTCACTAGAAGTGGGAATCCACTCAAAGACAATGGGTGTGACCACTTTACAGAACTTGCTGTTAAGTGCTGTTGAGTTGGTTCCGACTCACAGCGACCCTGTATAGGATTTTCAAGGAGTGGCTGGTGAGTTTGAACCACTGAACTAGTGGTTCAAACTGACCATGTGGCCCAGCGCCTTGCCCTAGAACACCACACCAGGACTCCTCACAGAGTTTAGATGTCTTTCTTTACCTAAACCAATCCTCAACACTGTCAATGGTGCTGAAATTGGCCCACCATCCCAAATGTCAGTGTCAACCAAGCCATCGCTGAGGATTCGCACTGCTGAGTGGAGAATGGAAGATGAGCCACCATAGCTCCTGTGCTCTGGAGTGAATTCAATTTGGTTTTTGATGGGTTTTGTCCCTGTTCTGCATAAATTCTTTCCTGGGAGTAGGAGGACACAGGTAGAGAGAGGGATTCTCAAGCAATTTCTACTTTCCTAAAGCTAAGTTATAGTTAAATTAAATGTGATGTGCCTAATGCTGTGCACGATACTATAAGAGGTTGAGAATATGAGATCCAGCATCCGCCTTTCAGGAGACCCACTGAAAATGAGCCCAGAGAAGGAGCAGGAACAAGACCTACCATAGGGGCTTCAGAGAACAGTGAGTTCCAGAGTGGATTGGAAGCAATCACAAAAGGCTTTCTAGAAGGGCTGGGGCCTGAGCTGATCTCTAAAGGCATTGGAGAGAAGAGGGATGACCCCTCCAGATCACAGTAGGTGTTTGCTATTGCTGTTAGCCACTGTCAAGTTGGCTTTGACTCATAGAGAGCTTGTGTCTACTATGAAGAGTGTTGTCTGGTTCTGTGCCATTTTCATAATGGTTGACATGTTGAACCCATCGCTACAGCTACTGAACACTTTCCTCATTTCACCGACCCTGGCTTCAGCAAGTATGCAGTCCTTTTCTAGGGATTGGTCTTCCCTGGTGCTGTGTTTAATAGATAGTTATTAAATGAGGGGATGAATGCACAACAATTTTCTTCCTGGTCATTTTGAAGCATCCGTCTTCTAAAATTGTTATTTAAAAGATTTAAAACAGTCTATTTTAACACTATCTGTAATAGCCCCAAACTGGAAACTACCCAAATGTCCATCAACAGAAGAACAGATAAATAAATTATGCTCTATTTGCACAAAGGAATACTACATAGCAATAAGAATGAATGCTTTACAATGACACCATTATGGATGAATCTCAAAAGCATGATGTTATACAAAGGAAGCCAGGCACAAAAGAGGACCGATTGTAAGCTTCCGTTTATATAAAGTCAAAACGAGGCAAAGCTAATCTGTGGTGTTTGAAGTCAGCAGAGTAGACTTGGGGGGTAATGACAGGAGGGTATACAGGGCAGATTCGGGTGGGCTGGCAATGTTCTATTTCTTGTTCTGCACATTGGCTGCAAATTTGGTTTGGTTTTTGAAAATGTATTTGGCTGGACATTTATGATAAGTGCATTTTTTTCTATGAATATGTTGCATTTCAATAAAATAATATAGCAGTCAGACTGTGTTCCCTTTGACTTCCTAGACCTCATGACCCTTGTATCTTCCTTACTGACATCAGATGGTGCTCACCTTGTGAAGATGCTTCTAAAAGAATAGCAAAAGACAAGGAGACAAAAGGCAGAGAATCTTTCCTCCATTTTAATGACTGAGAAACTGAGGCCTGTACAGTGGGGAGTAACTTGTCTTTTTGTTACACAATGAATCAGGCTAAGAAAGAATTTTGTCTTCTGGTGCCTCCTTCTTGAGGCTCAGGTAATAGACACTGCTCAGAGAGAACCATCTGAAGAGGTCAAAGTTGTCACAGGAAGTCTAAGTGATGACTGGCATGGTCTGGGGGTGTCTACAAGGCTTTGCCACTCCTCTCATCCACTGCCAGAACCTATAAAGCAGATCTGGTATCTGCTTCTGTGAGATTCGTGTGATCAGGCCCTAACTGCAAAATTAGAGATGGAACTAAATGGTAGTAAGTTTCCTTTTTTTTAAATAAGTTTTATAATTTTATAAGTTTTCTTCCAACTTTAATATTTCAAGGTCTACATAAAAAGCAGTGCCATTCATGTTAGGTTAGACACCATCTCTATGATAACTGAAAGGGCTGGTCATTGGTTTGCAAAAATTAGTCAATGAAAACCTTGTGAATGACAAGAACATTGTTTTATTCACTTGTTCAGACACGTGATCAGAAGGGACCAATCGCTAGAGGACACCATGTTTGGTGAAGTGGAAGGCCAACCAATGAGGGCATGGGAGACCCTCACTGAGATGGACTGGCCCAGCAGCTATAACAAGGCTGGTGTTTGTGAAGATGACACAACTGGATAAAGCTTTGTTCTGTTGTACAGAAGTTGTGAGTCATCTTTGACTTGACACAGCTAGCTCATCTGTGTATCTATTTATCTATGCAGCTATCTGTCTACCCACGTATTTACCTACCTACCTATCAGTACCCTTAGGAGACTGTACTGGGTCAGGCTTAAAGACTGAAGTTTTTAGGACATTAAAAAAAAAAATCCATCCATCCAGTCATCTGTTCATTCATTCATTCAGTTAGTCAGTTACTCAAGAGCCCTTTAATGCTTTTGTTGCTGTTGTTGTGGTTAAGTGATGTCCAGTTGGTTCCAACTCACAGCAACCCTGTCTAGAGTTTTCAAAGAACTGACATTCTAGGGGCAGAGACAGCCAGTGGCTATAAAAAGTTCTAAGTCTTGCACATATAGATTCATAGTGAATGCTGTGGACACAGGGAAGACAAGATTCATATTTGGGTGGTGAGGTTAGTCTAAGGAAAGGCTCCAAGTGTAGGTGATGCTTGTGATCTTTGGGCTGAAAGAAGGAGTAGGTCAACCAGGGGAAATCATGGCCAGGTGGGAGATGTATTTCCATGGAGCTAGCACCTGATATGGGGCTAGAGTGGCAGGAAGTGAGTCTGAAGCTGTGAATGTCATGATCATTTGCCTGGGTGGTGATGGCAATGCAAGCCCAGGATGAAGGTGAGATGGGTGTAGTGTTGTAGGGGCCTGTGTGGGACCCCTTTCCTCACATTTTCCTTTCCTTCATATCACCTTCGGATGAGGCTCAGGTCTCTGTCTCACGTCCCAGTCCCCTGAGGCTGCGTGGTCAATAAGCTCTTTAAGTAGCCAAAGAGAGGAGGGATCAATACAGTCACCATCGATCCTGCCTCCATGGCCGATTAGTACCAGGGACTCTGCTGGTTCAGGAAGCCCCTTGCTAATGCGCTTCAGATTAAACGGGAAGCACCCAGGGGCCCTGGGGAGAACTTCTATTCTCCCATATGCATGGCTCTGACCCCTGGCCTTCTGGAAGCTCTCTGCTGCTCAGATGTTGTTGCTGTTGTTATGTGCCATCAAGTCGGTTCCGACTCATAGCGACCCTCTATAGGGTTTCCAAGGAGTGGCTAGTGAGTTTAAAGTGCCAACCTTGTGGCTCAAACTGACCTTTTGGTCCAGTGCTTATCCTACAGTGCCACACCAGGACTCTGTTGATTCCCAAAGCCAACTGGCAAGAACTCTGATTATATCATGCCCTTGTTTCAAATCTTTCCACGTGCCCTGCTGCCTTTGAGGTTCTGTGTGAACTCCTGAAAAGGGCACATGTGCTCCCTGTGGCTTGGTCCTGCCTGCCTCTTCCAGCCTCACCCTCTGAACTCCAGTCCAGCGGGACTTCCTTCAACTCCTCCAACATGCCATCACTTCGTTTCTTCCAGAAAACCTTCCCTGCCCCACCCCTCCTTAATCTGACTTGGGCCCCTTTTCAAGGTTCTCCCTCTTCTTTCCTGAGCAAAGCGAGGATGTGATGTAATTGCTTTTTTTTGTCTCATCCTGGCTGCATATTTGAAGTTCCTGGGGGTTTAAAAAATTCAAATTCAGATTCAGTTGGTCTGGGGTGGGTCAGATGAATCACTCAGCTGAGTGTCTGATACACTGAAGTAAATAGTTATGGGACTGCATTGTCCGGAGGGGCCATGGGTGGGCTGGACACTAGCCTGGAGCCTCCCTCTCTTACCAGCCATGCCTTCTCTCTGATGGATACCACTAAGAGCCCAGGGTTACTTCTTAGAGTTGAATAGCACCAGGGCATTTAGAAGACTCGTCCACAGCCCATGCCCTTACATTTAATTCCCAACATGGTTCTGCGGGCCAAGAGGGTGAATCACAGAATCTCATTTTGTACAGGAAGATGCTAAAATCCAGAGCAGTCAAGTCAGTGGGCCTGGGCAGCCCAGCTAAGCATGAACAATCAAGAAACCACCTTCTCTTTTCTCTCCAGGAGTCTTGTTCCCAGGATGGTTATTCCTGTGGTCACTGGTCCTGGCTCCCAGGTGGGAAGCAGGCTTTCTAGAACCTTCTCTAGGCTGAGACAGCCCCTGATCACTCAGCCTCAAAGAGCACAGCTCTGGTATGTTGCCAAAGGCTGGGAGACTGGTATGGTAACCCAAGAGAACTCTTGACTACCAATCAGTTGACCTGGACTCTAGACTAATCTCAGTCATCTACAAGTTTTGTTAACCTGAGCAAGTCTCCAGTCTTCCTGGAGCCATATCTACTAAGTGTGGAGTTGAATTGCTATGCCACCAGCCCACCAGGCAAATGAAATAATGGTTGTCAAATGAGGTGATGTGTATTGTTGTTGTTGTTAAGTGCCACCTCACAGCGATCCTGTATAAGCTTTCCAAGGAGCAGTTGGTATATTTGAACCACTGACCTTGAAGTTAGCAGTCCAGTGCTCACCCTATAACTCCCTCCACACCAGAACTCCTGATGTATCATAAGGCCACATAAACCATGAAGACAGAACAGTGGTTGACTCGCTTGCCTGGGACTTGTCATCTGGAGGGATTCATTGCTGGAGGAAGATGTCACATTTGGTGAAGTAGAGGGCCAACGAGGGCATGGGAGACTTTCGGTGAGATGAACTGGCACAGTAGCTCCAGCAGTGAACTTGAACATGCTGGCAATTGTGAGGATGATGTAGGACCTGGCAGGGTTTTGTTCTGCTGTGTGTTAGAGCCAGCCCATGACAGCTAACTCCAGCAAACCTGGAAGAGCTACACACAAGTGGTACAAGGCTTGGAGGGAAGGTTCTCAGCCCAGCCACTTGCCAGCCCCCCCCTCCGAGCTGGCTTTCCTTGCCTTGTTCATCTTGGAAAAATCATCAACCCTTCTCAGCTTCCCCCCACAGTAGACTAACCAGAGTGGACCAGCCTGGGAAAGCTCACTGACGTACTTGATGGTTGTTTCCTTAGGTTTACGGAGCCATGGTGGTGCAGAGGTTAAAGCACTCAGTTGCTAACTCAAAAGGTGGCAGTTTGAACCCACCAGCCGTTCCATGAGAGAAAGATGTGGCAGTTGGCTTCTGTAAACATTACAGCCTTGAAACCCCCTGAGCATTTGTAATCCATTCTAAAGTGAAACTGTGAGTTGGAATCAACTCAACAGCAGTGGGATGTACTTGAACAAAACCTCTCACCCTCACCTACTTGCCCTGGGAGGGGTCTCTGTCTGACTGAAATAGTGAGACCTTTGCCCTCTGCTCTTTTGGAAAGTAGAGGAACTTCTTACTCATCCATCCCACTTGCTCAGGGAAAGCTGAACACACACAAACCACACTCATTACAAAAGCAAAACAATTACAAAACCAAGTCAAATTACAACTCACAGTGATGCCGTGTATTACAGAAAGAGATTGCCAGGCCTTACTTCCGCAGTGCTGCTGGGTGGGTTCAAATATGCAAACCAACTCTGACTCATAGCAACCACAGGACAGAGAAGAACTTCTCCCTAGGATTTACAAGGATGGAAGCAGACTGCTACAGCTTTCTCCTAAGGAGATGCTGGTGGGTTTGTACTGTTCACCTTTTGGTTAGCAGTTGAGCAGTTAACCCTTGTACCACTATGGAGGGCACATGATTTGTGTCACCCAGGGACCTTACAAAGGACAAAGAGCACAATCGATACGACAGCTCCTGGACTCAAAGGAACGCTTTCCAAGTTGTTGTTGTTGTTAAGTGTTGTCGAGTCAGTTCCGACTCATCGTCAGCCCGCATAGGGTTTCCAAGGAGCAGTTGGTGGGTTTGAACCACCAGCCTTGTGGTTAGCAGTCCAATGCTTATCCTACAGTGCCACTCCAGGACCAGGTAGCAGATGAAAATGTCCAAGAGCTGACAGGAAAGAGGGAGACAGTGGTTGGGAGAAGGGGCCACCTCCCCTTGTTCTAGTCCTGAGATGGGGAGCAGTAGAAAGAAAGCCAGATCAACTGAGGCCACATCAGAGCCCAGAGTGGGAAAGAGGGAACTGTAGGGGGCTGGCTCTACTGCGCCTACCCTTTCCTAAGCCGCACTCAGAATCCTTGGCCCACCTGCATCTCCTACATTATTATCCTTTGAGTCCCAGAGGTGCAGGCCTTATTTAGGCTAGAAGCATCTCAGAACAATTTGTTTTGAATTTAAAATGCTCTTTTTTTCCTTTTGATTACCAGGACACAAGGAGCTGTCTGACTCCTGCTTTAAAATAGTACCTTTTCTAGGTGATCTGAACCCTGAGCCTGTACCTGGAGAGTCAGGAATACTTGAATGCCAGTGCCCAGGAAGCCAGGGACCGTACGGTCCAATCTTGGAATTTACTTAAATTCCCCCCAATGATTTGACGTTCTAAAACCAAACCCATTTTTGGCTAATTGACTGTGACTCATGGCAATGCCCCCACATTACAGAACTGCTTCATAGGGTTTACTGTAATCTTCACAGAAGCAGATCGCCAGGCCTTTCTTCCTCAGTGCATCTGAAATTTAGCTACACCCACAAGAATTTCAGTGATCATGGTGTTTTTTACATTCTCCTCATTGGTCCTTATTTATTTTACTCATTCATTTACTTCTTGTACGAAGGGGCTTCAAAAAGTTTGTGGAAAAAATGGAATTAGAAGGTAATGGAATTTTCCCACAAACTTAAAAAAAAAACTTTTTTAAAGTTTTTATTGTGAGCTGAGTGATAGTTTAAATGGGAGAACATTGTTCTTACCCTCATTGTTTCATTGCAATGATTACAATCTACTCCGTGCCTCATCATTCAACAGTATTTGCTTCTATTCCCTCTTTTTTTGTTGTTGTTGTTTGTTTGTTTTGGGGGGTGTACACGAAAACACTCAGAAATATACAATCATTTAAACAACCGAAGAGCACATTCTGCAAGCCTGCCTCCTGGCTGCCAGCACTCAGTTCCTTTCTTTCCATGAGTCTAGAGTCCTCAGTTGCTCTCTCTCTCCAGGTCCTCATCTCTGTCTCCCTCTCTGGTATCACTGCTTCTCTGGATGTTGTTATTGTTAAGTGCCGTCGAGTCGGTTCCAACCCATAACGATCCTGATCAGGGTTTCTGAGGCAGTAAATCTTTATGGGAGCAAAAAGCCTCATCTTTCTCCTGTGGAGCAGCTGGTAGTTTTGAACTGCTGACCTTGTGGTTTGCAGCCCGATTCGTAACCACAGGGTCCCACATTCTGCTTGGCTCTTCTCCCTTGATGATTCTAGGGTCCTCTGTTCCTGGACTGTAAGCTTAACTACTCTCCCCTTTTTGTTACAAAACTTCTACCTTTATAGTCTACAATTTTTTTTTAGGCCTCCTTGTACATGTTAATAATAAACTGCTTGCTGTTGAGTTGATTCTGACTCATGGAGACCCCATCCATGTGTGTCACAGTAGAACTGCACTTTATAGGGTTTACATTGGCTGACTTATCTGACGTTGGATACCAGGTCTTTTCTTCAGAGGCATTTCTGGGTGGACTCGAACATTTGACTTTATGGTTAGCATACAAGCACATTAACCGTGTGCACCCCCCCTCCCACCTAGAAGTCCACATGTTGACAGCACCTCAAATCCTTAACCTAACATAAAAACTAAGACCTTGCCAGTGATCTCTACTTAATTGCATGGCTCAACCGCCCAGCCCATCTCTCTCCCAGGTAACCACCATTCTGAATCCTGTATCAGTCATCTGCTTGATTTTATTTCCTTCCACATATTTGATTGTATCCAAATGTTTTCCTATGCCTTTGACTTTTTGCTAATTACCCTCCTTTTAGGGTATCTGTAGTGATATAGGAAATGAGATGTGGTTTGCACCATTATTTTTAGTTGCAAGAAAATTGTATTTCTGAAACCTCCTTGGTCTTTAGTATTCTCTGGAGAAGAGGGGGCAGACCAGGAGGGAAATTGTCCATCCAGAGAGTCCAAGTAGCATCCGGAGAGGCCGCTATTTAAGGCGGATGTGATTTGATGGGCATAGTTTTCTTCCAAGTCCTCTTTTAATCCAACCTTGTCTGCAGCCTTAGCCTTGTAAACACTAACAACGCTCTCCACAAATCGCCCAACCTTGGCCTTGCAGACTCCGTTCCTCTGCAGCCCTGGGTTGTTGTTAAGTACCAAGAGTGGAGGACATCTGTTTTTGGTGATTCTAGCCAGTGTCGGCCTCTGGAGGGCGCAGAGCCGGTCCCTGGACCCGCTGCCAGAGATGTAATTATTGTACTAGGAGGAGGCTCAGAGAGGCACTGAATGGCCACAGCCCCCCTCTCACACTCCCCGCCTCCCCACTTCGACCACCCCACTGCCAGCATGTAAGCCCCGGGCTTTCCGTGAAAACTCATTGTGGATTCCCTCCTTGCGGTTCCTCTCAGGTTGAGAACCAATTTTATCCATCAGTGAGTCTGCATAATCCTCTTCCAGTCTTGTCCACCGCCTGGGGAGGCTCCGCTGGGGGAGGGGAGGGAAGGCCTGGCCTCACCTGGACTGCAGAGGGCCGGAAACCTAGCGGAGGACCATCCCATACGGCCTCAGCTGGCAGGAGAACCAGCGCTTCCTACTGGAGAGACCCTAGTACTTCACCCGGCTCACCCTACCCACTTCCCTCATTTCCCCCAGAGGAAAGGAAGGTCAAAGTTTCAGGCCACTGTCAGAACATCCGCCCCATCACTTTTTTGCTCCAAGCGGATTTGCAGTCAGGTCGTGGTGGGAAGTGTCTTCCTGGCACCACTGCCCCTCCTAACGCTGGGGGAAACTGAGGTGTAGCATGGGCCTGGGATTCTGAGACCCCTGGAGAGTGAGAGAGCTCTAGTCTACATTTCAATTAAGATTTCCCTAAACTGGACTAGCAGAGAGCACCCACCCAGCTCCTGCTGCCTCCTGTCTTCGCAGCTGCATTTGTCCCTTGGTGTCCTTGGGTGTGCTATGGGGATCACCCATGGAGGAAAGTTTCCAGCAGAGCTTTTAGAGACTAAGACAGAAGGAAGAAAGGCCTGGTATTAAGCCCGTGAAAACTATAGCTACAACAGAATATTGTCCACTATAGTATGAAAGATGAGTTCCCACCGTGAGACGACAACAATGCACTTGAGTATACCAACAAAGGGAAGATGGTGTAAGATGTTCCTCTGTTTACGTTGAGTCACAATAACAACAAAGATCATCACTGAGCCAGTGAGCTCCTGTTCATCCCTTCACAACCCTGAAGAGGTTTCACCTCCCCTTTGAAGCCTCCCCTGATAACCCCACAGGTTCTCCCCTTGCTGCTGCAACGGGGTATTTTCTGTTGTTGTTGGTTTACATAGCTATCCTCATTGTTGGAGTGTGAGCACCTAAGGGCAGTACGTGTCTCATTGGACTCTAGTGGGAACCGAGCTGAGCAGGTGGAATCTTAGTGGTGGGCACGGGGGTGGGGGTTGTCCTGATGTGTGTGTCCTAACTTCCCAAGTTGGGGGGGGCTCCTCTCTTGTCCTTCTTTGTGTCCCATTGCCTAAGTCCATTCCTCAGGGATGCCTACATTTGGTGGCCTTCACTGCCCTCTCCTGACCACAGCGGGCAGGGCAGTGCCTTGGTGGGGGGCAGGGGTGTGTGTAATAGACTGGGGCACTGGGCAGAACAGGGGCTGGGTATGAGACCTGCTCCTTACAACATGAGCCTTTACATAGTCCTGAGTGTCTCAACTCCCCTGAACCCACAGAGAAAAGGCACAGCCCGGCACGTGCCAGGTGGAGCCAGGCTGCTCTTGGTGTCCACAGTCCTGAATGGCAGAGGGGCCAGCTTCGGCTCATCACCAAGCCCATACAGGTACCAGAACTCATTCACTTGCTCACAGTTACCTCCTGCCTTCCTTGGGGAATGTGACAGTTTGAATGAAGATGGTTCCAGCTAAGAGAGTCCTATAATTATCAGCTGTGGATTATTTTAATTAAAATGATTTGCATCTTCAGCTCTTAATTTCTAAAATGATTATAAATGTTATTATTAAAGAAAAATCCTTGAAGTGAGATCCATAAATCTCAGCCTGACTGAGATGACAAGGCGAGCTGGTGCTACAGAGGAGACACTCCGCCTGGGGCTGAGGCTGTATGGTGAATTGAGGAAGGAAGAGACAGGAAGGGAGATGAAAAAGGATGGAAGAAAGAGACCAGAGGAAGGAGGAGCTTAGCAGAGTCTGTGTGCTTCCCTCCTACTCCACCTTCTAGAACCTTAGGCATTCTAAGTTAAGAAATCAGACAAGATCTAGGTTTGGATTTTGCCTCTGACGTTTGCTGTGTGACTTTGGGCAAGTCAAGTAACTTCTCTGATCTTCAAGTTTCACATCTTTGGAATAAAACTAACTGCCCTTCTGGTAGGGCTATTTTGAGGTGTGTTGATAGTGTGGGTGAAGCAATTGTCACAGAGCACCTCCACTGAAACAATTTGGGGAAGCACCACTCCATCCTCTGGAAGGTTCCGGGGAGTTCTCTTGCTTCATAGCTCCATCTCCTGGCATGAGAGGCTGAGGCAATCCCAGGGTCATGACTGATGTCAGATTACGCCGGGCACCATGGGTGGGCTCCCCAGGTTCCAGTGGTCTCCCATCACAGAGAGGCAGGGCAAGAGGAAGTGAAAAGGCCAGTCCTCTGATCTGCCCAGAGAGGTACATGTCCAGCCCAAGGACATAAAGCAAGTGGCTGGCAGTCATTTCTATCCATTTTATCAGATGGCTAACGCCTGTCTTTCTTATTTATTTTCAGTCTGTTATTCTAATGACTTAGGGAGCCCTGGTGGCACTATGCTTAAATAATCAGCTGCTTACCAAAAGGTCAGCAGTTTGAACTTATTAGATGCTCCTCGGGAGATAGATTTACAACATTGGAAACCCTACGAGGCAGTTCGCCCCTATCTTACAGGGTCTCTAAGAGTTGGAATCAGCTGTGGCACTGGGTTTAATTGGATTCTACTGAAAACAGCCACCACTCGTCTGTCAGTTTGTCATACTGTGGTGGCTTGTGAGTTGCTGTGATTCTGAAAGCTATGCCACCGGTATTTTAAATACCAGCAGGGTCACCCATGGTGGACAGGTTTCAGATGAGCTTCCAGACGAAGACAGACTAAGAAGGAGTGATGAACTACTTCCGAACAGTTA
>NW_006408525.1:3181795-3183331 GCF_000296735.1 Chrysochloris asiatica | reverse complement strand
TAAAGCAAATAGAAGAAATGAGGAGGTCCAAGAGCTGAACAGAAAATTTCAAAGATCAGCTCAAGAAGATAAAGCCAAATATTACAATAAAATATGCAAAGATCTGGAATCAGAAAACCAAAAGGGAAGAACACGTTCAGCATTTCTCAAGCTGGGGGAACTGAAGAAAAAAAATTCAAGTCTCGACTTTAATTATTGAAAGATTCTCTGGGCAAATTACTGAGTGATGCACAAAGCATCAAGAGAAGATGGAAGGAATACACAGAGTCATTGTACCAAAAGGAAATGGTTAATGTTCAACCGTTTCAAGAGGTAACATATGATCAAGAGCCAATGATACTGAAGGAGGAAGTCCAAGGTGCATTGATGGAATTAGCAAAGAACAAGGCACCAGGAATTGATGAAATAAAAATTGAAATTTTTCAAGAAAGTGAGGTGACACAGGAGGCACTCACTCATCTCTGCCAAGAAATTTGGAAGACAACTTTCTGGCCGACTGATTGGAAGAGATCCGTATTTGTGCCCATTCCAAAGAGAGGTGACCCAACGGAATGCGGAAATCATCAGACAATCTCTTTGATATCCCATGTAAGTAAAGTTTTGCTAAAGGTAATATAGAAATGGCTACAATTATATATTGACAGAGAACTTCCAGAGGTTCAAGCCAGATTCAGAAGAAGCCATAGAATGAGGGATATCATTGCTGATGTCCAATAGATCTTATCTGAAAGCCGAGAATATCAGAAAGATGTTTACCTGTACTTTATTGACTAAGCAAAGGCTTTCGATTGTGTGGATCATGACAAGCAATGGACAACATTGCAAAATTTAAGTATTCCGGAACACTTAATTGTGCTCATGAGGAATCTGTACCTGGACCAAGAAGCAGTTGTTCAAACAGAACATGGGAACACTGAATGTTTTTAAATTAAGAAAGGTGTGTGATAGGGTTGTATTCTTTCACCATACTTATTCAACCTGTATGCTGAGCAAATAATATGAGAAGCTGGGTTATATAAAGAAAACTGTGGCATCAGGATTGGAGGAAGACTCATTAACAACCTGTGATATGCAGATAATACAATCTTGCTTGCTGAACGTGAAGAGGACTTAAAATACTTACTGATGAAGATCAAAGAGCACAGCTTTCGGTATGGATTGCATCTCAATGTAAAGAAAACAAAAACCCTCACCACTGGACCAATAAACAACATTCTTATTAGTGGATAAAAGATTAAAGTTGTCAAGGATTTCATTCTTCTTGGATCAACTATCAACACTCATGGAAGCAGCAGTCAAGAAATCAAACGGTGTATTGCATTAGGCAAATCTGCTGCAAGGATGTCAGCTTGAAGACTAAGGTGCACCTGACCCAAGCCATGGTATTTACAATAACCTTATATGCATGCGAAAGCTGGACAGTGAATAAGGAAGACCGTAGAAGAATTGATGTTTTGAGTTATGGTGTTGGAGGAGAATATTGAAAGTGCCATGGGCTGCCAAAAGAACCAATAGATCTGTTTTGGAAGAAGTGCA
>NW_006408525.1:3178899-3180086 GCF_000296735.1 Chrysochloris asiatica | reverse complement strand
AGTAAAGTCTGTGGGAGAAAAGCCAGCAGGACCTTCATTTGCTGATGGGGCACAACTCAAAATGAAGAGAAACAGCTGTAAACATCCATTGAAAATCAGAACATGGAATGTATGAAGTATGAATCTGGGAAAATTGGAAGTTGTTAAAAATGAATTGGAACACATAAACATCAATACCTTAGGATTTAGTGAGCTGAAATGGACTGGTATTGGCCATTTTGAATCTGATGACCACATGGTTTACTATGCCAGGAATGACAAATTGAAGAGGCATGGTGTTGCATGCATTGTCAAAGAGAACATATCCAGATCAGTCATGAGGTACAAAGCTGTCTGTGATAGGATAATATCCATGCACCTACAGGGAAGCCCAGTTAATACCACTATTATTCAAATTTTGCACCAACTACTAAAGCCAGTGAGGATGAAATAGAAGAATTCTACCAACTTCTTCAATCTGAAATCAATCAAACATGCAATCAAGATGTATTGATCATTAGTGGTGATTGGAATGCAACAGTTGGGAGCAAAGAGGAAGGAGCAGTAATTGGAAAATATGGCCTTGGTGACAGAAATGATGCTGGAGAACGCATGATTGTTGTTGTTGTTAAGTGCCATAGAGTCGGTTCCGACCCATAGCGTCCCTGTATAGGATTTCCAAGGAGCAGCTGGTGAGCTTGAACTGCCGACCTTGCTGTTCAAACGGTTTTGCAATCAGGCTCATTAACCCACAGTGCCACACCAAGACTTCAGGGAGAATGCATGATAGTATTCTGCAAAACCAATCATTTGTTCATTTCAAATACCTTCTTTAGACAGCATAAGAGATGATTATACACATGGACCTCACCAGATGGAATACATAGAAATCAAATTGATTACATCTATGGAAAGAGATGATGGAAAAGCTCCATATCATCAGTGAAAACAAGGCCAGGGGCAGACTGTGAAACAGACCATCAATTACTCATATGCAAATTCAAACTGAAGCTGAAGAAAATGAAAACAAGTCCATGAGAGCCAAAATATAACCTTGAATACACTCCACCTGAATTTAGAGATCATCTGAAGAACAGATTTGATACATTAAACACTAAAGACCGAAGACCGGAAGAGTTGTGGGATGACATCAAGAACATCATACATGAAGAAAGTAAAAAGTCATTAAGAAGACAAGAAAGAAGGAA
>NW_006408525.1:3139655-3177221 GCF_000296735.1 Chrysochloris asiatica | reverse complement strand
TTGGTAAGGTGGAGGGTCAGAGAAAAAGAGGAAGACCCTGAATGAGATGGATTGGCCAAGTGGCAGCATGGATGGACTCAAGCGTGGCAACAGTAGTGAGGTTGGCCCAGGATCGGGCAGTGTTTTGTTCTGCTGTGCATAAGGTCACAATGGGTTGACCATCTCGATGGCACCTAACACCAACAACAACTGAAAACAGACTTACTTGAACCAGGAGGAACTGCTGCTAAGGAGGACATGACGAGTGGGAAGAGGGAAGGGGGTTGTTGGGTGGCAGGTAGTAAGAACAGACAGAGTGTAGCTAAAGTCCAGCAGATAGGGCAGCAAACCCTGGAAGCCCCTTGAGCTGGGGCACCAATGAGTGGCTTCTCTTGGTCATTGAAGTTTCCATCCCAACTGTGAGAGATTGTTCAGCAAGTTAAAACTAATTACCATAAGCAGTATTTTCGTAGACACACCAGGATTCTGTTTGGAGGCTGAATGACCTGGGACCCATTCTTCAATCTCTTCTCTCCCTAGCCCTGCATTCTCTCCTTCATAAAGCAGGGGATGCTAATCACTGTTCTCCTGCCATCCCAGGCTGGAGATAAGGATCGGAAGATATGATGGATCTGAAAGTGCTTTGTAAGCTGGGAAGTGTGAAGCAATTGTAGGAGATTACTAACATTAATATTAATGAACTGGCTCACAGTTGGCCACTGGCCACGGGAAACACAGAGCACCAGGAGCCTGGGGAAGATGCATGGTTCCAAGTCACTAGGGTTTTCAGATGGGTCCAGGGAGCAATGCACTCCAGGATCACTTTCCATGTAGATACAAAGACTTCAGGAGAAAACCCTCAGAATTTTCACCTAAGGGAACCTGGAGGAAGGGGTTCTGGGTAGGAGTGGGACAAGTCCCCTCCCCGGGGGCCCCTGGGGTTACTGAAAACAGGAGAGTTTGTGCCTCTTCAGTTTCCCTCTACTGCTCTCAGAAGACCAACTCCTACCTCTCTGGGAAAATAGCCCTGTTGAAGAGCGGCACACATTCTTTCTAGTAGATTCCTCCTCCTTCTTCTCCCCATATCCTGTGTACCTGGCCTCTTCTTCTATAGGTGTGACTGCCCACAGAGCTGATGTGTGTCCTGGGTGGACTGATCACTCACGTATGCATTCATATGTTCTGTAGCATTCACTGAACATCCAAGAAGTGCCAGCTCTGGGATAAAGAGGCACATGAGGCTCAAAGGTCTCTGGGGGAGACTGATGTGTAATCAGACCCCATGAAGCTACCTTCTGAGACTAGGTGCTATGGGAACAGACTCCGGCCCTGGGGTAAGGGGAGAGTTTCAGTCAAGGGTTTCCTGGAGGAAGTTGTGTCTGAGCAAAGCCTTGAGGGAGGATATTTGATGTTCACACACACACACACCTCCACCACCCCACCCCCACTCACCCCAGCTGCCATTACCTAACCCCAATGGAACATCCAGTTTCTTGGTTTCTTGCCTCATAGAAGAGGTAGGCCCAGATTCCTGAGGCTAGGCGGGTCTTTGCTCCCAGTTAAATCCCCCACAAGCCATGGCACAGGAAGAGGCAGAGTCTTACAGTCCTGTGTTCAGGAGGTGGGAGTTGGCGTCTGAAGCCAGGGATTGAAGTCCAGTAGCCACTGGCCTCCCCAACTCCATGCCTGGAAAATGGGGCAGTCAAATGAAGGATTGCCAAAGCCATGAGAAAACTCCACAAGGGTTGACTCTGAGTGACATCCTGTTAGGGAGAGGCATACTGCTATCCTTTATTCTTTTCTGAGTCAGTTGCTGGAAATGTTTTGATATCCTCAGCAGGACTGAGACCTGGAGTGCAGAGCTAAAATTCTGTTTCAATATTTGTTGATAAGTTTGTACAAATCATAGAGCTTAGGAGTCCTGATGTGGCACTGTAGGATAAGCACTGGACTGCTAACTGCAAGGCTGGTGATGCAAACCCATGAGTCACTTGTTGGAAACCCTATGCAGGGTCACTATGAGTTGGAACCAACTTGATGGTATGGAGCAACAACAACAGGCTTAAGGATGGAGACATACAAGATGTTTGTATTCTATAGGGGTGTGTGTGTGTGCGTGTGTGTGTGTGAAAAAGATGGAGCAAGACAGAGGGCAAGAGAAGCACAGAGAGACACAGGAAAGAATGATTGGTGGGCAGGCAGCATTAGGTGAGAGGGGACAGTGTGGGGTCAGGGAGGGAGACCGGCTTAGAGTCCAGTTGACCTGAGTGATGTGTGGCAGTCAACCTTCGCTTAGGAGAAAGCCTAGAACTCTCTATCAGAGCAGAGGAGGCTCTGCCTGCTCTGGGCACCAATCACTTGGACCCCAAGCACCTAGCTCTTTTCTGCCTCAGGGCCTTTGCATATGCTTTTCCCCTTCCCAGAACACTCTTTATCCTTTGGTTTCTAGAGGGGCCAGCCTATTTTGGAATCACCTATCTTCCCTCTATGCACTCCCGCAACCCCATAATATGCTCAGTATATTGTATCTGCACAAGTAGCCCTTGTGGCTGATGGGCAGGGACAGGTCTACTCTGCACATCGCTATGCCCACCATGCCCACTAGAGGCTGGGCCTAGCCTAGACACACAGTAAGTATCTGTTGGCCAATGACTATTTCTTCAATTGTCTAAGAAGTATAATAGCAAGTATCCCATAAGGCTGCTGGGAGGTGAAATAAACTAAAGGGCTTGGCATGTAGGACACACTCAGTAAATACCAGCCACCACTAAGATGAACATGAATCCTGGTGAGGCCCAAGCTGGGCATTGCTGGTACACTCGTATGAAGGTGGTAGAGAAGACTCCAAAAGTGGGTCCAAGATAAACTCCTGGGCCAGTTGGAAATCTAGGACCTGTTCCTGAGTCTGTCCATGTATTCCATAATGTGATCTCTTCTTGCTTTAGCTTTCCTAATATGGGTGATGAGAATCAGTGTGGTTAGATATCAAAGGAAACAGGGTGTAGAGTGGCTTCCAGGGTGGAGCAGTGCCCCTCCCTGCAGGGCCATCTTAATTGCCATTCTGAATCTGTCCCTTCCCTCCAACTCACTGCCTGTCCCATGTGTCCTTCAGCAGACTCCCTTCTGGCTGCAGGACATTTGTATGAGCAGAGCATCTTCAGTGACTGCCTTCTCACCACCTGCTCATGTGGCTCTTTCCCCACCTGAAGCCATAAATACATATGCAAAGGCCAGTATATTAATTTGTGTTTGAGCACGGAGCTGGGGACACCACCAGGGAAGGGGATTAAGCGGTGGCAGTGGATGGTAGGCAACAGATGGCTTGATTGCTCTTACCTGTTGCTAATTTGTTAGGTAACAATTCCTCCTTTGCATCTAATTGTGCGCAGACCCCAAATGGTAGGGCACCAGGCACTGGGATGGCCTCAGGTGCTGGCATGGGGCAAGGGGTCAGGTGGCCTGCCTGGGAATTAAATACCAGAATCTGGATGTGGTGGTTCTTCCTTGTTTTCTGTGAATCTGGCTCTAGTTTCTCGCTGGCTGAGTGCTCAGGATCTCTGGGCATGTGAGCAGCAAGAAAAGTGTTGAGCCAGGGGCAGGAGGTCGGTTCTTCTGTTAGTCAGTTGTGTGACCTTGGGCAGGTCACTTAGTGTCTCTGAGCCCCGCTTACCAGTCTGGGAAATGAGCACACTGAAGCCTGTCCTATTGCCATGAGTGCAAATGGAGTTAATGGTTGGAGAGCTCTTTAACATGTATGATACTCTCCTATAGGGAGGAATCACCGTCTAGCTGAGCAACTGAGAGCTGGGACTCAGGAGTCAGTGAAACATGTGTTGAATTTTGGCTCTGTCACTTACAACTGTGAGGTCTTGGGCAAGGAACAGACCTCAGTTTTCTCACCTATGAAATGGGGTGATAACAGTGCCTACCTCAGAGAAAACTGGAGAGAGGACATGAGTCAATGCATGTGGCAGGTCCTACACAGTGTTTTCAGAGCAGGAACTGGGATAACGTGATGGTGTTCTCTCTTTTCATTTGTTCCTCTATGTTTGTCTCCATACTTGCTTTGTAACCTTGGGAAAAGCACTTAACCTCTCTGAGCCTCCGTTTCTCCATCTATGAAATGAGGGAAGCAGAGGAGATCTTCCTGATTATTTTAAGAATTAAATGCAATGATACAAGTGAAGTGCCCTGCTCAGTGCCAAGCATATATAATTGACACTCAATGATGACCAATGTGTGGATTAAGTCTATATCAGTCCAGGACAGGCAGCATTACTTTCATTGGGAACCATGGGGGGTTGGGGAGGCGGGGGAAGAAAGGCTTCAAGTTTGTAAAGAAAGCATCCTTTCAAGAAATTTGCTCCAGGGTTATTGACATGTAAGCCATTTGATCTCTTCTTGGCCTTTGAATTTCTCTCAGGGAAAGGTACAATCATTAGAAGAGGTAGATGATGGGAGAAACGGAAGGTGGCAGGATGCTTTTTTAGGTCAAGTGGTGGGTAGAGGGGCAGAGGTCATGCTGGGGGGAGTCAGGGGACTGTGGCCAGGGAATGACCTAGGCCTCTGGATGTTCTTGGGGAAGAGATGGGGCTTTAGAAGGGAGAAGAGGGAGAGAAGCAGGGAGGGGGATGGGGAAATAAGAGATAGATGGAGGAGGGGGAGGCAGAAGCAGAAGGAGGAGGAGAGGGAGAGAGGAAGGGGGAACAAAAAAAGAGGGACTCGAGGGACAGGGAAGGAGAAGAGAAAGACAGGTGAGAGAGGAAGAGGGCAGAGGAAGAGAGAAAAAGAGAAGGGTAGAAGAGGAAGACGCAATTGTCCTAATAAAGATTCTGACCTCCCTTCCCCTCCTCTCCTCATTTCCAATGCATCTCACTGTCTTCACTTATACATGATTCTCCATCACCCCAGCACCCTCTCCACATAATACCCCCACCGTGTGCATAACTCTGGAGCTTTCTACTGCCACATGGAAAGCCTGGAGAATGTCTGCAGCCCTAGAGAAGCTGTCTGAGTTACTTCTCTCAGATTGGTAGTTAGTTGCTCCTTTCCTAGACAGTGACAACATTTTGGTTGCATCCAGAACAAGTGCAAACCTGGAATTGACTCTGGAGTCCCTTGGCCTTGTCATCAGACTGGGGGCAAGTTACAAACCTCTGCACTCCTCCAGTTTCTCATTTACCCAGTGAATGTGATGGTAGAGTCCCTGGGTGGTGAAATGGTTAACCCATTCGGCTGCTGACCAAAAGATTGAAGGTTCCAATCCATCCAAAGGTACCTCACAAGAAAGGCCTGGTAACCGACTTCTGAAAAAAATCACTCATTGAAAACCCTGACACTTATGGAGTTGCCAGGAGTTGGAGAGTTGACTCAGTGGCCACTGGTTTTCTCTGATGATTTTATCTGCCGCGCAGGAGTTCCTGTGAGTTTGTGTGTATGTAGTGCCTGGCTGAAGGACACTGGGGGCTCGGGGTATGGCAACCTTGTCAGTCATCCCCTTCTGTCTGACACAGATGAACCCTTATCATAGGGACGTCACCACATGGCAGAGAAACTCAGTGTGTGAGACAGGTATACGGTGCCCATAAGCCAGCTAGACCCCAGGACAGGCATTTGTCATATTACCTATTAAAACTGAGTCTGCCTGCACCAGTTTATAAGTCTCTCTGCTCCAAATGTGCTCTGCCTTCCCTCCAGCCGAGGAAACAGGGATGGAGAGGAAAGAGCAGGGTCTGTATGTGATCTCTGTCTTCACCACAGTGCCCTGAGGTTGGGAGTAATGTGATCTTCACAGGTGAAAACGCTGAGATTTACTCAAATTAAGTGACTTCCCCCAAGTCATGTGACTGCTGAAGTTAAGCTTGGTACATACAGTCCTTTACCCTACCTCCTCTAGAGCTTGCTGGCCCCTCCTCCTTCCCTCAGCTCATGAGCATCTTTCCCACTAATCTAGAAGGACCTATGGTGTGTCATACTGCTCCTGACTCATAAATCTTACTCTCTTGTGACATCCTGACTCTTGTAGACTCTGAAGCAGCTTCCTTCATAGAGCTGTTCGCTCCGACCATGTTCCATACTGATGGCATTTTCGAAGGTGAATTAGGCCATGGTGAAGAAAAGAGCAATAGGAAACATGGTAGAAATGGAGGACTATGGGTAGGACTCTGTGTGTGGGTGACCAACAGATGAACGCAACAGGAAGCAGCCTTAACCTTAACCCCACACTGAACTCATGTTTACCAAGAAGTCGCTGTTCTTGAAATTTCAGCAATCAGTTGCTTCAAATGTGCTGTTGGATCTTATCAGAAAGGTGGTGGTGAGAAAAGACAAGACCAAGAATGATGACAGCCTTCTGAAGCCAACAGTTAAAAGAGGACAAAAGGAAGCAGTTCTCAAAGCAAGGACAAGGAACCCAGGCCGAGACGACAGTTCTCTTCGCCCCCTCATCGCTGGCCTTTCCAACTTGCATGCAGATTTTAAGGGAGCAGCTGGGTGAGGTAGGACATGTGTATTGGGAATATTCTGTGGGGATTAGTATGTGTTTACTTTAGGCAGCCTGGTGCTCCTTGCCAAAGTTTTCATCCACTTGTGAAGAAATGAGAAAGATATGAATGTGCTTCTCATAAAGCTGAACGTAGTCATTTCCAATAGGAGTGTCCTGTATTCCTGGGATTGTATCTTTCCTGTTTTCTTGAAATGGTGATGACAGTTATAAACTAAACCAAAAAAGTCACGGCTGTAGAATCCATTCCAACTCATAGCGACCCTAGAGGGTTTCAGTAGAACTGCCCCATAGGGTTTCCAAGACTATATCAATGTTTACAGAAGCAGACGGCCACATTTTGCTCTATCAGAGTGGCTGGTGAGTTCAATCCAATGACATTTTCATTAGCAGTCAGACAAATTAACCACTGAGTCACCAGGGTTCCTTAATAGTAGATTGTGGTTGTTGTTGTTAAGTGCCATTCAGTCAGTTCCAACCCATAGTGACCCTGTATAAGGTTTGTGAGGAGTGGCCGGTGAGTTTGAACTACCGACCTTGTGATTAGAATTCATTTTTATTTGAGTATCTATACTTGGCAATATAAAGGTGGAAACTCTACTTTGAATCCTCCAATGGCCTATAAAAATTTTGCTGAACCACAAAATCCTAAAGTCTGAGGATCACTGGATTGTACTTTGTTAGCTATCGTTTGTATCAGCTATCTTCTCAATCGTGGACAATTCCTTCCGGCTTAACAGACAGCCTTTGAAATTCAAATAGCTCAACCTTGTGCTGAACTTTAATAGCCATTTTATTTATTTATTTATTTTTGCTCTAAAGGGCAACCAGTGTTATATTCCATACACTATCACTAGGGGAAGGAGAGAAAAATTGCTTTTCTCTGTTACTATGACTTGAATTGAAAAGTATTCTGTTGTATGGAACGGGGGACGTGGTAGCTCTATAAAATAAGCACTGGACTGTGAACCTCAAGGCTGGCGGTTCAAGCCCACCAGCCTCTCTCTGGGAGAAAGATGAGGATTTCTGCTCCTGCAAAGATGTATACTTAGAAACCCTGTACTGAATAAATTGGAACCGACTCTATGGCACTTAACACTGATAATAGGCTGAAATGTATTGGGGGGCGATGAGGGGAGGACTGTCAGTGGTAGTGATTTGGTGGTGGAATTCTCTCTTTACTTGTGGGAGACGGAGATTCATTCCTGGCCAGTGCACACCAAGCACCACCACTGTTGTTTGCCAGCTGCTGTGATGCTGGAAAGGTCTCAGCCAACCACTAGGAAGAAAGACCTCGTCATCTATTTCTGGCCATCAGTCACTGACAACCGTATGGATCCCAGTGGGTCAATCTTCTACTTGCAGGACTCCAACTAACAACAAAGGAGTTGGGTAGAAGAGTAGGAAGATGAGATGAGGAAGTATCCCCAAGGTATCCTGAGTCCGTTTAGATAGAGTGAAAGCTCAAATCATAATTAAGAGTTAAGAGGGCTAATACCAAAAGCCAAGTTCAAAAGGCAAGGTGCGGCAGGGTGTGTTAGAAAGATCGATAATCCCCAATGCTAAGAGAATCAATTGCAAATCTTTCTCCTAGAGAGTGAGAAAGAGGGCAAGAGCTCTGAATCACAATGCTCAGCAGTTAGCTTGAAATTTTCTGACTTACCTGGAGGGTGGTGCAAGGCTAGGCTCCTGGGCATAGAGACCACACGTGTCTCTATGGCTGTGGCATGAACATAAACATGAACATGAACAACACTGATCTGGTACAGAAACGAGGAGATAGGACGAAATTGACACAACTATCATGGGTTATGTAAAGGGACTATGCCTTTTTTCTGTTGAAAGAAATTGTAGTGGGGCGAGAACCCCGGCCTCAGCTCCCACCCTGGTCCTACCACACACACACCACAGTGGGTTCTGAACTGCAATGCTCTATTAGTCAAGCATAAGTCACGTCTTGCCATTCGTTGGCTTTCTCTGTCTCTCACACACAGGCACACATACTCACTCTTCCTTATTCTCTCTATTCCAGATAGGCATCTTGACCTCCTGGCTAGTCCGCAGGCAGCTGGGTCTTGCTGACTTTTGTATAATTGCTGTCCCTTCTTCCTGAAACTTTCCCTAGATGTCCCAACCTCCCTGTGGTGAGCATACCATCTCCTTCAGGTCACTGAGACTTCCCTGACTGCCTTATTGCTGCAGGATAAGCACTGGACTGCAAAGTAGGCTTGAACCACAAGGTAGACAGTTCAAATCCAACAGCAAGGAGTTGGAACCAACTCCACAGCACTTAACAACAGCAACATTTTATAACTTCCTTTCCTGTTTTATTTTTTTCCTCCCTGGTTGTTGTCATCATCTCTAACTTAATATCCGTGTGTATTTTCTATCTCCCCAAGAAGAAGAGAAGTACCATTTTATCTCTTTTTGTTCACTGATACTTAGAAGGACTCTGATACAGAGTAGGTACCCCCATAGATATCTGTCAGGATACATAAAAAAAAAGAATCAAGCACAGAGAAAGATGCTCAACATTCTAAGTCAGCAAGAAATTGTGAATCAAAACTACAAGGAGATTCCATTCCATATCCACTAGGTTGGCTGGTCTCAAAAAGACTGACATTAACAAGCACTGGTGAGAAAACAGGAGAGACTATAAAATGGTGCACCATAAAAATATAAAATTTATATAAAATATAAAATGCAGGAATGTAAAATGGTGCCCCACTCTGCAGAACATTTTGGCAGCTCCTTTTCTTTCTTTTTGTTTCATTAATCAAAGTCCATTAAAAAAAAAATGTTTTATTGTGAATTATGTTATAGTTTACGTGGGAGAACATTAGCTTTACATTCATCCTATCGTATATCGTTTCATTGCCATGATTACAGTCCCCTCCATGCATCATCAAACAACCACAGGGTATATCCTGCAAGCCTGTCCCCCAGTCGTCAGCACATAGCCCCTCTCACTGTCTGGGTCTAGAGTTCCCAGCCGCTCCATCTCTCCACATCATCGTCTCTGCCTCCATCTCTGGCATCACTGCTTCTCTGGGTAGGATCCCACTCTTTGCTCTTCTCCCTTGATGGTCCCAGGGACCTCCACTCCTAGACTGTAATCAAAGTCCATATTTAATTCAAATTTGCTCATCTAGTCTCTATTATTATTTTTTCCTGTTGCAGTTACCATATTGCACTTGGTTGCTATGTCTTTAGGCTTCTCATGGCTGTGACAGGTTCTGAGACTTTATTTTTTCTTTCTTTTGTTTGATATTAATATTGTGTCTTTATTTTTTATGAAAATACAGACCGTGAATAGTACAGTCAGTTTACAGCAGTTTCTTCACTTCAACATAAATGCATTGTGTTATTGTTGTTAAGTGCACACCAGTTGTTCAGACTCACAGTAGCCTTCTATAGGGTTTCCAATGAATGGCTGGTGGGTTTGAACCACTGACCTTGCAGTTAGCTGTCCAGTGCTATACCAGGACTGCAAAGTATGAAAATTATTAAATGTATCATATGTATCGCTGTTGTTGTTAAGTGCCATTGAGTTGTTTCAACTCATAACAACTCTGTATAGAGTTTCTCAGCAGTGACTGATAGGTTTGAGCCGCCAATCTTGTGGCTAGCAGTCCAGTGCTTATCCTATAGTATTATCTATAGGACTCTATCATATGTATTAGTGTTTCATTTCCAGTTGGAAACAAACTGAGTGCTCATCAACAGATGAATGGATAAATGAAATTTTGTTCATTCATTACTATAAAAAAGGAATGTGATACCACGTGAAATGGACTTCAAACCCAATATATTCAATGAAAGCTATTTTCAATAACCTCATATGCGTGTGAATGTCAGACTATGAATAAAGAACAATTAATGCATCTGAGTTATGATGTTGGAGGAGAATATTGAAAGTACCATGGACTGCCAAAAGAACAAATAGATCTATGTTGGAAGAAGTACAGCCAGAATGCTCCTTAGAAGCCAGGATGGCCAGACTTGGTCTTTCATACTTCAAACTTGTTACCAAAAGGGACCAGTCTCTAGAGAAGGACATTGTGCTTGATAAAGTGGAGGGTCAGCAAAACGGAGGAAGACTCCCAATGAGATGGACTGACACAGGGGCAGCAGTAATGAGCTCAAGTGTAACATTTGTGAGGTTGGCCCAGGACTGGGCAGTGTTTCGTTCTATTGTGCATAAGGTCGCTGTGAGTTGGTACCGATTCAACAGCATGTAACAACAGCAACAAATGAAAGAAGAGTCTCAAAAGACCATGCACTGTATGATTCTATTTATGGGAAATGTCCAGAAAAAGCAAATCTATGGGGTTGGTTAGTAGCTGGTGGCCTGGGGATGAGACTGGGACCCAGGATTAACTGTAAATGGGCATAAAGGATCCTATTGGGAGGGATTAAATGTTCTAAAACTGGAGCTCTGGTAGCGTAGTGGTTACGAATCAGACTGTGAACCTCAAGGTCGGCAGTTCAAAACTACCAGCTGTTTCGCAGGAGAAAGATGAGGCTCTTTGCTCCCGTAAAGATTTACAGCCTCAGAAACCCTATACAGGGTCACTATCAGTCGGAACTGACTCCACGGCACATAATAACAACAACAAAACTGGATTACCCTGTTGGCTGAACAATTAGGTAAATTTACTAAAAATCCTTGAATTTCATAACTAAACACTTAATTTACATGGTAGGCAAATTATACCAGATTGCAAAGTTGGTTTGAACCTCAGGGTCAGCATTTCAAGCTTACCAGCTGCTCCTCAGAAATCCTATATGGGGTCGCTATAGGTCGGAACAGACTCAAAGGCTCTTAACAACAACAACAATGTTGTGTTGAGTCCTGGGTGGTGTAAACAGTTAATGTGTTTGGTAGCTAACCAAGATTCAACTTCACCCAGAGATGCCTCTGAAGAAAGACCTGGACATCTACTTCTGAAAAATCATTGAAAAGCCCATGGAACCCAGTTCTACTCTGACACACATGGTGCTACAATGAGTCAGAATCTACATGATGGCACATGGAAACATGTTTTTTGTTCCTGGTTTTTGTCTGAATGAATGAATGAACCTTGTGCATAGTTCCCTGGGGAGACAAGGGAAGGGGAACCAGAGAAGGATCTAGGTCTTTCTAGAATTTTCTTCTGACCACCAACTTGAATAAAAGGGCCTCTTCACAGAATGAGGGCAGAATAGGAAGAGGGTAGGAAACTAGACAAACTGCTGCTTCTTCTAATGCAGCCGTAAAGGCAACATTTGAGGCCAGGCCTGAAAGTCAATCTTGGGTTGGGGAGATGGAAGGGGCGGGAAGATTCCAGAAGGCCTGTGAGGGGAGGGGGCAGAGAAAGGAAGATCTAGAGTCAGCAAAGACTTCAGAGAAACAGAAGGGCAGCCAAGGGAAGAAATAAAAGCTGTAGAGAGCCTTAGGGCCGCCAAAGGGAATAAGAAGGGCGTTTTACAAATATATCAGGGGAAAAGAGATACTTGAGAGCCGCCTGGCCCATTAATAAATGAGAAGGGAAATAAAATTAATGATGATGATAAAAATGGCTGAGCTGTTGAAGTGCTTTGTAAAATTGGTCTTTAACAAGGAAAAGAAAAAAAATCTAAGGGATGGGCAATTAGAAAGAGACAGAAGCCTTGTCAATATAGTTGATGAAAGGTAGGAAAGAGAATACTTAGAAAAATTGGATAATGCCTACCCGGTCCAAATCACCATGTCCGGATATGGGACTTGGGATCCAAGTCCTGATATTATTAAACCCTTGGAAGGTATGTTAATTATATTTGGGATGGGGGTGGGAGGGTAGGCAAGAGTCAATGAGGATTCAAGAGCTTGGGATCAAAAAGGGAAAGCAGTTGTCATGTTTAACTCTTGTTGGAACAGGCTTGATGTTAAGTGTGTTATACATAGTCTATTATTTCATCCTGCAGCAGTGCTGTGTGGTTACTGAGAACAGACTCATTTCACAGGTCAGGAAACTGAGGCTTGGAGCTTTGACGTGACCCAACCAGCTAATGATTGTGTTGAAATTTGAACCCAGGTTCCAAG
Organism: Chrysochloris asiatica; assembly: GCF_000296735.1. NCBI lineage: Eukaryota > Metazoa > Chordata > Mammalia > Afrosoricida > Chrysochloridae > Chrysochloris > Chrysochloris asiatica. The sequence continues at coordinate 3,164,676 of NW_006408525.1, read as the reverse complement.
AGGATGCTTTTCCATTTTGATGTTGTTGTTAGCTGACATTAAGTCGACTCCAATTCTAGGAGACCCCACCAGAACAAAGCGTCACCTGGTCTTGCACCATCTTCATGTTCTTTAATATATTTGAGTCCATTGTTGTAGGGCCTTCCACTTAGGGGCTCAGCTTCTAGCAGTGTATTGGACAATATTCTATTGTGATCCATTGACCCATAGGGTTTTCATTGGCTAATTTCTGGAGTTCTGTTGCCAGATCTTTCTTCCTGGTCCCTCTTAATTTGGAAGCTCTGTTGAGACCTATCCACCGTGGTGACCCCGTTAGTGTTTGACTTAATGGTAGCATTGCTTCCAGCATCATAACAACACCTAAGGCACCACAGTACGGCAGATTGGCAGATGAAGGTGGTTTCCATTCTACTAGTGCTTATTCTAACTCTTAATGTTTGAATGCAATCCACAGGTAAGACAGAAAGGAACCCACCCACCTGCCAGTAACATACTTCTAGCAAGCCTCCTTTGTCCTGAAGCACCAATGACATAAAGAGAGGGCTGTGTGATTTTAACATTGAGCTGTTGGGGAAGATTTCAGAATTTTCATGGTAAGCAGAAGGAAGTGGGACAGAGATTGAGGAATGAGGGGCTCAGACACATGGAGTATCAGAATCATCATGAGGATTCGGTGTGTGGAGCCCAAAGTCCTTGTTGATCCCACCTATGGGATGCTGAGACCTGAGAGGGGATGGGGCTTATCCTGCGATTAACCTGAAGTTAGCTGCAGGGCCAGGCTGACTGACTTAGGCCTCAGCCCTTTATTTATCCTTCCTCTGATTTCTGTCTTCAATATCCAATGCTCGCCTTGACTCTGAGTCTCAGCTTTGGTTCTGTCTCTGCTTTTGGTACCATGAGTTAGGAACTGTATCAGTGATTTATTTAACTTCAACTCCTGTTTCTGTTGCCCCCAGGGCAAGGGGTGGGGACTGAGCTAGATACTTGCTTCTGAAAAACCAGCCCTTGAAAACCCAATGGAACACAAAACTGCAGGCACGGCTTCATTCATTTCACACCTGGTCCACAAAACCAGCCAGGGCATTCTGGAGTCTTTTGGACTTGCTTAGTTTTCACACATCATCTAGAAATGGACGTCATGATTGATCATTTGGAGGATCAGAAGAAATGAGGAAAACCCTCAATGAGATGGGTTGACACGATGAAGCACTTAGACAAACCAATGAGATGGGTTGACACAATGAAGCACTTAGACAAACCAATGAGATGGGTTGACACAATGAAGCACTTAGACACACGAATGATCATAAAGTTGACTCGTGTCAGGAGTCAGAGTTAACTCGACAGCAACTACAACAGCGACAGCTGTGATGGAAAGCCACTTGGTAGATTAAGACATGGCCTCCAGTTCTTTATACACCTTCATTCACCCAATCCTTGGCATGGCTTACCAGATAGGGAATTTACTTCCCTGACCCATGAATTTGAGCTTGGCTGTGTGACTTGTTTTGGTCAATGAGATGTTAGCAAACATCAAAAAAAGCAGGGGGGCGAAATGGACTTCTGCATCGTTCCCGCCATCATGAGATGACCTCGCCCCAGCTAGCCAGCTCGTTCAGGGTGGCAGAACCACCTTCGACAACTCACAGTTCTTCCAGTGAGAAGCACAGCTGCCCTTCTAGTGCCACAGCCTGAACTTAGATCATCAAACCCCCACTGACCTGCGTATCCTTGAGAATCAAGGCTTATTGTCATGTACCAATGAGACTGGGTGGTTGTTACCCAGCAATAGCTTACAGATACAAAACACATTCACATAATGTGCTCTGAAAGCTCTCCATTTCCAATATATCTTTCGTGTTCGTTTAGGAAAATACAACCCAAATCATTAAGCTCCCATTGTGTGCTTAGTTTCAAATTAGGCATGATGTGCCTGAAAGTCTTTGAGGAGCTCAAAGATTCTTTCTTCCCTAGAGTAGACAGGGAAGCAAAGAGGTGGTTATACACTGTGAGAGAGGGGAACACAAAGGGATGTCAATGAAAGTTTTCTGGAAGAAGACATCTAAGTCAAGTCTGGAAGAAGTAAGAAGGGGACACGAGTGCTCTACCAGAAGCCACCAAATGCTCAAGGGCTACAGAGTAGGGTGGAATCTTTGTGGACTCAAGTCTGACATGCTGGTGTGAAAACCTCAGCCTGGAGAGGCAGCCAAATGTTTTCTTTGATCAAAAAAAGGCATCAATGGTGGCAATTTATGACCGGATGATGAAGTCTGGGGACACTACCTTAAACAGAAAAAGTGGCACAAGATGTGATAAAACTCAGAGACCTAAGGAGAACAGGAGACTCCAGATATTGCTGCTACAATAACAACATAATCCAGAGGTGCTGAAGGCACAGAGGTCATTACACAGCAGCACCTGCTCCCAGAAATCAGCCTGGGGCCCGGGAGGTGGGGTGGAGGTGAGGGGAGCCAGTGCCTGGGCGTCTCCTCCTTGTCCCAGATCCCTTAGCCTTGGTCCTGTCCCCACATGCCCTGGCCCACTTCTTCTGCCTTGCATTCCTCTCCCCTAGGGTTTCTGAATGTTTCTCCTCCTTCTGCAGAGGGAAGGAGTTGGGAGTGGTAGAAGTGCGGTAAGCAGACCTACCCCTCTCTTCCACATACTCCCCTCCAGGAGTGGGGGAGCCCAGCCCAAGTGTGTGTGATTCAGAGTTAATCTGTCTACATTAATTAAATATTGACAGCTGTTAACTATTCATGGGGCATTTTAGCTGGCAGGTTGGATGTTTTGGATCCTGCTTGGTTGATGGGCTGGTTGCGTTGGTTACTGTGCTCCACCCCCTCTTCCTCATCCAGATGTTCCCAACTATTGCTGGGGGCCGCCTGGATTTGACATCTCAGACCCTAAATCTCAGGCCTTTGCCTTGTAGCTCCACAAATTCTTCCTCACCTCCAAGTTAGCTTGCCTATGTGGAATCTTTTTCTTTTTGGTGTGGGGCGGGATGTTGTCACTTTGGGTTTGGGGGCCTGGGGCGATGAGTCACCAATATAAATATGTGACCATGGAAGGGATCAGGCTTAGGGGTGACTGGGAAGTTGTGGGGGTGGTCCTCAGTTCTCAAATGAGTCGTCTGGGAACTGTCTTCCTGAGTGGCTGGGTGCTGGGCTCTGGGGAAGGTTGTTGCTGGTAGTGGCCGTCCGGTCAACGCTGACTCTTGCTGACCCAGTGTTCTCAGGGTTGGGCTGTACTCTGTGGGAGTTTCATGGCTGTGGGCTCTCACAAGTAGACTGTCGGACTGGTCTTCTGACACACCTCTGGGTGGATTTGAACCACCAAGCTTTAGGCCAACAGTTGAGTATATAACCATGTGCCACCCTGGGACCCTTTGTGGAAGGTGCTGAGGATGAATGTGAACAGACAGTTTCTAGCTGCCACATGCTCCCATCAGGAGGCAGGCATTATGATGCTAAGGCAAAGTGGGCAGTGGTGTTAAGCAAAAGGAGCTTAGTGGAAGCACAGGAATTGGCCGAGTCAGTGAAGGAGGGGGTGTGGAGGACTTCCTGTCAGGGGAGCACCCTGAGCAAAGGCCTGGAGGGGTTGTTGGGATGAGTGAGGGACAGGCTGGGTCTGTGCCACTTCAGGAGTTTGGGCTGAGGACTTCTGTGAGTTTGCCTTATCTTTATTTCCTTCTCTTCCATATCCTGCCTTTCCCTCCTCCTTCTGTTTCTTTCTTTCTCTCCCTCTACCCCTCTCTGCTCCAACTTCCTGTCCAATTCATTTCCTTCTCTACCAGGAAGTCCAACACCTTGCTCACACACACAAGTTGTTTCTTCCACTTCTCCCTCCTGTGGGTGAGGAAAGGTGGGGAATAGGGTCACGGGAGAGGTGACCCCAAATCAGTCAGAAGTATGGCACCCCGGAGGCTGTGGGGAGTGACAGGAAGTAGCTCCTCCACACTGACAGGAAGCCATTTGTGGTGGTGTCAACTGGGTTCTCTTCCAAAGCATCACAGTGACTGAAGTGGGGTTGGTATCTTCTTAGCCCCGAACATCTAACTTCTTAAAGGACCAGCTCTGCAGGCCAAAGGAGCCTTGTAGTCAGTCAGCCGCTGGCCGCAGGCCCATAGCTAGCAGTTCTCTGGCCCTGTCCATGTGCCCACTTTCCCTCCAGGCTAGGAGGGCTCTTGTATGGAAGGGTTAGGGGTGTCTGAGACAGGTCTCCTCTCTCACTGGTGTGTGTTCTGACTGTGTGGGGACATTGGCAGGGTGGACACAACCAGAACCCCTTAAGTATGGCCACTTGTATTGAGTCTTGGATCCAAGGGATCCTGAGAGTTTGGGAGGCTGTCTTTGGCTAACAGGATTATGAGACCACAGTGCTGACCATGCAATGGCACCTGTTTGGTGAGTGCCCACCACTGTGTTAAGCACTTTTCATGTGTTATTCCAGAGTCCTGAGTCAACCCTATGAGATAGGTAGTATCCCCTACATTCCACAGGGTAGGCGACAGAGGATCAGAAAGGTTAAGGAACTTGCCCAGGATCACACAGCAAGTGTCAGAGCTGGCATTTGACTCCAGAGCCTACAGGTTTCAGCTCTAAGCCAATGTTTTCAAGCTTCTGGATAATAAAAATCTATTGAGGAGTCGGTAAAATTACAGATCCCAGGCTTGTCTCAGTCCCATTGAGTCAGAGACTCCAGGGATGGTCTGAAAGTGGGTTGGTAACCAGGGTTCCAGAACTTCTCAGCATGAGAGGTGATGAGGGAGCTGGGTCCTCTGTCTTACTGTTTAGCCTGTGGGCAGGTGCTCTTATGGGACAGTTCTACTCTGTCACATGGGGTTTGAATCAAAAATCAACTCCACATCACACAACAACAACAACATGTGTGTCTTACTGTTCTAGGTATTCTATACATATGAATCCCTCTGATCCTCACAACAACCCTACCAGGTGGGGTTCTCATAATCTTCAGTGTCCAGTGGAAAGCTGATGCCCATTCATTGACTGGCCTGAGCTCACACAGGCAGTAAGTGGTGATGTAGGATTGAAATCCAGCACTTTGGATGCCTTAGTCCATCCTCGTAACCAACAGCAGATATACAATACATGTTGGTCTCAAACTTGAGGAAAATTTGAAAAGTTCTGTTTTGGATAAAGGAGACTCTTCCTTAGAAGACCCTTCTCTCGAGAAGAACGTGATACCAGGATTAGAGGAAAACTCATTAACAACCTGTGATATGCCGATGATTCAACCTTGTTTGCTGAAAATGAAGAGGACTTCAAACACTTACTGATGAAGATTAAAGACTACAGCCTTCAGTCTGGATTGCACCTTGATGTAAAGAAAATAAAAACTCTCACAACTGGACCAATAAATAATATCATGATAAACGGAGAAAAGATTGAGCTTGTTAAAGACTTCGTTTGCTTGGATCCACCATAAACACTCATGGAAGCAGCAGTCAAGAAATCAGACATATTGCATTGGACAAATCTGTTACGCAAAACCTCTTTAGAGTTAAAGAGCAAAAATATCAGTTTGAGGAAGTTGTACCTGACCCAAACCATGGTATTTTCAATTGTCTCATATGCCTGTGAAAATTGGACGATGCATAAAGAGGACCAATGAAGAATTGATGCATTTGAGTCATGATTTTGGAAAAGAATATTAAAAGTACTATGGACTTCCAGTAGAGAGAAAAAAACAAAACAAAAACAAACTGTGTTGGAAGAAGTACAGTCAGAATGCTCCTTAGAAGCCAGGATGGTGAGACTTTGTCTCTCATACATCAGACATATCAGGAGGACAAGGGTTAGGGTGTTTGCTGACCTGTTGGATGTTGGGTAGTGAAAGAGTGGGTCCAAGATGTTGACCCAAGCAATTGGAAGAGTAGCCATTTCCTGATGGGGTGAGGACTGGGGGAGAGTGGATCTTGGTGGGGAGGTGGCAATGTCAGGAGCTCAGGGTTGGCTGTGTTAAGGGTCAGAGGCCTGTTAATTGGATGACTGGGAGGAACTCTGGGTAGGCAATCACAATACGCTGCTGAGTCTGAGACACCGGTCTAAAGAGCTCCATTCGGGTGCTCTCAGTGTATCCTGTTGCTGTTGTTAGCTCTGACTCGTGATCCTATGTATAGAAAAACTTGCAAAAGCTGCAAGTGATCCTATGTATAGAAAAACTTGCAAAATCCTAAAACAAGATAGGATTCTTAATAGAGAATGCTAGTACACATCCTGTCAAAGGCAGAAAACTTTCAAGATCTGGAGAAACCAGGCAGTCTATCAGAGTTCCAGCTTGGACTTGATTCTTGTCAGAAGGAATGAAACATTACCCATTTCTGCATCATCTTCACCAGCCTGGTTGGACAGCATTCAGTTGTGATTCACAGGGCTTTCATTGGCTAAATTTAGGAAGAAGATGGTCAGGCCTTTCTTCCTAGTTTGTCTTAGTCTGGGAGCTCCACAGAAACCTGTTCACGGTGAATGACCTGCTGATAGTTGAAATACTGGTGGTATAACTTCCAGCAACAGACAGACAGACAGACATGTAACCATCTCAGCATTTGTTGTTGCTGTCACGTGCTGTTGAGTAGGTCCTGGCTCATAGCAACCCTGTATAGGGTTTCTGAGGAGTGGCTGGTGGGTTTCAGCCACCAACCTTGAGGTTAGCAGTCCATTGCTTATCCTACAGCGCCACACCAGGTCTCAGGATATTGTTGTTGTTGTCAAGTGCCATCGAGTCTATTCCGATCCATAGCGACCCTATATAGGGTTTCCAAGAAGCAGTTGGTGAGCTTGAACCACTGACCCTGTAGTTCAAACGGCTTTTCAGTCTGGCTCATTAACCCACAGCACCACACCAGGACTCCATATAGGTGGGATTAAAATCAGGAACTGGATGAGGTCACACAGCAAGGGAGAATGAATAGAGAACAGCTGAGGGCTGAGTCCTGGGAGCCCCTGTGTCTATAGGTCAGGGAGATGACAAAAGCCAGGAAAGGAGTCTTGGTACCTCAGTTCCCAGAGTCCCCAGTTGGGTTCACGTTCCTAGTAACAGCTCTGAGCTTTCAGCGGGTCTATGCCACTCTCTGGTGGCTATAGTTAGAAACGCACCCAAACGGAGCTCAATAGCTAGACCAACCTTCTGATTTCTCTTCATTCCTAAGCACAGGGTCGCTTTGAGTTGGAACCGATTCAACCGTACTTAACAACAACTGTAAGAACCTACTCAATACTGGGCACTGACCAGTGCAGAAAAGAATGAACTGTCCTCTTAGAATTCACTGTATAATGGGAAAAGACACACTGAAATGGCTAGCATTTTTCAACTGTGACAATGTCTGGGGAGATAGTTTGGGTTCCTGAAACTTGGGAGGTCCTCCTAGCGTCCAGTGGGTGAAAATCAGAGGAAATGCCTACGGTACAGATGTGTCTGCAATACACAGGACATCCCCCCAACAAAGAATAACCTGGTCCAAAACGTCATATGTGCTGAGACTGAGAAACGTGGCTTGAAAATCAGGCTTTCTAACGGGGAGAGTCATTAAACCCATCTTTGGGAGGTTAAGACGACTTCACTGAGGCTGTGTGGTTTCATCTGGTCCTGCAGGGTGGGGAGAGAGGGACGAGGTTAGAAAACAGAAGATGTGAATATGTTCAAATAATGATGTCACAAAAGCACCTGGCTTAGCTAGAGTGACCAGGCCCTCAGTTTATACAAAGTGTTCCTGTACCCTTAGTCACAGAGCCCCTACTCTCTCTAATGTGACTCAGTTAGAGAATATGTAGACCATGGCACTGTGGGCTAATGAGCTAGATCACAAAGTTGGTTTGAACCGCAAGTTTGGCTGTTCAAGCTCACCAGTCACTTCTTGGTAACCCTACACAGGGTGGCTATGCATCAAAATAGACTCTATGGCACTTAACAACAACAATGATAATACAGAGCATATGTGGAGTCCTGGTGTGGCGCTATGGGTTAATGGGCTGGACTGGAAAGTCGATTTGAACCACAAGGTCAGCTGTTCAATCTCACCAGCTGCTCCTCGGAAACCTTATACTGGGTCTCTATGGGTCAGAATCGACTCAACGGAACTTCACAACAACAACATGGTCATTCTAACTTAGCAAGTTCAGTGTGGCTGGAATGGGGAGTAGTGGGTGGGTGCTGGAATGGGGAGTAGAGGGTAAGGTTGAGAGAACCAACTCATGGAGGCTTCAAACAGGAGTTTTGTCTCCAGGACACCAGAGTGGAGGCTGATTCAGGACAGGAAAGAGGGCTGGACGGGCATAGTACCTCCAAACCTCTTAGCCTTGAGTGGGGCTCAGTGACAATAGGACCAAGGGCTCCACACAGGGATGGGAAGAGATGGCAGCCCTCCCAGTCCAAGGCCCAGGGTCCAGGAGGGACCATACTCCCCCTCTTCCCTCACACCCTCCACAAAGAGGTAAGGATTTCACGAGTGCAAAAGCAGGGAGTCTGGAAACGTGGGTTTAGGCTGGCTTCTGCTTCAGGCCTGTCCTGGGGCCTTAGGTGGGTCACAGCTTCTCCTGGCTTTGGTTCCCCATCTGGAGCAAAAGCAGGGGGACTAGACCGTCTCTGATGAACTTTCTGGTTCCTGTGTTCAGGACTGATTTACTCTTGGACCTCTCTCAGAAGTAGATTCAGCAGCCATCCATTCCTGAATGTAGAATCTTATCTTCTGATCAATCATTAGGAGGATCGTCTTCCCAGGACTCGGGTATGTATGAAAAGTGGACAAGCATATGCCTGTGGAGCTGGGAGATGTATCATGGAGAGATCTACAGATTTACGGGGCCACCCTGAGAGTCACACCACTGGAATCTGTGGTTATCGATGCCCCTGTGGGCATCCCTCGAGCTGCCTGTCTGCCCAGCTGTGTTTCCAGAAAGCGGGTAAATAGGTTTGCCACAGAAGTGGAAAGAGCACATGAGAGAATGCTGTCTTGCTAGTTACAGATGGCTTCACTTGAGTGGGCAGAAATGACAACAGATGGGCCGAAGCTTCCTAACAAGCCATTCCCCCCATGTATAGAAATTCACAGCTTTGAAAGCGTGTTCCCATGGGCAGGGCAGAGTGAGGTTCTGAGAGGTCAATTCATTCAGCAAGTATGAGTATGCGATGGAGCACACAGGCATAGAAGTTGAGTATTCTGGCTCCTACTTGGTGCTGTTTCCAGGGTGTCTATATTCTGATACCTTTTCTTGGATGGAGGAGATCTAGTAAGGTGAATAGTTTTGTTGTGGATCACCAACAAGGACCAGGCCTGACTCGTCTCCTATCTTTTGCTGGATGAAGGGGTAGCTGCGTCCCTCATCTGTCCCTTGTTTCAGAAATTGCTTGAGTGTGTGTGTATGTGTGTGTTTGCACGCATGTTCCCCTCTCTCCCTAGAAAATGCCATCAACTAACATCAGACAAAATTTTGGTCAAATTTGAGGGAGCTTCAAAAAGCTGGTGGAAAAATGAAATGCAAAGTTAATGGAATTTCCTCCTCCAAGACTGAAACTCAAAGGGAACACATGAGCAGGCATATAAGCTGGCTGATGACCACATTGGTCCACTGGAAGAGGGGGAAAGGCATCAATGAAGAAATGGGCTGAGTTCAACTACCTGGAGATGAGAGAGAGAAGCGCAAGGGCTTGTTGGTCCAAAGTGTGGTGAGACCTGGGGACACCTGAGCTCATGGACAAGGACATAGCCACAGAGGGCTAGAGCTGAGAGTGAAGCATCCAGCTGATATGAAGTGAGAGGAGGCACACAAGAACACCCAAAGTTGCAGATAGTACCCATTTCACCTAGCCTCAATGGCTTGATAATCAGAACTCGACTAGAGGAAAATAATTAAAAACAAACAAACAACTTTTGATAAAGGAAATCAGGGTAAATTGCTACAGTTTGATGAACTTGACCTATACTCATGGAGGTAGCAACTCTAAATACCAACAGAGAGGGAAGGAGTCTTCACATCAAGTATCAATGCTATCCCCTCTGTACGCAGGGTAGATAGGGATGGGCAACTTAGACATTGGCTACCTAAAATGAGGGGGTGATAAAGGCACGAAGTGACAGGCTTACAAGGTTTCAAAGGGAGTTTAAAAGTGTGTGGGGAAAAGAATCCCCACTGAATAGTTTTCATCTTGTCTAGATGGGTCTGGTGAAAAGAGATGGGGATAAGATTCTTATGGTTCAATAGTGAGTAACTTATCATGACTAATTGTGACTGTCACAATTGTAAAGGTTAATCTTACATTCCAGAAACAAAGGACTCTAGGGCCATCAGGGAGAAGAGCACAAGTAGAATGCAATACCTTATCCAGAGAAGCAGTGACACCAGAGATGGAGGCAGAGATGGGGACATGGAGAGAGGGAGCAGCTGAGGACTCTAGATTCATAGGAAGAGAGGGACTAAGAGCTGGTGGCCAGGAGGCAGACTTGCAAAATGTGCCCTTTGGAGGTATAAATTATTATATATGCCTGAGTGTTTTAAAAAAACAGCTAAAGTGAATAGAGAGAAATACTGCTAACTGATGGTATATGGAGAGGATTATAATCATTGTAATGAAACAAGGTATATGATTTGTAGAATGTAAAACTGACAATCTGCCCTATAAACTTTCACTCAATCCACAATAAAAACCTTAAAAAAAAAAAGTTAATGGAATTTCCTACCGACTTTTTGAAGGCCAACACTCAAAGAGGACTTAGAAAATAAAGCAAAAAGAGAAACTGTCACACAGCTGAAGCAGGAATTTTGGGTACATTTACTTCCTTTGTTTTTCTTGTATGTAATTTTTCCCCCTTTTCACATAGCCAAGTGCATATTGTCTATACAATCTCATAGCCTGACTTCACTCACACTATCATAAGTACTTTCCATGTTATTACACACACTTCATAAATGTCATTTGGAAAGCAGCAAGCTCACGGAACCAATCCTTGATTGTTGGGCATTTAGACGGTTTTCTTTTTTTTTTTCCTGTTACACATAATGCTTCAAAGAGCAGCTTTGCATCAGCTGGCCTTTCATATTTAGGCTGACTTTCTTGGACTGGAGTTACAGGGAGAATAGCATGCACGTGGACTCTCCTGTGCTTGACCCGGTCTCGGGGTTATGGGCACAAGACTGATAGGACCCTTCTCCTCTTTCAGCAGCCTTTCCCAGGCCTGTTTTGACTTCACTCCCTCAGAGCCTACAAATTCTTTCCCAAGATTCCCACCATTAAAACCTGCTGTGTAATCCAGAGGAATTACAGTGACTGACCTATTTATGCCGGGTTACTGACGTCCGGGCTTCAGGCATAGCAGAATCCAGGTGCTCAAGCAAGGCACACTCCGGTTTTTCTCTGATGATGGCTCCATACACTGTCTCCACATGACAAGAAAGCTGCAGATGAACTTCAATTTATATTCAGCCCATACTGCTGCTGCTGTGTGCCGTCAAGTCAGTTCCCACTCATAGAGACCCTGTTTAGGGTTTCCGAGGTGGTAAATCTTTTCTATTTTTAAAAACCTTTTATTGTGAATTGATGGTGTGAATCGACTATTGCTTCATTATAATGATTGCAACCCTCTCCATGTATCAATGGTTTAAAGCATCTACTTCTATTCCTTTTAACTCTCGCATTCCTCCCTCTGCCTCCTGCTATCTTTCTTCATCTTTCCTCTGCCAACCTCCCTCTTGTTGTATATTGTCAGCCGTCACCCATGTGTCTACCTTCTAGGCTGCAAACATCCCCCACCCCAGTAACCATCCTAGATTTCTTCTTTTATCAAGAAAACTTTTTCTGGTTTCATACACTATTTGTCCTTTTGTGATTGAATAATCACACTCAGCATAATGTCCTCCAGGTTCATCCACGTTGTGAGGTGTTTTGTGGATTCATCCTTATTCTTCAGTGTTGCATAGTATTCCTTTGTGTGTATGTACCAGAGTTTATTTAACCATTCTTCTGTTGATGGGCATTAAGGCTGTCTCCATCTTTTTGGTGTGTCTCTTGTAGACAGCATTTTGAAGGATCCTGTTTTCTTTTCCATTCTGATCTCTCTGTCCCTTGACTGGTGTATAGAATCCATTTATATTCAGTGTAATTATCTATTGGTATGAATTGATTGCTGTCATTTTTCTGTGTGTTTCTTTTTGATTCTGCTGGTTTCTTCATTCCACATAATTTTCTACACCGAGTTCATTTTGTTTGTGGGTTTTCTTTTTTCGTTTCTGTTGTGTTTATTAAATCTTTCTGTTTTCCTCTTTTTCTATTTTGATGTGTAGGTGTATTAATTTTTTTTTAGGGTACCCTGTAATCCATATTTTTCCCCCTGTTTGAAACAGTCTGTTTTATCTTAAAATCTACTTGACTTCCTTGCCATTTGGAAGTTCTTTATCTATATTTTTACCTCTTTTTACATTTTAGTTGACTTCATTATAACTTGATATCTCTGGTTTCCTATTTTTAGTCTTGTAGGCTTATTTTACTTTAAATACTTCTACATCTGGGTTGACTTCTGGGAAGTCTTGTCATGTATGGTAATCTCAGACTGTTGGACTGTTGTTGGTTCTCAGTTCAAAGAACACCCTGTAGTATTTTTTTGTAATCTTGGTCTGGTAATTACAAGTTCCTTTAATTTTTGTTTATCAGAAAACATCCTAATTTCACCACCAAATTTGAGTGAGAGCTTTGCTGGGTGTATGATTTCTTAGTTGGCATTTTTTTTTTTTTTCAGTGTTTTGTATATGTCATCCCATTACCTTCTTGTCTGCATGATTTCTGCTGAGAAATTAGAACTTAGTCTTACTGGTTCTCCTTTATAGGTGGTGGTGTGGCATGGAATCGGTTCTAACTCATAGCAACCCTGAATAGGGTTTCCTTTATAGATAATTTTTATTTTTTCCTGAGCTACTCTCAGGATTCTTTCCTTGTCTTTGGTTTTAGACAGTTTGATTATACTATGCCTTAGTAATTTTCTTTGGGATTTGCCCTGTTTGGGGTTCGTTTAGCTTCTTGAATTAGGAAAGTTTTAAGATATTAGGGAAGTTTTCTTCCAAGAACTCTTCAACAATTTTCTCTGTGCTTTTTATTGTGTCTTCCTGTTTGGGAAGTCCAATCATCAGTAAGTTGTTCCTCTTCATGGTGTCCCACATAACTTAGGCTTTCTTCAGATTTTTTCTTTCGTTTCCTGATTGTTCTTCTAACATACTAGTATTAAGAGATTTAGCTTCAAGTTCACTTATTTGGGCTTTCATTGCTGTGAATCTCCTCTTTTTCTCTTTCAATGTCCATTGTTGAAATCATAGTATTTAATCATCTGGATTTCTAATTGCAGGGTTTATATGTTTCACAATTTTCATTTATTTTGTCTGTTTGTTCTTGTGGTATTTTCCTGAATTTTTCTAAAGTTTTTCCTGTGTTCTCCTTGCTTACCTGGATCTTTCTGTAGAGCCTTTGAAGGTACCTAAATAGCATTCTTGAGAATTCTTTTTCAGTTAGTTCCATGACCTTTTCTTCCTCAGAAATGCTTTCTGGCTCTGCATATGGTCATTTGTTTGACCCATTTTCTCTTCATTTTTTCTTCATGTGAGCTAAAATTGTCTGTTGTCTCCTGGGCAGTGTGGAATATTTGTATTTGTGGGTATTTGGATCTGATGGTACAGGAGCTGGTATTGGCTCTTGTCCAGTGGGTGGAGCTACAGAGGATGTGGTTGTGGCTGGGCTGTACAGACATGGTTACTGTCTCCTGTCTGGCGGGAAAGAGAGAACCCCTCTGCCACACACACACATGCAAGAAAACAAAACAGAATAAGCAAACAAGGAACCAACAATGAAAAGAGAAAATAATAGAGAGAAAAAAAAAAAAAGAGGCAGCAACCTGATAAAAAGAATATAACAACAAAAAACCACTTAAGGACAACTAAAAAGAGACAGGAAAATGGAGCTAGATAAAAATAAGATAGGAAAACATTTTAAAAAGACAACAGAAAAAAATGGGAGGAGCAAAAAACTAGAGAGTAGAGTGTAGTAAAGAAAGGTCAAAGAGGTAAAAATAGAAATAAGAAGCATAAGAAAAGAAGGAAAAACAAAACGAGAGATTTAAAAGATAAAATTCAAGGGAATGGAGAGAGAAGAAAGAGGCCAAAGAATAGACAAAAACAATGAAACAACAAAATAAAAAAACTAAATCTCAAAACAAAAACAAAGAAACAGTGCAGCTGTTTGACCCAGAGAGAAGAAAACTCTGGTGGGGGGGCGTTCCTGCCAGTGAAGGATCTCACGAGGTGAATTGGGGAGGGATGTGACAGTGGAGTTCCTGACCCTAGAGGGATTCCCTATGGACTTCGATGTTATCTATGTTCAGGGCACTTAACCTGGAAGTAGTTCATGGAGACCCTTGATGGAACTGGTCTCAGTGTCTGTTAGGACCACAGGGAAGCTAAGTGCAGGGTGGCTGGTTAAATGCTGGTCAGGTTCTGTAGGTCTGAAGCCACGGCACCAAAATGGCACACAAAAGTGGCCCAAGCCAGCCCCTCACCTTACACATGTGCGGCTCCCAACCCCATGGCTCCGAACTCCTGGAGAGCAGGGTCTGTGCCCCAGATTTGCTCACCAGAGAAAAAAAGAAGGAATCACACTTTCCCAGTCACCTATGTGACTCTGCTCCGCCAGGCCATGTTCTATTGCCATAGTAGCTCACAAAGTTTCAAGATGGTCTCACCAGGTCAGGCTAGCAGTTTACCAGTCATCTTCCTCTCTAGTCACCCCTGCTCAGCTTCTCCTCCCAGCAAGCACTCCATCCATGGATCTAAACTTCCTTTTGAAGTTTCGGGTGGTTCCAGGATGTTTGCCTGTATCTGTTTTGTCTGGACTTACAGCTTGTTGTAGAGAGTCTGTGCAGTGCATATGCCTCATCCACCATCTTCCCAGGCAGAAAATATTTATGGGGAGAAGAAAGTCTTATCTTTATCTCATGGAGTGGCAGGTGGATTTGAGCTGCTGACCTAGCAGTTAGCAGTCCAACACGTAACCATTACGTTACCAAGGCTCCTTATAATCAAGCCTACAAGGGAAAGAGTAAGGTTGTCTCCATGGTGGTTTCTGCATAAATACCAGAATTCACTTGGATGGCTCAGTAAGTTTCTTGCTCACCCCTAAACTCATCACTGTCATCAGACATATGGCCTGATCCTAGGCTGCAAGGACAAGGATAACATGCTTCAGGCTGGGGTTTGGGTAGGCTCTACTCTTCCAGAGTCCATAGGTCAGCTGTGGTTCCTGTAGAGCAGGGGTAGGGAATCTTTCTGCCCAAAGTTATAACATCATTTGTGGGCCGTACAAAATTGTCAACTTAAAAATTAACCTGCTATCTTTAGTCAAACAATTTAATTACTCACCTCCAATGTGATGGCTTCATTTAGCTCAGATCAATCATCAACACTTATAAAAGCAGCCATCAAGAAATCAAACGACTTATTGCATTAGGAAAATCTGCTGCATAAAACCTCTTTAAAGCGTTCAAGAGCAAAGATGTCACCTTGATGACTAAGGTGCGCCTGACCCAAGCCATGGTATTTTCAATAACCTCATACACATTGTGAACATTGGACAGTGAATAAGGAAGACTACAGAATTGATTCATTTGAATTATGGTGTTGGAGGAGAGTATTAAAAGTGCCATGGACTGCAAGAACAACACACAGATCTGTGTTGGTAAAAGTACAGTCAGAATGCTCCTTGGAGACCACAATGACCAGACTTTGTCTCTCATGTTTCAAACATGTTTCAAACATATTATCGGGAGGGACCAGACCCTGGAGAAGGATATCATGTTTGTTAAAGTAGAGGATTAGAGTAAAAAAAGGAAGACCCTCACCAAGATGGACTGGCACAGTGGCAGCATCAATGGGCTCAAGTGTAGCAACAATTATGAGGTTGGTGCAGGACTGGGCAGTGTTTCCTTCTGTTGTGCATACGGTCAGTATGATTCAGTACCGACTTGATGGCATCTAAAAAAACAACAACAATGTGATGGCTGGAACTGCAGCTGCCTTGGCACGGTCAGACCAAATGATTTTGCAGGCATTGTGGGACCTGCGGGTCCAACAGTCCCCATCCGTGCTGTAAAACATGTTTGGGGCAGGTGTCAGGTGGGGGACAAAACAAAAAATGTTTTGTTTCTCAGTCTGCTTTAGGAAAGACTCTTATCTCAGCAGCGCAGAGTCTTGGACCTTAAGGGTCCTGCAAATACATCCCATACTATCCCAGCCAAAGAGGAGCCTCTAGAAGCTTCTTTTAGAGATAGTCCTTCAGTTTCTGCTTGCATCCCACTAATGACAGGGGAGCTCAGCCCTTTACAGACCAACACACTTCACTCCCATGACAGCAGTAGTTGTAAGAGAATTAATGATCTCCTATATTTAGTGTCGGAGGCCTGGTGTGGCACTGTGGGCTAATGCGCCAGACTGCAAAGCCATTTAAACTGCAAGGTTGGTGGTTCAAGCTCACCAGCTGCTCCTTGGAAACCCTATACAGGGTCACTATGGGTCGGAATCGACTAGACGGCATTTAACAACAGCAACATATATAGTGTCTAGATCTCTTATTATCTAACTTAATGTGTCCATGGCACTGGACCTAATGAACCCATCTGAGAGACCTCCAGGTATGTAAGAACCAGAATCAATTGTCCTGGTGTCTTTTCTTCTCTAGACTAGATGGGCCCCTGGACTTGGTTGTCTGTGGCTTGGTTTCCTATTCCTTATCCACTCCTGTGGGTCAGTAGAAAATCAAGAACTAACCTGAGCACATAGCTGAGTCTGGTATTAGGATTCATGTTCACAGCTCTTTGGTAAGTCTTTAATAAACATCCCAGGCCTCCTTTCTTTAAAAACTGCTCAGCTGTGAAGGGATTTGGTTCCTGTCCAGGTACCTGAGTTGTTCCATCCCTTGTGGCTCATGTGAATTACTCTTTTAACTAATTTCAGGGCCCTGAAAGCAAAAGTAACAATCGAAACTATATGTTACTTAACAGATTTATTACATTTAACCAAAGAAATTCCTTTCTAGAAAGAAAACTCTAGGTACCAGCCACAGGCAAAATGGTCCTTGCTATTTGGCTGGCTGCCTGGGTCTTCTTGTAAGTTCCTTTTACCATCACTGTTGTCTGGTTACTCAGAAGTAGACTCTACCTTCAGGATAGCAGCCAGCACAACATGGACCCAGCCATCCAGGTAGGACATGGGTGGAGCTTCTGGTCTTGGTGATCCCCACATATTTTATGCAGCTCAATTTCCATTTCTGTAGCCTAGGAGTGGTGGTGTAGCACTGTGGAATAAAGCACTGGACCGCAAGGTTGGTTTGAACTGCAACGAAGGCAGTTCAAATTCACCAGCCACTCCTTGGAAACCCTATACAGGGTTGCTATGAGTCAGAACCAACTCTACAGCATGTAACAACAACCAGAGGGAGTTGTCATTCAAGAGAGGCACTGACAACCCCTAACCCTACCCCACTCTACCACCTGGCATTGGCTAGTTCAAGCATTTGATGCTACTACCGTTCCTTCCATCAATATCAGCAAGGAAGGAGTGACGGCTAGTACTTCCCCATCAGCTGGACTTGCTGCAGGCTCTAACTCTGGCTGTGGCTTCATCTGTTTGCCATCAGTGTGAGGTGGGGCAATGTTACATGCCATAACAAAGTCCAAATAGGATAGCGACTCTGATGAGACAGAAGCTTATTATATTGTTATAATACAGTATAATAACGTAAATATATAATATAAAAATGATCTGTTATTCTCAGTTAGAGAACAGGGTGCACAACCATGTCAGCAAGGTGGCTTTTCTTCCTGTCGTCTCTGAATGTTCTACTGAATGTTCGACTATCTCCAACAGAGGACATTGCCATTCCAGCCAACTGGAGAGGAACATGAGTAAGGAGGAACATGAAGGAGAGTTCTGTATGGATTGGTCCTGGAGGTGGCACGTATTTCTTCTCATCTGCCATTGAGCAAGCCAGAATTCAGTCACAAGGCCACACTTTGACCACAAAAGAGTGTAGGAGATACAGTCTAGCTATGGTCTTTGGAAGAAGAGGAGAACATAGATTTGGATGAGCACAATCAAAACCCATATGGCAAGTCTGTATGGAATGGGACCATTCCAAAGAGGAGCAGAGGAAATGTGAGCCGATGACAGCTAAGAAGGGTGGCCGGGCCATCTACAAATCCCTGTTGGCAATCAACCTCTCCTCCCAAGACTCCTCTCCAACCATTCCTTTAATCTGGGTCCCAAGACCTCACCCTAACAACCACAGACCATTCCCAGGGCAAAGACAGAGAGTCTTGCGTATGCCGTGAACCCTAGAATAGAGGCTTCTTGGATCATGACAGTCACTCTTTGCTGCATAATTTAAGAACAGCCTGACAGAACCAACTGGATAAATTCTGACCCTTTCACCAAAGGGCTTGGAAGTTCTGCAGGCTTGTAGGCCAAGAGCAGCTGTGATTTGTAGCATGGAGACAGACTGAATCAGGAATGAATTTCTGCTAATGTGGTGTGATCTACGGATAGCGTTTCCTGACTTCTGTGAACAACACTTCAACTGCTGTTACTCAGTGTTGTCAGCTCACTTCATGTGAACAGTCCTTTCAAGGGATCATCTGACACTTAAGGATCTTTCTCAGACTCTCAGCCTCTTCAAGGGCTGTAATCATTGCTTTGTATGCGCAAGTTGAAGCTCTGCTTATGGCTGTGTGTCAACTTCCACAAGAGGAAACTTCTTCTCAGGCTGGCCACCTCCCCACCACTATGATCCAACATGGCCCCAGGAATGGGATAGCTCTCCAGGCTCACCGTGCCCTGACCTGGCGTTCTTCCTTGAACCGATCTCTAAGGTGACCCTTGTTTCAGGAAGCCCGGGTCTTCTAAGGATGATGGTCACTAAAGACAGCATCCAGGCTGTTGTTGCTCTCACTTTACACACTTACTTGTGACAGTTCAGACAATGCCAGAGGCTATTAGATCATTTCAGCAGAGAGAGAATTTTTGTTTTCAAAGTCAGGAGTTTGAGCTGATGTGTTGGTAACCACACCATTTCACTAAGCCCCTTCTTTTATTATTCTAACATAAGAACATCTTGATTCATGTCCTCATTTCCTTTCCATTTTGAAGCTCCCAGCTTTGTTTTTTTTTCTCTCACACACATACCAGGCTCTAAATGCCAGGCTATGCATTGTCAAGCTCAACTATGTGGTGAATTATAATAACGCCCACAGCTTTCAAAGCATCAGCATTCAAATGCCAACTTGTGGCGACTTGTGCTCATGATTTCTCATTTGTGACACTAAAAACCACATATCTGTTAATATTTATTTGAGCCAGGGGGCTTGCGTTCATGAATTTACTCTCCCCACGCTACTCAATATATTAACAACAGTTTTCACATCCAGCGCATTCAGGAAACTAATCACAAAGTAATTTTTACCTGAGGTCACATGTCTCCTTTTAATACGGTTGGATTGTATCCAAGTATCCTTTTAAGAAAGTGCACTCCACAGTGAATAAGTTGTGGACTACATAAAAGAATAAGAATCCTTTCCTATTTAAACTGGCCTTCAGAATAATTTTACTCACACAGCACAGAATACAACAAGAGTGTCTTTTCTCAGGGCAAATGGCCCTGAATAATTTCAATGAGGAGAGTGTGTGTGTGTGTTGCGGGGATGCGGGGGTGGTGATTGGAAATGACAGGGATGAGTTGGCCCTGGGAAGGCAGCCGGTGGTCCTGGGTCCCATGAAGGGTGTTTCCCAGACTCTTCAGATCCTGTAGTCCTATGGGGATGGAGGGTAGATTCCCCTACCCCAATGTGCTCAGTGGTAGAATCCTTAGCTTTCATGCAGGAGACCTGGGTTTGATTCCCTACCAATGCTCTTCATACACAGCAGCCAGCTGCCTGTCAGTGGAGACTTGTGTGTTGCTACAATGCTAAGCAGGTTTCAGTGGAATTTTCAAACTAAAATGGACTAAGAAGAAAGATCTGATGATCAATCAACAATAACCTTATGGATCACAATGGTCGTGGGGATGGCGTGACACTGGGCAGCATTTCGTGCCATTGTGCACGGGGTCACCATGTTGTTGTTAGGTGCCATCAAGTCAGTACCGACTCATAGCAACCATATGCACAACAGAACGAAACATTGCCCTGTCCTGCATCAACCTCACAATCGTTGGTATACTTGAGCCCATTGCTGCTGCCACTGTGCCAATCCATCTTGGTGGGGGTCTCCCTCTTTTTCTCTAATCCTCCACTTTACCAACCATGATATCCTTCTCCAGGGTCTGTTCCCTCCTGATAATACGTCTGAAGTATGAGAGACGAAGTCTGTCCATCCTGGCTTCCAAGAAACATTCTGCCTATACTTCTTCCAATATAGATTGGTTTGTTGTTTATACAGTCCATGGTGCTTTTAATATTCCCCTCCAATACCATAACTCGAATGCATCACTTTCTCTATAGTCTTCCTTATTGGTAATCACACCATTTGGAGTGCTTATTGATCGGGCTGTGAACCTTAAGGTCAGCGGTTCGAAACTACCAGCCACTCCGCGGGAGAAAGATGAGGCTTTCTACTCCCGTAAGGATTTACACCCTCGGAAACCCTGTACAGGGTCGCTATGGGTCGGAACCGACTCGACGGCACTTAACAACAACAACAACAATTGATGAAGATCAGAGACCACAGCCTATGTTATGGGTTGCACCTCAATGTAAAGAAAACAAAACTCCTCACCACTGGACCAATAAACAACATCCATATCAATGGAGAAAAGATCGAAGTTGTCAAAGACTTCATTTTGCTGCAATCAACCATCAACACTCATGGAAGCAGCAGTTAAGATATCAAACGACTTATTGCATTAAGTAAATCTGCTGTACAAGACCTCTTTAAACTGTGGAAGAGCAAAGATGTCAATTTGAGGACTATGGTGCTCCTGACCCAAACCATGGTATTTCAATAACCTCATAGTCATGTGAAAGTTGGATGGGGTCACCATAAGTTGGGGTTAACTCAATGATAACTAAGATCTGTGAGGTTAGCCAGACAGTCCCCCCCACCCCCCCACCCCACCCAGTTTCCACGTGACACCTCTTGAACCATTTATCACCCTTGGTCATTGTTGTGTATCTATCTCTCTGTCTTCTTTGAATACAGGGCTCTTGGGGCTATGAAACGTTTTCCCTCATCTTAATACCTTTAATGGCTGGCATGTGGTCAATCCTCAATGAATGTTCAATGAATGATTAAAATTAGCATCCAACTTACCATAAAATGTTAATGAACATTAAACTCTAAGTGAGTTATAGCCCATCCAAAGTCTCTTCTTTATCCAGGAATACATTTGATATGCATGCTAATGATAACCATACATATTTCATAAGCACATTTCCAGAATGCGCCATGTGCCCATAGTCGTCTTTTGTAATGGCGTCACGTTAGTCTGTGGTGCTGACTCATTCATTTCACTGTGCTTGGTCAGTTCTCTCTTCTTTCATCTTTGGGTCACTTAGAGATTTTTGTTACTGTAGTTAATGCTGGCATAGACATAATTTTCCTTCTTTGGGACTAACACCATGGGGTTTTATTATACCAAGGAAGGAATACTAGGTCAAAGAGTATAAATCAGCACTAAACTCTCATTCAGTTTGTTTGATTGCTTATAACTGGCCCAGTCTCTCTAGAAAACAGTGCTGAAGTCTATGTTTCTACTGCCTGCCAATCCTGAGTTTTATCATACTTATTTTTTGCTGGCTTTTAATAGGCATGTAATAAAATCGGCAAGTTGCTTGGATTTAAATGTGATGTCTGCATGCTGGCACAATCATGCATATTTCCACATGTGATTTACTATCTCTCTTTCCTGTGTGATTTTCTTCTCTCCTTTGATCTCTTATCCGGGAAATCACCCAGTTGCCCATCCATTATTCGCTTTGGGAAGGAAGCAGGCCGGGGAAGGGGAGTGTGACAGGCATGAAGAATGCCACTCCTTTCTGTTTCATAGTTATTTTTATTACATTGTGGTGCAAAAATTTTCATTCTTCTATATTTGAACCCATCCATCACAGCCCTAATGGTATCTGTTTTTACAATAGTCGGGAATTTATCTCCTTATCGGCACAGGGATAGTGATACCGGTCCCTTGTCTCCAGGTTTGCCTCAGATTAACAGTCTGATATGGCTGGAGTTGACAGGTGTGCTGTATGAATTTAAATGAACTCTCCCCTGGCCTGTTAGCCAACTGTCCCTGTGATGTTTATTAAATAACAATCACTTTTTCCATTGTGTTGTGCACTTTCACTGGCCGAACGCTGTTTTTTTTTTTTTTTACCAGAGTTCAAATCCATCTCAGGAATCTCCCCATGAGTGTCCACACAAGATGGTCTTCATGATTGAGGATTTGCTGCTTAATCACTGAGAAGGGATCTTTAATCATGGCCATTAAAAGACAAAGACTTTGACAGTGCTTCACCTGGAAGAATAAGCAGGCCCCACTCGGAGCTGTCAGATTCTATTAGAGGACTTAGGGGGATTTACATTGGCATTGCATTAACTCCATATATTGACTTTGGTACATGGTGTATGTACTTTGGGATTACAATTAGACCAACACTGGAGAGTTCTCCCAAGACCTTGAAGCTTTCGACAAAGGAAGGGAAGTTTTCTTCAAGTGCACCTGTTCTGAGAAAGGGGGTTCCCTGAAGGGTCAGGCAGCTCCAAGGCTGACCATTCTGTATAATGTAATTTTTCTCTAGTTCTCCCCACCCCACCCCAGAAAAACACAAAACCACTGCTCTCAAGTCAACTCCAACTCACAAAGAACCAATAGGGCAGAGTAGAACTGCCCCATAGGGTTTCCAGGACAGTATTTTCTTCTGTTGTACATGGGGTCACGATGGTGGGAATCACCTTGGTAACACCTAACAGCGACAACCACAAATCACAAGTTCCTGATGGGCCTGGCGTTGCTGTTTTCTCTTCCTACTTTGTCCTCAGCCTGTAACATTCAACCACTGGAAACGTGACTCCTTTTCTTACACTTACTATGAGGTCCCTTGTTATTTTGTTGTTAAGTGCTGTCGAGTCGATTCCGACCCATAGCGACCCTGTATAGGGTTTCCAAGGAGCAGCTGGTGAGTTTGAACTTCTGATCTTGTGGTTTGAAGTCCTGCGCCACACCAGGATAAAATCCTTTATAGCAATTCTATTCTGTAACTTATGAAGTCACCATTATCAACTCAGTTGTTGTTGTTGTGAAGTGCCATCAAGTCAGTTCTGACTCATAGCGAACCTGTCTAGGGTTTCTGAGGAGCCACTGGTGAGTTTGTACCGCTGACCTTGCAGTTTAAACCGACCTTGTGGTCCAGTGCATTACCCTGCAGTGCCACACTAGGAGTCCTAATCAACTGGTTAACAGTGGGTATATAATAGCTGTTGTTAGATGCTGTTGAGTTGGTTCCAACTCATAGCGACCCCTACACACAATAGAATGCAGCATTGCCTGGTCCCACCCCTCACATTGTTGTTATATTTGATACCATTGCTGCAATCCATCTCTTTGGGGGTCTTCCTTTTTTTCACTGACCTGCACTTTTCCAAGCCTGATGTCCTTCTCCAGGGATTGGTACCTCATAACAACATGTCCAAAGTTTGAGAGATGAAGTCTCATCATCTTTGCTTCTAAGGAGCATTCTGGGTGTACATCTTCCAAGACAGATTTCTTTGTTCTCCTAGTAGCTCATGGTGCTCTCAAGATTCTTCTCCAAGAGCAGCTAAGTAGACCCAGGTCCTATGTCTGTTCCTATAGACAATGTTCACTCCTCTAATCAACTCCATTTCACTGAAGGACCGTGATGCATGCTAGGATTCTGAGTACTGAACCTCATTCTTGAAACTCTTCTGATGTCTTTACTCATCTGAAATAATTCCACCTGACCTGCAATGGCAACTCTTGCATAACCAGCTACCAACATCAAGTGTCTGCCTGTCTTCACTCATGATTTCTCCAGAGTAGGGAGTGGATTTGGAGGAACTGAGTCATTTGTGTAAGCCCACACAGACCAGAGCTAATGAGAATTATAGTTAGGTGTCAGCTCCAAGGATCAGGGGTGTATCTAAGGCATCGTACCAGGACCCCACTTGGAGGGGATGCCACTGAGCAGTTTCTATGAACAATTTCCATCACCAGCTGTGAGAGATCATCCAGCAAGTCAAAATGAATATTTTCACATTTGAGAGCCTCCACAGGTCAAGACCAACTGTGTGCTCAAGCTCCGCTGAATGTAGAAAGCGAAGCAATGGAGGGGACAAAGGCTTTGAGCACATCGCAGAGCAATTTGCATGGGTGAAAGCAAGGGAGGTGCAGCTGTAATTGTCATTTGTGCTCATTATTCCAGCAGCTGTGATGGCATCGTTATCTAACAGATGGATGTCAAATGCTTGGACAAGGTGCAATTTCAGTTCTCAGCAGATTTTCCATAGGTATGCCAAGGACTTGATCTTTTCACCACAACCTGCTACTTTGATGAGGTGAAATCCACATGACACTGTTCACTACAGATTAGTAAGTAAGCACAAATAAGCCCATGCGTACCTTGCTTATGGAATACTCTATCCCTCTCAAAGATTGTTTATTTGAAAAGAGGTTTTAGTTCTTTAGGAAGGTGTTGTGAGGTTGGGAGAGAGACACACGCCACTCATACCAAGATGTGAAATTGCTCACATCAGATTACAAATAAGCACAAGTAAGCCTTTATTTGCATTCGGCAAATCTGCTGCACAGGAATTTTTTAAAGTATTGAAGAGCAAAGATGTCAGCTTGAGGACTAGGGTGCGCCTGACCCAGGCCATGGTATTTTCAATAACCTCATATGGATGCGAAAGCTGGACAGTGAATAAGGAAGATCGTAGAAGAACTGATGCCTTTGAGTTGTGGTGTTGGAGGA
>NW_006408525.1:3121118-3136000 GCF_000296735.1 Chrysochloris asiatica | reverse complement strand
AGACTATCACCTCCCCATGTGAGATATTTAGGTGTTTTGTCAAAAGTCAGTTGGCTATATGTAGATGTGATGGACCTGGATAGATTCTTAATGGATATAAACAGGTCGTTACTGATTACTGTGATACAAAGACATTTAATAAGAAAAGGCAGGGACATTTTGCCTTATATATTCTATGTCTACAATGCAATGAAATTCGAAATAAATTTCACAAACTAAAAAGGGTTATTCCGTTGCATAGAAGTTATAAATGTTCCTAAATAAAGCCCTGGAAAGGGGGGAAATTCACAATAGAGTATTTAAAGAGCAAAGATGTAAACACAGCATATCATATAAATTTATGGGATGCTGCCATGCTGGTACTTAGAGGAAAAAGTATTGTGTGTGATGGCCTCTATTAGTGAGAAAGAAGGAAAACAGAGTTAAGTCTCTACCTAAATAACCCAGAAAGGGTACAAATTATCAAGAGAAAGGGAAGTGGGAAGAGTAATAAACCCAAAAGCAGAAACGAATAAAGCAGAGGCATAAAATTAAACTTGAAGCACAAACTAAGCTAGGACCTCCCAAATCTGGCAATACATCAGAATTACCTGGAATGCTTATTTAGACCATAGATTCCCAGGCTCAAGCCCATACCTACTGAATCATACTTACTGGGGACAGGGCCTTGGAATCAGTATCCTGTCTAACTCTTGCCCCCCAACCCATGATGGTTATGTAGCCAACACAGTGAACATGTCTATCCTCTGGTGTAGGACACCATTGTCTAAGCCAACAACTACTCCTCAACTTAAGGGTTCATTGGCCAACATCACTCTTGTTGGATATGATTATCTTCTCCTGTCATGTGGCTACAATAGACTTCTGGTTTCTGGATACAGCTGATTGGTGGACACTTGACCCTAGTTGGGTTTATATGTCCCTGTGTTAGAACCTTTAGATTTGGAATCACGAGACTTGTTCTGGTCTCTATCTCATGGTCTGGATTGTTACCTATGTAGTAATGAGCTCCCTGGGGCCATATTTTTCACCCTATGAAATAAAATAGAGGAAGCGATGTATAGAGAGAGGTGGGAAAGCCAGAGAGAATAGGTAAGCAGGAAATTCCAGCATCCATAAGTCTCTGTCTGCTTGTTTCTGAGGTCCAGCTGCTTTCTGCCCTTGGCTTCCAAGAGAGGTTCCTGCATATTTATATGGTGTCCCTGTCTTACATAAGCTGGTTTCAGCAGGGTTCGTGACCTGGGCGCCAAAGGAGGCCTAACTACTGTTGTTTGGTTCCTCTTTCTGCAGGCATCTGCTCTCAGTGTCACCACCCAGGAAAGTAACAAGAATATAGTGACAGTAATCGTGCCATTCATGCCTCAGGGGACAATGATGCACTGTGTGCCCTGCTACTATAAAAATCTATCATGAGTCAGACTCAACTTTCTTCTTTGGAACATACTTTCTGAACCTCATGGTCAAATCTGTTTGCGTCTGAACCACCAAATGGTCTTGGGTTTGAGTATAAGGCGCGGCAGTAGAACCAAGGTGGTTCATCCTCAGGAAACTATGGACTCAATCATTAACCATAGACTCTATATTCATAACATTTTCTTAAATTAACAAAATTGATAGCATACCTACAGTAGGCTCTGTGGAAGCTGTCTTCACAAAATGTTCAGGAAATAAATGCTACCTGATTCAGGCTAGGGAGAGGATGAGGCCTGGGCATGCTGAGATGAACAGAAATAGACACTATGCTCTGGGACCAGATTGGTGGAGGAGATAAGCACATAATTAGAAGTGGCAAAATGCCAAGTGCATGAGAGCGTGCCGAGATGGGGAATTCCACTCTAATTGGAGATGTCAGTGAAAGCTTCCCTGGATGAGATGCCATTTGCAGTTTGTCTTGATGAATGAATTCATAGGCAGGCCAGGCAGGGGCAAGAACTGTGCAAAGGTGCAGTGTTGAGAAAACACATGACTTGTTTACAAAACCTAGGATCACTGGAGAGTAAGGGGTGAGAGATAGCAATAAAGTCTGGAGAGTCAGATGGAAGCCACACGTGGAGGGCCTCATGCTCTGCTCTAGGTTCATACTTGATCCTTCGGTAAGAGAAAGCCATGAATAGTTTTAAGATGGCGTGCAAAATCTCCACAACTGATCTCTGACTCTCCCTTCTGGACCATGGTAGAACTGCACTGCACATCCCAGCTCTTTATGGTTTGACTAGGTCACATGAATGGTTCTGGCCAATGAGACGTGAATGGAAGTGACATATTATTTCTGGGCCAAGCATAAGACCTTATAGAATTCTTCTTCCCTCTACCATGATAATTGTTGGTGGTGCAGATGTTGGCTGTTTCATCAGCCTAGGTCCTGGAGTCTGGGGTGTGGTGCAGGAAATACCTCAGAAGACCCCTGCAGGGCATGTAGCATGAGCAATGCACCATTGTTCTTTTAAAGCCACTGAGATTTGGGGTTGCTGGGTACCACAGTAGATCTCAGCCTGTCCTGACTGATATGGTAGATTTGCCATCCAACGCCCAAGTGAGAGGTGAAAAGGAGTTTGGCAGAGAAAGCCTGTGTGACCAGTCTGCTGTCCATGCCCATGTTTTCCTGCAGGCCTGTGGCACCTCAGAGGGGCAACCAAGCAACTAGCCAACAACTACATCTGTGTCCATTGCCCACATGACTACTGTACTGGAGTGCTCCCTCTCCCAACCACCCAGTTACTCCCTGTAAAAGTGTGAAATTCTAATCAAGTCAATATAAAGTAAAGAGTGAAGGCCTACTTTAAAACAAACACATGAATTTTGAAAATGCAAGTCTCCTTCCCACTAAATAAACAGAACCAGAGCAATAAATAGCACCAAGAAAAAAAACACCCCATCAATTTTGAAAAATGTGATTGAAGAAAATGAATCCATGAAAATAAAACAAGAGTAGCAAGTTGGCAAAATGCAGCAGTCAGAATATGGGCTTGAGTCACAGACATGTCTTCAAGTCTTGTTGCTGATTTGTGTGATATAACCGCCCAACACTCATCTATCTTTTCACTCAATAGATGATGAGTGCCTGCCATGTACCACAGCCTCTCTGTCAGTTGGTCACACTGTGGTGGCTTGTGTGTTTGGTGATACTGGAAGCTATGTCACTGATAAAGTATACCAGCAGGGTCACCCATGATAGACAGGTTTCAGGGGAACTTCCAAACTAAGACAAGCTGAGAAGACTGAGATTACTTCTGAATGTTCAGCCACTGAAAACCTGATGAGCAGCATCAGAACACTGTCAAACATAGTGCTGGAAAATGACAACATTATGAAGAGCGCCAGAATATTGTCAGATAGAGTGCTGGAAGCTAAGCCCCTCAGATTGGAAGACATTCAAAATACAACTGGGGAAGAGCTGACTCCTGCGAGCGGAGTTAACCATGGTGACACAAACTGGAGTAAACCTTTCAGGCCCTTCAAACTCAAAATGAGGAGAAACAGCTGCAAACATCCATTAATAATGAGAATATGGAATGTATGAAGTATGAATCTAGAAAAATTGGAAGATGTCAAAAACAAAATGGGATGAATAAAGACTGATACTATCCTAGGCATCAGCTGAAAGGAATCCTGGTATGGCATTGCAGGATAATGCACTAGACAGCAAGGTTAATTTGAGTTGCAAGGTATTGCAGTTCAAACCCACCAGCCACTCCTCGGAAGCCCTGTACAGGGTCACTGTGAGTCGGAACCAACTCAATGGCACTTAACAACAACAAAAATTAGTTGAAATGGACAGTTATTGGTCATTTTGAATTTGAAAATCATATGGTTTACTATGCTGGAAAAATGTAGCATTCAACATCAAAAAGAATATTTCAAGATCTGTCCTGAAATACAATGCTGCCTGTGATAGGATAATATCCAGATGTCTACAAGAAAGATCAGCTCATAGCACTGTTATTTGAATTTACACACCAACCACTGAAGTCAGTGATAGTGAAATAGAATAATTCTACCAACTTCTTCAGTTTGAAATTGATCAAAGGTAATCAAGCTGTAGTCATAATTACTGATGATTGAAATTCAAAGGTTGGAAACAAAGAGGAATGATTAGTAGTTGGAAAATATGGCTTTAATGATAGAAATGATGCTGGAGATGGCACAATAGAGTTTTGATCTAAATGATCTAAAACGTTGTTTAATAAGGAAATATGAAAGCTTGTTGACAGATGGTCAAAGTGTATTGAAAAGTAAGGAGATTATGTTAAAAGATGATGTACTTGTCTTTTCTAAAAGACGATTAAAATAAATTCTACAGAGTGTGGATAATTTTTGACTCAGCCTCATAGATGGTTGTTGTTAAGTGCCAGCAAGTTGGTTCCAACTCATAGTGACCCTGTATAGGGCTTGAAAGGAGTGCGTGGTGGGTTTGAATCCTTGCAGTCAGTAGACCAGTGCTTATCCTACAGCGCCACACTAGAACTATTATAGATGATTGTTCCCTTTGACCTGGGGGAGAGTCCTGGTGGGGCACTGCAGGATAATGCGCTAGACCACAAGATCAGATTGAACTGCAACGTTGGCGATTCAAACCCACCAGCTGCTCCTTGGAAACTCTTTGTAGGGTCGCCATGAGTTGGAACCAACTTGGCAGCACTTAACAACAACTGCAATGACGTGGGGTGGCTGGAAGGGGTAGGAAGCAGAGGGGAGGATCCCATCATGCAGTTCATTTGAGAACGGTTCTTGGGTCTTCTGAGCTGGCACACCTGAGCTACCTGGCTATGCTCAGTGCATGCCGCCTCCCTCAGCCCCCCAGATGTAGTAAGACACACTTTGGGGATTCCTATAGTTGTTGCACGCAGGATTTCGAAGAATGATTCCAGGGAATTAGGCCTTCCACATACATGTTTTTGTGTTGTTTCTAGGGAAGCAAACAGTGCAATAAGAATACACTTTTGTTTTTAATTTTTTTTTCCAAATTGAGATTTGGGTGAAAGCTAGTTTACAGAGCAAATTGGCTTTCCATTCAGCAATTCATTTCCACCGTGTTTTGTGACACTGACTGTCTTCCCTACTGTACAGGGGCACTTGTCCCACTTCCTCCCTGTGGTTCCCAGTTCCCTTTGTCCTTTCCTATCCCTCCCTGCCTCTTGATTTCATATGGCTGATTATTCCAAAGAGTGTGTACCTCCATGGTGTTATTGATCACCTTATGTTGTTGTTGTTGTAAAGTGCCGTGGAGTGGGATCTGACTCATCAGGACCCGGTATCGGGTTTCCAAGGAGTGGCTGGTAAGCTATAGGCCTGTCTACTGTTTGACTGAAAGTTGAGCGGCATGGAGAACATGGGTTTTGACATCATAAGTGCCTGGAGTCAAATCCAACTGTCAACTTGGCAAGTGTTGAATCTCTGAGTCCCAGTTTCCAGAACTGTAAAATGGGACTGATAACTTCATCCTTGTGAGGATAAAAAATATACACACACACATATCTGTATGTGTGTATATACACACTCAGACACGTAAACACATGTGCATATACATTCATATATGTATACATGCCCACATAAACATACGTATACATATATAGCAACACATACAAGAGCCTGATGTCTGGTCAGAACTTGTAAAGTATTAATACCCTTTCTGCAAACACGAGGACATTTTAGTCCTGAACCTTAGCTGTCTAAGGTTCCAAGTAATCTGAAGAATAACTGGAAGAGGGGAGTCTCAACCCCACCTCTAAAACTTCTTCCATAGCTGTGAAGGTATCATTATTAGAGTTCCGTCACCAAACTGTCTTCTTAAATCCCATGTGACCTGGAACCAATCTACAAATGTGGCCTCATGACAGCTGACAAAAAGGGCCAGGATTTTTATCAATTAAGGTGGGAAATGACCTGCTTGTCCTACTTCAGCTTCATAATTACCCTCTGAGGTAGCTGCTATTATGTTCCCCATTTTACAGATGAGAAAACTGAGATTTTCAGAGGTTGAATGCCTGACCACAGAGCAGAGAGCCGGCATATGGCTCTAGCTGTCTAGAGTTGGCATCTAGACAATCTGGCTCTGGAATCTATGGTCTTGATCACCTTGCTGCCTCTTAACCAAAATGATGACATCTGGGATAAAGAAGAAAGGATTTTAAAAGAATTGCCAAGATGGGACCAGTGAGGGGGAGAAAGGAGGACAACTAGGTTGTGGTTGGTTAAAACTGTAGACCAAGAAGAGGGAATAAAGGATGAGGAGCTGGGTTAGGGAAGGAGAGGGAGTTAGTTTGGGACATTGTTGTCATCTTTGTTATTAACTGCCATCGAATTGGTTTCCGACTCATAGCGACCCTGTATAGCGTTTCTGAGGAGCAGCTGGTAAATTTAAACCACACTTTTCAGTCTAGTGCTTATCCTACAGGGCCGCATTGGTTTTTATATGCCTGTGGGACTACCAAGCCAAATTTGTGTGGATTCATAGCATAAATATAATTCATCCATTCGTTTAACAAATACTGACTCAGTGCTTAATTTGATGAGCTTTGTGCCAGGCACTGGTTAAACATGGAACACAGAACTTGCTCCTGAAAACAGAGCCATATTGGTTTCTGAAAACGTCTCTGGTATTATCTTGTTCCTTTCTTCAAAATTTCCGCTCATATCAACCGCAGATAACTGACTCTGTGACTCGGACAAGATTTTCCCCTCTTAAAGCCACAGACATTTGTCTGCAGTGTGTGACAGTGTGCCTAACTCAGGGGCTCCGTGGCAGCAATCAGAGAGCTGGAAATTCTTATCTCACCCATCTCTACTAAAGTATCTCTTCCTGCTGAGCCCTGGGTCACGTCCTGGGACACTAAGATGAGAAATGCATTTCTGGAGTAGTCAGTGTAGGGGTGGGGAGAAGAGCCACACCTCTGAAGGCGGGACTGCCCTGCAAGGGGTTGAGGCTGCAGGAGAAGCCAGCAGACAAGCTGACCTTGTGTTGTCTGTCAGGAATGCCTGTCTGAATTGGTGAGGTGGAAGCCGCCACACCCAGGAGCTGGGTGACACCCGGCAAGTGTCTACATCTCATTATCTTTCAATGGGGGTGCTGACACATACTATAGAAGAAATAGGAGGATTCCATAGAAAAGTGGTCACAGAGTGGGTCCCCTCCCTCTTATCTTGGTTAGCAAAGGTTTCCCATTCCAGTGATGTTTGTTCTGGAAGCTTCTGTGTTTTTGTATGTTTGTGGAAGTGAACCTTTGTATTTTTATATAGGTATAATATGCTTCTTAATCAAAGGGTCTGAATTGACTCGACGGCACTTAACAACAACAACAATATGCCTCTAAAAGATTCATATTCTTCATAAGGAAATTGAATTAGATTTGCATTGGTGTGATCTTTATATAAATATACAATATAGTTCATATGTTACGTTTACTGCCATAGACTCAACTCCAACCTACAGTAACCCTGTATAGGGTTTCCAAGGAGCAGCTGGGGAGCTTGAACTGCTTGCTACCTTTGCAGTTCAAACCAACTTTGCAGTCCAGCACATTAACCTGCGGTGCCACACCAGGACCTAGCTCCAGAACTCAATATTTTATGCTGTGGGTTAATGCGTTGAACTGTAAGGTTGGTTTGAACTGCAAGGTTGGCAGTTCAAGTTCACCAGCTGCTCCTCGGAAACCCTATGCAGAGCTGCTATGAGTTGGAACTGATTGGAAGGCACTGAACAACAACAATTGAAAGGACTTTAAGTTCAAAGAAAGTTTCTGAAAATTACCTGTATTCCTTGGACATTGACACACCCCACTTCCTACCTTTATCTATATATACTCATGTTGTTGTAGGCAGCTGTATTTTTCCGTAGTTGCATCAGAGTGTATGTATCATTTTTTAAAATTGTGCCGTTACACCTAACCACTTCACAGATGTCTCTCCATGTTTTGTGTTTTTTTAATTATTGCTTTAGCATAGATAAGTTTGAAGGTGTCATAATATTCCTTTGCATTGATATCCCAAACACAACATAATGTTTGGAGTCTTGGTGTGGCACTGTAGGATCAACACTGGACTGTTAACCACAAGGTCGGTGGTTCAAATCCACCAGCCACTCCTTGGAGACCTTATACAGGGTCGCTATGAGTCAGAACTGATACAACAGCACTTAGCAACAACAATAACCTAATGTTTAATATCTCATTCTAGGTCTTTGCCTGTGATCCTTTCTGGACCAAATAAGATCTTTCTGATTAAGTTCTATGATAATGCCTATGTCCTTCCTGGGCACTTAGAGGAATCTATTTTCCAAAATAAGAGCCTATCCTCTCATTTCCAAACGCTTTGCATTAGAGCTTTGGGTGTGATATCATCACATTTTTTCTCATGTAGGTTGATTTTTCCTTTATGTTATTGTTGCTGTTAAGGAGCTCTGGTAGAGTAGTGGTTATGAATCGGGCTGCGAACTGCAAGGTCCATAGTTCGAAACTACCAGCTGCTCCGCGGGAGAAAGATGAGGCGATCTGCTCCCATAAAGATTTACAGCGTCGGAAACCCTGTTCAGGGTCGCTATGGGTCGAAAACGACTCAATGGCACTTAACAACAACAATGACATTGTTGCTATTAGGTGTCAGTTAGCCAATTCTGACTTATAACAACTCATGTGACAAAGTATAACTGCCTCATGGGCTTTTGTGGCTGTAGCCTCTAAAGAATCAGACCACCAAGTCTTTCTACTGGTGGTCTGAGCCATTGTTGTTGTTGTTATTGAGTGCCATTGAGTCGATTCTGACTCATAGTGACCCTGTATAGAGTTCCTGAGGAGTGGCTGGTGGGTTTGAACCATTGACCTTGTGGATCCCAGTCCAGCTGATCCTACAGTGCCACACCGTTGGGTAAGTTCAAGCGCTCAAGTCCTTAACCACTGTGCCCCTAGGGCTCCTATTCACGGGAAACAAGAGAAACAATCCTAACTGGTTGTCACTTAAACAATAGATTTATTACATTTTACGAAATGAACATGTTAAATTGAGCATACTGTGTGTTGTTGTTGTTGGTGGTGTTGTTAAGCGGCTTTGAGTCAGTTTTGCCTCACAGTGACCCTGTATAGGGTTTCCACAATGACCCTGTACTGGTCAGTTTGAGCTGCCAATCTTGTGGTTCAAATGGACTTCTAGGTTGAGTGCTTATCCTACAGAGCCATACCAGGATTCCTATGTGTTAGCTGATGATAATTAAAAACTGAGTACTCTTTGTTAGGAGCCATTCTAAACTCATTGTATCCTCACAGCAGCCTGATAAATGAGGTAAGATTACTTTACAGAAGAGGAATACACAGAAATCAATTTGACTGCATATTTAGAGAAAGATGATATTTGGCTCAATAGCATCAGCCAAAACAAGGCCAGGGACAGATTGTGGAACTAATTAGTCATCAATTGCTCATATGCAAGTTCAGGCTAAAGGTGAAGAAAACTAAAACAAGTTCACAAGAGCCAAAATATGACCTTGAACATATCCCACCTGAATTTAGAGAACATCTCATAAACAGATTTGATGCATTAGACTCTGCTGACCAAAGACCAGAAGAGTTGTGGGATGACATTAAGAACATCATACGGGAAGAAAGCAAAAGGTCATTAAGCAGACAAGAAAGAAAGAAAAGACCAAAATGGGTATCAGAAGAGATTAATGAAACTTGCTTTCCAGCGTACAGATGCTAAAGTGAATGGAAGAAATTAGAAGGTAAAACAGCTGAATAGAACATTTCAAAGGGCAGTGTGATAATTAAGATTCTATGTCAACTTGATTGAGCCAGGATTCCCAGTTGTTTGGCAGTTGAAAGTTAACTCTATGATGATTGGCTATGAGCAGGCATAGTTAATTCTATGATGATTGGCTATGTTGTTGTTAATTGCTTTTGAGTCAATTCTGACCCATAGCGACCCTGTATAGGGTTTCCTAGGAGAAGCTGGGGAGCCAATTAAGTGAATGGA
Source organism: Chrysochloris asiatica (assembly GCF_000296735.1). NCBI lineage: Eukaryota > Metazoa > Chordata > Mammalia > Afrosoricida > Chrysochloridae > Chrysochloris > Chrysochloris asiatica. Next base: position 3,126,040 of record NW_006408525.1, on the reverse strand, counting down.
TGCTTCCTGGGGGTGTGGCTTTTTCCCAATACAATGGGCATGCAGGAAAGACTTGCTCTCTTCCCTGCTGGAGCTGAATCTCACATCTGGGTTGTCCTTCAACCTCCAGTTCTTTGAACCTAAACCAGTGGCCTGCCGGGCCTGCCTGCTGAGTGTGCCTGGAAAACCAGATGCCCACTGGAAAGCCCTGCATGCCTGTTCCTATCATCCCAGCTCATGTGCTCTGCATTGCCAGTTCTGCAACATGCCTGCCAAGGCATTGGTCACCTGTCACCCAGCTGCTGACCCTGCTCCAGTGTTGAGGTCCTGCTCTGTGCCCCGACTTGGGATTCCTGCCTCCTGGGCCCGCCTGCCAATCTTGGTTTGCCTGGTCTACAGTTAGGGCTCTCCTATCTCCACAATCATGAGCCATTTCCTTGATTGTACAAGATCCATATTTGTGCCCATTCCAATGAGAGGTGACCCAACAGAATGCAGAAATCATAGAGCAGTATTATTAGTATCATGCACAAATAAAATTTTGCTGAAGATAATTCTCAAATGGTCACAACAGCACATTGACAGGTAACTGACAGAGGTTCAAGCCAGATTCAGATGAGGATGTGGAACAAAGGTTAATATTGCTGATGTCAGATGGATCTTGGCTGAAAGCAGAGAATTCCAAAAAGATGTTTACCTGTGCTTTATCAACTATGCAAAGGATTTTGACTGTGTGGATCGTGATAACCTATGAATAACATTATGAAGAATCCAGAACACTTAATTGTGCTTATGAGAAACCTGTACATAGACCAAGAGACAGTGGTTTGAACAGAACAAGGGGATACTGAATGGTTTAAAAATCAGGAAAGATGTATGTCAAGGTTATATTCTTTCATCACACTTTTTCAATTTGTATGCAAAGCAAATCTGAGAAGCTGGATTATATGAAGGAGAATGTGGCATAAGGATGGGAGGAAGACTCATTAACAACGTTTGATAGCAGATGATACAATCTTGCTTGCTGAAATCAAAGAGGACTTTAAATACTGACGAAGATGCATGACCACATCCTTCAGTATGGGTTGCATCTCAATGTAAAGAAAACAACAATTTTCACAACTGTACCAATAAATAACATGCTGTTAAATGGAGAACTGAGGTACTTTAGGATAAGCACTGGACTGCTAATCTCAAGGTTGGTAGTTCAAACCCACCAGCTGCTTCTTGTTATATAAGGTTGTTATAAGTCAGAACTGACTTGACAGCATTTGTCGACAACAAAATAAACAGAGAATAGATTGAAGTTGTCACAGACTTCATTTTGCTTGGGACTACTATCAACACATGGAAGAAGCTGTCAAGAAATCAATCGATGGATTGCAGTAGGCAAATCTGCTGCACAAGACCTCTTCAAAGTGTTCAAGAGCAAAGATGTCAGTTTGAGAACTAAGGTGCAATTACCCAAACCATGGTATTTTCAGTAGCCTCATATGCCTGTGAAAGTTGGACAATGAACAAGGAAGACCATAGTCGAAGAATTGATACATTTGAGTTACGGGGTTAGAGACAAATATGAAAAGTACCGTGGACTGCCAGAAGAACAAACAAATCTGTGTTGGAAGAAGTATGACTAAAATGTTCCTTAGAAGCCAGTATGGCAAGACTTCGTCTCTCACACTTTGGATATATTATTACAAGGGACCAGTCCCTAGAAAAGGACTTCATGCCTATAAAGTGGAGGGCCAGTGAAAAAGAGGAGTAACCCCAATGAGAAGGATTTACAGCGGCAGCTGCAATGGGCTCAAGCATTACAACAATTGTGAGGATGGCACAGAACCGGGCAAGGCTCTGTTCTGGAGTGCATAGAGTAGGTATGAGTTGCAGCTGACACCACGGCACCTAACAACAAGTAAGTAACAAGAACAGAAGAGGAAGTTAAGGTCAGAAACATTGATGTAATCTAGCCAAGTTCACACAAACAGGAAGTGATTTAAACCTGGACAGTTAGACTCTAAAGGGCAAGGGTTAAAATCATATTTGTAAACTGGAGATCCTTCAACAAATCGTATGATGACGCTGAGCTCAGCTTCCCACTTGTGAAGAGGTGATGAGTAGTCCTATTTTCAAGAATAGACGTGAGAGAAAAACAAGATAACGCATATAGAAACTCACATGGCGTGTGACGTGAGCCATTTGTTTCACTATTGTACCAGTCTCTCCTTCTGTCCTCCTATTAAATTGCTGGGATCCTGGCCCTCCAATCCACCTTGGCTGTTGTTCCCAGAAAGACACCTCTGTCTTCTCATTGAAATGCTTGCGGGCTTTGTCATTTTGATTTGTGAGTGCTTTTTCCCTCTGAAGCTTTGCCTACTCTTTCTTTCAGGCAATATTTGTGGTGAGAGGCCAGATCCTACCTGTTTCATATTTGATGACCTCGGTGAGGGGTGGGAGTGGCTAACCTTAGGGTGGAGCGCTCATTCCCAATGAAACAAACTCTTCAGGGATTTGTCTTCACTCTTTGCTCCCAGGAGGAGCAGCATGAGGGACACACACCCTTACACTGCCATGTGCCAGCCTTGGTGAGTTGAATGGGGAAGGAGAGGTAGTAACCAAACACTCCTGCTCAGCTCTCATAAGCACAGGACTTCTGCACAGCTCTAATTTTATTCCTGAGGAGACCTGAACTAGAGATTTGTGTCCTTGCAGGTTTCCCCCAAGACCACAGTCTGGAGAGAAGGCCAGAATTAATATTAGTTTCCTTTCTTTTTAATTCCTCTACTGCTGCTCTGCCTCCTGCCCAGGCCCAACCACCATTACCACCCACTACACCCTCCAGTTCAAAACAGCACCCACTTCTAGCAGATTCTCATGGTGTTTACTGGAGCTCTGGTAGCATAGTGGTTATGTATCGGGCTGCAAACCGCAAGGTCAGCAGTTCGAAACTACCAGCTGCTCTGCAGGAAAAAGATGAGGCTTTCTGCTCCCATAAAGATTTACAGCCTCGGAAACCCTGTACAGGGTCGCTATGGGTCGGAACTGACTTGACGGCACTTAACAACAACACCACCACCCTCCAGTTCAAAACAGCACCCACTTCCAGTAGATTCTCATGGTGTTTACTTTTCTCTTCCCAACTCCTTTGCGTTCCTCTGGCTTTGACTTTTGGGAAGAGGGTTAGCAACTGTGCTGGTTCTGAATCTTGGCTGGAATAAAAACCTAAAATGAGAACTCTGTGTCTTTCTTTTTTTCCCCGTTTAGTTTTTGACATCCCATGCAACCCATTTTGGGGGGGCCTCAATCCTTAAATGGTTCATGTATGTGCACTGAGACACACACACATTCACACACACACACACACACATAGACAGCTCTCCTGGGATTGTCATGGTTGGGCTGAAGGTGAGGCAGGAGGAAGTGGCAGACCCAGGCCTGTTCTTTCACCGTTTGGCCTTCATGTAACCCATTCACATTTAAGGCCTCAACCCTTATACTGCCCATGTCTGAGCGTCGACACACTCCTAAGCCCACACACAATTGTTCCTGTGATATTGTCAGGGTTGCACTAAAGGTGTAGCAGGAGAGGCAATCTGGATGGCCCAGTCCTGGTTTGTATCATAAATTCCTCTTTCTGGGATCATCAAACCAAAAAACGAAACCAAGTCCACAGCCATTGAGTTCATTCCGACTCATAGTAACTGTCTGAAAGTTTTCTGAGTCTGTAAACTTCAGAGGAGCAGAAATCCTCTTTTGCGGAGTGGTGATAGGTTTGAACTGACAACCTTGTGGTTAGCAGCCCAGTGCTTATCCTACAGTGCCATCAGGGATCCTGAGGTTACCAGAGCAGCACATATTTTCTAGCCTTTCTGATGCTTTGAAGTCCAGGTTTCTCTTAGATGTCATGAGATGCCCCTGGACTCTTCTGATATATCCTACTCTCTTAACCTATTCATTCATTCAACCCATGTTTAAGTAAACTCAGCTACTTTTTATAAACTCCATGTTATTGCAAACTTGAATTAGCCTCTGCTTACATCATTACATCCAAGTATGTTAGCTAATGCATCGAGATGTTATCGTATTTATTTGCAGGTATGTATGACGAGAAGGGCAGGGAAGACAGGTAAACAGAACCCTCAGTCAATTAGAAAGAAAGTAGGAATTATATTCTTGTTTTAGTTCTTTCCCCTGCATCTCACTGCCTCAGGGAGGACATTGTTAAACTTTCTTCTGCATTCTGCTCAAACCAGAAAGCAAAAGTACGCAGTGTTTCATTCTAACAGGGGGGCACTAAGGACCTGCCAGGCTAAGATTGAGTTGCTGGGTGATGCTGGTATCTTTACAGAAGTCCAACACGCATACGGAGTCCTGGTGTGGCACTGTGGGCTAATGTGCCAGGCTGCAAAGTTGCTTGAACTGCAGGATCGGTGGTTCAAGCTCACCAACTGCTCCTTGGAAATCCTATACAGGGTCGCTATGGGTCGGAATCGACTCGACAGCACTTAACAACAACAACAACACACCCATAAGTGGACTTCACTTTGTCACTTCCTCAGTAGGTGATTTTGATTGACTTACTTTCTGGGCCTCAGTGTTCTTTGGCTAAATGGGCATACTTACAGCTACCACTAGCATTTGTATTGAGTCTCCAATGAGCTTGGCTTCACATGCCTGCCATGGAGTAGCTACTTAATGAATACTCATTTGTTAAGATGATAATGATAATGATAAAGGTAAATTCCAAGTTGTTTATCATGATAGAGGCCCCAAGGGGTAAATATTAAGCAATTCTATTCAATAGGTCAGTATGTTTCACTTCCTATCTTTTTGTAGCTTGAGGGAATGGCATTGGTTTCTGCTGGTGGATAGGTGAATAATGGTGTTTTCACAACATCCAGGTTAAGCTGTTACTGTTCATGCTGCAGACCTTTGGGAAACTATGA
>NW_006408525.1:3118482-3120949 GCF_000296735.1 Chrysochloris asiatica | reverse complement strand
TACAGGGTTTCTGAGGCTGTAAATCCTTACAGGAGCAGAAAGCCTCATCTTTCTCCCACGGAACAGCTGGTAGTTTCGAACTGCTGACCCTGAGATTCGCAGCCCGATTCGTAACCACTACGCTACCAGAGCTCCTTCACTTGAGCCCATTGCTGCTGCCACTGTGCCAATCCATCTCATTGTGTGTCTTCCTCTTTTTCTCCGACCCTCCACATTACCAAACATGATATCCTTCTCCAGGACTGGTCCCTCCTGATAACATATCTCCAAAGTCAGGCCATAGCGGCTTCCAAGGAGCCTTGTGGTTGTGTGTCAGGAGGAACCAGCAGACCCAGGCCTGTTCTTTCACCTTTTGGCCTTCATGTAACCCATTCGCATTTAAGGCCTCAACAGATTGGTTTGTTCTTTTGGCAGTCCGTGGTACTTTTACTGTTTTCCTGCAAATAACCATAACTCAAATGAATCAATTCTTCTATGGTCTTCCTTATTCACTGTCCAACTTTCACATGCATCTGAGGTTATTGAAAATACCAAGACTTGGATCAGGCATACTTTAGTCCTCAAACTGACATCTTTGCTCTTCAACCCCTTAAAGAGGTCCTGTGTAACAGATTTGTCAAATGCAATACATCGTTTGTTTTCTTGACTGCTGCTTCCATGAGTGTTGATGGCTGAGTGGGCTGTAGTATTCTGCAGCAACCGTGGTGACTTACTGCCATCCCATATGGACAAGGCAGTGAAAGCTCTTTTCCCATCTTTCTGGGTCCTACCTTGGTATTGAAGATGCAAGTATGGGGAGAGAGTCAACATCTTAGGAATGGAGTAGAGCTCAGACTGGGAGGGAAATCCCTGGAGGTCTCTGGGGAGGTAAGTCATCCAAGGTTTCTAAATAGGTTGTTGAGTTAGAGCAGTTCTTTAGCTTGGATTATAACAGAACAACTCTTCAATACAGCTAAATGTGATTTTTTTTTATATCTCAAGGTCATTTTATAATTTGATATATTCTCTAATAAAAACGCTTTCTGTTGCTAAGTGCCGTCAAGTTGGTTCTGACCCATAGTGACCCTGTATAGGGTTTCCAAGGTGTGGCTGGTGAGCTTGAACCACCGACTTTGCAGTTCAAACGACTTTGCAGTCTGGCGCATTAACCCACAGTACCACACCAGGAATAAAAAGCTTATATTATAGTTAAATATTCATTTCCCTAAAAAGCCTCTGCAGGGGCAAGCAGGGAGAGAACAGAGAAAGAGTCAAAGACAGAAATATCAACATTGAGTTTCTCAGTTATCACTTAATGCCGAAATGTCACAAGCTCAAGAAATTCAAGAGAATTCTCATGAATTCTTTCCCACAGGGGGCTACCCTTTCAATAATGACCTTTTAAAAAGAAAAAGAAAAACCCAAACAAATATCCCTGGTGCTGGCAGGATGTTCTTTATCATCTTGGACATTCCATTGCAGACATTATGAACTTGATCAGCACAATGGTCAATGTTTTGAGGAGTAGTTCTTGGAATCTGATCTACATTCTGTGGGCCACATTTAGGGTGATTCAGTTCCTGTCCTCCAAGATGAGATTGTATAAATATGTATCATTCCTTGTCATTGTAAAAGTTCCACTTTTGACCTTTTAACTACCATAATTTATCTGAAGACTGAGAAGGGGAGGTAGTGTTGGAGCAGAGTAATCTATAGGGAAATATATCAGCTAGATTGCAGGTGTGATTGTCTCAAGGATCTCTAATAATGTATCAAAAGGCAATGTTGAATGGTGGAAAGAATGTGGATCTTAAAGGCTGAAGACCTGAGTTCATGACTTGGTGTCTTAATAAGCAGCTATCCCTCCTACATGATGGTTCATGACCTCCTGTCTTTCAAGTCTTTGCTTACATGTCACTTTCTCACCAGACCTTCCCTGACCACCTCTTTATGAATTGCAGCCCTCTCCCCAAACTTCCCTCCTTGTTTTGCCTCGTGTCAGTCTTCCCTCCCCTCCACCTCTCTACTAGAATTCCACTTGGAAGGATGTTTCTTTCTATGTTGTTCACTGCTGTATCCCAACACCTAGAACTGACAATGTTGTTGTTGTTATGTGCCGTGGAGTTGGTTCCGACTCATAGTGACCCTGCACGGGGTTTCCAAGGCTGTAAATCTTTATGGGAGCAGAAAGTCTCATCTTTTTCCTGCAGAGCAGCTGGTAGTTTCGAACTGATGACCCTGAGATTAGCAGCCCAATTCGTAGCCACTACACTACCAGAGAACTGACATACAGTGGTGTCCAATCTCTGTTTGTTAAATAAATGACTAGGTACCAGGACCAGGATGAATGTTGTCAAAAGACGTTCAGGGGGACTTTCTTTTTATTTATTTATTTATTTATTTATTTATTTATTTATTTAATTAAATGTTTTTATTTTGCATTGAGTGAAAGTTTACAGGGCACATCATCAGCTTCACATTCAACCAT
>NW_006408525.1:3111388-3118050 GCF_000296735.1 Chrysochloris asiatica | reverse complement strand
CTTAGGTGGTCAGTGCGAATTCCTCAGTCTTACCAGTCATTGAGACTCATTGCAGCATGGCAATGGCTCTGTCCCAAGAGGGGGACTTTCTTATTTTGGGTTTTGTTTTTAGGAGAAAATAAGGATAGCAACCATCAACAGGCAAAAGTCACCAGAGCTGAAAGCAGTCGTATCACGTTATATTGTCATTATGCTTCTGAATGTACTACTTCCACTATTTCCGGCTGGCACCATGTGCTGTGATGAGGGGTAAAACCATGCCAGTCTTTGCCCTCATTAAGCTTTCATCTGGAGGAGGAGACAGAAATAAATTCAATAACTGTTCACACACATGTAAAGGTGGAACTCAGAGTAGTACTATGATGGAGAAATAACCAGTGTAGCGGGCCCAAGTCTTGGGATTTAGTCTTGGTACAGAAGTGAAGAAAGCCTTCCAGAGGAAATGATGCTGGGGTTGAGATGAATGGAAGGACATACTTGCTGCTTCTCCCTCTTTGCAGAGTGGTGCACAAGTGGGCCTGGAACTCCACCCGGCCAATGACAGTCATTCCTGTGGGGTTTCTAACTGAAGAGGAGAGAAAGCGGCCCTTTTCATGTAGCTGAGTTTTTGTCTATGAGCTCAGAGCCACTGGTGGCCATGTCTGCTGTGATGAGAAGGATTCTGTTTGTGGAAGGAAAGTATCAAGCCCCTCAGCAGAAGGAATGAGATATGATGGATAGAGAGCTTTGACCATTTCATAGTTCCACCCAAACTCACCCAAACCGACTGCCATCGAGTTGATTATGATTCATAGTGACCCATTAGGATAGCGTAGGACTCCCTTCTCAGGGTTTCCAAGACTGAAAATCTTGACAGGAGCAGACAGCTTCATCTTTCTTCTATGGAGTGGTTGGTGGGTTTGAACTGCCAAACTTGTAGTTAGCAGTCCAAAGTTTATTGCACTGAGTCACCAGGACTCCTTAGAGAGAATTAGACAGGATGGATAAAGAGTTTTGACAGGTCAAGGCTCTAGTTCTAGTGGCCCCCAAATCTGGCACGGTCCCCGCTGTTTGTAGTTGCATAGACTTCTGGGTTGAGCCAACAGATTGGGTTATGTGACCCAGTGCTCGGAGCTAGTTCCATGCAGGGGTCTGTCCTGTGCAGTGAGAGCATCCTGACCAAAGAGGAAGGCTGGACTAGATGGGAAGGGTCCCCAGGAAAAGAAGCTCAACTTGACAAGACTGGGAGCCTCCTCTTCCCATTCTTTCCTGCTGGGCGACTTAGCATCTGAATCTCTTTTCTACAAAGTCCATTCTCAGGAAGAAGGGTCATAGATCCTAGAGAGGACAGCCAGGAGAGGGATCTGAGGACAGCAATCAGTGTAAACATGGAAAGAACAGAACCAAAATGGACCTGAGCTGATTTATTAAGTGTGTAACTTTTTCTGGAAGGACAATTGCTGACTAGAGATAAAAAAACATGAGTCCAAGTTTAAGCAATTATCACTAAATGTTTCCCTTCTCCTATCTTTTACTATAGACATTTTCTGGTATAAAATTTTAAAAAACTTGTATGGTGAAATAACTCTTTCTTTGTCCCCAAAGTCCCCCAGTTCCTTTCCTAGGAACAGCATTTTGTTTACCTTTCCAAAGGTACGCTGTAACTATATGAGTGATGATATAAATCTGAGTGAATGGAAAATTTTATTTCACATAAATGGTGTTGGCAATTTGCATGCTGTTGGAGCCCTTGCTTTTAGGAGTCCTGGTGTGGTGCTGTGGGTTAATGCACTGGACTGCAAAGTCGGTTTGAACAGCAAGGTCAGCAGTTCAAACTCACCAGTCACTCCTCGGAAACCCTATACAGGCTTGCTATGGGTCAGAACTGACTTGACAGTTTATAATAACAATTGTTATTAATATATTATTATGACACTTAGCAATAACCACAACACTTGGGAGATTGTTACATACACACGCACACAAAATAGCCTTCTTCTTCTTGACCAGTGAAGAACATTACTTTGCATTGTTGTTGTCATTAGGTGCTGTTGTGTTGGTTCCCACAACCCTGTGTACAGCAGAATGAAACACTGCCCAGTCCTGCACCATTCTCACAATTGGTGTGTCTGAACCCATTGTTGCAGCCACTGTGTCGATCCATCTCATTGAGGGTCTTCCTCTTTTTTGCTGACCCTCCACTTTACCAAGCATTAGATCCTTTTCCAGGGACTGGTCCTTCTTGATGTGTCTGTACAAAGTATGAGAGATGAAGTAACCTGTCATCCGTGAGTGGATAGTTAGGGTGTCCATTAGCGAAAATTTCTTAAGTGCACACTCAGCCTATGTTCAGGTCTATCTGGGAATGTGATGGCTCTAGAGGATAAACCCTGGACTGCAAACCACAAGGTCAGTGGTTCAAGCCCACCAGTTGCTCCACAGGACAAAGCTAGGCTCTTTGTTCCTGCAAAGATTTACAGACTCAGAACCCTATACACGTTCGCTGAGTCACAACCGACTCAACAGCACTTAACAACAGCAGGTCAATCTATAGGGTCCACTTCGGAAGTGTATAGGCCTAGATGGAGGAAACGATAGCATCATATTTTTATAATTTTGTTTAATAAAGTGTCTATGGTTTTGTTTGTGGCAATACTTTTAGACTTATCCTAGTACTGAGACCACTTTGGATACTTTCTTGAACCTTCTGGGTCTCCTTGATTTGCACTGCATTGCATTCATCTGAATGGTAACATTTCAGTCGCCTCTCTAATTTCTCTCAGTTTCTAACCATATCAAGGGTGTCAATTTTACATGTGCTTTTATTTTCAATCTTTCCATACGTGAAAAATCCTCTTATATGGATTTTCTCTGGTTCATCCTGACTAAAATTCAAGGGATATGAAATAATATTAACATTTTTGTTGTTGTTAAGTGCCATCAAGTTAGTTTCCACCCATATGAATCTGTTCTGACTCATAACGATCCTGAATAGGGTTTCCGAGGAGTGGCTGGTGAGCTTGAACTACCGACCTTAAGGTTCAAATTGGCTTTGCAGTTGAGCGCATTAACCAACAGGGCCACACCAGGACTCCAGTATTAGGTCATATTTTATAGTTCTGGTGTGGTGTTGTGGGTTAATGTGCCAGACTGCTAAGTCAGTTTGAACCTCAAGTCGGCGATTCAAACTCACCAGCTGCTCCTCGGAAACCCTATTCGGGGTCGTTATGAGTCAGAACAGACTCGATGGCATTTAACAACAACTACATATTACATACTGGAGTCCTGGTGTGGCACTATAGGATAAACACTGGACCGAAAGATCAGTTTGAAATGGTGGTTCAAAACTACAGCTGCTCCTCGGAAACCCTATACAGGGTCACTATGAGTCAGAACCAGCTCAACGACACTTAGCAACAACAACAATATTATGCACTGGTGTGGTACTGTAGGATAAGCACTGGACTGCTAACCACAAGACTGGCGGTTCAAACCTACCAGCCACTCCTTGGAAACCCTATACAGGGCCATTATAAGTTGGCACCAACTCGACAGCACTTAACAGTAACATATTGTTGTTGCTGTTGTTAAGTGCCGTTGAGTCAGTTCCGACCCATAGCAACCCTGTAGAGCATTTCCAAAGAGCAGCTGGTGAGCTTGAACCACTGACCTTGCAGTTAAAATGGCTTTACAGTCTAGCGCATTTACCCACAGAGCCACAGCAGGACTCAACAGCATATTATACTGCAGTAAAGACAAATCTTAGACTTTGGTAACATAAAGAAACAGAATGCATAAACACAAAATGCTTCTAGTCATGTATTGTGAGTCTATTACAAAAACTGAATAGCTTCAGTTTTACCTTCACAAGGTTTGCTGATTTCTTCCATTCAAAGTCCCACTTTACAGCATTCTTGTACATTTTATCCAGCACCTTTTGAAGAAAAAACACTCTATAGGAATGCCGTAGAGTTCTTTTAAGTGAACTAATCGCAATGGAAAGCTTCATTTTCTTCCCACTAGTTGCTGATGTGTCTTAACATGATTTGTGAGACAAATATCAAATAAATGTGGGAGTGTAAGGCAAAAAGTATTGTTACAAACTCATAGAAACCTTTACTAAACAAAAATACCGAAACATGAAGCTACTGTTTCTGGACAAATCCTCTACCGAGACCAATACACTTTTGAATATAGTGTTTCCATCTTTAATTGTTTCCCAAGGAATCTGCACATTTTGATTTGAACAACAGTTTTGGCAATCTTCAAGAACTCAAATTGTCAATGTTCTTTGAATTTTCAGAACAAAAGGAAATCTGAAAGGACAAAATTAGGACTGTAGGGTAGATGGAAAAAGGTTTCCCAAATTCTCACAGAATGATCCTTGCTACCCTTGAAGGCGCATTCTTGGAATGGGAAAAAATTCCTTAGTGCAACTTTCCTGGCATTTTTCTCAACAATGCAGTTTTCAATTTTCTGAAAACATCTTCCGAACAAAACTCCATGACCATCCTGTGTAGGTGGAGAAATCTTTCAAGATTACCTCTTTGTAATCCCCCAAAACAGTCATCATACACTTTTGAACGGACCCATCTGCCTTGAATTGAACTGGCCCAACAGATCCCCTCATAAGCCACTGTTTTGATTGGACCTTTTATTTAAAGCCATATTGAGGCGCTGTGGGTTAATGTGCTGGACTGCAAGGCCACTTTGAACCGCAAGGTTGGTGGTTCAAGCTCATCAGCCGCTCCTAGGAAACACTATACAGGGTCGCTATGGGTTGGTGACTTGATGGCACTTAACAACATTAAGATAAGTATACTACTGGTAGAACTTGTCAGCAGCCATCCATTGATTGCAGAGACATGTTTATACACATTTCATTTGGAATAAACCCATGCATGTATGAACTGGGATGAACCCTAGAAAGCTACTTTTTACTTAGCCTCACACAAGTAAAACAACGTGTGATAGTATATTTAAATTAAGGTTGAATACAAGAATGGAAATATCAAAAATCTTTATACACTGCCTTCTATTTCTGGAACTTAAATAGCAAACATTAAAGATTGAGTAATGGATACTTGAAATGTTCACACTCCCGACAAAACTGTTGAGAACTGGATGCAGTTTAAGCAGCTCTGTCTGATTTCTGTGTATGGATGGGCTCAAGCTTTGAAGCAATGCTCACACCTTTAGTCCACACTGCTCCAGTTAGTAGGGACAGAGGCCAAGCAGGAAGCACAAATCATGAACTCTGACAGGCGTGTGAATCGTCTCGCCTAAAAGCCGTCATCACCTACAGTTTCAGCTGGACAATGTTAGTTGCATTAGATAATCATGTGCCAGAGAAGCACTTAGTATGAGTGGTACCAGATGCAAACCAAAGGGCCCTAATAATCATCTTACTTACAACTTAAAGAGTTATCATTGAACCAAAATTAGTGAAGTTAAATAAATAAATGTTTTATTTTGGTTCAGGTTTAGAAAAACATTTATTTTCAATTAAGTGGTCAGTTTCATCCTGATAAAAAAATTGTTTTGCTGTTTTTTCTTCCATTTTTGCTTTTAGGTTGTGTCCCACTCTGAAGCTCTGATCTTCTCTAATAAATTTCCTGAGGCCCTGGTCCTTGACCTTCAGGGCCTTGGTTATAATGGGTACTCTGTAAATGTTTATCACACCCATGATCTGTAGGTACAGACATGCTGTGGGTAAAGATCAGGTGATGGCAGAGGTCTCAAAAAGGACTCGGCAATGAAGAATTGGGATTTCTGGGAAGTGGCCCATTGGGTACATACACAACATTTCATCAAGATGTATTCCACTGCTGAACAGGAAGAGGTAAAAACATTTACTACCCTCTCCACCCAGGAGACAAGCTAAAATGTTAATCAGGTTACTGAGTGGGACCAATCCTCTGGTTCCCTCCTGTCTTCAAACAGGTCTGCATCCTAACCCCTCCCCTACTCTGACCCTATATAAGTCTGCAATGCCTTATAGTCAGGGCTCAGAGTCTGGGAAAACTAGCTTCTCTGAGCCAGCTGGCTTAATAAAATCTGAATATCTGTTTCACCTCTCCAAGTAGCCTCAGTTTCTTCGACGATGAATCAAGAGCTGCTGTGGCACTCTTGAATCTAAAACTATTGTAACATTTGGTTCCCTGACCAGGAAACTGACCATGCTGGCACCTTGATCCACTGGGTCGGAGTCGGGGAGTGGCTGATGGCGAGCTCCCCTCAGTGGATGAGATGGCATGCCACGGCCACATTTGACTGTTCCTCTTCCTCTGAGTGGGGGCAGCCAGCCGCTGCACCCACCTCTCCCAACTGGACTTGGAAGGAGAGGTTGAACCAGAGAAACCAGCTAGGACTTCTGGAACAGGTACGGCTCCAGGGCCTGGGTTAAAGTCAGTCAGGCTTGTCCCTACAGACAGAAGTGGAAGGCTGATCCCCTTCCAAGGTCTCACCTACAGGCCTCAGTTAGGAACTCCCCTAAGGAAGGTGGAACAGCCATAAACTCTGTGTGACTGGCTGAGTGCACGTTGTCGAAGTCCGGCTTGTCACGCCCGGTCTGTGTGGTTTCATGGCTCCAGCGATGGAATACTTAGGTGATATGGGGAATTCTTATAGTGAGTCAACAGTCTTAGAATGTATGTTAACAGATTAAAAAAAAAAAAAAAAAA
>NW_006408525.1:3074055-3110498 GCF_000296735.1 Chrysochloris asiatica | reverse complement strand
TATTTATGTTCAAGAAACTGAAAACAACCTGGAATTCCAAGAATATGTAAGTTATATTGCATACATGTACTATAATGCACTTATACCACTAATATGAAAGACATGCAGAGGAAAAATAAATACAGATGAATATCAGGTAAAAAACAGTTCGAAGCAGGCCAGTATGTGAATATACAAAGAGATATGAATGGTTACTTTTTTGTGAAATATAGATTTTGATTGTAACCTTGTCTTATTACAACTCTTGGTATGCCAGCAGCTGCCATCAGGGAAAAGTATAACTTGAGCTAGTGAACCTGCCCAGCCACATTCAGCCACTGAAGAAAGCAATTTGGAAGTGATTTCTCTATACCATAACCTTCTAGGGACCCATTTCAGTAGAGGGCTACTTGGAACAGAGGCAAGGCAATACCCCCTCTACAGATGTTCATAAAATCGAATGCAGAAGGACAGGCTGCAGGCTATTACTGGGCACACACTGCTTTCTCTGTCTTGGACTTGTTAAGTAGGAAACATTCAAATCCTTCTTATTGAGATGTTATTGTTTAGCGTTGTCAGGTCAGTTCTGACTCGTGGTGACCCTATGTGATTTTTCCCAGGAGCGGCTGGTGGGTTTGAACTGCTGACCTTGTGGTTCAGACAGACTTGGTGGTCCAGTGCATTGACAGTGCCACACCAGGATGATGCAACCCAAATAACAAAATAACCACTATTTTTGCTACCCATTATCCTAACTGGGCAGATATTCAGGCTCTGTTGACAATGCTCCTAACCAGCAATGAAAAAGGCTGGTCTGAGATAAGGCATGGGACGAAACAGCACGCATCCATGGAGTAAAATATCTGAACAGGACCCAGTCAAAGCAATTCCTCCAGCTGACACAAACTGAAATCTCAATGGGCCTGCCACAACTGGAGCACTATAAAAGGTGTATTTTCAGAGCTCTGAAAAAGGGAGTTCCTAAACAAAACAGCTTGAACATGGTACAGGCAGTTCAGCAGAAGTCCACTGAGGACCCCTCTGAATTCTTTAAATGAATCTACCAGTCTTACTGTAAGTACACAGACCTTGATTCTGAGAACTCAGCAAATATCTGAATTGTTGACATGATTTTTATCTCCCAAAGCACCCAGGATATTAGAAAGAAATGGCAGAAATTTGACAGGGCAATTGGCTTGAATCCATCCCAACTGGTGGACATCAACTTCGAGGTATTTAACAGCTGACAGCATGAGAAGTCTCAGGCCTTACTGTCTTCCTAAAAGACCACCAGAAAGACGGTAAGCCTGTGAGGCCCCAGGCAGGATCCCTGAAAGGAACAAGGGCCTTAAGCAAGAACCCATGTGCTTATGCAAAAACCTGGACATTGAAAACATAAATGTCCAAATCTCAGGGGAGAATCTGGCAGAAAAAGCCATCCAACTCAACAGATGGTTGAACAAGTTTCATTGTCTGCAGAAAACTAATGGTGTCAGGGGGTAAGAGGTCCAGCATGATTTGGCATCAACCTCTGCCACCCGTATTGCCCCCATGCCCGGGACCTCAGCTGAAAATAACAATGGGGGACAGTGATGGTGACTGAAATCTCAGGGAGGCCTGAGGACCAGTTCTTCCTGAAACCCCTGAACTGCTTCATTGGGGAAAAGAAAATAACTGTCTGGTCCCCTTATGGCACCAGGACCTGCTTCCAAATTTGCATGTTCAAACAGCTTTCTGAAACAAAAAGTCTGCAGGTGGGGGTTCCAGTCACATTGGCCTGAGGAAATTGATCAGGTAAACCCCTCATGTGGACTAGCAGAACTCCAGAGAGAGCCAACAAGCATCGCTCATTGAGGTGTGATTGAAGCTTGGAAACTGACCATCCCATAAAAACCAATATCCTCTCAGGAAAGAGGTTGAAAAATTCAGTCTAGCCAGCTCATCCCCATCCCCATCAAGTTGTCTCCCTGCTGTAAAAGAAGGGAAGCCTATGGCTCACAACAGGACAGATAGGCAATACCAGATTATTTTACTGGATAAATATTAAATATTATCCTGTGAATTATGGGGTGACTAAACCTGCCATCCTCCCTGATGTGGCAAATGGAGGGCAGGACCATGATTGTATAGAAATCATTGACCAATTATTCTTCAGCCTGTTTGACTATATCTGGTGGACTAGACGCTATTCGTGAACAGAAGTAGTCACATGGAAAAAGGGACTCAGATAGCAGGATGTGTAGGAATCTTACAAGACCTGGGTAGAGGCAATAGACCTCCTGCCAGGGATCTCAGCTCAAAAAGCTGAATTGATTGCACTGACGAGGGCATCAGAAATGTTGGCAAGAAAAACTGAATGTGTGCCTAGAGGGCTTGAGTAGAACTGAGGCAGAAGGATTTGAGAGAGGGGCTAAAGGATGAAAAGTAGATGACAATGGAATTGTTCTGTTTCTGAGAAGTTAAAAACTAAGAAGTAAATGGCTTTTTAATAGAATGGTTCTGATCCTGTGAAAACTAGCCCCTGCTCTTCTTAAATGAGTCCATGAAATGACCCATTACAGGAAAAAGGCCCTGGCTTGGTTCTTTAGGCCTTGGCTCTAGGGCAAGAAATTTTCAAAAAAATCATTCAGGAGGTTAACTCTGTTATCTGCCTGAGAACAATTCCAAGATAGGCTGTCCTATACCTATCAAGGTTAACAATCCCCTGAAAATTAATAGGTTGATTTCATGTGGATGCCCCCAAGTGGGGTAATTAAATATTTGCTGGTTTTGTTTTTGTAGACACCTTTGCTGGTTGGGTAGAGGTTTTCCCCTACCAACTCCAGAAATAGTGAAAATTCTCTTGAAGGAGATGTATGCTGTGGGACTCATTTTAATTAGACTTTGGGGTGTGGGAAAGGGAGAAATCTGTGTAATCTATACACCCACACCAAACAGTAACCACGCTACTCTTCTATAGTTGTTATAAAACTGAGGGCACCTTCCTAGGTAGTTGAATCTATAACCAATGGAACTGGGGTGGCCCTAACCCCTCTTGCATGTCAACAGACCCAGATACTAAATGCCATCTATCAAAATAGATTAGCCCTAAACTACTTATTGGCTGCGGAGGGAGGAGGTGTATGTGAGAAGTTTAATTTTGCTAACTGCTGCATACAAATAGATGACCAGGATTTGGCAGTAGAAGACCTTGTAAAAATGCAGAAAGTTGGCCATGTCCCTGTGCAAACCTGGAATGGGTGGAACCTACAGAGCCTATGGGGAAGGTAGTTCTTCACCTTTATAGGGTTCAAGACCCTCGTTGGTGGGGTCCTGTTTTATTTGGAACTTACTTCAATGATGCCCCTGGGGAAAAGGTCCCAAAGGGCATCAAAGGGGGGAATGAGCAGGAAGAGGTAAAAACATTTACTGCCCTCTCTGCCCAGCTGTCAAACAAGAATGTTAATCAGGTTACTGAGCAGAACCAATCCTCTGGTTCCCTCCTGTCTTCAAACAGGTCTGCAAACTAACCTCTCCCCTACTCTGACCCCATATCAGTCTGCATTACCCTATATTTTCTGGGCTCAGAATCTGGAGAAATTAGCTCCTCTGAGCCAGCCAGCTTAATAAAATCTGAAACTCTGCTTCCCCTGAGAGGCCTCAGTTTCTTAGACGATGGATCAAGAGCTGCAGTGACTCTCTCGAATCTAAAACTGCTATAACACTGCAGCGGTCTCAAGG
Organism: Chrysochloris asiatica; assembly: GCF_000296735.1. Taxonomy (NCBI): domain Eukaryota; kingdom Metazoa; phylum Chordata; class Mammalia; order Afrosoricida; family Chrysochloridae; genus Chrysochloris; species Chrysochloris asiatica. The sequence goes on along the minus strand of NW_006408525.1, from coordinate 3,106,799 downwards.
AGGGGCAGACAAAACTCATTCTGGGATGTTGCACATGCATAGTTCTGAGGGTTCAAGCTCCACATAGGGCATTCTGTACTCCCACCAGAAAATGTCATCCTTCAAGACTGTACACATGTGAAGGGAACTGGGTCTGTGAGACATCTTACATGGAAGTAAAATAAGGCTGATCTTTAGGATAAACCGATTGTAAGATTAATGGAATCAATGCTTTCACATTCCAAGAGGCCCTGCTAGGATTTTCTTTTTCTCACTGAGTCTACTTTCTGTTCTGTAAAACCAATATGAAGATATTCATGGAGTTGGGTGTTGTGAAGATTAAATAAAATAGTATGCACCTGGGCATACTATCTTGAGTTGTTGTTAAGTGCCATCGAGTTGATTCCGACCTATAGCGACCCTGTATAAGGTTTCCGAGGAGTAGCTGGTGAACTTGAACCGCCAACTTTGCAGTTCAAACGGCTTTGCAGCCTGGCACATTAACACACAGCTCCACACCCGAACTCCAGTCACTATTCTTACAGCCAGATTTTCTTCTCTGAAGTGCTCTTCCAAATCTTTCAGGCCTCCTAATCCAGGCAGGCTCCACCCCAACCCAGTGGACCCAGAAAACAGGAAGGGAGGTAGAGCCCTGGTGTACACCCACCTGGGCCCTGCAATAGCTCCACCTCCAGTAGACTCAGCTATTTCTGCAGTTGAGGGGGAGGCCAAGCTTTGCACACAATGGGTTTCCCTTCCCAACTGTATTGCTAATTTTGGTCTCTGTGGCTAGGCCCTCTTCAGTCACACTTTCCTGTAAAGTCCCCTCACCTCCTCCCAACAGCCTGGGCAGGGAGATATCACACTGGGAGGTGTGTTTTTGGCTGCTTTTTATCTCTGATCTTTCTAGTAATGTTTTCCTCCTCATTGTCATCCCCGCCTGCCCCAAGTTTACACTGTGTCAAAGAGCAAACTGGAGTTTCTGTTAGGATTAAAGAGTTTACTGAAGAAACAAAACCATCCCAGCTGAGCTATACTTTGAAAGGACACAAAGTACTGCAGTGAAAGGAAATTTCCAAGGAGCTAGCATAGTGGTTGGCTGCTAATCTCACGCCAGCCTTTTGAAACTACTAGATGATCCATGGGAGGAAGATGAGGCTTTCTGCTCCTGTAAAGATTTACAGCCTTGGAAACCCTATGCAGGGTCGCTATGAGTCTGAACCGACTCAATGGCACATATCAACAACAGAACACAGAGGATCCAGGAATTTACAAAAAGAAAATTCTGATTAGTCAATCATTAACAAATTCATGCTTTAATAGACACAAGACAATGGCAAGACCCATTAAATGTTATTTTGCTAATTGTAAAGTTAATTGATGCATTTAATAGCTTATTGTATGGGTATTTCCTGAGCTGGAAGGAATACTCTTCTTGGGAGCCTGCTGGGAGGAGAGCCCCTGCTGCCTTCCTGGGCTATGCTGGCCAGCTGACTTTTAAAAGTCAGCTCAGAATAAGCAGTAAACAGATTTCTTTTCTTTTCTTTCTTTCTTTCTTTCTTTCTTTCTTTTCTTTTCTTTCTTTTTTCTCTTTCCTTCCTTTCTTCCTTCCTTCCCTCCTTCCCTTCTTCCCTCCTTCCCTCCTTCCTTCCTTCCTTCCTTCCTTCCTTCCTTCCTTCCTTCCTTCCTTCCTTCCTTCCTTCCTTCTTTTCTTTCTTTCTTTCCTCTCCTTATTCCAAGCACTTAGTTCTTCTGAACCCCTTCACAACATTGGGCATCAGCTCCTGGTGTCCTTCCTGAGCACCAGGAGGCAGAGAAGGATGGATACCCCAATATCCTTCCCACTCATCTCTGCTCTGTGTATTTTAAAATCTCTCCCTATGGTCAGGAACACATTCGTTTTGATTTTTTTAGAAATTTAGATCCTTCTAGACATCTTAGCATGGTGCTGAAAAATAAACACTGTAAAATAATCACAAAGTCAGCAGTTCAAACCCACCAGCTGCTCCTTGGAAATCCTGTACAAGGTAGCTATGCGTTAGAATCTACTTGACTGCACTTAAAAAAAAAAAAAAAAAAAGACATCTGCATTTCTCTCCCTGCCCCTTTCTCTGTCCTCAACACTGTCCACCAGTTCCTCTATTACAGGGAAATTCTAGTCCTTACCTTCTGGTCTCTGCCCCACACTGATCCAAAGCCCAAGTTAGGTAGGAACTATGCTAAGTACTGGTATATTGTGTTCCCACCACCATCAACCCTACTCTGTGTGTGTTGTTACTGTGTGTTGTCAAGTCGGTTCCAATTTAAAGTGACCCTGTGTATGGTTTCTGAGGCTGTAAGTGTTTACGGGAGCAGAAAGCCTCATCTTTCTTCTGCAGAGTGGCTGGTTGATGTGAACTGCTGACGAGCCCAACTCATACCCCACTATGCTACCAGGGCTCCTCTGACTCAGTGTAGATGATGAAATTATTATCCTCCTCTCCAAGCTGAGGGCACTGAGGTTGGGGATGGTCTAGTGCCTTGTCCAATGTCACAAATCTAATAGATGTGGAGCTGGGCTTCAGACTCGGTGTTCTCTCTGCTACTGCCAACATGGGGTTGGGGCGCCCATTCTTTTTTCCTCTAGCTCTCCAACGCCAGAGTTCCCACCCAATGCTGCTAGGACCACAGCAGCAAGCCAGCCCCCACAACTGATATAAACCAAGTGCCCACTCTGTGCCAGGCTCACACTTAGCTCCTTTAATCTCATAACCCTATTGAGTAGGTACCATTAAGGCAGGGAGTCTATGGGATCTCTTGGAAAGAGTTACTAGGAATTCAAAACTTTATTTCAAGAACAGGAGGTCTCTTTTCTTCTCCACTGTACTCCCATGGCTAGCCCAGTGCCTGTTACATAGACAGTTGTTCTTAAGTGCTGTTGAGTTGGTTCCCACTCATGTATGGGGTTTCCAAGGAGCAGCTGATGCGTTTGAACTGCCGACCTTATGGTTCAAACAGACCTTGTGGTCCAGTGCTTATCCTATACTGCCACACATACACAGTTGTTGCTAAGAGCCTTCAAGTTGGTTCTAACTCATAGAATCCTATCTAGGGTTTCTGAGGAGAGGCCAGTAGGTTTTAACCACCTCCTTTTGAATAAACATGATGACTTTTCCACACGGAAAACCTTGTTAAACCCCAGCAAAGTTATTGTTAGGGGAGGAGGGTGGTGGTTACGTGTTGCATTAAGCTAACCCCATCTCAGCTTGCAAGCCTCTTTCCTATAACAAACCTTTGCTCATAAGGAAACCCTGGCTCACCTGACTGTTCTTAGTCAGTAGAAGACAAGACTTCTCTTGTAGGGCACTCCTTGTAACACCATTATTAACTTTGTCTTATAGCTGAGAAAACTGAGACCCAGAGAGGCAAAGTGACCCGTCCAAGGTAACAACTAGCAGTTGGTGGCATGGGAACTGTCTGTCTTGACAACTCCAGTGCCTAAGCCTGGCATTATGCCTGCCTGGAAGGGAAAACACAGCCATGAGTGTGATGGTGTCTCTGGCGGGTGCCAATGGTAACATGCTCCTCCGCTCACCAAAAGCATGGAGGTCTGAGTTCACCCAGAGGAGCCTTGGAAGAAATGTCTGGCTATCTACATCTGAAAAATCAGTCATTGAGAATCTTATGGAGCACAGTTGTACTCTGACACACTTGGGATTCCCATGAGTAAGAATCTACTCAATAACAGCTCTTGAGACTGTGACAGCTCTGGGTTTGCCCCCCTGTTCTATGTCACTGTGTCCCCTCATCTGTGCAATGCGGGTGTGACCCCTGCACTACTGGGTCAGTCAACCCCAGACCCTCTGTTTTTCAACCCTAGTGAAGGCCTCTAGCTGCAGGCAGTGGAGGGATGAAGGAGATGTTGAATGAAATAGAGGGGACATTCTGCAGGGTCTTGAAGCAGGGGCCTTCTTGGACTCCAGATAGGGAGTTTGTGTTTTTCCATGTTCCTTCCCTTGCTGCATGAGCTGCAGGGATGGAAACGGCTCTCACTAAGCTCCCTCTCCTGTATCCCAGCCTGACTTAGAGTCTCCTCCCTGCCCACCCTGACATTCTGTTTCCCCCTTCCTACCACATTGCTCATGGCTTTACACCTTAGAAAGACCCTCATGCCTAAACTGGCCTCTGCTTCCTGTAGTTAACATTTGGGCAGGCTCGTTGGATAGGCACATCTGCCTGAGTCACTGCCCCTCCCTCAGCTCTCACTGACTGGATATGGTCTGGCTATATGGACTCCCATCTTTCCTCAGCTCCCACCAATCTCAATTGCTCCCTTCCCTCCTGGCTCCACTCTGACCCCCTGACTCCTCTTTTTGCTAACTTCTCAGGGCCTCAGGGGGCAGGGATCACTTTCAGCCTTTTCCTCTGTCCCCAGCACTTACTGTGAGTCAGGCACTTTCCATGCATTACTTATTTGATTCTCAGAGCATCATTATGTGGTAGTGGTTAGCTAGGGATTTTTCTCCTCTGAAAATTTCAGAAAGGCAATTTGCTCCAAGTCATACAACCAATAAGTGACTTAAACCTAGACCAGGTAGGCTCTAGATCGCAGCTCCAACACACACTCTTCAGGGACGTTGGTCCTGAAGCAAAGAGAAGGACAAATAGGGGTCCTGATTGCTGGGAGGGCTTGCATGCCCCCTCATCAACTCACTTTCCAGGGAAAGTTTGACCTCTGAGCACACATGTAGAGTCCCAAAGTTGCTCTGGAGTTTCCCAATGATTACAGATGGCAACCACATATCGGTGAGAAGATACCTGAGTCCTCAGGGGTCTGAAGGGTTCCCAGAAGTGTGGTTATCAAAGGCCTGGAGTTCAGCAGTACTGGGAAGGGCTTGGGGCTGTTCATTTCCTAGGCCAACCCTGACGGAAGCCCATCTATGTGTCAGTGCTCTGCCTTCAAATTGCTCCCTGACTAGCAGTGTGGAGACAAACATGGGTAGCACCAGGTCATGGAGTTTTGATGATAACGAAGGAGTTCTGGAAGCTCTGAGAAAAACTCTGAAGAAGATCAAAACTCACTATCCCAAAGACCCCCAACTGCACTGTAGAATGTGGGTTTGTTTGTGTGTTTTGTTTTTTCCAAGATATTAAATCTTTTCATTGAGTACACGTGATCATGAATGATATATAAATTTCAATCCCATCTACAATTTCATCTGGTACCATTAATTCAAATTAGATATATTGCATAGGATGTGCCAACAACCATTTTTATAACCAATTGTTTAACCATTTAATGGTGAATTCCAGGTTCTTAACATAGCAACTGTCAGTTCAACTACACCATGGTTTCTGCAAATGGCTTCTCTGCCCCCAAGCAGTCCTCCTCTAAGGTTATATAAGTTGTTGTTGTTGTTAAGTGCCATCGAGTCGGTTCCGACCCATAGCAACCCTGTACAGGGTTTCCGATTTACAGGAGTAGAAAGCCTCATCTTTTATATAAGTAAATTGAATGGAATCTGGCATCACCCTGAAGGAATTCTAAACGTCACACTCTGGGGTAGTTTATCAAGATGGCTTCAGAGTAGACTAACTTTACACAGCACATTAAAAAAAAAAAGACATTTATTCAGCGTCCTGATCAGACGATTACATTTAGCAATCAACAGCATGGGTACAGGGAAAAAAACAAAAACAAAAACCTACATTAAAACCCTTTGTTGGAATGCTTTACACTTTCCACAGAACAGAAACTAAAATAACCTGTTATACAATTAGTCACAAATACAGTCCTCGAGGTTTTCTGTTGTTTTTTTTCTCCCATACACATCAGTATTGTCTAAAACACGTCTTCTTTGTAGCAGCTAGGCCCTGCTACCACTGTGCTTGGCTCCAACCCGTAACGACTCTGTAGAGAGTTTCCAATGAGCAGCTGGTAAACTTGAACCACTGATCTTGCAGTTCACACCAACTTTGCAGTCCAGCACATTAACCCACAGCACCACACCAGGACTCCATATGTCCTCTTGTATAGATCTAGTAAATATCTAGTAAGTAAGTTTCCCATTTGTTTGATTCTGAGGGACACCCTGCCTAAGTAGCCACTCCATAAGTTCACACAAGCCTTACTATTTTGATGACTACCTTGATTCTGCAGTTCATTGCTCTCCATGGCAACCATGCCTACCTTGGCTTTGTCTACTAAGAGCTGCCACTCTTATGCTAAAATTCTAGGTTTGGTTTTTGGTAATATCAGCTCTATTACTACAAGACATATGGCTCTTGTCCAGGGCACAAGTGGAAAGTGGACATTTTGAGGTCTTTTGTGCATTGTTTGAGTTGTAACTCCAAAACCTTGAGTTGGTATCTTTCCTTTACTACTTGGTCTATTGTCAGTAGGACCAACCAATCAGTTTCCCCATATTTCTCATCCTGAAAAAAATTGCACCCAGAGTCTTGTTTGTCATCAGTACTTGGTCTACAGGTGGTATTTGTACATATGAACATTGCTACCTAACATCATGGATTAACAGCACCCTCTTGACTAATAGAAGCAGAATTACCTGTGCCATGAAAGCTATTCCAACTCAAGAGCCAATTTAGAAGCCCAGCCCTACAATTTTGTTTCTCTAGAACTACTGCTGATACCAAATGTCTTAGACTGGGTTCTCTAGAGAAACACAACCAGTGAAACTTATGTATGTACATACACATAAAGAGAAGTTTTTCTCAAGTCTCAAGTCCAGGTCAGATGAACCAACATTAGCAGGTCAGAAGACAGGTAGGCAAGCAGGCTAAGTAGGCAGGCAGGCAGGTAAGCAGACTAGTTTATCAGTCAGACAGGCAGATCTGGTAGGCAGGTAGGCAGGCTGGTAACAGAGCAGGTCACTGGGTCAAGTCCAAAGAACCAGAGGTTGGAGGATAAGATCTGGAAGAGACCAAGTAAGCTTTGTATGAGTAGCTGACATATTGGAAGCAGGCAATCCAATATATTCAGAAGAAAAATCTCTTCAATTGTTGGACTGCTCATAGCAGAATTCACCGTAGAGTTAATTACATTATATTAGATTTCATTATGGAAATGACTATGTCATAGCATTGAGAATCCTGGTCCAGTCAAGTTGACACAAAATCGTAACCATACACTCCACAGCATGTTTTGAAACACACACGTATAAACGTTCATACACTCAAGTACATACATACAAGGGAGCTTCACAATTGTTACACGACAGCTTCATAATACATACGAGGGGGCTTCAAATTGTTTGTGGAAAATGGGATGAAAAGATAATGGAATTTCTCCACAAACTGTTTGAAGCCCCTAGTGTACTCAGACACACATGATTATAGATACATATGCATGAATTCTTTGAAGTCTACTCTTGAATTCTTTGAAGTCTTCTCTTGGCTAGCTTTGTCTTTGGAAAGAAGAAAAGATATGAAATTTGTCAAAAGTAAAATGAACAGGGCTCAATTGCATTTTTGCTAAATAGGCACACACACACAAAATGAGGGGGAGTCGACAACAATCCTGGGACTATTTGCAAAGTGGATGTCTTGACAATTCTGGTAGCAAACTTCACATTTCTTCTGGAAATATTTATTTTCTGTATGCTACATTAGTCAGAAGCGTGTTCATGCCCTTTCCCCCTATAATTATCCTTCTGGGAAGTAACATAAGAAAAACATCCTAAGGAGAAAATGTGACTTTTTTGGAAAGTATTTAGGAAATATTGGTACCGAAGTAAATACCGTAATTAAATTATGCCACCTCAGTTTGATAGAATACCTTCAGTCATCCATGTGACAATTATGAAAATCAGGGAGAATTACAGAAAATGTGCTTGATAATCAGTGAAAACAGACCACAAAATGGAATGCTCACTGTGATTTGGATGATATAGAGACATGTCTACGAAAGGATGAAAGGAGCTCTGGTAGTGTAGTGGTTACAAACTGGGCTGTTAACCTCAAGGTCATTGGTTCAAAACTACCAGCTGTTCCACGGGGGAAAGATGAGGCTTTCTGCTCCCGTAAAGATTTACAGCCTCAGAAACGCTGTACAGGGTTGCTATGAGTTGGAACGGACTGCATGGCACACCACCACCATCACCACCACAAAAGGATGAATAACAGAAAGTCAGAAACAAAGAATTATTTGACGGTGCTGTAACTATTATTGATCTGTTGAAAAACGTTTGAATGTTGTTATAGTAATGATTATGAATTGTTTGAAAATCTGTAATTTAAAAAGTAATTCACATCTAAGCCAACCTAAATAACTCCAGCAAAGCTCATACCCACTTTATGGAGACTTTACCATCATGTACTAAGGAACCTAGTGTGGCGCTGTAGGGTCAGCACTGGACTGTGAATCAAAGGTCAGCAGTCCAAACTCACCACCTGCTCCTCAGAAACCCTATACAGGGTTGCTATGATTTGGACCCGGCTCAGTAGCACTTCACAACAACAATGTACAAAACATGTACAAAAGGGGGGGAGTCCCTGGGTGGTGCAAACAGTTCATTCTTCTACTAACCAAAAGTCTGGAGGTTCAAGTCCACCACTGGATACCTCAGAAGAAAGACCCAGCTGTCTGCTTCTGAAAAAGCAGCCACTGAGTGACCTAGGAAGCACAGGTCTACTCTGACACACATGGGGTCCCCATGAGTTGCAGAAGACGCTACAACAATTGGTAGTGTGCATATATAATAATGCCACTCATGCATGTAGACTGCAGGACTCTCCTACTCAACCTTCAAATGCCTGAGACTCAGCTCTGTTACTCTTCCAAGCTCCCAAATAGAATCTTTCCAGGCAATCTCTACTTGACTCCAGCTTCTGACCTGAGGACTAATCTTGGTGGCAAGAGTTTCATGAACTCTCTATGTGATCTTTGGCCCAAATAATCATTATTCATGGAGAATCTGAGGAATCAACAATGGTACAGTGGTAGAATTTCCACCTTCCATGTGGGAGACCAGGGTTCTTTTCCAGGCCAATGCACTTGTCAGTGGAGATTTGCAGATTGCTGCGATGCTGAACAAATTTCAGAGATACTTTCAGACTAAGAAGGACTAGGATGAAAGATCTGGTGATCTAATTCCAAACAATCCATTCGGGAAAGCATTATAGATCACAACACTTTGTTCTCTTTGGGCGTGGGGATGTCAGGAGTAGGGGGAGGTAGTGATAACTGAACAGCAGCTAACAACAGCAACATTGAGAATTGACGGTCAGGTGCTAGGGTACAGCCTTTACATCAAGGGTTATCAAACTTGAAAAGCATCAGAATCACCCAGGGACTTGGATGTGTTACCACTCAGATTGCAGGACTCCACCCCTAGGGTTTGAGACTGAGTGGGTGTGGGTAGGGCCCAAGAATTTGCATGGCTAACAAGCTCCCTGGTGAAGTTGTAGCTGTGGGCCTTGTATTGAGAGCCAATTTCATTGCTTATAATAATCCTGTAAATAAAGTACCTTCAGTATTGCTGCCACCCCTTGGCAAGTCATTTAAGTGGTTTCATTGTACATAAAAGGAAACAGTAAACTTACCTACTTGACATTTCTCTTCCAAGGGATAAAAAGGAGATAGTGGATAGTGTGAGAAGGACAATCCAATTACTGGTCAAGTTTTCCAGAGTGTGTGTATCTACACACACACACACACACACACACACACACTCTGGTACTGCAGAAACCAACTTGCTGTCATCTCCAGATGTCAGACAGAAGGAGCGGACTCACTTGTAACCCTCATAGTTGCTGCTGTCACCAGCAATCCTCACAAAGTGACAGGCATGCCTTGCAAGTGACTCTGCAGATGAACTGAGCTGAGCTTTGTGGTCTCAGACTTATCACTGCCATCCAACACACTGCAGGGTGAGATGGGTGCTGGGAGGCACACAGAAAAGGAAACACCAGCTCACTGATGAGGCCCTCAGCAACCTCCCCTTTCTCGTGGGTACCAGAAGGTGAGCTTGATTCAGCTGAGTGCAGGGCAGGGGCTGGCCCTCAAACAAAAACTGAGGGGAACTGGTGTGCAAATATTGTAGCTCCCTTGCTCCAGGTGGGATAACTCAGGCATGTCCTCTACACTATTCCCAAAGTGTCCCTGTAGGCTTCAGCTCTCGTCACCCACAATGGAACTGCTTGACGTATTCTTTATGGACTGCATCCCTTGCCTGGCTTACTCCCTGACTCCATTCCCCATGTTTTTTTACACCTATAATGAAGTGGCATCAAAGGTCCTCAACTTCAGAGAGAGGAGAGAGAATCAGTATCACACCCAAAGCTGAGTCCTCTGAGGCAGAGGTTGGACATTCTCCAGCCCTTTCTACTAATTCTGACACCAGTTGCCCCTCCCACATCGCTCTCTGCTGGGTTTGACCATTCACTGCAATGGCCACACAGAACTCACAGACCACACTCACAATTATGGGGTTTACTAGGGAAGTAAATAGCCCTGGTGTCGCTCTGTAGGATAAGCACGAGACCGGTAACTTGAAAGGTAAGTAGTTCAAACCCACCAGCTGTTATTGGAAATCTTACAGAGGGTAGCTATGAGTCGGAACCGAATCAATGGCTCAACAAGAACCACAACAGGGAAGTAACAGGTTATACAACTCAGCATCAGAACAAGGTTCCACTTGGAAGAAACAGAAACAAGTCAGCAGACAGGAGCTTCCGACCTCTCCGCTCCTTCTGCACTCTGCCTGTAAGATAAACAGGTCTTGTTCTTGACCATACCTGACATCAGCGATCTCTCAGCCTCTGCCCTGCTCCCACAAGCCTTACAGCTTTTTATTATTTATTTATTTTTACTTTTTATTGTGCGTTGAGTGAAGGTTTACAGAGCACATCGGCTTTCCATTCAACAGTTCATACACATTTTGTTTTGTGACATTGATTGCAGTCTCCACAATATAACAGCATTCTTCCCATTTCCTCCCTGTGTTTACCATTTCTATTCATTCTTCTTTCCTATCCCTTCCTGCCTTCTGAGCTTTATTCCTGGGGAAATGCTGCCCTTTTGATCTCATATGATTGATTGTTCTACGGAGTGCGCACCTGCTTGTTATTTCAACCTATAGGCCTGTCTTTTGTTTGGGTGAAAAGTTGAGTTATGGGAGGGACCAAGGACCACATTCTTGGGGGTTCCACCAGTCTCTGTCAGATCAGTGTGCCTGGTCTTTTTGATAATTTTGAGTTATCCCACCCACCCCCCAATACACACACACTTTATCTAAGAACCTCTATTGTGATCCCTTTCAGAGCAGTGGGTCGTTGTTGGGCACCATCTAGTTCTTCTGTTCTCCGAGTCATGGAGACTGAGGTTCACATGGTCAGCTAGGCTTTTGGACTAATTATTTTCACTTGTCTTTGCTTTTCTTCTGTGCTCTGGATAGGGAGAGACCAACAGGAGCACCTTAGATGACTGCTTGCAAGCTTTTAAGATGCCAGCTGCTATTTACCATATTTGTGGACTATGTTATGTCAAGTGACCTTGATGTCCCCCCACAGGCCCAGTGACTACTTCCTCAAAGGACTCACTCTGCTTCTGGTTCTTCTTATAGTGGTCTCCCCTCAACCTGTGGCATTGCTCTTTTTAAGCCTTAGCAGGATGCCCAAACTGACCATTTCCCTTGGTGGGCCACAGGCACATTAACTGCATGTTGTTGTTGTCCAGTACCATCTGGTGACTAGTAGGTTTGAACTGCCAATCTTGTGGTTAGCAGTCCAGTGCTTATCCTATAGCATCACACCAGGACTCCATTAGTTGTATAGTCCCAGCCAATCCCAGCAAGAGTTGTACACACTTTCTTTGCCTGGTGTTGTTGCTATTGTTGTTAGTGCCAATGGGTTGGTTATAACTCATAGGGACTCTTGTACAGGGTTTCTGAGGAGCTGCTGGCGAGTTTGAACGCTGACCTTGTGGTTAGCAGTCCAGCGCTGATCCTACAGTGCTACAGCAGAACTCCAAAAGATCTTACTGTAGGTGAGGCTCAAGCTCACAGCCTCGGCTTGTACTGCTATATGTGACGCTGTGAGTTAATGCACCACACTGCAAGCCCGTTTGAACTGCATGGTAGGCTGTTCAAACTCACCAGCTGCTCCTCAGAAACCCTATACAGGGTCGCTATGGGACGGAATCGACTTGACAACACTTAACAACAACAATAATAGATTATACCAGTGGAGCTTCGCTTTGCATTGTCCCACCCAGTCTTTTTGTGAGAGTTACAAGACCATGGGCAGAAAGGCCATTAAAAAGAGAAACCTATTACCCCACAGTTACTCTAACAGTTGAGATATTACATGGTTTAAAACCAGGAATGGTATGCATTCACTATACTGTTCAACCTGTATGCTGAGCCAATAATCTGAGAAGCCCGACTCTATGAAGAAGAATGCAGTATCAGGATTAGAGGTAGACTCATTAACAACCTGTGATATGCAGTTGATACAAACTTGCTTGATGAAAGCTAAGAGGACTTGAAGCACTTATGATGAAGATCAAAGAGTACAAACTTCGGTAAGGATTATACCTCAACCGACATAAAAAAAACAGAATTTCTCACAGCTGGACTAATAAGCAACATTATGATAAACAGAAAAGGCTGAAGTTGTCAAGGATTTCATTTTATTTGAATCCACCATCAAAGTCCATGGAAGCAGCAGTCAAGAAATCAATTGATATATTGCATTGGGCAAATTTGTGGCAAATTACTTCTTTAAGGTGTTAAGAAATATGAGGAACATATCTGTCTTAGAAGATATATAGGCAGAAGGCTCTTGAGAAGCAAACACATACTTTGGATATGTGATCAGGAAGGACCAGGCCCCTGGAGAAGGACATGATGCTTAGCAAAGTAGAAGGTCAGTGAAAAAGAGGAAGATCGATAGCTACAGTGACTCTAACAATGGATTCCAACATAGCAATGATTATAAGGAAGGCACTGACCCACGCAGTGTTTTGTTCTGTTGTACATGAGGCCACTATGGGTCAGAATCACCACGCCATCGTCCCCTGACAACAACAGGTGCCTGGCAGCAGCTTGTCTGCATCTGTTTACACTTTAATCTTTGACTCAGGGTCTTTCAGAAAACAGCACAAACTAAGATGTCACATTAAGCCTTTGAACTCACTAGTTTCTCTGCCTAGAGTAATGGGCCTCTCTTATCTTCATAGCTTCTTTTTATTCAGTCCTCAGCTCAGCTCAAATACCAGCTCTTTGATTCTCCTCTAATCACATCCCTTTTGTTATGTTTTCGTCACTGACTTTATCTGATTTGAAATTATTTTGCTAATATATTCAGTTGTTTTTAAATGATCTGTATTTCCTTTAGGGTGCTATCTTTACAATACCCAGGGCCAAACTTTCTTGGTTTCCAGCATATAGAAGAGTTTCTGGCACATAGTAGGCATCATTTAAGTGTCTTTTGACTTCATTAATGAATGATTCTTCCTGGGAAGATGGCTAATATTGCATGGAAGGGATGATTTACAGTAGCTGCTTGAGTATCTGTATTTCTAATTGGCCCAGAAATTGCCGGTGTGTAAACGGAGACTGCTATTGTGTTTGTAAGTGGCTGATTTTCTTTAGTGGGTTTAATCTGTTTCCAACTACTTCAGAGTGCTCACAATTGCTCTGCTAATTACAAATCCCCGATCAACTCTCCATTAAAGCACATCTTCTAAGTACCTGGAACATGATAATACTGTTAGAAGAAATTATCTATACGGTTGAAAGGAAGAGACCCATATTTATTTAATAACAGATTTAAATCAATTTGCTGATAACAATTTGCATATCTCTTGATTTACCTGAATTGGTAAAACCAGACTGCATTTATCTGCAAAATTATTTGTACAGGTGAGATGCTGGCAGAAACTTGCCCAGGGAAATACAGACGGATTCTATCACTGAACCAGAAATAAACACTCCATGTATGTTTCATTCTTTGGAGAAAACTCTTCTTATTATTCTATGTTCTCTCCTGGCATAAACCTTCTTCAGCATGAGACAGGCAATTTCTTGGACTCTGTGTAGGACTGTTGGGAAGATAAGACTGCATATTACCAAAGTTGTGTCAAGGTTGGGAGAGTTTCCAGTTCCCAAAGCCCACATTAGGAAAGAGAAGTCTTTGACATTAGTTAGTTCCTAAGTACTTTGCATAGTCCCAGTCTATGCTCCAGGCATTTGGGCAGAGTTGTACGTGTACAGTATTAATTAACCTTTATGCATTTAGATGTCCTCATTTGTAAAATAAACCCAAACCAACCCATTGCTGTCAAGTTGATTTCAACTCATGGCGGCCTCGTGTGTTACACAGTAGAACTGCTGCATAGGGTTGTATTAAACAATTAAAGGATCTGACAGACGAAGGGAGTCACAAATGACTGTGGAAAAGATTAGAGCCTGTTGTTACAATTGGCAGCCACTGGTTCCTGCGTGGGGGCAACCTTGTTTGTCATAGGAACTTGACTCTGTGGTGAAGTTGTAACTCTTTGTTGTTATTGGCTGCCATCGAGTTGCCCAAAGCTCATGGGGAACCCATGCACAATGGAACAAAACATTGCCTAGTCCTGCACCACACCCATAATTTGATGCAGGCCATTGGGATCCATAATATTGTCACTGGCTGACTTTGGGAAGCAGATCCCTAGGCCTTCCTTCCTAGTTCATCTTGGTCTGGAAGCTTCACTGAAACCTGTGCAGTGTCATAGCCACACACAAGTCTCCACTGACAAGTGGTTGGTGGCTGCATTTGAGGCACATTGATGGGAAAGCAAACCCTGGAAAATGAGGATTCTATCACTGAACCAGACTCCTGGTGTGGCACTATAAGATCAGCACTGCACTGCAAACCACAAGGTTGGTGGTTCAAACCCACCAGCTGCTCCTTTGCATTTTGTACTGGACCCTGTAAATTATGCAACTAGTTCTGATGTAGGACATAGACTTTAGCTGGGTCTGGCAAATGGCAACTCTGACTTTAGACACTCCCTGTCTGTATGTTTCTCAAACTACATAATGTATAAGTCATTAATACACTTTCCAAATACAGATGTGTAAGCACTCCTAATTTGTCTACCTTCATGAGAGTCTCTAGCTCTAAGTTATTAGAAACCTGTAAGTCATTAGAGTCTTGGTGTGGTGATGGAGGCTAAACACTGGGCTGATAACATCAAGGTCAGCAGTTCAAACCCAACAGATGCTCCTTGGAAACCCTATACAGGGTTTCTGTGAGTTGAAAGTGTCTTGATGGCACTTACCAACAACAACAACAACACCACAGTCGTTAGAAAGTTATTTAGAAACTTGCTGAATTTAGACATAGAAGCAATGAGAAGTATGTGAAAAATGTAAACAACCTTGAAGTTACCTTAGTTATCTAGTGCCGCTATTAACAGAAATACCAAAAATGGATGCTTTATCAAACCAAATTTATGTTTCCACAGTTTAGGAGACAAGAAATCTGAATTCAGAGTGCCCACGCTAGCAGAAGTCTTTCTCTCTGATGGCTCTGGAGGAAAGTCCTGGTCTACTGAGCTTCTAATTCCAGGTTTCTTGCAGATCTGTGTCTTGGCATCTGTTTTACTCCATTTCTATTTCCTAGCTTATGTTTAATCTTTTTCTCATAAAAAAGATTGACTTAAAGAACATCATACACTAATCTTTCCTCATTAACAAAACAATGACAACTCATTCCCCAAAAAACGATTATAACGATAGGCTTTGTTGATGTTAAGTTCCCTCCAGTGGATTCCAGCTCATATGCACAACAGAATGAAACTGTCCTGTCCAGTGCCATCCTCACAATTGTTGCCGTGTCTGAGACAGACCATTGTTGCGGCCATTGTGTCAATCCATGTCATTGGGGGGTCTTTCTCTTTTGGGCTGACCCTCCATTTTACCAAGCATGATGTCCTTCTCCAAAGATTAGTCCTTCCTGACATATCCAAAGTACGAGAGAGGAAGTCTCACCATC
Source organism: Chrysochloris asiatica (assembly GCF_000296735.1). Classification (NCBI taxonomy): domain Eukaryota; kingdom Metazoa; phylum Chordata; class Mammalia; order Afrosoricida; family Chrysochloridae; genus Chrysochloris; species Chrysochloris asiatica. Next base: position 3,090,839 of record NW_006408525.1, on the reverse strand, counting down.
CTGGCTTCTAAGAGCATTCTGGTTGTGGTTGTACTTCTTCCAAGACAGATTTGTTTGTTCTCCTGGCAGTTCATGGCACTTTCAATATTCTTTGCTTATACCATAATTCAAATGTATGGAGTCTTTTTAAATTGTCCAACTTTCATAGATTTATGAGGCAACTGAAAATATCATGGCTTAGGTCAGACATAGCTTAATCCTCAAAGTGACATCTCTGCTCTTTAACACTTTAAAGAGATTTTTTGCTGCCAAGTTGCCTAGTACATCTTCTGATTTTTTGACTACGGCTCCCATGAGTGTTCATTGTGAATCTAATCAAAATGAAGCCTTTGGCAACTTCACAACATTACTTATTGGTCCAGTTGTGAGACTTTTCATTTTCTTTACATTAAGGTGCAATCCATACCGAAGGCTATACACTTTGATCTTCATCAGTAAATATTTAAGTCTACTTTCTAACCAGCAAGCAAGGTTGTGTCATAACCACAGGCATAGAGCTTAGGATTTACAACATATAATTTTTTTGGGGGGAGGACACAATTTGATCCATAACAATCCCACATGCTGTGTTAAAAGAAAACATAACACAGATAAATCTTTATAAGCTATTCTTGAGACACAAATCTAAACACCCTCCCTAACAGCTAACCTTGAGAAAAGATGTACCATCAATCTTCAATCCTGGAGAGCTTGAGTCACACTGGCCCTTACTGAGGGAGGCTGAGGTGGGAACTCACATATAGGCCTTGGATTTCTGTTCATTCATTTAGGGAAGACAAAGATGGGGCCTCTCTCTAGAGTCTGACTCTCTGAAGAGAAGATTCCAGATTGAGATTTTGTTTGTTGCGTTGGCCCTCAAACCTAGCTATGGACAAGGGACCTCGAGCCAGGTTGAAGACTTCCTCTTGAGATGACTTGTAAAAGGTTTGAACTTAAGATTTGAACTTTAACCTTTGAACTAACATTGTTGTTGTTGTTGTTGTTATGTGTCATGGAGTCGGTTCCAACTCTTAGTGACCCTACACAGGGTTTCCGAGGCTGTAAATCTTTACAGGAGCAGAAAGCCTCATCTTTCTCCTGCGGAGCGGAAGTAGTTTCGAAATGCTGACCTTGCGGCTCACAGCCCGATTTGTAACCATTACGCTACCAGAGCTCCTTAGTAATCATTAATTCTGACCCCCTGGTTTTAAATGTCATGAGATCTTACTTGCATGCCTTGCCATGACTGTCCTGCAATAAAGTAAACAAATTATGCATTTCGAACTGGACTATTTCTCAACTGAATTCAAAATTCAATCCTACATGACACTCACTATATGAACTTGGCTCCTGAAATTCTCTGAAAAGGCCAGGTTAGCCAACTAGAGCAGAGAAACAACTGTATCTGACTACCTTGGAATTGGCCCTGAAGACCAACTGTAGAGAGCCCTAGCTAAGCCAAACAGGGAAGACAGAGAATGAGATTTCACACACATTTCCATATATTGTAATATATACATTCCAGAAACATTTCCAACTTGAGGAGAGAGGTATTATTAACCTAGTTTCATAGATGAGAAAAGGGAGGTTCAAGAGATATGTGGAATGAGAAGTGTGAGTCAGCTTTTTCCAGAGAGAAACAAAACCTGTGGAGGGGGCCTCCCTAAACTATGACACACATTTAGGACGTGTCCCAGGGCAGACATGAGGGATAGTGACCCATAGAATATCTTCTCCCAGGACTGCCTGGGCTCCTATGCTGTCAGTGACCGGTTAGGACCCCTGGGCCCTAGGCCTCTCTTACCCTAGCTTCATATCTACCCATTTGCCCTAAGTTCTCTCCTTCTAGACAGGATCAAGAAAAGGGGAAGATATCTCTAATCCATTAAGAATAGTCTCATTGAGAGGACCAGCCTGGAGACAGAGATAAAAATATCAGGGCCTGAAACACAGCTAGAGAAAGGCAACTGGTCTTAAAGAGGAAGAACTTGACATTGAGCCCATTCAAACAGCACCTAGAGCAGACAACTGCAGAAGGCACTCCATTTCCTAGAAGTTTGCACCCCTTTACTAAAAATCAAATGAATATTCAACAGGCCACTCTTCCTAGTCAATATGGATTAGCCCACTCTTGGAGGAGAAAACCCCATACTCTTAACAAGCTAGTGTACCCCAAACCCACAGGGTTTTCTCCACTTACAGAGGCAGACTCGCTTCTCTCTTTGAAGTGTGCTTTTGCTTTGCAATAAAGAGCTTCTGAGTGAATGCTTATTACTCATGTGTGATTGAGAAGCGATGACTCGGTGGGACTAATTCTTTAGACCCCCTGAAAGTGAGAGGGACCAGGGAAACTGTGACAATACTGTGGGCCCAGGACAACCTGGAAAATGAGAGCTATAGCTCTGTGATATGACCCAGGCTGTCCATTTGTCCCGGCGAGAGAAGGAATCCACTGGGGACTTTCCCAGAAGCCTCTAAGTGTGGCATCTGAACTGTGGGCAGCTTCCTTGGTTTCAGTGGTCATAGTTGGAGTCAAAATGCAGCCACTTCCTGCCATGTTCCCTCCCTCTGCAGGGTGGTAGTGTTGGGGCTCTTGTTCCACCACCATTCCCTGCAGGGCTGGGGCACTGGGGCACTGGGGCCCGGGCCTCCAGTGGGCTGTGGGATCCCTGCGGGCTTTCCAGCATTCTGGGACCCTGTCATACCCACCTTTTCTCTCTAGCATCCGAGTACCCAAGGATTAGGGTAAGCACAGGTTTACTTGTGCATACTTCCTAATCTGAGGTGAATCATTTCACATTTTCACAGCAGCAAAGATTCAGTATGGCTTACAGGTGTCTCTCACCAAACCCCACATCAAAGCCTACAGAATCAAAGCTCTTTTCAAATTCCCCACTTAGCAAAGTAAGCATGTAGTGGTAAAACCCATGTGAAACTATCCCCTATTAGAAAGTAAGCACAAGTAAGCCTGCACTTACCCTTCTTACTGGGTAATATGTCCCTGAGGCCTAGCCATCAAGAACTGTGTTAGTTTCTTAGTGCTGTTATAAGAGGTGGGTGACTTGGTAGTTGTTAGGTACAATTGAGTTGATTCCAGCTCATAGTCATCCCATGGAGCAGAGTAGCCCTGCTCCAGGCTTTCTGCTCCCGTAAAGATTTACAGCCTTGGAAACCCTGTACAGGGTTGCTATGGGTCGGAACAGACTCAGCAGCACATAACAACAACAACAACAATGACAATCTTTGTATAAGCAGAGAGCCAGGTCTTTCTTCTAGTTTAGGAGGCTAGAAGTCTGACTCAGGGGGTCAGCTCTAGGCATAGCTTTCTGCCCTCCAAGGAAAAAAAATATTGTCTCAGTTTCTCAGTGTTCTTTAGAGATCTCCACGTGGCGGCTCGCCTTCCCTGATTCACACTCATGTCTGTGGGCCAAATCTGTTTGTCATAAACGTACTCACTTTTGTGAAGAAATAAATGCTTGTTTATTAAGGGGTCCTGGTGGTGTCACAGTTCAGTGCTTATCTGCTAACTCAGTGGTTCCACAGAGAGAGACTTAGTTATCTGCTTGCATAAAGATTGTATCCTAGAAAATCCTATGGAGCAATTCTGCTCTGTGACAAGGGGTCACAGTATGTTGTCAACTCAGTGGCATCTAGCAACAATAAAGCTATTGGAGTGGCACTAAACAACAATGACAAGGCCTCAGGGACAAGATTGTTGTTGTTGTGAAGTGCCCTCGAGTCGGTTCTGACCCATAGAGACGCTGTATAGGGTTTCCAAGGAAGCAGCTGGTGAGCTTGAACCACCAACTTTGGAGTTCAAACAGCTTTGCAGTCTGACACATTAACCCACAGCACCACAAGTAAAGTAAGCATGGGCTGATATAAGGAGCCTGGTGGTACAGTGGGTTAAGTATTGGGGTGCTAGCCACCACAAGGTCAATAGTTCAAACCTACCAGATGATCCACAGGAAATAAGATGAGGCTGTCTGCTCTAGGAAAGATTTATAGTCTAGGAAACCTGAGAGAGCTCTACACTGTCCTGCATGTGGGTTCCAAAGAGTTGAAATTAGCTGGATGGGTGTGTGTTACACTGATACGGCTTCATTAACAGAACAAAGAAAACCCTGTCTTTGATTGAGATCACACCCACAGGTATTGTTGTTAAATTCTGTCCAGTTGATTCCAACTCAGAGCGACTCTGCTTAGGATTTCCAACGAGTGGCTGGTAAGTTTGAACTGCCAACCTTGTGGTTCAAACCGACCTTGTGGTTCAGTGCTTATCCTACAGAGTCTCCACTCCCACAGGTATAGGGAGGGGGTGGGATTTCAATGTTTATTTTGGAGAACACATTTTAACCCATAACAAGACCTCATGTAATAAGACACTCTTTTCCTTTCTAGGCCCCAGGCTCCTCATCTATAATGTACAAATTGGGCCTCAATCCCTTCGAAGGGCTCTTCCTACTTTGTGGGTTTGGGGCAAGAGGAAGAAGGACAAAAGGACTGTGTACTCCTGGGTATTGGCACCATGCTACATATGGTATGCTCAGGACTCATGTCACTGACTACCCATTGAGATTCTGCAAGGTTAATCATCAGCTTCAGAGCCACATAGTCACAAACTTAGATTCAGACCAGGGCTTTTGAACACATTTATTCTGGTTCATCCCCCTGCTGAGAATTTACATTCCCACCCCAGATTCACTGAATGAAAATCGACATTTTAACAAGAACCCCAGGTGATCCACCTGGAGAACTATAAGAATCACCAGGGGATCTTGTTTACAAGGTAGATTCTGATTCAGTATAATTTTCAGCAGGAGGTCAAACTGGAAAGAACCTGTTTGAAGCCTGGTTCAGTCCCATCTCATTCCAAGTCAACACCATGCCTTGCTCACCAAGAGTCTCTGGCTTCCTTGGTGCTTTCTACATTTCAGGAGGAAACCTGAGGCCTCCAGCAGGTGGGGAATCTAATGCCTCAGGGACTGGGATGAGCCCCACCAGATTCTATCACCTCTGATTCTCATCAGAAAGGACAGGGGCATTTCTGGGGACCTTCCTAGCAGGTTACCTCAGCACTAGAGGATAGTTTCACGTGGCTATTTGTTGTCACCAGGTGCCACCCAAACTGCCTAGCTATAATGGGCCAGCCTCTGTTTCATAGGATGGGTGGGACAGTTGAGGGTCTTATTTTCAGGTATGGCTGTTAAGTAGGAGTCTGTTCCCACTTGGAGACCCAGAGAGTCATTTAATATAATGAGAGAAGATCTCAACAGCCATCCAGGTTTGGGGCTTTTCATGAGTTGGAGAGGGTGGTGTTTGGTTATCAGAGGGGGCTTTCCTAGATACCATAGTTGGTCGGTTTTGATAAAAAAAACTTCCCCAATGATTCTAATATAAATAACTTTTCCAGAGTAAGTCACCGACTTAGGCCTACCTTCTTACTTTTTTTAGATGAGGACACTGTCACCCAAACAGAGGAAGTGGCTTGCCTAAAATCGTAAGAAAGATTAGCAGTAGAGCCTGGAGACCCCTACCCTGATCTCATGCTCTTCCCACTACAGAGCCCCGCCTCCCTGAGGGACCCCTGTCCGCCTCTCAGGCCCTCCTCACCTCTCTCCTGGATTCTTTCCTCATCTCTCACCCATCTCCCAAACCTGGCTGCCTCCTTTCATCCTGTCTTCCAGGCTCCACACTGAGTCCTCAGTCTAAACGGCAGATCTGGCCACACCACTGACCTAGGCCAAAGGCCACTTAGCTTTTTGTTGCTCACAGGGTCAAGTCCAAATGACCTTGCCTTGACAACATGATCTTGGGCAACCTGGCTCAGTCTTACTACTCCTCTTCATTCTATCCGCTCCCTGTGATGGCATGGATCTACCGACATAAACAAAACAGAGTCGGTACAGTCACTGTTATTGTTGTTATGTGCCGTGGAGTCTGTTCCAACTCATAGCGACCCTGTACAGGGTTTCCGAGGCTGTTAAGCTTTACGGGAGCAGAAAGCCTCATCTTTCTCCCGCGGAATAGCTGGTAGTTTCGAACTGCTGATCTTGTGTGGTTCCCAGCCCGAATCGTAACCACTACGCCACTGTTACAGGCCCTGAGGTGGTGGAGTCGGTTTCGTCTCACAGCAACCCGGTATGTTATTAAGTGCCTTGGAGTCGGTTCTGACTCATAGCAACCCTGTATGTTGTTGTTGTTGTTGTGTGCTGTGGAGTCGGTTCCGACTCATAGCGACCCTGTACAGGGTTTCCGAGGCTGTTAAGCTTTACGGGAGCAGAAAGCCTCATCTTTCTCCCGCGGAACAGCTGGTAGTTTCAAACTGCTGACTTTGAAGTTTGCAGCCTGATTCATAACCACAGCGCTACCAGAGTACAGTCACTTATTGTTGTTGTTAAGTGCCGTCGAGTCGGTTCCGACCCACAGCGACCCTGAGCAGGGTTTCCGAAGCTGTAAATCTTTACGAGAGCAGAAAGCCTCATCTTTCTCCTGTGGAGCGGCTGGTAGTTTCGAACTGCTTACCTTGTGGTTCACAGCCCAGTTTGCAAACAGTCACTAGGTCTCAATAAATGAGGACCCTGTAAATGAGGAAGTTAGTTTAAAAATTCACTAACATGACCTCATGGTCCTAGAAGGAGACCAGGACGTGCTTAAGCCCACTCAGATAGTTATCTCTGGAGCTAAGCAGCTGAGACCCTAAGGGTAGAATGTTTGAAGGAGTTTGTTGATTTACTGCTTCTTTTTCCAAAGAATGGGGTATCCTGATGTTAAAGTAGATTAAGTGTACATCCAAATGTAACTTACCTTATAACATGCCTGCTTTTTGTAATAGACAGGACAGTCCAGACCATTTTTGTGGCTTTTTGTTAATAAAGATTGGATGGCATCTCTGTGATTGACTACAGCGACCTGCAGCAAACCCTCATTTTGATTTGGCAACACCTGCTGCTCTGCCTCACACCCCTTAACTGTGAAGACACCAATCTCTTCCATGCTATCATGCTCTTCTTTTCCTTCAGAAGACATCATAAAAGCTAGCACTTACTGAAAGGAGCTGTGTTGGTGCAGTGGTTGGTGGTGGTTATGTGCCATGGAGTTGGTTCTGACTCATAGCGACCCTGCACAGGGTTTCCGAGGCTATAAATCTTTATGGGAGCAGAAAGCCTCATCTTTCTCCTGCGGAACAGCTGGGAGTTTCGAACTGCTGACCTTGCAGTTCACAGCCCGATTCGTAACCACTACGCTACCAGAGCTCATTGATGATGCAGTGGTATTTACTAAATGTTAAGCACTTGACTGCTAAGTGAAAGATTGATGATTTTAACTCACCCCATATTTGTTGAAGAAAATCCTGGCAATTAGCTTTTGTAAAGATTGTCGTTGTTGATTCATAGCGACCCTGTACAGGGTTTCTGAGGCTGTAAATCTTTACGGGAGCAGAAAGCCTCATCTTTCTCCTGCGGAACAGCTGGTTGTTTCAAACTGCTGACCCTGAGGTTCACAGCCCGATTCGTATCCACTACACTCCCAGAGATTTGAGACTAGAAAACTCTATGGGGAAGTTCTACCCAATCCAAAAGGGGTTGCCGTGAGTTGAAACCCAACTCAATGATATCCAACAGCATCTGGTTCTTTGCCAGGGCTTCAAACAGGAGTTGATATCTCTTTCTGGCTTATTGTAGAGCTGAGCAGAGCCAATTGTACTTCACCTTGGGCTCTGCTCAGCTCTTTCCCTCTACACATGCTGACATTGAAGGCCTACTACAGGCAGAATGCAATGAAAAACACACTTATTCCTCATGAAGAGGGCCTTACCTATGTGATGGCTTACTGCCTGGGCAGCAGACGTGCTTCATGAGAGATTTTGTAAGTAACCTGTATACAATGTTCCACAATTTTAACAGTAATAGCATTATCAGTCTAGTCAATCAGGACAGATTCAGAAATTCTAATGAAGAATTACACACACATATATATATATTAGTCCTGGTGTGGCACTGTGGGTTAAGGTGCTGGACTGCATAGTCGGTTTGAACTGCAATGTCGGCAGTTCAGGCTCACCAGCTGCTACTTGGAAACCCTACACAGGAGCGCTATGGGTCGGAATCAACATGATGGCACTCAACAACAACAATATGTGTGTATGTACATAAAGGAAAACTTTATGGTTAAGACACATGCACTGGACCGCAAGGTCAGTGGCTCAGTCTCACCAGATTCTCCTCAGAAACCCTATACAGGGTCACTATGAGTCAGAACAACTTGTCAGCACTTAACAACTACAGCATCATGAAACAAAACTATCAAAAATAACAATGAGGGTCAGTCATAAGGCAATGATTTCTAGTAACACCCATTCACTAAGGCAAACTCTGTTTATAGACATATAATACAATAGAAAAGAACATGAAAATAGACACTAAGTATGAAAGCTTTTACAAGTACATAAACTAAAGTTGCCATGGTAAGTCAGCCTCAAAAGCTATAGAGAATTGAATAAAGTTTAATGAAATCGAAGTCCAAGACTTGGAGAATAGCCATTTTCTGTTTGTGTCCACTAGGCCATTTTACTTCAAATCCAATAGGAATGCTTCCTAAGTCTGTGACTAACGTGTTCACAGGGAAAGATACTAAAGTTCCATTAATTTTAGCAGGGTTCCAATTGAGTTCTTCTGATATTTCTTCCAATATATAACATTTTGGGTGAAATCAAATAAACTTAGGTATCAAATTGATTTCCACTTATGAAAAATGTTACAACATTTTGCCAAAGAAAATCTAAAATTCATTTAAAACTACATGCAACATAGGGTGAAATTTCACTATTACTGTTCTTAAGTGTTATCAAGTCAGTTCCTACTCATAGTGACCCTGTACAGGATTTCTGAGGAGTGGCTGGTGAGTTTGAACCAACTACCTTGAGTTTCAAACAGACCTTGCAGTCCAGTGCTTATCCTACAGCAGCACACCAGGACTCCACCTCTTTCTGTAGGTGGTCTATTTAAAACATCCCAAGTGTTCTTCCTGTGGGCATACTCCCCTATTCTACTAAAAGTTATGAGATGCCTTTTCAGAATCAGGCAAAATGACCAAAAGAATTGTGTGTGAACCTCCATATATCATTCCCTTCTTTGATCATGAATTTCCATAGAAAGTCTTTGATCACTGTAGCTAGAAGACAAAAGCCATATTGGAGGAATTAAGTGCTTTTTATTGTTTTTAAAATCAATTCAAATTGAGGTTGGATGTCTGGAAGATCTGGATTCAAAATGTCTAGTAAAGGTGTGACATGTGAATTTTATAAGCACATTGTTTCGCAGACTAAATAAGCTGATTACTGATGCTGTTGTTCTAACTGAATGCTCTCCTGATTTACTTCCATCAGAGTTTCTTACTCTAAACGGACTGAATTCTACGGTATGAGGTTCAGAACAACAAAAACACAGTCTCACTAGAGTCTCTGGATTACAATTTAAAGCAAAATGGCTTTTAGGCACTAGTTTCTAAGACTCAAAGTTTAAAGGAGTAGAACAGATATATTAATAAAATTAGGTCAGTGGAGTCCTGGTGTGGTGCTGTAGGATAAGCACTGGACCACAGGTCAGTTTGAACTGCAAGTTCTGCGGTTCAAACTCACCAGTTGCTCCTCAGAAACCCCACAGTTGTTAAGTTCTGTCGAGTTGCTTCCAACTCATAGAGACCCTGTTAGGGTTAACAAGGAGCAGTTGGTGCATGTGAACCACCGTGCAGAGTCACTATGAGTCGGAACTGACTCGACAGCATTTAACAACCGTGGTCTAATCTATCTTTGAAACTTAAATCTGGAAGACTCTGTAATTGTAATAAACACTATGAGGTTCTGTCTATGCTTAAGTAATACTAGTTACATTTTATAAACCTCAGGTTGTATATAACACAAACACAGAAAGACTTGTTAAAACATACATGTGTTTTCTTGGTGACACGTAGGAAGAAATCTTTGTCATTTCACTCTGTAAGATCACAGTTTGAAATTCAGATTTTTTACAGTTAATCTTATTAAATTTAGTAAATTTAATCTTGTTAAATTTATCAATAAATTAAAAAATCTGAGTTATAAATCCTGAATCCTTAGTTAGACAATCTAGTAGAAAAATGACTTCTTATACCTAGAAAAATAGAACCTTAAAAACATTCTTTCTATCCTAATACAAAAACCCGTTGTAGCATTTTAGACTATTCAGTGCCTTATTTCTGTTCTTGATGAAATGATTTTTTTTAACCACCTGTGAATCAGTTCTGGAAATCTTGATTTAGTCTGGCAGGTCCCAATTTCAAAACAGCCATCCTCATAAATTCAGTGTAGTTCATCTTTCTGCTGGAAATGTTTGTCAAACATTTTAATGAGGCAGCAGGGCAAGTACAGCAAGTGGAAGCTTATCTGTAGAAGATAAAACTTAATATTGTTGTTGTTGTTAAATACCGATGGACTATGATGAATTTATGGTGTCAGTGGTGGTGTTCCACTGAGTAGGTTCCGACTCATAGCAACCCTGTATAGGGTTTCTGGGGCTGCAAATCTTTACAGGAGCAGAAAGTCTCATCTTTCTCCTACAGAACAACTGGTAGATGTGAACTACTGACCTTGCAGTTAGCAGCCCGACTCGTAATCCACTTTGCTACCAAGGCTACTTTTAATTTATGGAGGTGGTGGTTATGTGCCCTGGAATCCGTTCCTACTCACATCAATCCTGCATAGGATTTCTGAGGCTGTAATCCTTTATGGGAGCAGAAAGTTTTATCTTTCTCCTATGGAGTGGCTGGTAGTTTCGAACCATTGACATTGAGGTTAGTAGTCTGACTTATACCCACTATGCTACCAGAGTTCCTTTAATTTATAGTAATATTTTTAAAAGTGCAAGGTTTGATGGGAATTGCAGACAAATGTAAAGTCAAGAATGTTGTTGTTGTGTGCTGTTGAGTTGGTTCTGACTCATAGTGAACCTGTATAGGGTGTCCAAGAGTGGTTGTTGGGGTTGAACTGCCAACGTTGAGGTTAATGCGGTTACTAGACCAGTGCTTACTGTACAGCACCAACCAGGGCTCAAGTCAAATGTACTTAATTAAAATGAACGTTAGATGAAAATACATTCAAATACTACGATTAACCTTTTTAGAAAGCTTTAGATACAATACTATATTATCAAATTAATAATATTTGAAATTTTTAGAAAAATAGCTGGATTTATGATTGAGTTGGCAATCAAAATAACTGCAATTTTGAACATAGCAATGTTTTTTCTCTGGAATCTATGATAATTTGTTGATAAATAAACTGAGCATTAGCTTTTTAAAAAAGTATGTGGCTTGGCAAAATCTAATTTATTCTTGTCCTGGAAGTCAGATTATTTACAGAATGAATTAAACCTGTAAATTAATAGTTTTTTAAAAATCTTGTTATCTTAATGGCAAGAAGCCCAGATCTTTGTTTCTTACTGTTAAGATTCGAGTTCTTAAAAGATCTAAAACCAAACTACTAAATTTTAGTCAGGAGGCTATAACTTTGATTATACTATATAATTTATTTTTTTACCAAAAGGTTTAACTTTGTTTCCATTGCATGTCCTATAATGTTGTTGTTGTTAGGTGCCATCGAGTCAGTATGGACTCATAGTGACCCTATGCACAACAGAACCAAACACTGCCTGGTCCCAGGCCAACCTCACAATTGTTGCTACAGTGGAGTCTAGTGCTGCTGCCACTGTGCCAATCCATCTCATTAGGGGGTCTTTCTCTTTTTTCCTGATCCTCCACTTTCCCAAACATGATACCCTTCTCTAGTGACTGCCCCTCCTGATACTATGTTCAAAGTATTAGAGGTGAAATCTGCCCATCCTGGCTTCCAAGGAACAGTCTGGCTATACTTCTTCCAACACATACCTGTTTGTTCTTTTGGCAGTCCATGATACTTCTATTATTCTCCTCCAACACCAATTCTTCTACAGTCTTCCTTATTCACTGTCCAATTTTCACATGCCGTATAAGCCTTTAAGTGGGAAAAAAATGAATACATTAATTCAGCAGACCTCAAATACACACATCTTTTCTCTGAAAAACAAAGGTATGTGAATACTAAATTAGATATTTTGTAATTTAATTCAACACTACTAAATTTAAAGATGGTGAAATTACTTGTACACTATAATACTAATCACTGTTGAAATAAACGGTTAAGCATATCAAAGTTTCTTTTGAACTTTATATTTTTTCTAAATCTAAATTTGGCTTTTTAAGATTCTTTTAAAATGCTTACACCTAATTAACTTGTTGGTGTCCTGGTGTGACGCTGGATTACAAGGTCAGTTTGACCTACAAAGTTGGCAATTCAAGCTCACCAGTCACTTCTTGGTAATCTTATACAGAGTCGCAACAACAATTATCTTGTTGGAGTCCTGGTGTGGCATTGTAGGATAAGCACAGTACAGCAAGTTTGGCAGTTCAAATACACCAGCCACTCCTTGGAAACCCTCTACAGGGTCGCTATGAGTCCGTCCTAACCAAGAGCAGTCAATCAGCTTTGCTGCCAGTGAGGCTCATCCCACTCATAGAGACCCCATGGTCCAAACAAGCGTCTCTTTAGGCTTTCTGAGACAGAAATTCTTTATGGGAGTAAACACCCTCTTTTTTTCTTTTGCAGAGCAGCTGGTGGGCTTGAACTGCCGACATTGTGGTTAATAGCGCAATGTTCAACACACTGAGACACGAGGGCTCCTTTAACACTGAATTAGAAAGGATTCCTCCTTACTTTTCTCCTTAAGATTATCCCAGTTGCTTGTTGTTGTGAAGTGCTATCCAGTCAGTTCTGACTCATACCCAGCCTGTATAGGTTTTCAATCTTCTGAGGGAGCAGAAAGCCTCATTTCTCTCCCACAGAGTGAGCTGCTGGTGGGCACAGATTGTGGACCCTTGTGATTCCAAGTCCCCTGCTTGTCATAAGAAACCACAGTGCCCCCCACAAAGTTATCCCTGGACCGTACAAATTCAGATTGAGTATCTTCCCCCACTTCTAGTTCTCAACAATAGACAAAAACCTAGGCTTTCTAATTATTTGCATATGTTTATATCAGCCTATGTGGTTTGGAAACCAGTGTTGTTGCTGTTGTTGTTAGCTGCCTATGCACAACAGAATGAAACACTGCACAGTCCTGCGCCATCCTCACAATGTTTAAGCTTGAGCCCATTGCTGCGGCCACTGTGCCAATCCATGTGCATGGGGACCCTTCCTCTTTTTCACTGACCCTCCACTTTACCTTTGTTTTTGCCAACATGTTCAATGCAATGTCTCACCATCCTCGCTTCTAAGCAGCATTCTGGTTGTCTTTCTTTCAAGACAGATTTGTTCTTCAGGCAGTCAACAGTACTTTCCATATTCCTCGCCCACACCGTAACTCAAATGCATGGATTCTGGATTCTTCTATGGTCTTTTTTATTCATGGTCCAACTTTCACATGCATATAAGGCTGCTGAAAATACCATGGCTTGGGTCAGGTGCATCTTAGTCCTCAAACTGACATCTTTGGTCTTGAACACTTTAAAGACGCCTTGTGCAGATTTGCCTAATGCAACATGTCATTTGATTTCTTGACTGCTGTTTCCATGAGTGTTGATAGTGCATCCAAACAAAATGAAGTCTTTAGCAGTTTCAATCTTTTCTCCATTTATCTTGATGTTATTTATTGATCCAGTGGTGAGGATTTTTGTGTTCTTAACATTGAGCTGAAATCCATACAAAAGGTTGGACAGTCAAATTCCTTTAAGGGAAGCTGATTCTGTATCAGGATATATCAGGATTAAGGGGGAAAACAATTAAGGTAACTTTATTTTTATAGTATCTAAGCCAGGTTAATTATGAAAATTTTGATTTCACATTGTTAGAAACATGAACACCCATGTGAAAAAAGCTAAAAATAATCTTAATTTAATGATACCAATTGGAGACAAAAGTCATATTTTTGTGAGTGCTTTTGCTTTGTTGTTGTTAAGTGCCATTGAGTCAATTCTAACCCATAGCGACCCTGTATAGGGTTTCCAAAGAGCAGCTGGTGAGCTTGAACCACCGATCTTGCAGTTCAAATGACTTTGCAGTCTGATGCATTAATCCCACAGCGCCACACCAGGACTCCTTATTATATACCAATCAAATTAAATGACTTTTTCTAGAAAGTATTCTTTGGGAGTCCTGGTGTGGCGCTATGGGTTAATGCGCCAGCCAGACTGCAAAGTCGTTTGAACTGCAACGTCGGTGGTTCAAGCTAACCAACTGCTCCTCAGAAACCCTATACAGGGTCGTTATGGGTTGGAACCGACTCGGCTGCACTTAACAACAACAACTTCTCAACTTTTAGGATCGTCTATGTTACAGCTGCATGACATTCTCAAAACAGTATGGCATAAGACAAAGCAACCCACACACTAACGGAAGTAGCTACATCATTTTCAAGCAGTTGCGTTAATCCATCTTAAAGTTATCGAGAATTCTCCGAACAAGCGTGTGTTTTCAAAATAGATCAGGAACTGCTGCCAATCCCCCATACCAATTTTTCTTGCAAGAGTTTTGGTGATTCCGCTACAAATATGCCCCACAATCTGAGATAGCAAAATTGAAGTAGAGCATAGGGGCCTCACCAATCCGCTCAAGATACCCAGGGCCCTTCCACCAAAGCGCACACAAATTAAACCCAGCTTACCAAAAACAAATCGAACTACTTCCCTTAAAATGTCCACAGGGAGTCCCAAAGTCAAACTCCTGACCAAAATTGTCCACTGAATTTACAAACAGAAGTAGAATTTTTCTCAATCACCACATGTACTTTTGCCAGAAAAAACCTTTTTAGACAAAAAGAAATGCATAAATAAGACTTAACAATTACTAAGGAGTTATGTTGTTGTTGTTAAGTGCTGTTGAGTCAATTCCAACTCATAGCAACCCTATACAGGGTTTCCAAGTAGCAGCTGGTGGGTTTGAACAGCCAGCCTTGTGGTTCTCAGTCCAATGCTTATCCTATAGCGCCACACAAGGAGGCCATATAAGGAGTCATGGGAAGCCCAAAACATGGGTTTGAAGTTCAATAGTGTTTGTCTTGTAGATTTTCCCGCTAAGTCTGTGGACTATGGTAAGGCCAAGTGCCCCATTGTTTTTGGCGGCTACCAGTCCTTAATATATAAAGTAGAATTTAGAAATAATCGCAAGAACATATTTGATGCATTGGACACTAAAGACCGATGACCCGAAAAGTTGTGGGATGACATCAAGAACATCATATAGGAAGAAACCCAAAGGTCATTAAGAAGACAAGATAGAAGGAAAAGACCAAAATGGATGTGAGAAGAGACTCTGAAACTTGCTTTCCAGCATAGGGATGCTATTAGATAGCTGTTTTTGTTGTTAAGTGCCATAGAGTAGTTAGAGCAGGGATAAAAGGGGTTTCAAGTCACTCTAGAGAGGGCCTGTCTCAGCAGGAAATAAGCCAACTTCAGCATTGAGGAATTTCTTAAAAGAGGAGTTGGGGAGACAAGAGACTGTTTACAAGAGGAAACAAAGTTAGTTAAGGGAGGTGGCAGAAAGAAGAAACTATTTGTAAGGGAGATAAAATTAGTTAAGAGGAGCAGATCAGAGGGGATACTATTTAAGGAGAAATAAAATTTCTTATAGTTTATAATAAGTTGAAATCTGAAAGACTAGACTCAAAGAAACCTTATATACACCAATTCCTGGATCGGTTACCTAGGCATTCAAACCAGGAGTATATCCCACTCTCCAAATTGTATTCCGGGCTCCACCTCCTCTCCTTTAGCAAGGTGGATGCCCATTCTTACATCTCTCTATAAGAACATCTCTGCTTACAATTAACCTTTCATTTCCCTAAGCCTCTTGCTTTCTAACTTCTTTTGCATGGAATAAACATGTTATAACTTCCCAATTCTTTGTAAGAATAGTAACACCATTGTAGGGGCAACAATTCAACCACAAAAATGCTAAAGCAAATGGAAGAAGTGAGAAGGAAACATAGCTGAGCAGGAAATTTCAAAGGGCAGCTCAAGAAGACAAAGTTAAGCATTATAAAGAAATGCGCGAAGACCTGGAGTTAGAAAACCAAAAGAGAAGAAAATGTTCAGCATTTCTCAAACTGAAAGAACTAAAGAAAAAATCCAAGCCTAGACTTGAAATATTGAAAGATTCTGTGGGTAAAATGGAGCCCTGGAGTTGTGCTGTAGGATAAGCACTGGATGCCAGGGTTAGTTTGAACTGCATGGTCAGTGGTTCAAATCCACTAGCCACTCCTTGGACACCCTAGTTTACATGGTCACTATGAATCAGAACAACTGGACTGCACTTTACAACAACAACATCATGAGTGAAATATTTAATGATGCAAAAAGCATCAAAAGAGAATGGAAGGAGGGAGGCGGGGATGACGGAGGATAGGATAGAGGTACAGTGAATACCACAGAACACCAGATGAAACAGGTTCAGGGGAGAGCTCCAAAACCTCATATATAGGAATATTTTTAAAAGTTTGAAGGCTTACAGCTAGTGGAACTTGTAGTGGAAGCAAGAAATCTCATATTTTCAAACCTGCCAGCTGGAGCTGACAACTTGGGTGAGACCAAACAGAGAGACAAAGCAGGAGAGCAAGCAGACCCGCCCCGGACTGAAACCTGCAGGAACTTTGGGGAGAAAGGTGTGGACAATATTTTTCTGTTTTGTTTTGTTTTGTCCTTTTTTTTCTTTTTGTATCTGTTCATTAGCCTCTCGCTGTCTG
>NW_006408525.1:3027605-3069587 GCF_000296735.1 Chrysochloris asiatica | reverse complement strand
ACCCCTTCAGTACACAGGGTAGACAGGGATGGGCAACTTAGAAATTGGCTACCCAAAATGGGGGAGGGAGCTACAAAGGCAAGAAGTTACTGGCTTACAAACTTTCAAGAGGGAGCCTAGATCCAGAGGGCGTGGAAGAAGATAGAATCTCCACTGAATAGTATCCAATCTGTTTGGGCGGGACTGAATTTAGCGAACACCTCAAGAACAGATTTGATGTATTCGACACTAATGAGTAAAGACCTGAAGAGTTGTGGGGTGACATCAACAACATCATACAGTAAAGAAGCAAAAGGTCATTCAAAAAACAGGTAAGAAGACCAAAATGGATAATGGATATTAGAAGAAACTCTAAAACTCGCTCTTGAATACAGAGCAATATAGAACATAGTGACTGGAAGCAATGATGAAGTAAAATAATATAACAGAAAATTTCAAAAGACAGCTTGAGAAAACAAAGTCAAGGATGATAATGAAATGTGCAAAACCTGGATTTAGAAAACTCAAAGAGAAGAACACACTCATCATTTCTCAAGCTGAAGGAGTTGAAGAAAAGAAAACCAAATCATAGGTTGAAATATTGAAGGATTCTATGGGCAAAATATTGAATGATGGAGAAAGCATCAAAAGAAGGTGGAAGGAGCAAACAGTCATTGTACTTCAGATAATCAGTCAATGTTCATTCATTTCAAGTGGTAGCATATGATCAAGAACTGATGGTATTGAAGGAAGAAGTCCAGCAACATTGACGGCACGGACAAAAAACAAGGCTCTAGGAATTGATGGAATGCAAATTGAAATGTTTCAACAAACTGATACAGTTCTGGTAGTACTTTTTTCAAGACACTCAACAAATTTGAAAGACAATTACCTAGCCAACTGACTGAAAGAGATCCATATTTATGACCATTCCAAAGAAAAGTAACCCAATGGAATGTGACAATCACTGAACAAAATAATTAATATCACATGCAAGTAAAATTTTGCTGAATATAATTTTTAAATGGCTACAAAAGTTCATTGATTTGGAGCTGTCAGAAAATTCAAGTCTGATTCAGAAGAGGACATGGAAATAGGAAAATCATTGCTGACGTCAGATGGATCCTAGCTGAAATTAGAGCATTACAGGAAATTATTTCCTTGTGCTTTATTGACTATGTGTGAATCATAACAAACTGTGAACAGCATTGTGAAGAATGGGTATTCAAGTATACTTGTGCTCATGAGGAACCTGTACATAGACCAAGAGGCAGTTGTTAGAACAGAACAAGGGGATTCTGAATTATCTAAAATCAGGAAAGGTCTGTGCATCCTTTTCTCTTCTTATTCAGTTTGTATGCTGAGCAAATAATCCAAGAAGGTGGACTATATGAAGAATAACATGGCTCTAGGATTAGAAGACTTATTTACAACCTGAGATAAGCAGATGACACAATCTTACTTGGTGGAACAAACAGGACTGGAAATATGTACTGATGAAGATCAAAGACTACAGTCTTCAATATGGATTGTACCTCAATGTAAAAAAAATGAAAATTCTCAGAACTGGACCAATACATCACATCATGATATTTATAGAAGCGTGTGAAGTTGTCAAAGACTTCATTTTGCTTGGATCCGCACTCAACTATCCTGGAAGCATCAGTCAAAAAAAAAAAAAAAAAAAAAAATCAAAAGATGTATTGTATTAGGCAAATCTGCTGCACAAGACCTCGTTTTTTAAAGAGCAAAGATGTCAGTTTGAGGACTAAGGTGCGCATGACACAGATTTGGTATCTCTATAGCCTCATACATTTGTATGCATGTGAAAGTTGAACAATGAATAAGGAAGATCGTAGAAGAAGTGACGCATTTGAATTATGGTGTCCGTGAAGAATATTGAAAGTACCATTGATTGCTGGAAGAACAAACAAATTTGTGTTGGACTAAATACAACTAGAAGACTCCTTAGAAGTGAGGGTGCTGAGACTTGTCTCCGGTACTTTGGACCTGTAGTTAGAAGGGATCAGTCTCTGGAGAAGGATATCATGCTTAGAGAAGTGGAGTGTCAGAAAAAAAGAGGAAGATCCCCCAATGAGATGGATCAACACTGTGGCAGTAACAATGGGCTCTAACATAACAACAGGTGTGAGGATTGTCCAGGACCAGATGTTTCATTCTGTTGTGCTCATGTGTCAGAACCAACATGACACCCAAGTGATGACACATTGATAAGACTGTGTACAGGCCAATTTTCATCAGTGAAAGCAAGGAAGATGCTGTTGCAACTTCCCTGTAGTGATATGAGAAGTAACAGATTAACAAGCTTGACTTGTTATGTTTGAGCTGATACTATGGCAAAATTATCTGCAAGAGACGCATGTCAGATGTTGGGATAGGGGCATCATGAGATGTTTGGATAGAGGTGTAATGAGTGAGGATCAGAGGGGGTAACTTGCCCCCCAAGCACAAGACCATGGGAACACCAAAGGAATGACTTTCTGAGGTAGCGTAAGTATGAAATTCAGCAGTTCAAAACCACCAGCTGCTCCTATACAGGATGGTTATGAGTCTGACTCGATGGCACTTAAGAACAAAAACCATCAGTATGAAAGGCATCTGAGTGAAACAGGAGAACAACGTGGGTGGTGGTGTTCCGGCTGAAGCATAGCCACTGCCAACATCTGTCTTGAATAGAAAAGTGCCCTGGGCACTGAAATTGGGAATGATATTTAGAGCTAGATCCCAGGTACTCCTCACCTTCCTACACCCACGCATTGGTGCGAAACCAGTGCTTACCACAGGAGTTCTTTTCCAGAGATACACCTCTGACTATGTATTAGGCACTGCTCCTAGCACGTTTTGGCACCGCTCCTAGCACATTTGGCTATGCCACGCCCTGTGGTAATCCTTCTGTATACTCTGTGGCTTGCAAGTCGCTGCATGTGCCATCTAGAACACTTACCACCATGGCCCAGGGTGCTTTCCCCTTGTCAATGGTAAGCCCCATGGGGGTAGTTCCCCAATAACTAGTGTGTCCAGGAGCTCCCCTGCTCAGTTCTCTTGTCTTCTCCCTCCTTCTCCTTTCTTTCCTTCCTCTTTCCCTTTATTTCCTTCACCCATCCTTTTTTCAAGAATTATTTAAGCTGAGAAATCTCATTGAACTCTTTATGTAGGCTAAGGATTGGAGGATTTATTTTGAAAGTAACTGGGAGAAGTGTGGGAGATCCAGCTAGCAGGGGATTTATACTGAGGGATCTCGGGCTCAGAAAGGGTAAGGGACTTGTCTGAAGACATGTAGCTAAAAAGTGGTAAAGTGGATGCACAGCATCTGGTCCAGTGTAGAGTGGGGGTGCCAATTCAGTGTATTGATCCCATGTGTTGGCCAGGTATACAGTAAGGGGAGCAGCCCAATGTACACTTAACAGTCCACTCATAGTATTCAAACAAAACCAAACCAAACCCATTGCTGTCCAATCAATTCCGACTCGTACTAAGCCTATCAGGCAGAGGAGACCTGGCCCTTGAGTTTTCATCTTTATGGAGGCAGACTGTCACATCTTTGTCTGTGGGGTGACTGGTGGGTTCGAACCACTAACTTTATGTTAGCCACTGAGCCCTTAACCACTGCCATCAGGACTCCTTACCTGCACAGTCCCTGGGTGGTGGGGGGTTAGGGGGTGGGGACAGGGAAGACAACACGCTCCTCCCTGAAGCCAGGGAACTCAGGAAGGCTTTCCCTGACCCTCCTGAGTGGACTCAGCTATGCAATGCTAGACAATGACTTCTCCCCAGTGGGTTTCTGTTCTGGTCTGTTATGTTCTGACTGAGAAGGAACAACCAGGACTGCGCAGTGCTGGAGTAGATGATCCTAAAATGAACCCACAATGGCTGAGCCCTAGAAGGTTTCTACCCTTCCTCACTCCATAGATACCTATTTCATAAGAGATGACTAGTAAGAAAACTTGTTCTACTGAAACTTCCTAATTTGTAAACTTCTAAGCAAAGATAGGGTTAGTGTTTATTCTGAGAAAGCATATCTTGCCCAGGAACCCATACCTATACCTTTGCATCTTAGTTCATTCAATACCTTCAATACTGCTTGGAGTTCTTACTTTTGTCTAGGGGCTAGAGAAGACAAGGAATAGAGCAGCCTCTGCCTTCGACACTCAACTTGGGGTGAGGGAGTTAAGTTCCTGTGTGGTCAGAGCCTTCAGCCAGAGCGGGCCAGGGCTGAGAGTGCGCGGATAAGGGAAGTCATGACTAACTCTCACTTCCTTCTTTTCCTGTGCTGGGCTCACAGTAGCCACAGAGATGAAGAGGAAAGGAAGCGTGCTGCTGGAGGGGGAGCCCCGTCCCATCTTGAGTGGGCTCAGAAGCTTCCACAGGAGGAAGGAAAGTACAAAAAATTGTCCTGGGTAGCCACATCACTCCTTCACATCCCAAGTGAGTCTAAAAGACCTACAGTTAATTTGAAAGGTTGACCACACAGTTTCATAGGCCCTACTGCAATGACAATAAAGGAATAAGAAGGTTGTAATACGCAAGAATCATCCCTGCATGGTACAAACGGTTTTCACTAGACAAATAACCTAGAAGCTGTTGGTGATTTCAACCTACTTGGTGGTCTCATGGAAGAATGCCCTGGTGATCTTCTTCTGTAAGGATTATATCCAGGAAAACCCCATGGAACACTTTTGTAACACATGGGGTAGCCATGAGTTAGGATTCACAAATCTGCAAGGGTAAATACAGACACAGATGAGCTTGGAGAACATCATGCTGAGTGAAATTTGTCAATCACAGAAGGACAAATACTGTTTGAGACCACATAGTAAAAAGTTAAGAAAAGGTTTCCTTGCTAAAAGAAACCTTATATGATAGTTACCAGTAATGGATGGGAAGGGAAAATTATTCACTTGGTTGTTGTAAAGTGCCATTGAGTTGGTTCTGACCCATAGCGACCCTGTATGGAGTTTCCAACGAGTGACTAGTGAGCTTGAATCACTGACCTTGCAGCTCAAACTGACTTTTGTGTCCAGCGTATTAACCCAAAGCGCCACTCGTGTTGTTGTTAAGTGCTCTTGAGTCAGTTCCAACTCATAGCGACCCTGTAGAGGGTTTCCAAGGAGCATAGAGGGTAGACACATGCTCATTTGAGTGACTGGGAAGGCAATATACAAGAGGGAGGTTGGCACAGGAAGATGAAGATAGTGGAAGACATGGAGAAATTCAAGAATTAAAGTGAATAGAGGTAAATATTGTTAACTGGAGTCCTGGTATAGCACTGCGGGCTAATGCGCTGGACTGCAAGGTCAGTTTGAGCCACAAGGTTGGCGGTTCAAGCTCACTAGCTGCTCCTTGGCGCTATACAGGGTCTCTCTGAGTTGGAACTGACTCAACTGTTCTTACCAACAACAGCAAACAGTCTATGGCTCTGTGGGATAAAGCTTGAATCATAAGGTGGGTAGTTCAAACTCACCAGCTGCTCCTTGGAAACCCTATATGGGTTCACTATGAGTCAGAACCAGCTCTACTGCACTTAACAACAACAAAAACAACAGCAAATGTTAGCTGATGGTGCACGGAAGGGATTGCAATCATTGAAATGGCATGAAGACTATGAATTGTTGAACGTGGGACTGAAGATCTGTTCTGCCAACCTTCAGTCAATTCACAATAAAAAGTAAAAAAAAAAAAAAATCGGAATGTGACAAAAATGGGCTAGCAACTTCAACTATTTTGGGGGTAATACGGAGCCAGATGACAGAATGAATGGTAACTGAGCAGGAGTACTTAGTTATGTTGTCATTAAGTACCGTTGAGTTGGTTCTGATTCATAGAAACCCTGTGTAGGGTTTCCAAGGAGTGGCTGATGGGTTTGAAGCCGTGGCCTTGTAGTTAGCAGTTAGTGCTCATCCAACAGTGCCACACCAGGCTAAAACTATGGATGTTCTCAAAGGCAGCCTGATGGACACAGGTGTGAACACAAATGACCAGGGTGCAGGTCCCACCGCTTCAAGGGATTCTCAGTATGACTTGAGCAAATCACTTTCCTCTTTCTGAGTCTCACTCCCTACTCCCCTCTCCCCACCCCACCCCATTCCCACAATGTCCCGTTTGTAATGTGAACAGAATACACTGACTGTGTGATTCTTATCTTCTGTAACCGGAGAAAATTCCTAGTTGTTCTTTAAAAATTTCCCCAACATGTATAGGCACATATACTTTGATTCGGATCTGAAATGGGTGAAGACATTTTCATTTTATCAAAAGCTCTTACAGAAAGCTACAAACCACTGTTGCACATGATTCTGGAT
Organism: Chrysochloris asiatica; assembly: GCF_000296735.1. Lineage (NCBI taxonomy): Eukaryota > Metazoa > Chordata > Mammalia > Afrosoricida > Chrysochloridae > Chrysochloris > Chrysochloris asiatica. The sequence goes on along the minus strand of NW_006408525.1, from coordinate 3,063,288 downwards.
GGGTCCTTTCTCCTCTGACGTCTCAGGATGGCCAACAATGTTGTTGAGGAGTGTAGACAGAAGATAGACTTTTCTTCTGAGGTGCCTCTGGGTGAACTCGAACCTCCAACCTTCCTGTTAGCAGTCAAACATGTTAACTGCTTGCACCACCCAGCGACTTCTTCTCTGTATCTTGTTGTTGTTAAGGGCTATCGAGTCAATTCTGACTTCTAGCAACCCAGTATAGGGTTTCCAAGGAGCAGCTGATGAGTTTGAACTGTCTACCTTGTGGTTAGCAGTTCAGTGCTTATCCTAAGTGGCATACCAAGCTCTTGGCTCTTTATATGACTCTGACTTGATCAGGCTTAGACCACAACCTATAGTGGTCTGGCTTCATTAATATAACAAAGAGAACACTGTTTCCAAACCCACAGGTATAGGGATCAGAATTCTAACACATATTTTTTGGGTACACAATTCAATCCATAATATTCTACCCTTTGGTCCTTCCCACATGAAAAATACCATCACCCTATCACATTCCTCCAGAGCCAACAGAAAGTCTTCCCCTATAACCGGAGCTCGATCCTATTATCCCCAAAGTCCTATCCCATCCCACCATCAACTGTAAGTTCAAATGCTATCTTTTGAATCATATAAATCAATGGGTGAGATCCTGGGGGTGCTCTTTTCCACCTGTGGAACTATGGCATCTAGAATACAGTTTCCCTATTTCCAAAGTACACTGGTGGAAAGGTACATTTCAGACATTCTTATTTAACATGGGAGAAAGAAGGGGTCATAGGTACCAAGCAAATCCACAACTGAGCAGAGCAAATTTCACCAGCTGTCAAGGATTGCAAGCCGTCCTCTGTACTCTGGGACTACGTGAGCACTGCTTTGCCCTCCAGACTCTGGGTGTAGGCTATGCTCTCTGGATTCTGGGCAGAGACTCCACAGGATGTCACCCCACCTTCCAGGTCCACGGAGATGGCAAGGCTGACCCATTGGCTTTGAGTGGATCTATTCTCTAGCCCACCTGAATGGTGACCCCAGCCCCTCAGCCCCAGGAAGCCCTATCTTCCTGGTCTCTGGACATGACAGCTCCATCTCTTCAGCTTTGGACAGTGGCCCCATTTTCCTGGCTCTCCTAGATGGCAGCCCCACTCTTTTGGTCACCCTTTAGTGTTGAATCAGGATTCCAATGCATATTTTGGGAACACAATTCTATCCATAACATGGCTTGAGCAAAATCTTGGAGAGACGAAGAGTCTGCAGCATGAATGTGCAAAGGGGGTACAGGAATCCACAGAGACCTAACACAAACAGCCATGAAGATCTGGGAGCCACTGTGGGTTTTTGAGCTAGAGGGTGGCACGAGCAAAAGTCTATATAGGCTTAACCTATCCTTGATGCCTGTGTAATGCACATGGGCATTGTGATTTTAATATGCACGTTTGACTCAGTAACTTCTCCATGAGCATCTATTGCATGCTACTATTCCAAGTCCTGACATCCCTACTTATTCCAAGTCACTCTGTCACTGAAAGCTCCATCCCTAAGCAGCCACATCTTGCTTGGCTCTTGTTATTTTCCTGATACGCACACCCAGCTTTTCAAGACAACTCTGAGCAAAGCAAGTTCCTTCACGTCTCATTTTCTCTACACAAATCATTTCATAGAGCTAGGATGTTCCCTTCCACTTCAGCCCTCAGGGAAAGTGAAAAACCAACCAAACCCGCTGCCACAGTCAGTTTCTACTCATGGAAATCCTGCAGGATAGAGCAGAATTGCTCCGTTGTTGTTGTTAAGTGATGTCAGGTTGGTACCAACCCATAGCAACCCTGTATAGCATTTCCAAGGAGCAGCTGGTGGGTTTCCAGATAAATCTTTATGGGAGCAGGCAGCCTCACTTTTCTCCTGAGGAGTGACTGGTGGGTTTGAACCTCCAATTTTACAGTCGACAGCCAATGCTTAGCCCACAGTACCACCAGGGTTTCCTTGGCACTTGGGGCATTTCCCAATGAGGACTTCTCTGATACTTTTGGGTGACTCTGTCTTCTTCTACGTCCCTTCACATTTACCACATCTACCTCTGTCCTGACACTGTGAGTCTAATGTGTGTGTGCCATGTACCGTGGAGTCGGTTCTGACTCATAGCGACCCTGTACAGGGTTTCCGAAGCTGTAAATCTTTACGGGAGCAGAAAGCCTCATCTATCTCCTGCGGAACAGCTGGTAGTTTTGAACTGCTGACCTTGTGGATCGCAGCCCGATTCGTAACCACTATGCTATCGGAGTTCCTTGAGAGTCTAATAGAGTAACTCAAAGTCATTGATAGCTATTTTCCTTGGGGCTAGGCAAGGACCTAGAAAAAGGAAACCTAGTGGGAAGTGTTGAGTGATTGGGAAAAAACTCAGATAAATTCCAGCCAATTGACATATAAGATCTTATTATTAATTTTATTTAAAAATTGATTTTTAGTGCTGATTGGATGCCTTTGAGACAGTGTTACTATTTCCAGTTTGGTTCTATGGCTTGGGTAAGTTTCCTCAATAGATGAGGATCTCAAAAGCACCCACTAGTGTTAGTCCAGACCCAGAGCCTGTTCCATGCCATCATGTCCCATGAGCAGTGGCTACATCCTGCATGGAAAGACAGGGTTAGAGAAGCCACACAGGACTAGCCACTTCCTCTCAGTCACCTTCCTCTACTTCCCACTCAACCACTCAATGGGGGCAGCTCCCACACATTCTCTCCAGATGTTTATCTGCTCCTGCACATGGGAAGTTTCCCCATATCTTACACACCACCCAGGACAGGTAGGAAAGGAGTTTTTTTCCATTTGATCATTGGAAGTGTATAACCACCCCTTCTCCCTGTGACTTCCCCACCTCTTCACCATGGCCTTGGAAACCCCACCCACAATCTTATAATAAGAACTCCAGGCAGTTGCAGGATGGGCAGGGAAGAGCTTTTAGCTTCACCTGAGTCTTGAGGCTGCTCCAGGGAAGCCTGAACCAGACTACCTGAGATGAAGCTCATCGGGACAGCACTGGTGTGTCTGCTGTTGGCTGGGATGTGGACACTAGATGTGGACAGCAAGAGCAGTAAGTGTGGCTGGAGTGACTTGCTTCTCTCTGGGGAGGGCCGAAACCTAGACAGATGATCTGGAGTTGGGGACAAAGTCACCCTAAGCCCATTGACACCATCACCTGTCTCTGGGAAGAATTCTACCAGAAAAGAAGGAATTTGGATGGGATGATGGACAGGAGGCTCCTAGGAGAACAATGAGTCTGGGGCAAACACAGACAGCTGTATTTGTAGGCTCTTAATTAATCCTGGATGATTGAACTAACAGAAAGGTTGGTGGTTCAAACCCACCCAGAAGCTTGGCAATCTGCTTCTATCAAGATTATAGTCAAAAAACAAACCCCAAACAACCCTATGGAACAGTCCTATTCTGTAACACACAGGGTTGCCATGAATTGGAATTGACCTGAGGGCATCAGATTTGGTTTTTGAGCTCATCCACATCCTGCAGACCAATGGGGTGGAGAGGGGCTGGGCTGTGAGGTCATTTGGGCTAAGCAGGGAGGACTGAGGTCCAGAGAAACATGGCAGATCACAGGCAGGGTCTGAAGTTAGGATCTGGGCTCTAATAGTTGGGCACGCCACTTTTATTTCTCAATGTCTGGTTTCCCCATTAGTAAAATGGGGTTGACGATGCCTACCTTCCAAGGTTATTTCAGGAATACTGACCTCATGATCAACATGAAAGGGCTTTGCAAACAGGGTTGGAATGTGAGTTTCTTGGGAGTCTATGGGAGGGAAGGGTGCAACCTAGTAGAGTGAGGGATTGGGGCCTGGAAAGACCCAAGGACCAGGGTGGAGGGTTGGTTATTTCCTAGGGGCACTTCCCTTGCATTTTGTCAATTTGACCATATTCATCAGTTCCTAATCCAGCCCAAGATCTGTGGTCTATGGGTTGTGGATTGCAGTTGTCCTGCATGTACCAGACCCACCAAGCCTGCAGGATGAGATCCGGGGCAGAATCACACACTGATGATGATATCTCAGAACAGGAAGAATCTTTAGAAACCAGTCTAAAAGTCCTATTCCACAGATAGGAAATCTGAGGCCCAGAGAGAAGGCTCATCATAGTCAAGTCCTCACAGCTACTTTGTGGGGAGATGAAATGCAAACTCCAGTCTCCCAATTCTTCAACTACTGCAAAACTAGATGACTGGTGAGTTAGGGCTGCTCCTGGACCCTCTGGATATGGTCCCAAAGCTTGAGCCTCTCCCACAAAGGGCTCTCTCTCTATTTACAAATCTTGCTGCGGGTGAGAGGTGCTGAGTTCAGGTTAGGAAATAGATCTGAACCGTCTTCTGTGCTACTTCTCCCATAGTGCACGTGTCCTCCTCCAATTGCTGTTACTACTTCGTGAACAGGAAGGTGGCCCTGAAGGACATCCAGTGTTACAAAAACACCAGCTCCACCTGCTCCTACAAAGATGGCTTGATGTGAGTTCCAAGTTCAATTCCTGTATCCCACGAGTAGGGCTGCTAACCTCACGGTTGGTCAGCAGTTCGAAACTACCAGTTGCTCCATAGGAGAAAGATGACGCTTTCTGTTCCCGTAAAGATTTACAGCCTCAAAACCCCTATGTAAGGTCGCTATGAGTCAGAACAGACTCTACAGTACACCAAACCACACCACACCACCATCAATACTTTCCTCTCTTAGAGAATAGAAACTGGTGGTGGACCTGGAATTACAATAGTGGACGCTAGATGGCGATGTCCCACCAGAAAAAAGTTTCTAAAGCAGCCCCTAAGCCGCATGGTGAGCAGAGTTTGGGCGCTAGGGGGAGAGCAAGGAAGGATGTGACTGGGACCCTGCTTTTAACTTGTTTGCGTCATGAAGCAACAAGGCACTGACTGGTTCTGTGCCTAGAGGAATGAATTGCTTATCAAAGCATCAGAAGTTATTGTGTAGTGGAAAGACTGAGAGGTCATAAGTAGTGCCTACCTCCTGATTTGCCAATCTATAGGCAGGGTCACCTTGGACAACTAATTCCTCTGCACCTCATTCTCCCTGTGCTTCTCTGAACCCCTAGTCTGTGAAATGCATTTAAAAAGATTTCTGCTTCACAGAGTTGTTATGAAGCTTAAATGAGGTAGCTCAGCATTTACAAGGCAATTGCATGGATGTTATAGGAACCCTAGTGACACCATGGGCTAAGCCTTGGGCTGCTAACCAAAAGGTCAGTGGTTCAAACCACCCAGCCACTCCTCAGGAACAAGATGAGGCTGTCTGCTCGTATGAAGGTTGGCAGCCTGGGAAACTCTATGGGATAGTTCTGCCCTATCCGGTTACTCTGAGTCAGAATTGACTTGGTGGCAGTGGGTTTGGGGGTTCATGTACATTGTTTTGTTGAAGTCTCATGAAAACTGAAGTTGAAAGAGGTAGAGAGGTTTGTCTGTGGTTGCTATGATTGTGAGGAACAGACCTGAGCTAAGTTTAGGAACTGGGCAACACAGCCACCACCATTGTGTCAAGTCACCTGTACTCATGGTGACCCATGTGTGTGAGAGGAAGACTTGGCTCCACAAGGTTTTCAAAGGCTGATCTTTTGGGGAAGTAGATCACCAGGTCTTTCTTCCAGGGCACTTCTGGGGGGATTTGAATTTCCAATCTTTTGGTTATTAGCAGAGCACAGTAACACTTTGCATGTCTCAAAGGACGCTATCCTGCAATGACTCCATGGGCAGTTGAGACTACACACACAGACACTATTATTCTGAGTCCAAAGCAATAGCTGAGCATCCTGGATAGACACAGAAAAATTACACTTGGAGCAGGGAGATATTCCAGGACAGTAATTTTCCCACCTACTGAGAATCTCAAAGTGTTTACAGTGTCTTTCAGCTTCACTGGATGCGCTGAATTGAAATCTCCAGGAGAGGGGTCCAGGAAACATGGTTTAACAAACATCCAAAGGAGTTTTGGATGTTCCACTCTGTGTGTAATCTACAACTCTTATGCAATAACTTTATTTTAGAAAGAGCAACAATGAGATCCAGAGAGAGATTTAGGGGCACATGGGGAGAAGTGATGGAGAGTGGATTTACACGTGATACGCAGTTAGTGATCTTTGTTCTCTGCTCACAGATTGAAGCTGAAGAAAGGCAGGGAGAGCTGTGTCTTGAAGAAAACTAGATGGGTCCAGGACAATTTAGCGAAGATGAAACCCTGCCTGCCAAAGGGAGAATGAGCAGATTCCTTCCCATGCTGGACTGTGAAGACCACCATGCTTTGCCTGTCCCTACAACTTCCAAACCCGCAGCATCCTCGTTCCCAAGTTTGCTGGATCACAGGGATCTGCTCCGGTCCTGATAAATGGACACATGCACTTTTGATTTCTCAATTCCTGCTGCCCCATGTCTTTGAAACCTCACCGGGGGGGTAAATTTAATTGACATTGAGAGGCTGGCTGGGATCAGGGACTGGAGGGTAGGGAAGGAGGAGCCAAATACATTAGAACTGGTATAAGAGGAACTGCTCTTGCCTATGCAAGCCAATAAATGATACACTGCCTCTCATTTGACAGTCTTTGTTCTGGGGCTAAGGGTGAGTTTTGACTTGGGCCTATGTGATGAAATCAATTCAATCCAGTACAATTGTACTGTATTTCCACAATTCTCTTCCATCCTGACACCTTCTTCCTCTGAGCAGAACCCCCAGACCGAGGTCAGACCTCACAAATCAAAGACCTGACACCATCCTCCAGATGCGCAAGTCCACCTAAGTTTGGGGTCCCCCAGTCCCTCTTCACTTCAGACCTGACTGATTCCCGCTATTCCTTCAGGTTCAATAGTTTGCTAGAAAAACTCACAGAACTCAGGAGAGTAGTATGAATGCTTTTATTATAGCAGTAGGCTAGAGCACTGCACTGCAAGGTCAGTTAGAACCACAAGGTTGGTGGTTCAAACTCACCAACCACTCCTTGGAAACCTTATACAGGGTCATTATGAGTTGGAACAGACTCGATGGCACCTAACAATAACAACAAATTATAGCAAAAGGGATACAAATGAAGAGACATATAGAGTGAGTGTTCGGAAGGCCCCCAGTGTGTTTCCATGTCCCAATGGACATGCTACCCTCCCATGTTCTCAGCTCTCTCATCAACCAGGAAGCCTATGGAGCGTCTATGTCCTCCTTACAAAGGCAGGTATCAGCTGATATCTTTCTGACCTTGCCAGCCCCCACCTGAATGACCTCATTAGCATAACCTGTACTTAGGTGTGGCCTGGCGTGCCTACAGATAACAAAAACTTCAATCACAAGGACTACCAAGGTTTTAGAGACTATTTCTCAGAAAGGAAGGACAACAACCAGGCCCCCAGGTTGTGACTCAGAGGTGGAAAAATAACCTGAGCCCAGCTGGGTCCACATTTGGGAGCTGGCCTGTCCAGAAGGCTCCTGGAGCACAGACACGTTATTTTCCAAAAGTCACATCTGCCCTAGCTGGTGGAGGTCTTGTGAAATCCACTACCTGTCAAACCAAGCTAACCCCAGAGCAGAGTGACAAAGTTGGAAAGGGATGGGAACAGATTTGAGGTCACATAACCTGATCTGGCATGAGACCTAGGGCTCCCGTCTCCCAGGCCAGAGAGCTTTCTGGTGTCTGTATCTGCTAAGTGAATTGCCAGATGCAGCATGGCACAGGAATGGTCTCTCCCTGGTTGGCAGGATGGACACTATGGAGCTGATTAGCAGGGTCCTCTCCTCCTGGAAAGGGTCCTGGTTTGTGTGCCAGTCATGGCTTGGGATAAGTAGCACACACAGAGCGGGAATGAGGGCATCTCAGGAAGAGCAGGAAGCCCTCAGTGGACATAGAGGAAGAGGAGGCTGTAATGTGTGTGCAGATGGAAGGTGAATCGAGGAGAGGGAAGGAGGGCAGTGAATGCGGGGTCTCAGGATTGACACTCCTTGAACTGCAGCTCCCCTGGCTTAAGGAGGAGAAGGTCTCATGTCTTGGGTTTTGTCCTTCCTTCCCTGAAATTCAACCTCTCATAACGTCTAGCCCTTTCTTCTTTAGACTAGCTCCTCTCTTCCACCCCTGCACTGCCTGCCTCAGGATCCAGCATTGCTTACCTGGTTATTATAGTAAGTCATTCCCAGCCTCCCTGTCCACAGCCCCCAGGACTTCCCTAGCCTGATGGCTCAGAAACTTTCTGAACCAAGTCCAAACTCCCCACTCTGATATTCCAGTTCCTCTACCAGCATCTCCAACTGTTTCATTCTGGAACCTAAACTCTTGACCGTTTGGAGATCCTCCCCACCCCTATCCTGGGGCCTTTTCTGTTTTGTCCACCACACACCTCCTCTAGAAGCATCTCTTCTTTGAGTCCCATCTTCTGTGCTTCTGCTAAAGTCTGCTTCTGACCATGTGACCAGTAATCAGTCTACCTCTGGTCATCAGGTCACAGTGCATGTAGGGTGGAGGACTGCTGGGAGGGAGAGGCCCGGGAGATCAGTTAGACGGCAGCTGCAGTAGGTTGATGAAATCCTATCCATTCATTCTAAGGAAAGCAAAGTCGCTGGTGTTGATGCTGAACATGGGACGAAAGCCTCTCAAGGCCGGGGACACTATTAAGGATGGAGTCATTCTTCTGGAATGCCCTGGGCTATGGTGGGTCAGGTCCCTTTGACACTCAGATGAACTCAAGTTGGCCACATAGCTGGTGTCTATCCACAGACTCCCTTCTCTGGAGCCCTCTGCTATTAGACCAGCAATTCTGCAGAAGTCAAATGTGGCCATTAGCTTCCATGAAGACTTGCAGTTTTGGCAATCTTACGAAGCAGTTCTGTTCTGTCTTGTAAGATCGCCTTGAGCTGAAATGACTTGAAGGCAATGGGTTTGGTTTCGGTTTACATTCACAAGGGTCCTCGCCTCCCTAAATTGCATCATTTCATTGCTGTGATTCTTCCTGAAGACCTGAAGCAGGACAGGGGCCCACAGCATAACAAGGGAAGAACCAGGGCTCATAGACGAGGGCCTTGCACATATATATCAATATCCAAAATCAATTTCAAACCAGCAACAATTGAAATACTATCCAATATTATTTGACATATTCTGTTTTGTATCACAAAACAGAAGACACTCTATTTGAAATGACAATAAGATTATTTCAGGCTCCACAGGGAAGGCAGGCTGAAGGGGAATAAATAACAGTTTCTCATACCCTGGCTTGGTCTTCTTGTGCCTGGGGGAGTTCACACTGTCAGGAGGGGGGACATTTGCTCTAAGTGTTTCATGTGACTCTGGACCCACTTTTCCTTTGGGTTGGCACAGATCTCCTTGGCCCGTTTGGTTCTGAAGCTGTGAAAGCAAGAGGGTTGGCACAGTTAGGTAGAACCCTTGGGGGGAAGTTGCCCACCAGAGAGCTCTAAACCCACCTGGGCCATTTGCAGCAGGGGTTGGGCTACCCAGGGAGGGAGGGAGGAGGCCCATAGCAGAAGGAAACTCTGGAGGTAGCGGCTCCTCTCACTGCCTGGGGTGGAGTCATTCTGACACCTACATAGCAAGGGTGAAGGTGTGGGCTGCCACCTGCTCAGGAAGCAATGCATGGAGCGTTCCTCACTTTTCTTTGTACCTGTTTGCCCAATTGTAATCACAGGGCAGGAACCTTGGTGGCACAAAAGCACTTAGTTGCTAAACAAAAGGTTGACTACTTGAAGCTCCCTGGTGTGGCGCTGTGAGTTAATGCGCCAGACTGCAAAGCCATTTGAACTACAAGCTCGGTGGTTCAAGCTCACCAGTCACTCCTTGGAAACCCTATTCAGGGTTGCTATGGATTGGAACCGACTCGACGGCACTTCACAACAACAACAACAACAGCTCTATGGGAGAACAACCCAGTGATCTGCTCCCATAAAGATTACAGCTGAGAACATATTATAGGGTAGTTCTCCTCTGTTACATGGGGTTACTATGCATCAAAATAGACTTACTGCACCTACCAGCAACAATCTTAGGGTGAGTTAGCCTATAGAATCTGGTTAGATCTTATCCTCTGAGTGTAGGTTTCCACCACCCAACAGATTCAATCCCAACTCCTGGTGACCCCAGAGCAGAACTGCACTCCATGGGGATTTTCAATGGCTGGGACCTTTCAGAAGCAGATCACCAGATCTTTCTTGTGAGGTACTTCTGGGTGAATTCAAACTGCTAATCTTTTAGTTCGAAGCCACTCCCTGAACTATTGCACTCTCCAGGGACCCTGGAAGATTCCTTATTGTTGTTGTTGTTAAGTGCCGTCGAGTCAGTTCTGACCTATAGTGACTCTGTATAGGGTTTCCAAGGAACAGCTGGTGGGTTTGAACCGCTGACCTTGCGGTCCAGCGCAGGAACCCACAGCGCCACACTAAAATTCCTATTCAGTCTAAATTGAAACCTGTCTTCCAGAGAAAGACTTTGGACTGGGGGCTGTAAGAGTGGGGTGGGCTGCAGTGGATGTTGGAGGGTAGCTGCTTTGTTTACTCACATGACGGCTTTCTGGGAACAGTGGCTGGTGGTGTTTCGATAGCTCCTCAGCATCTGTAGGGGGATCTTCCTACTTGGAAATGTGAAGCAGCAAGTAGTTGGGCTGCTGAGTGCATCTATAAAGAAAGCCACAGAGAAAGAACATGGTAGGTTGGGCTAGGGTGGTCTCAGCTGGAACACAGTACAAGGAGCCAGAGCAGAGAGGAAGAAGCAGGTTGGGATCTAGGATCCAAATTCTCCACCTAAGTTCTCTCTTTTGCACTGTGGGAACACAGTAGGATTACCCAGGGAGACAAGGGGCATGATCAGCCTCCAGGTCCCCAACTCTGCAGAGCTGAGAAAGATCAGTGCATGTCAGAGAAAGAGCCCCAGCAACTTTGATTTTATTCTGGCCTCCAGGTCCCCAACTCTGCAGAGCTGAGGAAGATCAGTGCATGTCAGAGAAAGAGCCCAGCAACTTCGATTTTATTCTGGCTCTGTGAAAGCCTGGATGAAGGTTAGGATCCTTCCTGATTCCATCCTAGGTTCCCTTAACTATCTTTATACCAAATGCAAATGAAACCCGCTGTTTTCCAGTGGATTCCAACCCATAGTGACCCTCAAGGACACAGGAAAACTGCCTCATAGAGTTTTCAAGGAGTCCTGGTGTGGCGCTGTGGGCTAATGCGTCAGACTGCAAAGTTGTTTGAACTGCAAGGTCAGTGGCTCAAGCTCACCAGCTGCTGTTTGGAAACCTTATACAGGGTCGCTATGGGTCGGAATCGACTCAATGGCACCTAACAAGAAGAACAATCATTATGAAAACAGACAATGACATCTTTCTCCCATTGATCTTTTGGTTAATGGCCGAGCTTCTGCCTTCATCCCACAGCCATTAGTTGATTCTGACTCATAGCTGCCCCATAGAAGGTTTCAGAGGCTGTAACTGTTTACTGAAGCAGAAAGCCTCATCTTTCTCCTGGAGCTGGTGAGTTTGAACTGCCAAATTTGTGGTTAGCACTCCATTCTGTATCTTGCAGAGACACCAGGGCTGTCTTTATAACTAGATATCAAAGGAGCTCTGGTAGCGTAGTGGTTACGAATCGGGCTGCGAACCTTAAGGTCAGCGGTTCGAAACTACCAGCCGCTCCGCGGGAGAAAGATGAGGCTTTCTACTCCCGTAAGGATTTACACCCTCGGAAACCCTGTACAGGGTCGCTATGGGTCGGAACCGACTCGACGGCACTTAACAACAACAACATCAGAGTAAAGCTCTGAGGGCCCCTGCAGTTTGATAAGCTCAAAACTCTTGCCTTTGGCTAAGGCTTCCTTCCTAGAAGGAGAGAGAGTGACGATGGCGGTAAGGTAGGGAAGAGAGGGAAAATGTGCTGACCTGGCTGAGCAAGCATCTGGGAGCTGAAGGCAGCCACTGCGAGGAGGAGAGACAGGAACACCGAGACCTTCATGGTGAAGGGCAGGGAGACAAGGTTCAGAGTCAAGGTGGGTGGCTCTTAGGTTGTTTTCAGCCTCTCCGGTCCTCTGGTGGATCTTCCTGCTTTTTATAGGGAGCAGGGAGGTTGGAAGGGCCTTTGCTTAGGCAGGGTCATGACCAAGCATGATGACCAAGCATGGTGAGGGGACTTCCAAAATCCGTTGAAATGGAAGCCGGACTGCTAAAGAGTTTTTCAGGAAATGCAAGAGGGAAGCTGTGGGCTGCAGTGGGCAGGGTAGGTCCTGCTTCCACCCAGCTGTGGAAATTACCAGGAATCAGAGAGGAAGAGGGGGGCACAGACGTACCGAATCTGCCCCAGGAAGTGATCTGAGCAACAACTGTATTTTAATGCAAATAACGCACATTCTGCTTTTTCCACCACCCTTCCATCAGTTTGTTGTACTGGGGACTACGTATCACTGTGATGCTGGAAGCTATGCCACTGATCTTCCAAATATCAGTAGGGTCACAGTTGGTAGATAGATTTCTGCAGAGCTTCCAGAAAGCTGCAGCCATGCGATCAAATATAACAATTCTGAGGACGGTGAGGGACGAGGTAGTATTTGATTCTGTTGTGCATAGAGTTGCTATTAGGACTGACTTGGTAACACCTCACAACAACAATAACAACAATATGCAGTGTGATTAAACCCCACAACTCCTTCACAACTTCTAATTTCCTTTGCATGCTCTGTGTGTTGTAAGTGTGTGCACAGTATTTACATGGGTGTGTTTTTTTTTGAGAAAAATACTGGAATTTAAGGACTGCTTTCTCCAAAATGAACAAGAAAATAAGACAATGAGCTAACATTTGTAGATGTGTTATTTATTTATTCTACCTGAGGTACACACTGTTATTATCATGCCCATTTTACAGATGAGAAAACTGAGGTGCAGGGATATTAAATAACTTAACCAAAGTCTCATGGGAAGTGAGTAGTGGCGATGGAAGGAAATGTTAATCTGCATACACTTTATCACTGAGGCATTTTCAAACTGTTTTCTAGCAGCAAATGTCCTTTTCCAAACAGTTTTATGTGTTGTTTTTAAGCATCATTGAGTTGGTTCTGCTCATAACGACCCTGTATAGGGTTTCTGAGGAATGACTGGTGAATTTTGAACCACCAACCTTACAGGCTTATCCTACAGCGCTGTGTAATATCAGAGACAGATCAGTGCCAGCCTCTGGGGACAGGGAAGGGTTCTTTACACCACATATTGGTACCCCTTCTGCCCCTCAGGCTCAGAGAGACATGGTTTAGAAACCACTGGTTGAGCCAGGCCATTCCTGGTATGCAGGAAGCACTGGGTCTCCAGAACTGTTGATGGAGGAAAAGAGCAGAGGGAGTGAAGCAAGTAAGTAGCCGTGCCTGGCTCCCCCCATGACCTGTGAGCTGGGAGAGGTACGCTGCATGGGGCGCTGTGTGAAGGGTCTTAATCAGTGCATTCCCTGTACCCCACCCTCAGTCCTGCTCCCAGACTGTGCCTACACCTTTGCACCTGCCTAGAATACTCATATCTGCTTGTTGCTTTTGCAAAACTGACCAGTGTAGTAGAACAAAGGAATAGAAAAGGAAGTAAAAAGAGCTCAAATGAATGAAACAGAAAATAAAATACCCCAGAAAGGATTACCAAAACTGAAATTCAGATCTTTGACAGGCCAGCTTCTATAATGAAGACGGTTCCTGGATGGCTCAATCACTACCCCCGAGAGGTTGGTTCAAACCCATGCAGCGGTGCCTTGGAGGATAAGCCTGGGGAACTACTATGGGGTGTATTCTACTTTGACACATATGGGGTAGCATGAGTTGGAGCCGAGTTGATGACAACTAACAACAATATAATGATGCTAAACATCCCCCGAGGCTGACAATGAGAAAGGAAAGAAGATATGAATCAGCCGCAGCAGAAATAAGAAAGAAGGCATCACCATGGAGCCTGCGGAAAGAAAACAAGAAAATAAAAAGAACCCGGTGTCGAAAAGGGGAGCCCAGTGGCTATACAGGATAAGCTCGGGACTTTGAAACACAAGTCACCGATTCGAGTCCACCAGTGGCTCACTCCTTGGGAGAAAGATGAGACTTTCTGCTCCTGCAAAGATTTTTAAAAGCCTCAGAAATCTTTTATAGGATACCTATGAGTTGGAATCAACTTGAAGGCACGTAACAGCCACCTCTCGTCTATCAGTTTATCATACTGTGGTGGCTTGCATGTTGCTGTGATACTGGAAACTATGCCACCCACATTTTGAATGCTGGCAGGATTACCCATGGTGAACAGCTTTCAGCTGAGCTTCCAGACAAAGAAGACTTGAAGGAGAGGCAAACTGCTTACAAGTATTTAGCCACTGAAAACCTTAGGAATAGCAGTGGAACACTGTCAGCACCAGAATATTGAATACTGAAACATGCTGAAGAGCACCAGAATATTGTCAGATATATTGCCTAAATATGAGCCTCTCAGGTTGGAAGGCACTCAACATAGGACTGGGGAAGAGCTGCTCCCTCAAAGTAGAGTTGACCGTGATGATGCGAATGGAGTAAAGCCTCTGGGACCTTCATCTGCTAATGGGGCACAACTCAAAATGAGGAGAAACAGCTGCAAGTATCCATTAATAATTGAAACATGGAATGCACAAAGCACGAATCTAGTAACATGTTGTTGTTGTTGTTAAGTGCCGTCGAGTCGGTTCCGACCCATAGCGACCCAGTACAGGGTTTCTGAGGGTGTAAATCCTTACGGGAGTAGAAAGCCTCATCTTTCTCCCGCAGAGCGGCTGGTAGTTTCGAACCGCTGACCTTAAGGTTCACAGCCCGATTCGTAACCACTACGCTACCAGAGCTCCTTTAGAAGTTGTTAAAAACGAAATGGAACACATAAACCTTGATGTTCTAGGCATTAATGAGCTGAAATAGACTGATATTGGCTTATTGCTGGAAATGACAAATTGAGGAGGAATGATGTCACATTCATGATCAAAAAGAACATATCAAGATCTATCTTGAAGTGCAACGCTGTCTATGATAGGATAATATCCATACGCTTACAAGGAATACCTATTAATACCACTATTATTCAAATTTACACACCAACCTCTAAAGCCAGTGAGGATGAAATTGAACAATTCTACCAACTTCTTCACTCTGAAATTGATCAACCATGCCGTCAAGATGTATTGATAATTACTAGTGATTGGAATGCAAAGGTTGAAAACAAAAAGGAAGGATCAGTTTTTTGGAAAATACGGCTTTGGTGATAGAAATGATGCCGGAGATTGCATGACAGAATTTTGAAAGACCAATGACTTTTTCATTACAAGTTCAGGTTGAAGCTGAAGAAAATTAAAATAAATCCAGGAGAGCCAAAATATGACCTTGAACATATCCCACTTGAATTTAGAGACCACCTCAAGAACAGATTTGATGCACTAGATATTAAAGACAGACAACCAGAAGAATTGTGGGATGACATCAAGAACATCATACAGGAAGAAAGCAAAAGGTCATTAAAAAAAGCAAGCAAGAAAGAAAAGACCCATATGGATGTCAGAAAAGACTCAGAAACTTGCTCTCCAGCATAAAGATGTTAAGTCAAGTGGAAGAAATGAGGAGGTAAAAGAGCTGAATAGAAAACTTCGAAGGACAGCTCTGGGAGACAAAGTCAAATATTATAATGAAATGTGCAAAGATCTGAAGTTAGAAAACCAAACAGGAAGAACACGCTCAACATTTCTCAAACTGAAAGAACTGAGGAAAAAAATTCAAGCCTCGACTTTCAGTACTGAAGGATTCTTTGGGGAAAATATTGAATGATGTTGAAACCCTCAAAAGAAGAGGGAAAGAAAATATGGAGTAACTGTACCAAAAAGGAAACAATTGTTCAACCATTTCAAGAGGTAGCAATATATGATCAAGAGCCAATGATACTGAAGGACGAAGCCCAAGGTGCACTGAAAACATTGGCAACAAATAAAGTTCTGGGAATTGAATACAAATTGAAATCTTGCAACAAACTGATGCAGCATTGGAGGCACTCATTCATCTATGCCAAAAAAAATTGGAAGACAGCTGCCTTGTCAACTGACTGGAAAAGATCCATATTTGTGTCCATTCCCAAAGAGAGGGTGACTCAAAGGAATGTGAAAATCATTGGATAATATAATTAATACCATACACAGGTAAAATTTTGCTAAAGATAATTCAAAAATGGCTGCAATAATGTATTGACAGGAACTGTCAGAGGTTCAAGCCCGATTCAGATGAGGATATACAATAAGGACTATCATTGCTGATGTCAGATGGACCTTGGATGAAAGCAGAAAATACCAGAAAGATCTTTACCTGTGCTTTATTGACTCTGCGAAAGATTTTGACTGTGTGAATCATGATAAGCTATGGACAATATTATGGAGAATGAGTATTCTGCAACACTTAATTGTACTCATGAGGTGCTTGTACACAGACCAAGAGGTAGTCATTTGAACAAAACAGGGGACATCAAATATATTCTTTCACCATACTTATTCCATCTGTATGCTGAGCTAACAATCCAAGAAACTGGATTATATGATGAAGAACATGGCATCAGGATTAGAGGGGGACTCATTAACAACCTACAACCTTGCTTGCTGAAAGTGAAGAGAACTTTAAATACTTACTGATGAAGATCAAAGACCATACACAGCCTTTGGTATGGATTGCATCTCAATGTCAAGAAAACAAAAATCTTCACCACTGGAGCAACAAATAAAATCATGACAAATGTAGAAGAGATCGAAATTGTCAAAGAGTTCATTTTGCTTGGATCCACCACCAACATTAATAGATGTATCGCAGTAGGTTAATCTGCTGCACAAAATCTCTTTAAATTACTCAAGAGAAAAGTTGTCAGTTTGAGGACTAACGTGTGCCTGACTCAAGCCATGGTATTTTCAATAGCCTCATGCTCATATGAGAGTTAAATAATGAATGAGGAAAATCATAGAAGAATTGATGCATTTGAGTTAGGGTGTTGGAGAAAAATATTCAAGGTACCATGGACTGTCAGAAGAACAAACAAATCTGTGTTGGAAGAAGTAAACCCAGAATGTTCCTTAGGAGCCAAGATGGCTAGACTTTGTCTCTCATTCTTAAGACATATTATCAATAAGGACCAGTACTGGATGGAGAAGGACATCATGCTTGGTAGCAAAAAAGAGGGCGATCCCAAACAAGATGGATTGGCACAGTGGCAGCAGCAAATGGATTCAAATGGCAGCAATTGTGAGGATGACACATAACTGGATGGTGGTTTTCGTTCTGTTGTGCATAGGGTTGCTATAAGTTGAAACTGATTTGATGTCATCTATCAACAAGTCGATTGGAACCGATTCAATGGTACCTAACAATAAAATGAGTCAGAACTGACTTGATGTCACGTAGCAACAATGTCAATGAATTTAATTTAGATTAAATGGATGGATTCCTAAGAAATATAATTTATCAGATCATAAAAAGAAATGAAACATTTAAGCAATTCTAAAACAATTGCATCAGTAATGGAAAATCTTTCACCCCAACCAAAATCTTCTAGGCTAAGACAGCTTTAGTGGCTAATTCTGCAAGTATTTAAGCATGTCTTACTTAACTTTGCAACTACTTTTACATGTCTTACTTAACTTTGGCACCTACACTTGACAGAATGGCATGCGGAAGGAAAAATGGCAAGTTTGCCCTGTAGGCACATGTTTCATTCTTCTCTGTCCTGTTCTTTGTTCTGGGAAAGCAATCTGTGTAAATTGCAACAACAGAATCACTGGCTGTAACGAACTGGATTCCTGGTGTGGCGCTGTAGGATCAGCACTGGACTGCAAAATACAAGGTCAGCAGTTCAAACCTACCAGTTGCTCTTTGGCAACCCTATACAGGATTGCTATGAGTCAGAATGGACTCAAGGGCACCTAACAACAATAACATGGATTGAATTGTGTAAATCCTGAACCCTATGTCTTCGGCTAACTGCAAAGTTTGTGGTTCAAACCCACCAACCACTCCTGGGAAAAAAGATGAGGATTTCTGCCCCCATAAAGATTTGTGTGGGAATGCACTGGAAGTCAGTGTGTGTGGTGTGTGTGTGTGTGTTGGAATACCTGTGGATGTTCCCATTAGGGAATCAGGTTTTCTTTGTTATGCTGATGAGGCCATATTATAGTTGTTGGAGTCATTTAGACTCATAGCAACCATTTATAGAATTTCTGAGGAATGGCTGGTGGGCTTGAACCTCTGAACTTACAGTTAGCAGTCCAGTGCTTATCCTACAGCACCACACCAGGACTCCTATCATGGTAAATGGTGGTGGTGGTTACTAGATCATTTCATTGCCATGGTTACAATCCCCTCCATGCATCATAAACCAACCAAGGAGGATATCCTACAAGCCTGCCCAGCCCCCCTCACCCTCACCACCCCCGGTAGTCAGCACACAGTCCCTCTCCCTCTCTGGGGCTAAAGTCCCAGCTGCTCCATCTCTCCACGTCATCATCTCTGCCTCCATCTCAGGCATCACTGCTTCTCTGGGTGGGGTCCCGCTTTCCGCTCTTCTCCCTTGATGGTCCTAGGGACCTCCGCTCCTAGACTGCAAGGTTAATCACTCCCCTCCTTGCTATAAAATGTCTACCTTTACATTTCCAACCCTCACAATCAGTCCTGATAACAATTATTCACTATTGTATCATAAGAGATCTATCTGCATCTCCTTTCATCAGCCCCACCCAAACAGATTGGATACTACTCAGTGGAAATTCTACCTTCCTCTGCACCCTCTGGGTCTAGGCTCCCTCTTGAAAGCTTGTAAACCAGTCACTTCTTGCCTTTGTAGCCCTCCCCCCCCCCCCATTTTGGGTAGCCAATGCCCAAGTTGTCCATCCCTGTCTACTCTGTGTATGGAGAGGGTGGGAATGATCCTTGCTGTAAAGATTTGTTCCCTCTTTTGAGCTACTTCATCCATAGGTGTAGGTCAAGTTCATCAAATTGTATCAGATTATTCTCTTTTTCCTCTTCTTTCTTCTTCTAGTTGAGCTCTGATCATCCAGTCATTGAAACCAGGTCCAGTGGGTGTTCTTGTGCATATGCCCTCTCTTCTTATCAGATGGATGCTTCACTCTCCACTCTAGTCCTCTCTGGCTATGTCACTGACACTGGGCCCAAGAGTCCCCAGGTCTTGCCACACTGCTGGCCAACCAGGTCTCCACCCGGGTTCACAGGAGTCTATTGAACATTGTAGGGCTTAGCTCGCAGCTTCATTGCTGTTTTCCACTCACTTCCTTATTTTTCTCAACTCCGTTGTAAAATGTTTTGAAACATTTTATAATCATTTTTCTGAATTCCTCCTCAGGCATTTCCAAGGCCTGTCCTTCTTCCAAAATGGAGTCCAGGTCTACCTCTAGGTCATTTATCTCAGACATTTTATCTTGTTTTGGGACATGTGCTGATATAGTCATCTGCTTTTGCTTCTTAGACATGTTTTGTGTTTCTCTGTGGCCTTAATACTTAATTGAGTATGTGTTTTGGTATTTTTTTTTATGCTTTCTGATTGCTTCCAAGAAGATGTGATCAGGATGTGGACTTCCCAGTTGGTATTGGTTCTTGCCTGGGTTTTGGTATTTTATAGAGTGTGATTGTAGCTTGACTATATGGTAGCAGTTGCTGTCTCTTCTTGGGTAACATAGGGAGAGAAAGAGTCCCCCAAAGGTAAAAGGGGGAGCATAAAACAGCAAATCAGCACCAGTGAAATAATACAAGAAAAAAAAAAAAAAAACACAAAAACTAGACTGAATACTGCAGTCTATATTTACAGAAAAGGGAGAGGAGGGAGAGAAGAAAAAAAAAAATCTGTAGTCTATTATGAGTGACTTTAATGTCTTCTCTTTAGCTTCTTGCTTTCAAAGCTGCCTGAGAGATTTCAGGATGCCACTTTTGGTTGTTATGCTATTCCTCAGGCTTTAATTTAATTTTTGGCCTGTTTTGGTTTTAAACTTTCTTTCCCTCTCTACAGCCCTGTCCTGGCCTTTCCCGTATTAAAAAAAAAACAAAAAACAAAAAAACAAAACCGTTCAGGGCTGTGCGCATGCGTGGCAGAAGAACCCACCAGTAGTAAGGGTGGGGGTGTCTGCTCGCTCAGGCTCCACCTCTATCCACCAGAATGGAGGTGCGCAAACAGTGGGAGTGCCAGTGACCAGATACCAACAACAACAAAAAGAAAATCAGAACAAAGCAACACTGACAAAGTGTATTGTCCACCTTTGCTCCAAGGTTCCCGTGGCATTTTTCCATGGTGTGTCATCTCCCCCCCGCTTGGTCTGCCGTTTGGTCTCGCCCAAAATGTCGGCTCCGGGCCTCTGAGCCCAGCCCGCCGATTCAAAAGTATGCGATTTCTTCCTTTAGCTTCAAATTCCAGTAGCTATAAGCCTTCAGACTTTTAAAATATTCCAATCTCTGTGGTTCTGAGTTTTGTTGCTCTGCCCTGGATCTGCTTTGCTTGGTATTCTGTGATATGGCTGACAGCGAACTTCACTGCACCTCCACCCTAGCCACCATCAATCTTGTTTAAATCTTTTTGTATTCATATACACTCATTTATTCTGAATATTTATTTAGAAGTGGCTATTCTGAAACATAGACCAAGCATATTTTAAACTTTATCAAAAATTGCCGAAGAATTTCCACAACATTCCACCAGCAAGCCATTTGCTCTGCATTTTCAACATTATTAATATTTTTCATTTTCATCATTTTGGTGTTTGTCTTTTGTGACCTTTAAAGTAAGTTTGGTTACTCGGTAGACTCTTTCTTAGTTCGCTTTATCTATTCTTTCTTCATGATTATATTCAATTTATGCAAGTTTGGCAGGAAGATACTGAAGTAATGTATTCTTCTCAGTGCATCAAACCTGGAGTCACCAGGTTGATTTCTCCCATTACTGGCAACGCTAATTCTATTATTGCTTGGTTAAAATTATGTCTGCCTTTCTCTTCACTGTATAAGTAGATTAATAAATAGCTAACTAATAAGTAAATATTAATTGTGTAACATAGAATGATTAATCTATTGATGTTACATATTAATGTAGATTAGTCTCTGATTCATAGCGGCAACGCTATACACAACAGAAGGAAACAGTGCCCAATCTTACACCATCTTCTCAATTGTCACATTTGAGTCCATTGTTGCAGCTACTGTGTCAGTCCATCTCCTTGGGGGGGAGGGAGGGGTCTTCCTATTTTTGCTTACCCTTTTCTTTATTAAGCAAGATGTCCTTTCCCAGGGACTGGTCCCTCCTGATAACATGTCCAAAGTGCATTAAGTAAAGCCTCGCCACCCTCAGTTTTTTGGCCATGCGAATTCAAATCTATTTCAGGAAAGAATTGAACTAAAACAGCTTGCACACATATTCATAGTAGCAAAACCACCACTCCTCTGTCTGTGGTGTCTTGCATGTTCCTGTGGTGCTGTAAGCTATGAAACTGATCATTTAAATGCCAGCAGGGTCACCCAGGGTGGACCGGTTTCAATGAAATTTCCAGACTAAGACAGACTAGAAAGCAGGATAGGCAGATTACTTCTGAATGTTTAGCCACTAAAAGCCTTATGAATTGCAGTGGATCCTGTCAGATATGGAGTCCTGGTGTGGCGCTGTGGGTTAATGCGCCAGACTGCAAAGCTGTTTGAACTGCAAGGTCAGTGGTTCAAGCTCACCAGCTGCTCCTTGAAAACCCTATACAGGGTTGCTATGGGTTGGAACCGACTTGACGGCACTTAACAACAACAAATTGTCATATGTAGTGCATGATGATGAGTCACTCAGGTTGGAAGACACTCAAAATCTGAATGGGGAAGTGCTGCCTCCTCGGAGGATTGTTGTTGTTAGTAAGCACCATCAAGTTGGTACCAACTCCTAGCGAACATATGCACAACAGAATAAAACACTGCCTGGTCCTTTGCCAGCTTCACAATCATTGCTATGTTTGAGCCCACTGCTACTGCCACTGTGCTAATCCATCTCGTTGGGAGTCTTCTTCCTCTTTTCTCTGACCCTCCACTTTACTGAAGTATTAGTTGACCATAATGAAAATAATGGAGCAAAGCTTTCTAAACCTTTATTTACTGATGGGCACAGCTCAAAATGAGGAAAAACAATTGCAGACATCCAATAATAATTGGAACATAGGATGTATGAATGATGAATCTAGGAAAATTGGAAGGTGTCAAAAATGAAAGCAAGAGGACTTAAAATACCTACTGATGAAGATTAAAGACTATGACCTTCATTATGGATTGGACTTCAACGTAACGAAAACAAAATCCTTGCAACTGGATCAATAAATAATATGATAAATGGAGAAAAGACTGAAATTCTGAAATTGGCAAAGTCTTCTTTTGCTTGGATACGCGATCAACACGCATGGAAGTAGCAATAAAAAATATATCAAATGATGTGCTGCATTGGGTAAATCTGCTGCAAATGCCCTTTTAAAGTGTTCAAGAGCAAAGATGTCAGTTTGAAGACTAAGGTGCTCCTGACCCAGGCCATGGTGTTTTCAACTGCCTCATATGCACGTGACAGTTGGACAATGACTAAGAGAATGTGGGGAAGAATCAATGCATTTGAATTATGGTGTTGGAGAAGAATTTAGAAAGTACCATGGATTGTAACACAAACAGGTGTGTGTTAGAAGCAGCGTAGCAAGGATGCTCCTTAGAAGCCAGGATGGCCAGACTTCATGTCCCATACATCTTATCAGGAGGGACCAATCCCTGGAGAAGGACATTATACTTGGTAACGTAGAGAGTTGGTCAAAAAGAGAAAGACCCTTCTCCCCGAGATGGATTGGCACAGTGACAGCAGCAATGGGCTCAAGTGTAGCAATAATTGGGAGGATGACGCAGCACTGGACAGTGTTTCCTTTTGGGGGCATTGGGTCACTTGAATTGGAACTGACTTGATGGCACCTAACGACAACAAGAAAATCCAATAGCATTGTGTCTATCCATAACATTGAATTAGTAGTCAACAAAACTGCTCATTGCTAGAGGGTGTGAGAACTTCAAGAAACCAAGTAGGTTGAATCCAGACTCAGGATAAGACAGGATTAGAGGTTGTCAGGTAATGGGGGAGGAATTGTAAACCTTTAGGTAATCTAAAAATACTTCCAGTATCTCAAAAATACTCTCTCAATGCTTGCCTCAAACAGTGGCCACCCTCACTTCTAAGGAGCATTCTGGTTGTACTTCTTCCAAGACAGATGTGTTTATTCTTCCAGAAGTCCACGGTATGTTCAGTATTCTTCATTATAAACTTAATTCTATGCATGGATTCTTTGCCAGTCTTCCTTATTCATTGTTCTTAACTTATATTAAATAAGTATTATGATGTTGGGAGCAGATGCCTTGATGCTATGTAAATATTCTCTTCCTAATCAAGTAACTGTTGTTGTTAAGTGCTGGGGAGTCAGTTTTGACTCATAGAGACCCTGTATAGGGTATCTGAGGAGAGGCTGGTTAGCAGTCCAATGTTCATCCTACAGCGCCACACCAGGACTCCAAGTCAAGTGACTTATTGTAAGTAATTGTTAATTTGGTCGAGTGAAGGGTCAGCAAAGACTAGGGAAAGAAGCCTTCCATGAGACAGACTGACTCAGCGGCTAGAACCAGTGGTTCAAGCACACCAACCAGGGCAATATTTTCTTCTACTTTCCACATGGTTGTCATGAGAAAAAGCCAACTCTTCAGCAACTAGCAGAAAGAGTAATTATTAATTTTGTTGTGGAGAGGTATTGTGAGGCTATGTAAATGTTCTGCATATAATCGACTTTTCATCCGCGAGGTTAATCATCTATAGATAATAAATAGATCATTCTTGCTTGAATAAATTTTTACTTTGATAGTCGCTAAGTGATGATCTTCTAACTCCGATTTCACTCTTAGAGTTTTCTCTTCTTTAATATTGCCCCAAGGGTTAAAATCCATTGCTAACCTTTAAAACATTTGAATTGATTTTGAGGCTCAAATGATCCCAGAATTGGCCAGTAGAATCCCCTTCAAATAGGGTCGTGTTTCTTCCTGACATAGTTCCATAATTCTTTGAGCACTGTTTATTCTCTTTCGCAGCCTGATATTCTAGCCCTTGTTCATTTATCCAAGGAACCGGTGTTTCTTTAATGAAGATTAATCTTTAGAAACCAAGTGCCCTTGCTACACACATTACTACTAGAATGCTATCATTTCTAGGCTTTCAGTAGACATTTACCTAGGTGTGGAGTCCTGGTGTGGCACTGGAGGATACACACGCTACGGCTAACCTCAAGGGCAGTGGTTCAAACCCACCAGCCTCTCCTTGGAAACCCTGTACAGGGTCACTAAGAGTCAGAACCAACCAGATGGCACTTAACAAGAACAACAACAACCTATGTGTGTGTGTTTCTTGCTAGATAGCCTTTAAACCAAGAGGTTACACCAGTATCGCCTATTCCTGTCCAACACCACAGGTTGTTGCTTTATTTCTAGCTTTCCAGTATCCGTATTTTTGTAGAGAATCTTCTCTAGCAACAAGAGACTTGGCTTCCATGATCTTTACCACAGTTACTTACTCATGCTCTCCCCCTCTGTGTCATCAGTTTCCTAGTTACGCAATGGACTCAGCACTACCAACCACTTCTGCCATTTTTTTCCTCCCAGCTAAATGTTACTCCCCCAAAATAAGACTGAGTAGTTAAAAATTATATATATATATTTGAAAGTTACGTTGTCACATAGTAACATTAATTTTGGCAGCAACACAGCACATTACTCATTTGACTCACAAGAACTCTGACTCCCTAAAAATACAGAAGTGCTTGACACGGATGGTCCCTGGAAGGACTTAAACAATTAAAGCCTAGAGCAACAGTTTCTTTCCTTTCTGCTGCTACCTGAAATGTCCACAATGAGAGAGAGTAGTATCATTGCTGCTTTGAAAAATCTCCAAACAAAACGTGGATAGGTAAAGCAGTGGCTGCACTTAGTGACTCTCCCCAAAGCTAGTGTCACTTCACATCACAGAGATTTAAAAAAAAAAAAAAGACATTCTGCCACAAAATAAATTGATGTGCCCAAATGGAAAGTGTGTCATTTTGGGTTTTATATTTAGTAAGTACATCAAAATTTATGAAAGACAAAGTCCAAGCATCAATAACTTAATTATAAATAAATATGAATTATAAATATTATGCTTTAAATTATTGAACAAAGTATCTCCTGGATAGTATAATAAAATATGATCACTCTGCACCTGGGAAAGTTTGAGGAAAAAGAAATAAGGTATTTTCTCAGGCTCTGTTTCCTAGTCTGGGGGTGATGGTTGAAGGCTTTGGGGTCTGTGACTTTAGGTCCAGGTAGTCCATAGATTTCTGGACCCACTTATCCTTGATGTCAGCACAGACTTCATTGGCCTTTGTAGTCCTAAAACTGTGGAGGAGAGGGTGAAGAGTTAGAGTACCTGAAGGGTTCTGTCCAGAACTAGGGCCACTTGGACCCCAAACCTACTCACTCCTTTCCTGGATGAGGAGATTGACTTGGACACAAGGGAAAGATTGAAGGTGAAAGGAATGAGCTACAGGAGGGAGTTATTTCAGGGAAAACCCTCCCTGCTCCTGACTGGGGGACATGGGACCATGCCTTGAGTGAGTTTTTCCCTTATGAATTCAGTTCCTCTATGGAATAAAGGGACTTTTTGAATTGCATGGTTATATCTGACTCCTTTGGATGTGACCCCTGACCTCCTTCCCTCCCTCCTCCCCCTTGTTCCTGAGATACAACTTTTGGCTGAGGGGACTGGGCCTGGTCCACTCACATCATGGCTTCCTGTGGACACTGGCTGTTGGTGATTTTTGTGTAGGTCATCAGTTTCTGGATGGGGATCTTTTGACTGATCACCTTAAAGCAGCAGGTGATGGGAATAGAAACAGAAACTGTAAAATGTAAAGAATACCATGTTATATGCATTAGAAATATAGCTTTGTACGGTAAGGAGAAGGTAGCAGAAGACAAAGTAAATGCGGATTAGACATAGAACCCACCCACTCCCAAATTCACATCCCAGAGATGAACTCTTGCTACCTCGGAGTCTCTTTCCTCTACTGAACTTGTAGGGACCTTCTCTTGTTGATTGGGTATGCACCATTCCTGATTAACAAGCTCAGAGCGCCTAGCATCAGTAGGAGGGTCTATTGAAAGGTCACCCTTCAAAGCCCTGTGGAATAGTTCTGCTCCGTATATACGGTGTTGCCATGGCTCAGAATCACACATGACAGCAAGACCAACAAAAACTAATCCCAAATATCTGATGCTGAGAAAATAAGTTCCAGGACTTTGCTTCATTGTGATTTTTCTCCATGGGCTTTAGAGCCAACCTATGTCACATGTTGAGACCCCTCTGGGTCTTTATTGCTGTTCCACAACTACTATTTCTATAAACTCCCTTGGACATGGTGCCAAATTAAAGCCCCAAACAACAGGGTTTCCCCCCTTTCTGCTACTGCCTGAAATGCCCACAGTGAGAGAGTAAAAATCCCCAAACACTATGTGGGTAGGTGAAGTAGTGGCTGCACTTAGTGTCTTTCCAAAGCTAGTGTCGTCAGGAAAGTTTCTGGGGACTGGACTCAGTGAGCCGGACACTTATCTGCCTCTGACTGTCTGCTCATCTTCCTTCATGCCTCTCAGGGTCTCACTGCCTCCGCATTTACAATGCAGGCTCTGTTTGAGATGCCTGGTGCAGTAGGTAAGATGTTAAGCCTGAGGAGAGAAAGGGCTCACCGGCCTGAGCAAGTGTGGGGGAGCTGAAGGTGGCTACTACGAGCAGCAGAGACAGGAACTCCGTGGAGACCTTCATGTTGGAGGGAGAGTTCTCAGCCTCTCTGTTCCTCTGTGATTTGGACTGCTTTTTATAGGAAGCAGAGAACCTGGACAGGGTCATGGTCAAGGAAAGATGAAATGAGACCCTGAATATGCTGAGTAGACACTAGTGCCTGGGTGGTTTCTAGACACTGAGGGAAGACGGAAGATGTCAGGGGAGCAGAGGTGGAAGACGATGTAGCCATGTAAGCAGAGTGTAGGAAGTGACTTCATTGGGCTACTGTTGGTCTGTTAAGATGTTTGAAGTGGAGCATAATCCTTAGGAACTCAAGAACAGAAGCTGAGATCACAGTAGAGTGAAGAGAGCCAAGGGTCTGTCCCTCCCTAGGGACCAGGAGGCTTTGCTCTGATTCTCTCCCTCAGACTCAGATCATCTCAGTCTGAAACCAGTGGTGGTCTTCTAAGACTTCAAGTCTCACTTAGTGTCCTGAGATCTTACTGGTAAGGGTCGTCAAAACTGGACAGTGCGCTGGTCTTGTATCATTGTAGCTTACCACTCTAGTGTCTTTCCAAATGAAATCATATGGATGTTCATGCAAATAAAGGTGGAATGGGTCTTCCAGAAAGTTTCCCAACCCCCTCCTTTCAAACACAGTACAGGGGGGACTGGGTTTTCAAACCAGTGACCTCATCAAACCTCCCACACTCCCACCTCAATTGGTGGTCGTGGCTGTGCACCACCCAGTCAATCTGGACTCACAGTGACCCTTATAGGGTTTCTGAGGCTGTAAATCTTTATAGGAACAGACAGTCTTATTTATTTTTTTCCCTGCAGATTCGAACTACTGACCTTAGCAGCCCAGCTCATCATTCACTATGCTAGCTACTCCCATTAGGGTTAGTTTACTACTGGAGAGATACCTTCAGCATGATTCACCATTGCTGAGGTTAGCCGTCACCACCTGAATACGGTGCTTTTGGCCAGCATTCTCCATTGTAAGTTACTCTTTCCCTCCCTTTTTCATGCTGTCCTCCTTAGAAAGGAGTCAGTCCATACTTACTGGCCCGGGGAGACACACTCCCCTCCTTCAGTGCAGAGTATCTACATAAGTTATTTGGAATTATTCTCTCCCTTTTATTTATGTATTCAATTATTTATTTTTATCACTATGGACTCATTGGCTTCCTGGTATGTGGTGCTGTAGGATGAGAACTGGACTGCAAGGTCAATTTGAACCACAAGGTTCAAACTTATCAGCCACTCCTTAGAAACTCCATACAGGGTCACTGGAGTTGGGATGGACTCGATGGCCCTTAACAGCAACAGTGAACTCATTATAGTTTTAATATCTTGGAATGTTCTATCATAATCCCAGAGTTAGTTAAATGGTTGCTTAAATCAAACCCAATCCACAACCATCAAGTCAATTGTGACCCCTAGTGATGTAAGATTTCTGCACATCACTGTATATAAACCATACCTGAACATAAAGTGAATGAAAAGAAAAAAAACAAAACATTATTTTCCTGGGGTGGCGCTGTGGGCTAATGTGCTGGACTGCGAAGTTGGTTTGAACTGCAAGGTCAGTGGTTCAAGCTCACCAGCTGCTCCCAGGAAACCCTATGCAGAGTCACTATGGGTTGGAACTGACTCAACAGCATTTAACAAGAACATCAACAATATATATGTTAGTGGCTTTATTTTTTCCTTGGGATTAATGTTCATATTCTTCAATTGGGTGATTGTTTCTTTTCTGATTGGTTTATTATGACATTATAACAACTTTTCATCATTCTCCTCATGTATTTTCCACTTATTGCACACACTGTGCAAACTTCTGATGAGGAAGGATTTCTAGATCTTAAAACCTGTTAGTGTCAGTGGGATTTGCTCTGGCAGAGGATCTTAAACTTTTGCAGAATGACAGCACTTTATACTCATTTTAGGGACAGTCCCCTGCAGTTGCATCATGGGGTGCTAATCCTTGTGTTGACTTAGAGATCAAGCCTGTGTATATTTTCTATTCAAAAATGAAGTCATTGTCTCACAGAATGTTCTCAGGATTTGGCGAATTTCTCATCTGAGCAGAAACGGCAGCAAGAACCATAGTGACTAGAATAAGAATCAGTAAAAATGTCTCCAGTAACCCGAGACTAGTCTTGATTTAGCGATGTGACCATTAAATAGTCTTTTAGAGTCTAAGATGGACCTTTCTCATGTATAAAAGATAAGGTTTTGAGACGTATGAGATTGTTTTCAATTATGTATCAAAATTACGGATTGGATTTGTTGAAAAAACATCCGTGAGGTCTTAACCTTGGGTTATTGAAGATAATGACCTGATTGATTAGTAATTTCTTCTTGTGAGTACTATGTAACGTCATTATCATTTGGGATTAAATGATTCCGAAGCTCTTTTCTGGGGGTATTGTGCTTCAGTGGTGGAAGTCTCACTTTCCATGTGGGAGATTCAGGTTCGATTCTGACCAATGCACTTCATGTGCAGTTACTTCCCACCTGTCAGCAGAGACTTGCATGTTGCTCTGATGATGGACAGGCTTTAGTGGGGCTTCCTGACTACGATGGACCAGGAAGAAAGGCCGGGCAATCTACTTCTGAAAATCAGTTCTGGGATAGGCTCCGGTATTCTGTTGTCCTTGTGTCAGAGATTGGTTCAGTGACAGCTTGCAACTGACAACAAGCTCTTCTCCAACGTGATTGCACTACCGTTATTTGCAAAGGATTCAAATAGACCTGAGAAGCTAGCATACTGCCAACGGACAAAGAATTCCTCTTTAATGCCAGCCTTAGGAAAGGGAAACTACCATAGTGGTTACAAATCTGGATTTGGATACTGGGAACACCAGTTAATATCTGTGTCACACAAGGTGAAGGTTATTTAAGCTTTTTACTTCAGTTTTCTTTTTAATTTGCCTATACTTTTTTTTAAGGAGCTCTGGTACTGTAGTTGTTTCAAATGGGGGTGCAAACCTCAGGGACAGCAGTTTGAAACTACCAGCTGTACCGCGGGAGAAAGATGAGGCTTTCTGCTCCTGTAAAGATTTACAACCTCAGAAACCCTGTACAGGGTCACTATGAGTCGGAACTGACTCCACGGCACATCACAACAACAATGTACTTTTTTAAATCTGCAAATGGGGTTTATTAAGAACATTAAATTATCTAACACCAAAACTTGTTCTTAATAGTAAATAGCAGATGGTAAGTAATCAATAGTTCACTATTGTTGTTGTTGTTAGGTGCCATTGAGTGGGTATCGACTCATAGCAAACCTATGCACAACAAAATGAAACACTGCCCAGTCCTGGGTCAACCTCACATTTGTTGCCATGCTTGAGTCCATCGATGCTGCCACTTGGTCAATCAATCTCGCTGGGGGTCTCCCCCTTTTTCTCTGACCCTCCACCTTACCAAACATGATACCCTTCTCCAGCAACTGGTCCCTCCTGACATTATGTCTGAAGTATGAGAGACAAAGTTTGGCCATCTTGGCCTCTAAGGAGCACCTCGGCTGCACTTCTTCCAACACAGATCTGTTGGTTCTTTTGGTAGCCCATGGCACTTTCAATATTCTCCTCCAACACCATAACTCAAAAGCATCAATTCTTCTACAGTCTTCTTTATTCACTGTCCAGCTTTCATATGCATATGAGGTTATTGCAAATACCTTGGTTTGGGTCAGGCGCACCACTATTCAAATAAGGTAGGGGTATGTGTTCCCATTTCAAATAAAGGTGATCCTGATGTAGCACTGCAGGATCATGCACTAGACTGCAAAGCCAGTCTGAGCCACAAGGTCTGCAGTTGAAACCCACCAACTGCTCCTCAAAAACCCTATACAGGGTCGTTAGGAGTCGGAACTGACTCGATGGCACGTAACATCAAAAGATTGTGGAAATTATTAAACAGTATCACTAATAGCATGTGCAAGTAAAATTTTACTGAAGATAATTTTAAATATGATTGCAGTCATACATCAACAGTGAACTGTCAGAAGTTCAAGCCAGATTCAAAAGAGGGATACCAGTGGAATGGGATGCAAGGGTTATCAGTGCTGATGCCAGATGGATCTTGGCTGAAAAATAGAGAATACCAGAAAGATGTCTACTTGTGTTTTATTGACTATCCAAGGCATTCACTGTGTGGATCAAATAAGCTATGGCTAACATTGTGAAGAATGGGTATTCAGGAACACTTCATTGTGTTCATGAGGAACCACTGCATAGACCAAGAGGCAGTCATTTGATCAGAATAAGGTAATAGTAAATGGTTTGAAATCAGGAAAGATGTAAATCAGGGTTGTATCCTTTCACCATAATTATTCAATCTGTATGCTGAGCAAATAATCCAAGAAAATGGACTCTATGAAGAAGAATGTGGCATCAAGATTGGAGGAAGACTCATTAACAACCTGTGATATGCAAATGACACAGCCTTGCTTGCTGAAACTATAGAGGACTTGAAGCACTTAACTGAGGAAGATCAAAGACCACAGCCTTCACTATGGGTTGTAGCTCAGTATAAAGAAAACAAAAATCCTTGCAATGAACCAATAAGCAACATCATGACAAATAGAGAAAAGACTAAAGTCGTCAAGGATTTCATTTTACTTGGATCCACAATCAATGTCCATGGAGGCAGCAGTCAAGCAATCAAAGGACATTTGCTGTTTGTTGTTGTGAAGTGCTGTCGAGTTGATTCTGACCCATAGCGACTCTGTATATGGTTTCCAAGTAGCAGCTGGTGAGCTTGAACCACTGCCTTGCTGTTCAAATGGCTTTGCAATCTGACACATTAGCATTGGCTATGTCTGCTGCAAAAGACCTCTTTAGAATGTTAAAAAGCAAAGATGTCACTTTGAAGACTAAGGTAAACTTGACCCAAGCCATGGTATTTTCAATCACCTTATACATATGTAAAAGCTGGACACGGACTAAGTGAAACCCAAGAAGAACTGATGCTTTTGAATCATGGCATTGACAAAGAATATTGATGATACCATGGACTACCAGAAGAATGAATACATTTATCTTGGAAGAAGTATGACCAAAATATTCCTTAGAAACAGATTGTGAAATTTGTCTCATGGACTTTGAGCATGCTGTGAGGAGGAACCAGTCCCTGGAGAAAGATATAATGCTTGGCAAAGTGAAAGATCAGTAAAAAGAAAGAGGAAGACCCTCAATGAGACGGACGGACACACTGGCTGCAAGTGGGCTCAGGCATAGATTGTGAAGAAGTCACAGGACCAGACAGTGTTTAGTTTTGTTGAGTTGTGTACTTAGGGTTGCTATGAGTCAAAATGGCCTTGATGGCACCTAACAACAAGTGACCATAAAATGCTAGCAAGGGACCCAGAGTGTACTTCTTGGTCTAATACAAATCCTCACTAAAATTGCTTCCAAAAACAGAATGTAGCAGGAGTGAACCCTTGGGAATGAATGTCTGTGTTTTAGATGACCCTGGTGTGGTGCTAAGGGTTAATGCACTGGACTGCAAAGTCAGTTTGATCTGCAAGGTCGGTGGTTCAAGCTCACCAGTTACTCCTCAGAAACCCTATACAGGGTTGCTATGGGTTGGAAACGACTCAGTGGAACTTAACAATACCAGCAAATGTTGTAGATGAAGAAAGAAAGAGTCTGT
The DNA here is from genome assembly GCF_000296735.1 of Chrysochloris asiatica. Classification (NCBI taxonomy): domain Eukaryota; kingdom Metazoa; phylum Chordata; class Mammalia; order Afrosoricida; family Chrysochloridae; genus Chrysochloris; species Chrysochloris asiatica. The sequence continues at coordinate 3,030,749 of NW_006408525.1, read as the reverse complement.
CACAAACAGAGGGGAAGTGAAGTCCTGGGATCCTGCCATGAACCACAGTGTGAAATGGTCTAGGACTTCCAGGAAATGGGAGCTACACCCCAGTGTTGACACTTGCCAAAAGTTACAGTTGTTCTTATTAAGTGCTATCAAGTCTGTTGTGACTCATAGAAACCCTGTATAGGGTTTCCGAGGAATGGCTGGTGAATTTGAACCTCCAACCTTATGGTTCAAACTGACCTTGTGGTCCAGTGTTTGTTTTACTACCAGGACTCCATCAAAAGGCACTAGTGTCTGGTTATGTAGAGAGTTCATAGATATGAGTTTGACAGTTACTCTGACTATGCAATTTTGATCTCTTGTTTTGTTTAAAACCAATTATGAGAAACCGCAGTGTTCAAAGTTAAAATGAGACTGTGTAAGTTCTACAGGTTTTCTGTCCAGCTGTCTGGCTGTGTTCTTCAGATGGGTGGCTGTTCTGCTTTTTCTCTTTCATCTCTTTTTGGTGGCTTCTTCAGGAGCAGCAATCTAAGGTAAATTTGGCAGACTACCAATGGCTCAGTGGCTAATGAAGGCGAGCCTGAGGTCATAAACAACTACGTGTGAGTTGAGGGCAGGAAATAGGTGTCTCACTAGGAGACAGCTCTTTAGGATTCTTACCTGGTTCTCAAAGAATGTGATCAGATGGAAGAGCAACCTGGGATTCAGGAATTGTGCTTGCATTATTAACTCTGTCTAATGTTTCCAAAGGTCGTACAATTATAGAAAGAACTGAAAAAGACATTTACATTGTATTTATCCAACACTTCACTTTACAAATAAAGATAGAATTGGGGAGATGGAATTATTTGTATTGGGTTGTACAGCTCTCCATGGCAAACCAGGACTGGTGAGTAGGAATGTCTAGACAAATGCCAGGTCAGATGACAACAACCAGACTGGGAACCACAAGGGCATCAGATCCTCCTGAAACAATAGGATGCCTTGGAGAATTATTAGTAATTTGGAAGGAATGTCAACACACTGACACAGGCTCTTCGGAGCTGATGCCTCAGATCCTCTGTGGTTTTGAAGTACTCTATCTAAGAAGCTCTGGTAGCGTAATGGTTATGAATTGGGCTGCTAATCTCATGGTCAGCAGTTCGAAACTACCAGGAGAGAAAGATGAGGCTTTCTGCTCCTGTAAAGATTTACAGCCTCGGAAACCCTGTACAGGGTCACTATGAGTAGGAACCAACTCCACGGCACACAACAACAACAATCTAGGTGATATTTGGAGTCCTGGTGTGGCACTACTGGTTAATGTGCTGGACTGCAAAATCAGCTTGAACCATAAAGTTGGCAGTTCAAGCTCACCAGTCGCTCCTTGGAAACCCTATAGAGGGTCGTTATGGGTCGGAACTGACTCGATGGCATTCACAACAACAACAAGGTGATATTTAACCACAGCCAACATGAGAGCCATGAACCTAGTTTAAATGCTTCATTTACAGATAGGTAAACTGAGGCACAGGGTGGGGAAATGATTTGCCTAAATTCACTATGACAATTTAGTAAAGAGTCAAAACAAAGTCTCAGAGATGGAATCACAATGTCCAGTTATGCATCTGACCTCTTTGGCCCCTGATACCTGGTTGGGTCTTCACTTTAACGGAGTTTCCAGAATCTCCAATGCTTTGTGCCCTAAGTACGTGTTGCAAGATATTTTGGGCACAGTTGGAATATAAAGGATCTCAAAGAGGACAACTTGCTGTGTCTTTACAAAGGGAGCACAAATACTACTTGGGCTTGGGAACACGGCGCTTACCCTGTAAGGCCTTGTATCAGCCATCCCCACTCAATGCCTAATGTTTCCTTGGCAGAGAGGACCTTCTGAAAGTAAACAAACTATTCTTGTCCATTCAGATTCCTTGGAATCAACTCATGGAATTAACTGGAATTTTAAGATAGACTCCTGAGTGATTGGGGGTGGGGGGGGGGGGGGGGAGCCGATAAGGGCTGGGTGTGAGGAGCAGAGGGAAACAGGGACATTAGGTTGAATGTGAGAACACATTTGCACTATTAAGGGATTGTACACAATTACTTCAATGGGAGAGAACTATTTAGTTGTTCACAGAGCTTTGGTCATGAAAGAAGACATGTTTTATGTGTTTAATTGCTTTATGGATATTGGTTTCTCCTGCCTACTATTGTAAAATAGACACACATGTTTGATAGAAATGATTATTGGGTGTGATAAATACAGAGAGCTTGTAAGCACACCTTCAGCCTATACTTGATTGGATTTGCTAAAAGGGGGGCTGGAATTTGTGGGGGTGTGGGTGGAGGATAGGCCTCTTGCTTTAAACCTTTGTAGAGTAAGTGGCCTTAGGTGGAATTCTGAGCCCCACCCAGAACCTTCAGAGTTGGTACATTTGCATTTGAAAAGAGCAGCAGACCAGCTCAGCACTGCTGAATGAACAGGAGATTCAAGATTGAAAGAAAGCCGAGAATAAAGTGGACTTTTTGAGTTTTAAGCAAGCTATTTGCTTTGGAGGCTTCAAAGCAATGAAAGAAAATCTGTGCCCATCAGAGAAAACCCCTTTCTAGGGCTGAAAGTTGAAGGGAACCTGTGAGCTATATGCTCGCTGGTGACCACCTGGCTCTACTTGTGTGTGGAATTGGGGGAAATGCAGCAATGAAGAACAAACTGAGTTTGAGCATGTTATATTGACACCCGCTGACCTTGAGGTGAGATATGATATAACTGAAACACGCAAGCCAGCCTCCTTCCTGTAGGCACCCAGTCTTACTCAGTCTAGGGGCCTAGAGTTCACAGCTGTTCCGTCTTTCCATGGCACCATGTCTGCTGTCATTGCTTTTCCAGGCAAGGGATCCCACACTTCATTTGGTGTCAACCTAGGCCAGGATTCCCAGGGGTTTAGCACTTAAGATTGCTTATTACCATCGTGATGAAACCTAATACAGACTTGATTAACTCTTGGATGAGTGACTCTGAGCAGCCAGTCAACTGAAGGGATGTTTCTTTGGGGGCTGTGGCCTGCTCCCAATATAATGGATGTACGACAAAGGCTTTCTCTGTCTCTTCCATTGGGAAACTGTGATTGTAATCCATTTCCTTGATGATAAATTTATATATATATATATAATTTGTGT
>NW_006408525.1:3022255-3027165 GCF_000296735.1 Chrysochloris asiatica | reverse complement strand
CTGCTCCTCAAAAACCCTCTACAGGGTCACTATGGGTCAGAATTGACTCGACGGTACTTAACAATAATACAGATATATATGTTTCACTGGTTTTACTTCAGTAGAAAACCCAGGCCACACAAAGGCTAAGAGCCTCTAAGTTAGTACCCGTTAAAGTGTGGAGAGTTACTGTGCTATTAAACATTCCACATGTCATATACAAAATAGTCCACTGTAAGCACTTGGCTGCTAAACGCAAGGTTGGCAGTTGGAAGCCACCCAGTGGCTCCATGGAACAAAGTCCTGGGGGTCTGCTTCTCTGACACATAGGATGGCTGTAAGTCAACATTGACTTGATGGCCCAGTTTGCTTATATCACTGTTGTTTGTTTTTGTGTTCTGTTTTGTTTGGTGGTGTAAATGACTAAGAGATTGACTGCTACTCAGTGGGTTAGAAGTTTGAGCCCACCCAGAAAGAAAGACCTGGTGATCTACTTCTGAAACACGAACCGTTGTAAACTTTATGGAGTGGAACCATGACTGCTATTGTCTTTATGTTGTTGTTATTACACTCCACAACATTCTGAATCAGCATGCTTTGTTAGCTTTATGTGAAAAATAGCATTGATTTTTACTATAAAATGTAAGATCCGAATGTGTGACATTGAGTCCATTGCAGAAGTTTTAGGCCAGTGTAGTAAACATTCATGCATTTTATCACATGAACAATGGAAAACAGTCGAACATCTCTTTTAAGGCATTCATCCACATTGGCATTTAGCAACGTAGTTCTCTGTAGTCTCAGACCCTTCTCCCTGAGCATGGTCCACATTCTTCTTGCCTGCAGCATCCAGACATCAATAAGAAATTGTTACTGCAAATTACAGTTCCCAAGCAGTTCAGTGTTAGCTTTGTGGTGCTTAATTCCATTGCTCTTTCCAATGCAATCTCTGAGATGGCTCTAATAATACATAACTGAAGGAGAAGAGGGTTTCTTTGGCTATCTGTACTTCTGCGATGCATAGGAATACTGTGATTCTTCTGAAATCTGCCATCAAAAATCAAGAGACTTCATTTCATTTGTGGCAAGTACTGCACTTCTTCCGTGTATCCAAAACATTCTGAGGGTTTGTAATACTTCTAAGAATGTCTTCTGAGATGTCAATTAAGAATGTGGCTCCTGAAGGACTTGCAGTGATTTACTCATGATTGTGTGTTGCAGAAAACAAAAATTAGTTAAGAAATGTCTAAAGGGAAGGACCAAACCATCTGCATTTGGAGTGACCATAACAGTGATGTGGCAGAGGTGTCTGACCACCTCTAATTGTCACCAGCATCAGTCTGAGACTGAAGCCAATGAGGCAGAGGTCAGACCTATGTGCTCTTTCCAGTCTGTCTACCAATTCTGACAGCAGCTTTCCCACTGCACTCTTGACTTCGCTGCTAAGCTCTATAATTTGTCATAATGGCCATAGAGAACTCACAGACAATATCCACAATTATGTGGGTTACTAGGGAAGTAACAGATATTCAGGATCACAAATAGCTCAAGATATAGTTCTTCAATCAGAATGACCTCTTCTCAGTCATGCCCACAAGCAGGCCTCTCTCAGGTCTTTTTGGCTAGCCCAGCTCTGTCCTGCTAATAAGTGCCTAGAGACCCCACACCACCAGTAAACTTCAGTCTGAAAGTTGTATGTGGAGTCTAGCTTTCTTAAGTGCTGGGAGGCATTCCATTCTGCCAGCAAGCTTCCTGCCTGAAGGCACTCAGCAATTCCACTCAGCAGGCTGGGAAACCCACTCTACTGTCTCCTGCCTGTCTCCAGGTTTGGATACCTCTGCTGCTTCTCGCCATATCTTGCATCTCTTGCTATCTCTGGGGTGACAGTTCTCTGGTTCCTGGGTCTAGGAGATTCCCAGCCCAGGGATCCTAGATCTAAAGGACAGACTCCACCCATGGCTCTTCTTGATGGTAGACCCCTACCCTTGCTCTAGGATTGGCTCTCTTTTAAGCCTAGCAGGATGGCAAAAACTGACCAATTCCCTCATTAGGGTTCCATACTCCTTATTTGCATGGTCCCATCCCTGCAGGGTTTTAGACACCTTATTTGCATCATTAGCAAGTTGTCCAATCCTCTTAGGTGGTGATTAGCCCACTTATTCACATAGTTCCACCAAATCATTGCGTAGGAGTCACAAAGACTACACTAGAAGGACTATATTAGGCATTCACTGCACAAAAGTGTCTACTCATCCTGGATTGTTCCTGGAGTTTCCTGTTTTAGCTCTAAAAGTTCAGGTCCCAGGAAACCCCTAGGTCCTGAGCAAGTCGAGATGGTTGGTCAGATGGTGTACATTTTAAACATTAAGACTTAACCTGTCTTTTTGTTTTTCATTTATAAGTGTGTGTTCCTTTTTCTTAAATGTTTTATTGTGAATTATGTGATAGTTTACATGGGAGAACATTAGTTTTACATTCATTCTATCGTATATCATCTCATTGCCATGGTTACAATCCCCTCCATGCATCATCAACTAACCAAACGGTATATACCCTGCAATCCTTCCCCCGTACCCCCCAGGTCTTCAGCACACAGTCGCTCTCCCTCTCTGGATCTAAAGTCTCCAGCTGCTCCATTGCTCCACGTCATCATCTCTGGCTCCATTTCAGGCATCACTGCTTCTCTGGGTAGGGTCCCGCTCTCTGCTCTTCTCCCTTGATGGTCCTAGGGACCTCCGCTCCTAGACTGAAAAGTTAGGACTTAACCTGTCTTATATTTTAATTGTGTCCCTTCTTTCTGTCTCTTTCTCTCTCTCCCTCTCTCCACCTACTCGTATATGTACATAACATACCCATAATTTTGTTTACAGGTTTTTCTCTCTTTACATTGCTCATGCATTCTTCCAAGTCACGAAACATTCTTTAAATTTTAAAGGCTTCAGACTGATTCTCCCATTGAACCGCCAAAAATAATATGATTCTTAACTGATGTCTACTGTGGACATAGGATTATGTCCACATTATATCTGTGATCTCTTGCCCATGCCTGGGCCAGAAGCTATGTCCCTATCTACTTTAATCTCCCATGATTATCTTTTTGAAAAGGAGCCTATCCAAGACCTGGATGTTTAGGACTAAGAATCAGCAGAGAAGGATTCTGTGCTACTTAGTTCTAGGACAGGCAGGATACTGACAGGATCCAGATGTTTGCATACTTTGGACATTCTTTTCAGCTATCTGTGGCTCAGTTCCCCCCAGTAAAGCAGGTGTGACTTAAATGAGCTGACACAGGAACAGGACATTGAATAGTGAGTTGTTAGCAGAAGTCCTGGTGTGGTGCTGTGGGTTCATGCACTTGAATGCAAGGTCAGCTGTTCAAGCTCACCAGTTGCTCCTTAGAATCCATATACAGGGTCACTATGGGTCAGAATTGACTCAGTGTCACTTAACAACAACAGCAGCAAATGATGAACATTTAATAAACTGTCTGCTGTGAATATTGGTAACAGGGGAGATCGTAGCAATAGAGAATGCCAGGAAGGGGTCCAGGATGTTGAATAGTCAGGAAAGAACAGAAGAGGTCAGTGGATTATAGGGTCTCCAAGTTGTCAAAGAATTGTTGGAGTAGTGTTATTGGTAGTCAGTGAGAGAGAGGTATGAATTGAGTATTCAGAGCCCAGGAAGTTGCCATGAAAAGGATACTGAATGGCGTGGATTTGAGAACTGTGAGCGCTATCTTCATGCTTTCTGATGAAGACGTGTTTTAGAGATGGATCTCCAGCAATGCCTGTATTCTAGATGAGGAAGTCAAATACATCTCCCAGAAACTGGTGAGAATAAGGTCCCAGGATCCTGTCATGAACCAGAGGTACAGGATGCTCTGGCTCCACAGCCAATGGGTGATGGATCACAGAGATAAGAGATGCCAATGGGCACCCACAGTTCTACAGGGACTTCAGAGTCAGAAAGCCACTTTGATTGCACAATTTCCCTCTTCTGATTTTGGTTTTGGTGTGGATTGAGAAACATTGGTGTGAAAAGTTAAAATGATACTTTAGGCTGGCCAAATTCTACAGCTGTTCTGTCCAGCTGGCTGGCTGTATTCCTCAGGGAGATGGTCATTCTGGCTTCTTTCTCTCTGCTCCTTGGTGGATTGTCCATTAGCAAGCAGTTCATTCTAATAAACAGGGAAATTAGCCTTTGGTTTAGGAATTAATGAATGGGGAGACTGTGATTTAGACCATCCATAAATCAGTGGGAAGGAATCAATTAGTGATGGGAAGGGGTTTCCTGTAATAGAAGCTACTCTCCATCTTCTTAAGTAGTTCCTTTTGAAGTCATCAAGGATTCATTTTACCTGCAATCAACATCCATGGAAACAACAGTCAAGAAATCAAAGTATTGCACTGGGAAAACCTGCTGCAAAAGACCTCTTTAAAATGTTAAAAAAAAAATGCCCCTGAAACCTGAGGATGGTGAGACTCCATCTCAGCAACTTTGAATGTGTTATCAGGAAGAACTGGCCCTGGGAGAAGGACATTGTACTTGGTAAAGTAGAGAGAGTCAAACAGAAAAACCTTAATGAATTGGACGGACACAGAGGTTGTAACAATGGACCCAAGCATAGCAAGAATTGTGAGGATACCACAGGACCGGGCAGTGTTTGGTTCTGTTGTATGTAGGGTTGTGAGGATACCACAGGACCGGGCAGTGTTGATTCTGTTGTATGTAGGGTTGTGAGGATACCACAGGACCGGTAAGTGTTGGTTATGTTGTATGTTGGGTTGTGAGGATACCACAGGACCGGGCAGTGTTGATTCTGTTGTATGTTGGGTTGTGAGGATACCACAGGACCGGGAAGTGTTGGTTCTGTTGTATGTTGGGTTGTGAGGATACCACAGGACCGGGCAGTGTTTGGTTCTGTTGTATGT
>NW_006408525.1:3007237-3021715 GCF_000296735.1 Chrysochloris asiatica | reverse complement strand
AGTGTTGGTTCTGTTGTATGTTGGGTTGTTATGAGTTAGGACCTTCTTGATGACACCTAACTACAGCCACAAAGAATGTAGCAGGGTCAGGTTGGCTATATTTTACAGCTTTGTCTCAAATTTATTTGGCGATCACAAATTCAGGATAGTGAAGGAAGGAATAGATTTGGGGCTCAGGGTGGGCATGTATCAAAATAACCGGCAGTACTTGGGGTGCTTGTTCTCAAAATCTGTCCTCATTACTAAATCTTTTCATGAAGTCGCAGTTTATGCCCTTCTCCCAGCAAACTGCCCCATTTCTCCCCTTTCCTTCCTGCCTGGCTCACTGCAGAGGTCTGACCCAGCTGTCCTTCTATCCATATCCTGACCACCAGCTCTGTCTTCCTCAAACACATGGACCTTCCCTTCCCTGCTGGGTCCACAGCCTGTCCATCCTGACATTTAAGGTCTTTAACAGTGTGGATCCAAATTAGCATTATAAAATTTCTAATCTTTTCTCTTATTCTTGGACCAAATTTCAATCAGATGGGATTCCTGCTTCACGCCTGTTCTCCTGTTCATTCAAAACTAACTTCCCCAAGATTCTCCTCTTGTCTCACCCCATCTTTTAAGACAGGTTCTGGTTATGATTCTTCTTCACTGAAAACTCTTAGCCTTACTATTAGGCATATGATTCCTTATTCTTCCCCTCAGGTTCCAATTGACATGAGTGTTTCTGTGGAGATGAGGATAGATTAGACAGAAATTGACTTAGGTAAGGAGGCCATCTTGGAGACTTTTGGGATAGATCAAAAGAAAGACTTTTATTGGAGGCACTGGGAGGGCTCAAGGAAAGAATGGAGTGGGCTGGGACTATCCTTGGGGCTCAGGAGGCTGATGTTGGGCACTGTGACCACAGTGCTGGAATTGCCTCGTCTGATCTAACACTGTCTCCTTGAAGCTACAGAGAGACCAGCCAAGTCAGAGTCCATCCATCTAGAACACCGAACCCACTTCCTAAACCCGTGCCCCCACTGCATCTCTACCCACCCAGCTTCATTTTGCTCCCAAAACAAGAATGTTGTTCTTGTGAAGTGTTGTTGAATCCGTTCTGATTCCTAGCAACCCTGTGTAGGGTTTCTGAGGAGCAGCTGGTAGGTTTGAACTGCTGACTTTGTGGTTATCAACTCAGTGCTTATCCTTCAGTGCCACACTGTTGTTGTTGTTATGTGCCATGGAGTCTGTTCCAACTCATAGCCACCCTGTACAGGGTTTCCGAGGCTGTAAATCTTTACGGGAGCAGAAAGCCTCATCTTTCTCCAATGGAACAGCTGGTAGTTTCGAACTGCTGACCTGGTGGTTTGCAGCCCAATTTGTAACCACTATGCTACCAGAGCTCCTTTTAGTGTCATGTTACAAGTACAAAAACAAAATAGCACTGTCTAATTTTTATAAATAAAATGTGTTCTTGTGGAAAATTCTAGAGTCAGCTGATAGCATTAATCTCAATAAAACATTGCGTATCACACTTTTGATTTGGAAAGAGCACTGACATCCAAAAATGCAAGTTGTTTATATTTTCTCCTGCTTGATGGTCCATGGAAGGATACAGCATTCTGCAGGAGTGGGGGGAAGAGGAAAAAAATTATGATGTTTGGAATTGGGACTCACAGACTCAGCCAGCTAACCCTTTGAAAATTCATCAATAGCTATAGGATGTTGAATGAGAGCATTAACAACTTAATGCAAATAAAAATATTATAATATTATGTTTAGATAATTAGATAAGCATGCTTTGGGGCATTATCACAGCAGAACTTTCACATGCTGTGGGAAAGGTTGAGGGAAATAATAGGGTTATTCATAGGTCTTCCCACTCCAGATGTGAAGTTTCAAGACTTTGGGGTTTGGGAATTTTGGTCCAGCTGTTGAGACTTGCTTCTTGGAATCAGCATAGACCTCTGTGTCCAGTTGAGTCTCAAAGCTGAGGGGGGAGAGCATGTGCATGGTTGGTTGAAGAAGGAGTGTGGCCCATTTGTCCTGCTCCTGATCAACCCTTCCTCCTAGTGTGAGGGAACTGGCATTAGGACAGGATGAGAGGGAGGGATGGACGGAAGGACCACAGGAGAAAGCTCTGCTCCTAATGTCCCATGTGAAGCCCTCCTTGTTCCTGGCTTGGGGAAGTGGGACAATCTGACTAAGCTCCGGGAAGTAGAGCCAGAATGGAAAGTCACCTGCCCTCCCTGGGCATAGTGTTCCCATTGAGTTTAAAAGGCATTTAAGGAGATATCCTATATGAGCCTGGACTCAGTTGATGCAAACTCTGCCCTATTGCCTAGAATGGACTTTTTTTTTAAGTTTTTTTTGTGTGAATTATGTGGGTTTACATGGGAGAACATTAGTTCTACATTCATCCTATTGTATTTTGTTTCATTGCAATGATTACAGTCCCCTCCATGCATCATCAAATAACCAAAGAATATACCCCACAGGCCCGCCCCACAGGCCGTCAGCACACAGCTCCTCTCCTTCCCTGAGTCCTGTGTCCCCAGCTGCTCCATCTGTCCATGTCATCATCTCTGTCTCCATCCTGGCATCACTGCCTTTCTGGGTAGGGTCCCGCTCTCCGTTCTTCTCACTTGATGGTCCCAGGGACCTCTGCTCCTGGGCTGCAAAATCAATCACTCCCCTCCTTTTGTCAAAAAAACATCTACCTCTATATTTCTGACCCTCACAGTCAGTCCTGATGGCAATTATTCACTATTGTACCACAAGAGTCTTATCCCCATTTCCTTTTGCCAGCCCAGTCCCAACAGATTGGAGATCATTCCGTGGAGGTTCTACCTACCCCTGCCCTGCCTGGAACTAGGCTCCCTCTTGAAAGCTTGTAAGCCAGTCACTTCTTGCCTTTATAGCCCTCCTCACCCCCCATTTTGGGTAACCAATGTCTAAGTAGCCCATCCCTGTCAACCCTGTGTATCGAGGGGGTGGGAGTGATCCTTGCTGTAAAGATTTGTTCCCTTTTTTGAGCTACTACATCCATATGTATAGGTAAAGTTCATCAAAGTGTAGTGGGTTACTTTTTTTTTTTTCTTCCCTCTTCTTTCTTCTTTTAGTCTAGTTCTGATCATCCAGCCATCAAAGCCAGGTCAAGTGGGTACTATCTGCAAGTATGGGTGTTCTTGTGCATAGGATGGACTTTTTGACTGAGGGGGCTGAGTGTGGTCCACTCACATCACAGCTTCCCAGGGACACTGGATGCTGGTGCTCCGAGTGTAGCTCACCAGCCCCTAGATGGAGATTTTTTTTACTGACCACATAAAAGCAGCAGAAGAGGGTGGGGGATGCAAAGGGAGGGTTGGACACTGAGTCTGGTGAGGAAGGCAAACACATGACTGTTGACATATTTCTGAATATGACTGTGTAAGGGGAGAAGGAGGAGCAGGAGAAGACAAGTACAAAATACAGGTGGAGCTAGAACTTGATTTCTCCCAAATCCAGTACCTTAGCCAAGCCCTAGTGCTGGCAAACACTCTGCCTCTACTGTCTCCTCTACATCATGGGGCTCATTCTATTGGCTGGCTACAGTGAAAGCTTGGTCTTGGCAACACCATTTGGAAGTCCTGTCAACCTCAAATTTCTAAGGTGGAGAAGCTGAGCTCTGGCTCCCAGAATCCAATAGTTTCAGATGCACTGTCTGTCACGTAGTGAGAGTCCTTTGGGACCTCATTCCCCTGCCCCAGCCTCACTCTGTGGAAGCTCTCCCAGAGCACAATCGCCATTTTGATATTCCAAGCAACAGTTTGTTGTTATTTTTTTATTGTGAACTGAGTGATAGTGATCGTTTACATGGGAGAACATCAGCTTTACACCATTGTTTCATTGCAATGATTATAATCTCTTCCATGCATCACCATTCAACAGCATTTGCTTCCATTCCCTCTGTTTTCCTTTTTTTTTTTTTTTGTGGGGTGGGTTGGGGTATTGTTTATTTTTTTACTTCTACCACTGACTAAAAGAGATTTCTTCTTCCTGTGTACCTCATTCCCAGATGTGGCATCTTAGGCAGTGTGTTCCCAGAGCTGATGTCAGAGAGCAAGCCCAGGACCTCCATCCAGTCCAGGCTCTGTCACTTAGAGTGTGGTCAGGCCTCGGTCCCTCAGGAGACAAATGTCCCCATTCTTTAAAAAGTCGCTCCTCAGAAACCCTGTACAGGGTTGTCAGGAGTCAGAATGGGGTCAATAACACTTCACAACAACAACACTTTTGGTTTGAGAGCAAAATGAAGCTGGGTGGGTTTTGAGGACTCTGAGGGGAGTAGTTAGCATTGCAGCATTGCTTTAGGGATGGAGGGGCCTCACCTAACTGAAAAGTGCCTGAGAGCTGAGAGTGGTCCCCAGTGAGGAGCAAGGAGAAAAATGCTACCTAGGCCTTCAAATGGAGGGTGAGAAGGCAAACTTCCGTTTCAGAGCTGGAAGCTTCTAGGCCTTCTCAGCTTCTCTGATCCCCTGGTTGTCCTTTCTGTCTTTTGTTAAAAGTTGTGTAGGAGGTAGAGTGTTTAGGGATATGTGAGGCAGGGTCACGGTCAACGGATGATGAAGTGGGATCTAAAAGCTGCTGAATAGGTCCTGGGCTTCAGGGAGGTTTCTAGGAAGTAAGAAAGGAAAAGAGTGGGCTGGGACTTAAGCACTTTTTACACCTACTGCTGAGAGTCTCAGGATGGAGTAGGAAGGGGAAGTGCAGCTAAGTCATTCGAAGAGGAAGTGATCTGAGCTGGGTCATCTTATGGGTCCCATTTCCTCTGCTCTGTAAAACCTTCTGTGGAAAAAAGGAAGAGCGGAAACAGCTCATAAGACGAGCAGCTCCCAGACTCCCCCAGTCCTACATTTTGGCAGGATTCTCCTGATGGACTCAATCCTATGGCTGAAACTCCAACCAGAGGCTACAAAATATCTCCACACATCCCTAAGCCTGGCTAACTTTTTCATACCCCAGGGTGATGTTAAGTTAGAACTCTGGGGAGCAGTATAGCTATGGTTCTCCTGGAGCTTAATGTCAGAAGATAGCAAAGCTGGGTGGTACCTGAAGACCTCAAGAGACTTTCAAACTTCATTTTAGGGGTTGAAGTCTTTTCCCATGAGAAATCAAAGGGGGAATCCCAAATACATCAAACAGGTCAAATCTGTGTAATGCAGGGGCCAAAGGTCCCCACACCTCAAATCCAGGAAGTCCCTCCCCTGCAACACACACACACACACACACACATCATGACAAAGTATCCAATCACTATAGTAATGGAAAAGTGTGAACACAGACTTCCTTAGTGGTGCAAAAGGTTAATGCACTCCAACTACTAACTGAAATATTGGAGCTTCAAGTGTACCCAGATGCACTTCGGAAGAAAGGTCTGGTGATCAACCGTTGAAAACTCCATGGGTCCTGGGAAATTTAATGGACTATTTTAAATTTCAGTAACTCAGAACTAGAAGCTTTTCTTTTACGCAAAACAAAACAAAAAAACACACTATGGAGTGTGGTTCTATTCTGACATACATGGGGTCACCATGAGCCGTGGTTGACTGTATGGCACCTGATTGGTTAGTGAACACAGAGCCCAGCTGTGGCTTCTACTTGTTGACTTGGCACAGGGGTGGAGAGTCGTATGGTATAGGACATTAGAGAAAAGCACTTGGAAGCATTTCACCTATCCCTGCGCCCTTTGCTTCTCCCTGCTTTCTGATTCTTGACAGCTGCTCCTCAAGTTTTTGTCTTTTTTCCTTCCATTATTCAAAATTCCAGACATCATTTGAGTTTGTCTTCAATCCTGCCTCCTCCAGGTAGCTTCCCTTTGCCTGTCCACAGGAGACAATAGCTCTATCACCAGGTAAAGGTAAATTCCCCAGGTGAGGGCTTTATTATCCTCTTTGCTAATCAATGGAGACGGTTCTCCCTATGCTTCCTTTGACCCAGCTGATGTTTTCATTGAAAACCTGTGAGAGGAGGAAGGCACAGGGGTCCTGTCCAGAGGGGACCAGTCTCTTCCTGGACAATGGAACAATAGGTCATTTTATGGTCTTTAACTGTGATTGCTCCTCTAGGAAATTCCTCAGTGTGAAGATGCCCCTACAGTCCCTGTTCTGGGGTCAGGGAAAATGCCCATTGTACTCACAAGAAAGAACCCCATACTCACCAGGGTGTAGGAGAAGACCAGAAACAGGAAGGTTGTGGGCAATTTGAGCCCACCAGCTACTCCAGGGGAGAAAGATGAGGTTTCCCGAAAGATATAGAGCTTTGGAAACCCTACATGAGGTCATTATAAGTTGGAACCAACTCAACAGCACTCAACACCGACAATAACAACCACCTGGGTTTCCACTTCTAGACACAGTAAGATTATGCAAGGCTTAGGGACTAATGGGTTGCTACATGACAAATATTTCTAACAGTACATGACTAGTTCTTCAGAAGTTTCAGTTACTCTTTTTAGGAACTTCGGATGAAGTATAGTCAGGAAACACTAGAAGAGATTCACAATGTGAGATGATGGGATTCTCACAATTTCTTTTCCAAACTGACTCATGTGTCCAAACCAAGACCTGTTGCAATGGGGTTGATTTTCCAGGAATACCTGTGTTGTGGAAAATAAATGACAGAAATGCCAGATAGAGGGTAGATGTGACGTCCCAAGTTTTTTTTTTTTTTTTTGGCAAGGATCATAGGTTTGGAAAACTCTGAGATGCTGAGGGATCTGGCTGATGTTGTCCAGGGATGACAACCTCTGCATGATCGTGACATCACAAGCAGACAAGTGTTCTGTGATCCCAGGTAGACAGCCAGTCAGTCATATTCATGGTACAGTCTCCTCTCCAGACTTCAAAGTGACCCTGGGGTGCCAATGGTTTGTGCTCAACTGCAGTTCAAACTCCCCCAATGGCACTGAAGGAAAGTCCTGGCAATCTAATTCTGTAAAGATTACAGTGACAAAACCCTATGGGACTCAGTTCTACTTTGTAACACATAGGGTTACCATGAGTTGGAATTGATCAGAAGTTCTGGTGAAACTTCAGTGGGAAATATTAATCTGAAATCTCAGCCCATCCCAGGGGGTCTGCTTGGTCTCCACATTGCTCTCTGGTTTCTTCTTGTGTTTCTGTTTCTTGGTGACTTCTCACACAGTGGACACCGGCAGTGGATTCAGTTAACACTCAGTCTCTGTTACTGATGAATGGGAAGACTGTGGTTAGGAATAGCTGTGAGGGTTATTCCCCTGTGGTTAACAGAGCTCTCCTGGCTTCAGTGACATCACTATTGTTGGTGTCACCCAGTTCAGTAACTCAGGGTGTCACTCACCCCTCCCCCATGAACTTCTTTCTCTACCAGACTGTGCCAAACCCTTAGGAATACTTAACCATTTTAATCGTAGAATAATATGTGACAAATAGCATCAAAAATTGATCAAATGTCACATCTCTTAGATTACATGAATACTAACAACAGAAGTACTTTGTAAAATCTTTATACATGGAATTACAACATGGTTAGTAATTGAGTGGAAATCCTTTATTTTTTATTTTATTTTTTTTATTATTGCTCTCCTTTTATTCCTTTAATTACTACTTCATTCTCAAGAAGTTATTATATAGATTCACAAATACTAATTACCACAATGTTGTGTTGAAAACACCAGAAAGTTTGGGGGGAAAAATCAGCTACTGGAAAAACACCAACAGCAAGAAAAACAACATCAAGTTTCATCCTACGGATGCAACCATGAGATTGGACATGTCATTATAATTGGATAATACTGACGGAGCTGACTGAAACACATCACAAGGGTCCAAAAGAAATCTACTTAGAGTTTTAGCCTTGTAAATATCTTGAGAAATGTAAGCTGGGCTTATGAAAAATGATTTTGTGGTTACAACTAGCTGCAGAATGTTTTTATAAAAAATAATACGTTTCTGCTGAAAACACTTCATGAAATTTTATAGTCATTTGGAGCCATTCCCTCTAACCTTGGCACTGGTGTGGTCTGCAGACTCTGGGTTCCAGGGGCTTCCTAGAGCCATTGCCTGGCTTCCTATGTTTTTCCTAAGAAATAGAGAATGATCAGGTAGAATTACAGTCTAGCAAACAAGACTCCCAGCTTCACCTTACAATTTTCCTCTGAGAACTCAAAAACCATCCCAAAAAATTGCGTAGGAACTTAAAACTCATTTTATTCCATTTTCTTTTTCAGAAAAGAAAATTGAGGCCCAAGGACCAAAAACAAAATTCTTAAGTGCATTAGAGGTCTATGTGTCCCAGCGCCCATATCCCTCGAGCTTTCTACTACTCTGCAATCTCTTGTTCTTGGGTCTCAGTGCTTTATTATACAAATAGAAGCAGCTAGGGTTTACTGCGAAGTCCTGGTGTAGCACTGTATAATAAAGTGCTGGGCTGCAAAGTCGGTTTGAATCTCAAGGTTGCCAGTTCAAACTCACCAGGCACTCCTCAGAAACCCTATACAGGGTTGCTATGAGTCAGAACCAACACGATGACACTTAACAACAGAATTTACTATGGGGTTCCTGTGTGGTGCAAATGGTTAAGTACTGGGTGACTAGCTGAAAGATTACTGGTTCGAATCCACTCAGAAGTACTTCTTGAAAAGTCGCAGTCTTGAAATCCCTATGGAGAGCAGTTTTACGCTGCATACATGAGGTTGACATGAGTCACAATCAATATGACAGCAACCAATTATAACAAAGGATTTTCTCAAAGTAACTTTTCAAAAGAAGTGCACTAAAACCTAATTTTCACATGATGTTCAAGATAGGAGCTACCATATAGTTGTTGTTGGGTGCCATCAGGTCGATTCTAATTCATAGTAACATTATAGGACAGAGAAGATCTGCCCCTTAGGGTTACCTAAGTTGTAATCTGTATGGGAGCAGATCTTCCCTCAGAGCCAAACTGCCAACCTTCTGGTTAACTGCAGAGCACAGAGCTCCTTAGCACATAGTAGATTTTCAATAATAAACAATGGGCACTTTTGCTGAAGTTGTTCTCTCTGCCAGTGGCTATAGAGTTTATCTGTATTAGCTCATGTATTCCACCCAACAAATCTTTGAGGTGAATTGTGGTGTTGATTGATCAAGATACTAGACCTAAGGCTTAGAGAAGCTAAGTGTCCTCCACATCAAGGAAAAGGCTTGTAAAAGCAAAACCTGCTTCCCTATGATGACAACATGCCATTAAACTACAGTGAACACCCACCAACACATCTTTGTTTACAATGTGATTCATCATTATTTTATACAATCCTCCACGGCAAGTGTATTTATCTTCCGTGGGAGATAAATGCACCTGCCTCGGAGGATTGTGTGAGATTATGCAGTTTGCTGGAGGACAAATAGCTATTCCAGAGCAAAGTAGTGCTGAAGCCAAGTGCAGGAGGTAGGCTTGGGTTCCCTAGCCCTACCCTACCCTGAGTCATTAAACTATGATCTTTACAGAAGGTATATTAGAATCTGTGCCTGAAGGCATGTTCTGGTGATTGTAATGCATAGCTAATTAGAAACCTTAGATCCAGTTGAAGAACTCACTTTATGATTGGGTAAACTAATGCCTATTGAGAAAGTATGACTTTCTGAAAGTTACCAGACAAGTTAGTTGCAGAACAAAGTCAAGATTCAGAGATCGTGCTTCAGGCCCAAGTCCCCTTGTAGACTTTGCTGTGGCACTCTGCTTCAAGCCCATCCCTCCGGATCATGACACTCACCACCCCAGCTTCCGCCATGTTGGTGGCTAACATGCCTCCACTGAGTTATTCTGTGGGGATTAGCCTTGGCTGATGAAGACTGCCTTCCTCAAGATCACCCCTTTTGGGGGGACAGTCAACAACCAAAGAAGGTGTAAAAGAATAACAGCAAACCCCTCTTCTAATTTGGGACAATTATGATAGGGCATCCTAGCTCCAGAGCACAACATAGAATTGGTCTGAAGGCATGTTGGGACAGCCTCTTCAAACTAAGAGACAAATAATTGCGTCTTACACCACCCACCACCAAAAAGGAGACAAAGAGGCTGAGAGGCAGTTTATCCATTCTCAGAGAGACTGTTCTCCCCACATATGGGACCCCTACACACCAGAGCATGAAAATGTGGTGATCTGGTTTCAGTTTTGGTTGATGAAGTGAAGTCAGGACAGACCTGATTTTTTGAAATGTGAGTGAACTGATACAATAACCAGAATGGTAAAAATTATGGGTTGAGGTCCTAGAATGGGAGACTTGAAGGGGTTCAGTGAACCCTTTCAGGAACCTGATATGGAAGATTGAATTCTTGCCAACACCATGGAGAAAGACACACCATCCTTGAACAGAACACCATTGTTTCAGATGCTCTAGATCAAGAGACTTGGTTGCTATGCAACATATACCAAACAAAAGGAAAACAGAAAGTCCCCCACTACCACTGAATTAATTCTGATTCATAGCAATCCTAAAAGACAGAAGTGAACTGCTGCATAAAGCTGCCAAGGCTGTAAATCTTTAGGGGAGCAGACAGCCTCATCTTTCTCCTGCAGAGGGGCTGGTGGCTTTGAATTCATCAACACTTAACTCACTTCACCATCATACAATATGCAACATGCACATGCAACACGCATGCTGCCCCTGATTCCTAAGGTGATTCTGTTTCTAGCCAGGTGTCTCCTGTCATTTTTCGCCTTTCAGTGATCGTTCCAGGCATGCACATTTTGCAAATTCAGTTATGATTTATCACCCATGACTGCACTGGCAAGAATCAGTTGAAACCCTGCCACATACACAAAATGTTCCAGTTGTGAATGGGTTACTGAACAGATTCAGGAGGTGGTGCAAGTGGTCCTACAGCTTGGCCTGTCCCTCAAGGTAGATGTTATAGCTTGAATTATGTTCCCCAAAATATGTATTGTAAGTCTTGATTTTTTTGCCCCTGGTTATAATCCTATTTAGGAATGGACTGTCTTTGTTATGCCAATGAAGCAAAATTAGTAAGGGTATATCTTGATACCATCTTTCTTTTGAGATCTATGAAGAGATTAAACAAGTGAGCAGAGAGAAAGATAGGGTAAGAAAGATGCCAAAACACATGGAGATTCCAAGGAACCAGGAGTAGAAGCTAAAGAGACAAGAACATTCCACCAAAGGCTTCCCCTGGAGTTGGTGTCCTGAATTTGAACATCTAGACTCGTAAACTGTGAAGGAACGAATTTGTTTTTGTTAAAGCCATTTGTTCATGGTATTTCTGTTATAGTAGCAATAGATAACTAAGACAGGGATTGCCTCTGTTCTCTCAGGGAACCAGTCACAAACAAGCTCGAGGGTTCCCAGCCCATTCACATCTGATCGGCTGGCTCCCTAAGAGTTACTAATTCATTGGAACAGCTAACAGAACCCATGGAAAGACTATATAATTACCGATTTCTTATACGGAATATGAATCAGGATCAGTATAAAGAAGAAATGCATAGGTTAAGACGTTGAATATGTGTGTGTGGGGGGCACCAACGTGAGGCTTTCTACCCTCCAAAAGACATGTGAGCCTTCTGAAAGCAGGTGTTTTTTGCAAATCCTAAAGCACACAAAGCTTCCAAGTCTTTCTGAATAAGGAAGACTGTAGAAGAATTGATGCTTTTGAGTTATGGTGTTGGAGGAGAATATTGAAAGTGCTATGGGCTGCCCATAGAGCCAACAGATCTGTTTTGGAAGAAGTGCTGCCAGAGTGCTCCTTGGAGGCCAAGATGGCCAAACTTTGTCTCTCATACTTCAGATATATTGTCAGGAGGGACCAGTCACTGAAGAAGGATATTATGTTTAGTAAGGTGGAGGATCAGAGAAGAAGAGGAAGACCCCCAGCGAGATGGATTGGCAAAGTGGCAGCATCGATGGGATCAAGCATGGCAACAATTGTGAGATTAGCCTAGGACTAGGCAGTGTTTCGTTCTGTTGTGCATAAGGTCGCTATGAGTCGGTACCGACTCGATGGCACCTAACCACCACCAACAAAGCACACGGAGCTTCTAAGCCTCGAGCTTTTATTGCGGATCTCATTGTGTAATGCAAACTTCAGCCCTTTACAAGGTGGTCATGAGGTCTCACTCTGTGGGTCTTTCTCGCCTTGCCAGCTCCTGCCTTGGTTACTTCATCACTTCACTAGCATATCCTTTTTATTAAGTGTAATCCATAGTTCTTATGGAAGAGACCTAAGTTTCAAGAGTTTTCTTTTATTGATAATCTCTTAGAAATGGAGAGAACAGATCAAGTTCTTTGTTGTTGTTGTTGGGTTCTGACTCATAGCAAACCTGTGCACAACAGAACAAAACACTGCCCAGCCCTGCAGCATCCTCACAACTATTGTTATAATATTTGGGTAAGGCTAAATTCTAAAAGCGTCATCCAGTAACTTTGGGGAATGTGTGTTTCTTATTCCTATAACTCAGGATTCTCTCAGAATGAAAGATCTGGTTTCCAGAGGAAGAATGCTTCCACAAGGGCATCTAGTGAGTCTCATGAAATCTGGAGCTATGGCTGCACCGCATCTTTTTAGGCTTCTCATGCCAAGAGAATTGTGGGTAATGAGAGGGAGGAGTTACCATTTTGCAGGATAATTGACCTCATCATCAGGATAAGGTGGAGATGATTTTATACAATAGGGGCCGAAAAGATGATGTTAGGCACCTACATGACCCACTTGAATGTCTCTTGGTACTCTGTCATCCAACTTTGATGACAAATGGATAAGAGTAGCAATCCTGATCTGAGAAGAGTCAGTCTCAGCCCCCTTAGGTGTCAGGGTCTGAGTCAACCCAGAAGGCAAGCCATCCAGGCCAGCAGAGCTGTTGGTTGAGGGGTGAGGAGAACTTAGAATGAATGATTAAGGAGTGGATACTGAGTATAAAACCTCCAGACCAGCTGCATCAAGGCCTATAGTTTATCCCATTAACTTTATCCTTGAGAGTTTATTCCAAGAAAAGTAAGGCTCAACATATTTCTGACGGGCTTGTCAAGAATTTATTGCATAAGCAAACGGATCTGCGCAGCTTAAGGGGTCATTGGTGGTGGACTATGGAGTGTGCTGCCCAGACTCTCCTTCCAAGGACCAACATGCTCAGTCCCCAGCTGTTGGTAGTATTGGCAGCCAGCAGGTCTCAGTAACTTTCCTCTGTAAGAACTACCCTCAGATGAGGAAAGCCACTTTGTCCAGTAAAATGCCCCATTCCTAGGAGCAGCCTGCAACTGATCATTGGTTGAACTGGGATATAGAGAAAGTTTGCCCTTTGCCCAAATCTAAAGTTCCTTACGGGATTGGCTAAGACCTTTATTGTTGGTCAAATTCTGTCTCTTCCTAGTACTTCTATGTGCAAATATCCAT
Organism: Chrysochloris asiatica; assembly: GCF_000296735.1. NCBI lineage: Eukaryota > Metazoa > Chordata > Mammalia > Afrosoricida > Chrysochloridae > Chrysochloris > Chrysochloris asiatica. The sequence goes on along the minus strand of NW_006408525.1, from coordinate 3,008,338 downwards.
CTAAGAGTTTGCTTCACAGATAAATCAGTTGGTGACATTCCTGGTTCCTGGTTAGCATCTTTTTTGTGCCATCAGAAGAAAAACATATTCAATGCATTGTGCCCACAATTTCATATTCCAGATGCAGATGATAATGTACCCATTGTCATAGTATATAGGATTATCATATAATAACATACCCATAACTATAGCTGGTGGTGAACTGCGTACAGGAATCTTTCAAAGAGGAAAGAGACAGCTTGGAAAAGGGAATGTGGGCAAGTTCCGTTCAGTCTTTCACAAATGGAGGGTGGCTCTTTCTCTTTCCTCCCCATTCCTAGACCTTTTCCCAAGATTTGACTGACATCAGAGGCTCTGCTGACTCTCACTGAGATATCCCATGGCCACCCACTGACAGAGCATGCCTTCTGGACTTTGGTGACATTTAGAGCTGTAAGAGAGGCAGGGAGTGTTGTTTTCCCTGGATATAAATTAAGTGAGATTCTGTGAATGCTCTGATGGGAATCATACTGCAGGGGCCACTCGAAGAGCTCTGGTGGCTTCTGAGCATATGATTCTATTTGAGGCTCTCCCAGAAAAACTTTCCAGAAAGCCTCAGGCTGAGTTAGAGTAGTTTTGCCAGTTAGGGTGGCTCTTGTCTTACTTGGCAGTGTAGGTGTACGATAGTCTCTCAACCTTCTTTGTCCCAGTGGATGGAGTTAGTGATGTTTTCCAAGAGATAGTGCTCTCAGAACAAGAGATCTTGTAGGGTCATCTGTCAGATCCCTTAGTTTCTCCCCTAAAACCTAGTATGATCCCCATATTATGGATGGAATAGCAAAGTGATAAAGACTGAGTGTGGGGATAAAACTGAGGTCACCTGCTTCCTAGGCCACAGACTCCTACCAGGTGCTTCCTAGTGCTATATACTGCAATTTGGTTGGAAGCTCTCAGGTTGGAAAGTTGAGTTATAAGGCAACAGTGAGGGAAGGAAATGAGTTTTCTGGGTCTAAGCAGCAATCTACCTGAATTTGGAGGTCATCTGAAGAAAAGATCTAATACATTAAATACTAAATATCGAACACCAGAAGAGTTGTGGGATGACATCAAGAACATCATACA
>NW_006408525.1:3003542-3005376 GCF_000296735.1 Chrysochloris asiatica | reverse complement strand
TGGGCAGTGTTTCATTCTCCTGTGCATAAGATCGCTATGGGTTGGTACCGACTCGATAACACCTAACAACAATAACAACAACAACAAGCAGCAATGCATGCAATCAGCCATGTAGAGTTTTGAGAAGACTCCATGTCATCAGTTCTGCTTCTCTACCCACAACATTCCACATGTCACTCTGCCTTGCCCTGTTCTTCTTGCATTTGCCTTCTCTCATCCTGTTGACTAATGCTCTGCTTCCATCCCCCACTGCCTCATTCCTGTACATTTCCATAACGTGCTCACTGGTCACTGCTTGTCCTTTCTCTGCCTAAACTTGTCCAGAGCCACCTGATCACTCTACCTGAAACCCCTTTGATCTTGACACTTCCCTTCCATATGCAACTATCAATGCTCAGAATTACTCAGATGACATATGAACCAGGTTGTTTGGGACAATCTTAATTTATATCTGTTGTTCTAACATAATTATTATTAGTGCCACATTTAACTCTCAAAAGTATTCCAATTTGGGTTATAAAAATTGTCTATTTACCTTACTTATGGAAAATTTAATGGACCACAAAATCCCAACTTCATAGCCTGACTTCAATCTTCTTTCCAAATTTCCACACCACTTCATACATACCTGGGCCCTAATACCTACCAGATGGGTTTTGATGAATAGATCATGGTCATTTCTACTTATATTTTCCCAAGCTATACCTATTTCTGTTCAGTTACTTGTTTGTTGTTAAGTGTAGTTGTTGTTGTTAAGTACCATGGAGTCGGTTGCACAGTTGAGTTGATTCCAAGTCCTAGCGACCCTATATAGCAAGGGCAGGGAATGTCCATCTCACAAATCATTTGGTCTGGTCCTGCCAAGGAGATTACAGTTTCAGCCATCACATTAATGGTGAGTTAATTAAATATCTGACCAAATATAGCAGGCTAATTTTTAATTTGATAATTTTGTGTGGTCTGTGAATAATGTTATACATTTTGGCAGGAAAACTGTTCTCCACCTCTACTGTCTAGGGTTTCCAAGAAGCGTCTGGTGGATTTGAACCACTGACCTTGTAGTTAGCAGTCCAGTGTTTATCTTACAGTGCTACACCAGGATTCCTGTTCCACTTAGCCTAAAAGATTCCCTCTTCTTGCTCATCTACCAAGACCCACATTTAAGTTCCAGTTTACCAATACATCTGTAATCTAAATATTTTTTCAAAGATCACTGACCTTCATCTGATTTCCCAATGTCTATAATATCTGAATTGGTGAACAATCAGACAAGTAAGGTCAGGGGAGAGGGAGAACATCACAAAGTTGTTGCAGTATGTCATGAATGAGACTTTGGATAACCATGATGCTGAGGAGGGAAGGGTTAATGATAGGGCTCTTGCTGACTAAGTACTGAAACACTTGGAGTCTAAGAAACTACTGCTGAGGACTAGAATCAAAGGAAGGGCACAGTGTTTTCTGATTCACTCAGTCTCATCCTGAATCTCAATGAAGATCAGTCATGCCAAAAGATGGTTTCCCCCCCTTCCAAGACTAAGACTCAACAGAGATGCATGCTCTGACTGGTGACCACACACATCACCGATGGAGGGAAGAGGGTAAAAGCAGCAATGAAGTGGCAAGCTAAGCCCTACAATGTTCAGTGGACTTCTGTGGACCCAGTTGGGGACCTGGTTGGCAAGCAGTGTGAGGAAGCCTGGGGACTCTTGGGTCCAGAGTCAGTGGCGTGGCCATGGAGGACTAGAAAGGAGAGCGGAGCCACCGGCTGACAGGAAGAGAGGGCATGAGCACGGGAGCACCCACACTTGCAGATGATACCCACGTGACCTGGACC
>NW_006408525.1:2992967-3002774 GCF_000296735.1 Chrysochloris asiatica | reverse complement strand
AAAAAAAAAAAAAAAAAGATGGTTTCCCAGGAACTTGCCCCGCCCCTATAACCATCGTACCTCTCAACCCCCACTGCCATCTTTTTTTACCCAGTTCCATGTTAATTACTCGTAAGAAAATACAACTACTGACTTTATTAAAGTTATAGAGATCCTTCCAAAAATAACAGTTCATTCCATTAACAACCCCAGGCACACATTTGGTTTGCAGGAACATCTTCTTAAAAATACATCTTGATGATCCTTGGAGGATCCTTACAAGATTCCAGAGAAGAGAGGAGTAACAATGCCCACATTTTCCAGAGAATTGAATCTGGATTTATGGAAGAGAAACAAACTGTCTAAAGATTTATGTTTTAAAAACACTGGAGAGTTGTGGTAGTTAAGTTTTACAACTTCAATAATTTAAATTTAAATGCAATACACATTCTAAATTATTAATAAAACCCATCCATTTTGGGATGATGATGAAATGATCTCAGTACATATTAGGAAGGACAGGAGAAGTGAATCAAGCATTTCTCAGACTTTGGTTTGGTTTCAGAAGCAATGGACATTGATGGCTTTGAAGCAGAAGATAGGTCTGTAAGATAACAGCATTGAAAACCCTATAAAGTGCAGTTCTGCGTTAATACACCTGGGATCACCAGGAGGCAGAATCAACTTGACGGCAATGAGTTTGCCTTATGGATTGATCTTTGAGAATTTTCATCCAGGTGCTTCATGGCATCTTGAACCCATTTCTCCTTAGGATCAGCACAAAATTTGTTTGCCAATTTGGTCTTGAAGCTGTAGGGGAGAGAGGGCACAGTTAGGAGGATTCTCTTTTAGGGTTCTTCCCACTTGACCTTAAATCTTCCAGAACCATTTCCAGGTGATGAAGGGGTTCCCATGGGAAGGATGAGACTCAGTAAAGCCATCCTTGCTTTTAATTTGAGTGAACTGTTAAGACCTGAACAAGTTGCTAAGTAGAGAACTGGGAATTAAATATTCATATTGATAAATTCATCAATTGTCATAATTGCACAAGGTATTGAAAATAAATCTAACACTTTGCGATGGGTGTTCTCTGGTTATGTAAGAAATAAAGAGTATTGTAGACAACATGGAATAAGACAAAAATACTTCTGGAATAAAATATAATCCACAGGTTAAAAAACAAAAACGAAACATCAATTGGATTATAGAGGTCAAACTCACTGAGTCTGTGAGTCTGTAAATCTGATCCAGTTCCTGACCTCTGTCCTCTAGAAATGAATTTGGGGGCTGGAGAGAGGGGCTTTTTTCTACTCACATCACAGCTCTCAGGGGACACTTGCTGCTGGTGATTCTTATGTAGTTAGCCAATCTGTGCACAGAGATCTTCTTACTGGTCAAAGTGAAGCAGCAGACAGTTGGAACAGAAGCTGAGTTTGGGAAGGGAGAGTGAACAGAAAAGATTAATCATTAATGCATGGTAGATATTTTAAAGCACAACTTAGGAAGGCAGGAAGGGCAACTAGAAGAAGGCGAGGGGATGTAAGAGGAGGAGGAATAATGAGCTCTGAAGGTGTGCTCCTGCCCGTGGCTTGGCATCCTCAGCAGTGGGTGGAAGTATATCAGCGCTGACAAGGACATGGAAAAAACTTGGTCAATGCAGCATTAGGAATGGCTATGTGATGATAATAGTAGTATTCACTGAATAGCCCCAGTGGGATGCATTTTAAGCACATGGTAGAATTACATTTCTTTGGTTGGTTGGTTGGAGCCATATAACTAGTTTTGACCCCCCAAAAAACAAGCAAACAAACAAACAAAATGAAAGAGAAAGGAACACATATATTTACTAGTGCAAGTCCCCCCAGAGCTTTTTTATTCTTTGTCACATTTGTTGTTGGCATTAAGTGCCATTGAGTCAGTTCCAACTCATAGCAACCCTGTATAAGGAGGGATTCCAAGGCTATAAATCTTTTCAAGAGCAGAAAGCCTCATTTTTAGTCAGCCATATTCTGGAGGTGGTTACTCCATCAATTTATAACCCTGCCTATGAAAGATAAAAAGCAAAACCACTAGTGAATACATCATAGATATTTAGCGTGAGTGAGAAATTAATCTTTGTTATTTTAAGCCAGTGACAATGTTGACTTGTTTGTGATCACAGCACATACTAGGCTCGGTTATTCTGACAAATGCACTCAATATGTCTAGGCCATTAGAGGATGGAAAGATGAATTCTAGTTAAAGCACCTAGATAGTTCTCCCAAGGGTATGAGAGTTAAAATATGTCACCTCAAGAGATTCCCATGGGAACCTCATCCCCTCTCTCCAACCACTGTTTCTATAAGCTGGTTTAGTGTCTAACAAAACTTCTGAGTCTCCAGCTAATGAAATTATTTCTTTCCTCCACCACTACCAAAAATGCTCACATACCCATAGCAAGAGAAGGTCTTTCTTTTGTGTGTCCACCCTAAACCGAGCAAGGACAACTAGATCAAGGATGCATTTAGCATCTCTCTCAAAACTCATCTCAGAACAGGTTTTGGTGATCTGGGCGGTTAGTTCTTGTTTCTTTCACTGACTGGATGTGAGGCTAGAACTTTCCTTATTCATTTATGAAATCTGTCTACCCATCTTTAAATTGCAGGGTTGCAACAAAGAGTCTGAAGAGTCTTGCTTGGGGGTGGGAGTAGCTTACCTGGCTGAGTAAATACCTGGTTGCTGAAGGTGGCTGCTATGAGCAGCAGGCAGAAGAGCTCTGTGGAGACCTTCATGTCAGAAGGTGAGGAGGTGAGCATCAACAGGAGAGTTGGTGACTCTGGGTTGTTCTCAGCCTCTCTGCTCCTCTGGCTGCTCTGCCTGCCTTTTATAGGCAGCAGAGAGGGTGGGATGCCCCCAAAGTGACCTTTGCCTGAACAGCATCATAATCAGGAAAGCAGAGAGATCCTGAGTTTATTGTGCAAATTTCAGCTCCTAGGAATGTAATAGAATCTGAGAGAAGCAAGCAATGAATTAGGACTTGGCACACTTCTTATAAATTCTGAGGATATTAGCAGGAGAATAAAGACTGTGTGGTTCTGAAATCACTGAGCACAAATACACAAATACACATATGATTTCTCTGAAATAGGACATCTGTACAGGGGGAGAGAAGAAAGGAAGCCAAGGGCATAGTAGGGATGAGATCTATGAAAGTTCCTCAGTATTTATGCGGCCAGACTTGGAGGTCTAGAAGGAGAACAAAAAAAACATCTGCTAGGCACCTACCCAGGTGTACAGAGACCCCAGCAGCTCAGGGAATTACGAGGCCTCTGGGGCTCCAGAAATTGCAGTTGCTAAATCTGAAAGTTGTACGGTTTGAATTCACTGCTCTGTGGGGAAAAGACCTGGTGATCTTGTCCTTGTAAAGATTCCAAACTCAATAAACCAAACCCACTGCCATTGAGTCGGTGCCAACTCACAGACGCCCTCTAAGAGTTTCTGAGATTGTCGACTTTTACTGGAATAGACAGCCTGAGTTTTCTTCTGTGGAGCAGCTAGTGGGTTTGAACTCCAGACCTTTGGATGAGAAGTCCAGTACTTAACCTACAGTGTCACCAAGGCTCTTTAGAAAACACTGTGGGGCAGGTTTATTCTATCCCATATGGTCGTTATGAGTTGGAATCAACTGGTTAACAGACAACAGCCATTTGTTGTTGTTGTTGTGCACTGCCGTCGAGTTGGTTCCAAACCATAGCGACCCTGTACAGGGTTTCTGAGGAACTACTGACCTTGTAGTTCAAACAGCTTTGCAGTCTGGCGCATTAACCCACAGCGCCACACCAGGACTCCAACTAATTTTGTCTTCCTGTGTTTTTAAATGATTGACTTAACTGTTAAAGTTCTTTTCCAAATGGACTTCAAAGGTAAATTCCTATATATCAAGTACACTGTACTGAAGCAAGTCTGTATGAGAAGCAGAAGAGGAGGGACTATGTACCCTGATCCCTAAGGATTCATGGAACTCGTACTGAAAATCAATCATCTAGCTCACTCTTATCCCCCAGAAGACACAGTGCAGATCTGATTGCTAAAATATCACTGAGAAAGAGAAGGCCAGAACACACATATTCTATATCCTCTTCTTGTGTATACTAGCCCCACTAGGAAGGGAAGCCTCAGTGGGACTCAAAGTTTTAACAGGGAGTTGTGTGTGGTTAATGGGGCCCATGAAGGTGGATGAGGGCCACTAAACAATGACACGCACATAAATGGGAAGTCTCTCTAGTCCAGGGATGACCTGAACCAGCCCTGCGGGTCTGGCATAGGCCATACTTGATTCTAGGTGCTGAGGTTGATGCTGCTAGCTCCCCCACACACTTTGATGCAACCTTGATAGTCCAGAGAGCAGGAGCTTCTCTGGAAGTGTACCTGGCTGGGGACTGACCACACCTCTAGTTACCAGGGTAACATGGGGGATGAGAAAAGAAAAATTTGCCCCTTTCTGTCTATCAATAAGCCATATGCCTCTGTGCTACCTTCCGTCCCCTTGCCTTCAAAGTTGCCTGTGAAAGTTAAAGATGAACATACCATGGCCGGCCTGGCAGCTGGCACAGATCAGCAGTTTCTTTGTTTTTATTTCTTCCCAACATGTCTGTTCCGCTGCTTCTCCTAGTGAGGGCTAGCCCAGGGCTGGCCAGGACCGACTCTGCAGATCTAAAGCAGGGTCTGCCTGAACAGGGCGTTGCAGACAACTCCCCTTTCCTTGATGAGGCCCACAAACATGGAGCTTACTTCTGTCCAGCTCTGGCTATGAAGAGAGTGGGAGCTTCCCTGGGGGTGTAGCTGTCTGCACCTCTGGTCACCAGGGGAGTGGGGGGAACAACAACAACAACAACAAAATACAACACCTTTGTTTCTGCAAGCCACAGATATGTTTCTGCAATGCTGCTAGATTTTCTTGTCTCAAGCCACTCACAAGAGTTAAAGATGGCTGCTCTTTTCTGGTCACTGGCTTGTATAGCAATCTCTCTCTCTTTCTATGTGAGTTGAGTGGTAGTTTACATGGGAGAACATCAGCTTTACATTCATCCTATCGTATTTTGTCTCATTGCAATGATTACAATCCCCTTCATGCATCATCATTCAACAAATGAAGTCTGCCCCCCAGCCGTCAGCACACAGCCCCTCTCCCTACCTGAGTCCAGAGTCCGCAGCTGCTCCATCTCTCCATGTCATCGTGTCTGCCTCCATCTCTGGTGATGCCTACTGCTTCTCTGGGTAGAGTCCCACACTCTCTTCTTCTCTCTTGATGGTCCCAGGAACCTCTGCTCCTGGACTGCAAAATCAATCACTCCCTTCCTTTTGTTCAAAACATCTATCTTTACATTTCAGACCCTCACAGTCAGTAATGGCAGTCTCTTTATTTTGCTGTGTCTGCTCAGCTCTCTCTCCTAGTAAGCATTCACTCCAGAGTTTCAAGACTATTATCTGCATCTGTTTCATTTAGTTATCCGTATCTTTGTCATAGAAGGTCTGTACAACTTTTCTGCCCAGTCCACCAAATTGCCACCTCTGCTTCTCACACTCTCTTGAACACTTTTGCAGGAGATTTGCTAAATGCAGGGTGTCATTTGATTTCTTGACTGCTGCTTCCACAAGTGTTGTTGAAGTGTTTAGAGGAGTGACCAGATCACTTTAGGTACTTGGTAAGTAGAAGTTGTTAATCTTTGTTGTTCTTAGGAAATGCGGCCAACTGTGTGGACCAAGATATGCTGGAAAGGGACTCAGCATCTGGGCAGATGGCTTCTTCTTGCATATTGTTGTTGTTGTTAAGTGCCTTTGAGTTGGTTCCAACCCATAGCAACCCTATATAGAGTTTCCAAGAAGCAGCTGGTGAGTTTGAACAACCAACCTTGCGGTTCAAATTGACTTTGCAGCCCAGTGCATTAATCCACAGCGCCACGCCAGGACTCCTCTTCTTGCATATATTCTCCATAAGACTCTCTCCCTCCTGCCAAATAAAGGCATATCATCTAGAGACGATTTTCATGAATGACTATGTTGCTCTTTGGGTACATGTAATGTCCTCAAAGTTGAACCAATACAAAACCTTGGGGATTCTTTTTTTTTATTTTTTAAGGTTTTTATTGTGGATTAAGTGAAAGTTTACAGGGCACATCATCAGTTTCACATTCAACCATTCATATGACTTGTTTCATTACATTGATTATAATCTCCTCCATACATCATCAGTTAACAGTGTTTCTCTCTATCCTCTTTAGCTTTTTTTTGGTGGGGGTGGGTAAACTTTGCCTTTTGGAATTTACAGTCTCGGCTTTTAGGGAAGGTTTTTACATTTATCTGTGGATATCCAGGGCTCACGTATGCGATTACTAACAAGCATAACTGAATAATAAGATGAGGGACAGTTTGCTATGTCTGCTAGGTGGCTAAAGTCTGATCCTCAGAGCCTATGGTTTGGACGGTCTGCAACGCTTGGGCCCACAGGGACTTGAACTCCTGACTGGGTCTGCACGGTCTGCATCAGATTCCCCCTTATTTATTATTTGGAGATTCTTTTAAAATCATGTATGTTAGGCTGATGCTATTGAGTGATGACTTCTGTTAGTTAGAATAATTTCATAATTCTACTGGAAGTTCTGAGAACCCTATTGGCAAGCCACTGTGCATGTTTTATTCTCTCTACCAACCACCACCACCACCACACACATACCCTGGGCTTTGGATTATATGCTTTTATTTTTCTGCCCTCCACTCCTCCCAGACTTTTAATACAATTTTCTTTGGGTCAGAGCAACCTCAATAAGAATAAATAAAACTAAATCTTCAGACATAAAAATTCAACAGCTCTTCTGCTGCCTGGCTAGCTCTGGCATGTAAGAATAGTAGCAGTGACTTTTATCTCTCCCTCTTCCTTGGAAACTTACTTGACTATTTGCAGCTGTTTCTTTTCATTTTGCGTCAACCCTGTTAACAAATGAAGGTCCTAAGAGTTTTTCTCCACCCACATCATTATGGTCAACTTTACTTTGGGGAGACAGCTCTTTATTAGTCATATTTTGAGTGATTTCCACCCAGAGGGACTCATTTTTTTTTTTTTTCTTTAATGTTTTATTTTGAATTATGTGATAGTTTACATGGGAGAACATTAGTTTTACATTATTCATTCTATCGTATATCGTCTCATTGCCATGGTTACAATCCCCGCCATGCAATCCTTTCCCCATGCCCCCCAGGTCTTCAGCACACAGTCGCTCTCCCTCTCTGGATCTAAAGTCTCCAGCTGCTCCATCGCTCCACGCAGAGGGACTCATTTTTTTGGCACTGTCTCAGACGGTGTTCCCAGGCTAGTCAAAAGGTTTTCAGTGGCTAATTTTTCAGAAGTGGACAGTCTCTTCCTTCCTCCTATTTTGTCTTAATCTGGAGCTTATGCTGAAACCTATCCACCATGGGTGACCCTGCTTACATTTGAAATGCCAATAGTGTAGCTTCCAGCATCACAACTACACGCAAGCCACCACAGTATAACACACCGACAGATGAGTGGTGATAATAAATAATATTTAGAAGCTTCTCGGTTATTGCTGTTAAGTGCTGTAAAGTCAGTTCTACTCATAGTGACCCACTATAGGGTTCTCAAAGTTATACATCTTTTTGGGAGCAGAAAGCCTCATCTTTCTCCAGAGGTGAGCTGAAACATTCTCCAGCTGGTGAGCTGAAACTGCTGATCTTGTGGTTTGAAGTCCAGTGCTTATTGTCCAGCACCATCTTGCTCCACTTCTCAGTAAGCAATGAGCTACACCAAAAGTGCCTCTGTACATAAACAATGGACTGCGAGCCACAAGGTTGGCTGTTTGACTCCACCAGCAGCTCCACTGGAAAAAGGTGAGGCTTTCTCTTCCCACAAAGATGTACAGCCTCGAAAACATTATATGGTGTTGCTATGAACCCCAACTGACTTGACCACACTTAACAATTAGAGCAACAACAAAACCCAAAACCACGCCAACACAACTCCCCACTGCTGTCACATAAATTCTAACTCTCAGCAGAGGCAAATATTTTTCTCAAATAGTGTGCCCACATAAATAACACACACACACATATTAAGGGCATAAATGAGAAAATTATGCTGAAAGGTCCTGGCATAGCACACCCATGCATACACCAACATGTCCCCTGACATTTTCAGGAGGAAATTCCTACCTCATTCACTGCTTTTGACTATATTTGTATAATGAAGGTACAAGTCATGGTCAAGAAGTCATGAATGGAGACAGAGCCACAGAGGGCTGGAGCTGAGAGTGAAGCAGCCAGTTGATGTGAAGTGAGGGGAGACACACAAGAATGCCCTCAAAAGGCAACAAGAGTAAATTGCTACAATTTGATGAACATGACCTATACTTATGGATATAGTAGCTCAAAATACCAACTCAGAGGGAAGGAGTCTTCACATCAAGTATCAATCCTATCCCCTCTGTACACAGGGTTGACATAGACAGGCAACTTAGACATTGGCTACTTAAAATGGGAGGGGCTATAAAGGCGTGAAGTGACTGGCTTACTAGTTTTCAAGAAGGAGATTAGTTTCAAAGTGTGTGGGGCAAGGTAGAATCCCCATTGAATAGTTTTCAGCTTGTCTAGATGGGTCTAGTGAAAAGAGATGGGGATAAGATTCTTAGGATTCAATAGTGAGTAGCTATTATAATGACTAATTGCAACTCTCACAACTGTAAAGGTAGAAATTTTGTAACAAAAAGAAGGGAGAGAGGTGGGCTTAATAGTGGATAGGGTAGAAGGGTAGAGAGAGGTGGGGCTAAATGGTGGATAGGGTAGTAGATCTCCATCAGCAATACCACAGAATACCAGGCAAAGTGGGTCCAGGAGAGAGCTCCAAAACTTTGAACCACATATGTAGGACTATTTTAAAAGTTTGAAGGCTTATAATTTGTGGAACTTATAGTGGAAGCAAGAAATCTCCTACTTTAGATTCTGCTGGACTCAGTGGCACGGAGTCAACAATTTGGACCAGACCAGAGCTCTAAAATATATAAATCAAACTCTATAGATGTGAAAGAAGAAATAGACAAAACTACAGTAATAGTGGGAGATTTTAATACACCACTTTCAAAAATGGATAGAATAACCAGAAGGAAACTTAACAAAGACACAAAGGAACTAAACAACACAATCAGCCAACTGGACATCATAGATGTGTACAGAGCATTCAACCCAACAACAGCACAATACACATTATTTTCCAGTGCACGTGGAACATTCTCCAGAATAGACCATATGTTCAACCACAAAACAAACCTCCATAAATTTACAAATAGCAAAATACTACAAAGCATCTTATCAGACCACAATGCTATCAAGTTAGAAATCAACAATAGGAAGCCAAGGAATTGAAGTCAAATACATGAAAACTGAATAACACCCTGCTGAGAAGTGATTGGGTAGTAGAAGAAATAAAACATGAACTCACAAAATTCCTAGAAAAAAATGAAAACGAAAACACACAACATACCAAAATCTTTGGGACATGGAAAAAGCAGTGTTGAGAGGACAATTTATACCAATAAATGCACACTACCAAAAAGAAGAAAGAACCGAAATTAACTCATTAACACAGCATCACAGCATCTACAATTAGAAGCAGACCAACAGAGGGAACCTAGAGTCACCAAAAGAAAAGAAATAATAAAGATTAGAGGAGAAATAAATGAGATAGAAAACAGAAAAGCTATAGAAAGAATCAACAGGACAAGAAGCTGGTTCTTCAATTAGACAGGTCTCAATGGGCTAAGTGAGACAGAGGTAAATAAT
>NW_006408525.1:2966985-2976024 GCF_000296735.1 Chrysochloris asiatica | reverse complement strand
CCATGTGTATAGTCGTCTGTTATGCTATCTAAAGAAGGTATTTGAAATAAACAAATCATTTGTCTTGCAGAAATCAGCATCATTTCTATCACCAAGTCCAAGTATAGCGAGTTCTTAATAACAATGCTGAGCTACGCTATCCTTGTAGGGTATGTTGTTACTGCATTTAACATTGGTTGGCTTGTTTAATCCTTCCAGAAAACCTATGAAATAGGTATTTACATTAAGCTCATTTTAAAAATAAGAACAGAGAGGTAGTTTAGACTACTGTGTTATTCTGTGTTATTTTGAGTCAAGTCAGCTCTGACTCAAAATGACCCCATGAACAACAGAACAAAACACGTCTGTTCCTGTGTCCTCTTCACAACCCTTACTAAGCTCGAGAGCATTGTCTTGGCCAATGTTTCAATCATATCCAAGACTCTTCCTCTCTTCACTGACCTTCTACTTTACTAAGCATGATGTCATTCTCTGGGGACTGTGCCCTCCTGATAATATATCCAAAGTACATGAGATGAAGTCTTGTCATCTTTGCTTTTAAGGAGCATTCTGATGGTGCTTTTTCCAAGATAGATTTGTTTGTTCTTCTGGAAGTCCATGGTATATTCAATATTCTTCACAAACACCATAGTCCAAAGGGAGCAATTTTTCAGTCCTCCTTATTCACTGATCAACTTTCACATGCATCTGAGGAGACTAAAAATATGGCTTGGGCCAGGTCCTCAAAGTGTTATCTTTGATTCTTTTGTTTTAATAGTTACCTGAACTTATTTTTCTTTCACTTTTTTTGGGGGGGTGGGGGTTACACCATCGTTTCATTGCAATGATTACAGTCTCTTCCGTGCATCGCCATTCAACAGCATTTACTTCCATTAATTCAGTTTTTTGCATTGTTTTTTTCCATGGAGGTGGGAGGATGTACACAAAAACACTCAAGAATATATAACGATTTAAACAATCAAAGGGCATATTCTACAAGTCTGCCTCCTGGCCGCCAGCACTAAGTCCTTCTTTTGTATGAATCTAGAGTTCTCAGCTGCTCCATGTCCCCATCTCTGGTGTCACTGCTTCTCTGGATAGGGTTCCACATTCCACTCGTGCTCTTCTCCCCTGATGGCCCTAGGGTCCTATGTTCCTGGACTGTAAGATTAACTACTCCTCCCTTTGTGTTACTAAAGTTCTACCTTTACAATTGTGACAGTCGCAATTAGTCATGATAACAGTTACTATTGAATGATAAGAATCTTATCCCCATCTCTTTTCACCAGATACATCTAGATAAGATGAAAACTATTCAGTGGGGACTCTATTTTCTGCACACTCTGAAACTAAACTCCCTCTTGAAAAGTTGTAAGCCAATCTCTTCATGCCTTTATAGCCCCCTCATTTTAGGTAGCCAATGTCTAAGTTGCCTGTCCCTATATACCCTGTATATAGAGAGGATAGTATTGATCCTTGATGTGAAGACTCCTACCCTCTAAATTGGTATTTTAAGCTACTACATCCATAAAGATAGGTCACGTTCATCTTTGCTTTTGAACACTTTAAAGAGATCTTGTGCAGCAGATTTGCCCAATGCAATATGTAATTTGATTTCTTGACCACTGCTTCCATGAGTGTTGATTGTGCTATGTCTCCAAGCAAAATGAAATTCTTCACAACATCAATCTTTTCTCTGTTAATTATTATGCCACTCATTGGTTCAGCTGTGAGAATTCTTTTTTTCTGTATGTTGAGGTGCAATTCATAATGAAGGCTGTAATCTTTGATCTTCATCAATAAGTACTTCAAGTTCTGTTCATTTTCAGCAAGCAAGTCACTGTTTATGTTGTTGAAAAGGTTTTTCTAATTAATAGGTTGCTGGTCTTACAAAATTATATCTTGGGGCTGCTGCAAGCCTTTGATTAATTTCTAGAGTTCTGAAAAAGTTTGTTTTGAGAAAAGGAGGAATGGAGTGGAAAGGAAGTAGAGAGGAAATGCAATAAGTGATGTTACATTGTAGAGATTGCAATCAATGATACAAAACAAATGTATGCAAACCATTGAAGGGAAAACTGATTTACTCTGTACACCATCACCCACGTCAGAATAAAAAAAATTTGTTTGGCCAATTTTGCCAGTTTTTTATTTTTTCATTGTTTTCATGGAGGAGCAAATTTTTCGTGTTTCTTCCTCCACTATTTTTGCTGACATCACCTTCTGTATTGTTAGTATTTTAGTATCAGGGTAATCTTAACTTCAAAGAATACATTGAGAGTTTTTCTTTTTTTTAATTTAACTGTGTGATATGAATTGTTATAACTTATGAAACTACTCTTCAATATCATGTTTATATAACTCAAGCTATTCTTCAGTATCTGCTAGTCTATTATGTAACGATATAATAAATTAAAGCAGGCATTTTTTAAGTATAAATTACATGTGATGAGAATGTATAAGAAAATAAATGTTTATTCACATACTCATATAATTCTATATGAACACTTGTTTGTGCTCATGAGAAACCTGTACACAGACCAAGAGGCAGTCATTCGACTAGAACAGTGAAGGATAGAATACTGGATGTGGGATGTGTTTTTAAAATGTGGAGATTTTTCAGACTTACATACACTTTGCCTCATTACTCTGTAAATTTTGCACCCTAAAAAACAGTTGCATATTATAATTTTTAACATATTTGCAAAGTTTGTAATAGTAAATCCATTTAGCTTAAATTTATGTATATTTACTTAATTTTTCACATGCAAACTATTTTACTTTTCATGTACATGGCTTAGTTTTAGCCTACACATGCTGGTGTTTTTTCTTTTGCTTTTGTTTTAAATTGTAAATATATATTGCTAATGTCTTCTTAAGTGATTTACAAGGGTTAATATTGAACAGTTCCATGGTTTGCAATTTACTTTTTTTTTTAACTTTGTATTGTGAATGGAGTGAAGGTTTACAGAGCAGGTCATCGGTTTTGTATTCCACAAATTGTACATTTCATTTCATTTCAACGACTGCCATCCCTTCAATGTAACATCCCTTATCCTACTTCTGCCCTGTGATTCTTGTTTCTTTTCCTCCTTCTTTTCCAAACCTTCTGAATGTTTTCCTTAGTAAATGCTGCCCTTTTGATCTTGAATGGTTGACTATTCTAAGGGGTGTATACCTCACTAGTCCACAGTCTATTTATTGCTTGGCTGAAAATTGAATCCTGAGAATGAGTTCAATTTTAGACCTGAAAGTTGATCAAGGACTGTAGTCTCGGGATCCTCTAGTATCTTTTTGACCATTAAGCCTGGTTGATTTTATAATTCTGAGTTTATTTCATGTTTTCTCCCTCTCTAACCAATCCCTTTCACATCAGTTGGTAGTGGTAGCAGGACACCCATCTTGTTCTTCTGATCTCTGGATTGATCATTAGATTAATTGATCATTAGATTAATTGTTTCCAAGCATCTTCAGTTTTCATTACTCTTCATTTCTCTGCATAGGAGAGACCAATTGTTGCACTTTGGACAACCACTCATCAGTTTTTAAGACCCCAGTTACGACTCACAGAAGTAGGATGTAGTATGTCTTTGTGGACTATGTCTTGCCAATTGACCATGGTTTCCCCTAAGACTATGGTCCTGAGCCCCCAGGTCCAGCAGCTCATTCCCCCAAGGTGTTTGATAATGCCTAAGACGCTTTCATAATTTTGCCTTCTGTATGTTCCATCGCATTAATGAATATGTTTGCAATAAAGGTAAATACCCATGTACAAGCATACTCTGTCCAACCTCTATAGATTTGTGGGTATACTATGACTTTCTCTTCCACACCTGTTCAGCCTGTGTGTCTATCCATGTATCTACTGTTATTGCAGGATGTACATATAACAGTATTTACCATTATCCCTTTAACTCTTGTACTCCTTCCCATGTCTTCCCCAGGCTTCATCATTCTTCTGACAACCTCTCTCTTGTGTATTGCCTTTCCTGTCACTCTAGTTAAAATGTGTCTACCCTCGAGCCAGTGATTATACCCCCTTTACTCCCGTTCCTGGTAAGCATCAAGAATGTTTCTTTAGCAAGGAATCTTTTTCTTGACCTTTCATAAGACTGGTCTCATAGAGTGTTTATTCTTTTAAGATTGACTGCTTTCACTCAGCATCATGTCCTCCAGGTTCCTCCATGCTATGAATTGTTTCACAGATTCATCATTGTTCTTCAACACTGGGTAGTATTCTGTTCTGTGTATGTCCTAAAGTGTATTTATCCATTCTTCCACTCATGGGCATTCAGACTGTCTCCATCTTTTTGCTATTGTGAACAGTGCCGTGAGGAATTTGGGTGTGCATGTGTCTAGCCATGTAATGACTCTTACTTCTTTAGGATATATGCCAAATAGAGGGATTGCTGGATCATACAATATTTCTATTTCCAACTTTTTAAGGAAGCTCTATACCATTTTCCACAGTGGTTGCACCATTTTACAGTCCTACCAGCAGTGTAGGAGAGTCCCAGTCCCTCCACAGCCTTGCCAGCATTTGTTGTTTTCTGTTTTTATTTATTTATTTATTTTTTAAATTTTGTTATTAATACTGGAGTAAGATTATGTTTCATTGTTGTTTTTATTTGCATCATGGTGTGGTGCTGTAGGATAAACACTATACCATTAGATTGGTTTGAACCACAATGTTGATGATTCAAACTCACCTCAGATGGCACTTAGCAACAACAAATATGGCTAATAATTGTGAACATTTTTTCATATGTTTGTTGGCCATCTGAATTATAGAATGAATAAGTCACTGGTCTTGCAAAACTCTGTCATCTGATCTCCAGCATTGTTTCTATCACCAAGGCCATATTTTCCAAGCACGGATCCTTCCTCTTTGTTTCCAACCTTCATAATCCAATCACCAATAATTATCATTACATCTTGATTGCATGTTTGATCAATTTCAAACTGAACATGTTGGTTGTTGTTGTTGTTAAGTTCCTTTGAGTCAGTTCCAACTCATAACGACCCTGTATAGGGTTTCCAAGGAGTGATTGGTGAGTTTGAACTGCTGGCCTTGTGATTAGCAGTCCAATGTTTATTCTATGGTGCCATACCTGGACTTGTTCAATTTCATCTTCACTGGCTTTAGTGGTTGGTGTGTAAATTTGAATAATAGTGATATTAATTGGTCTTCCTTGTAGACGTATGATAGTATCTTATCACAGACCACATTGTACTTCAAGATAGACCTTGATATGTTCTTCTTGATGATGAACCGTTTCAATTTGGCATCCCAGCATAGTAAACCATAGGATTGTTGATTCAAAATGGCCAATACCAGTTCATTTCAGTTCACTAATGCCTAGAACACCGGTCATTCTGCATTTCATATAATTTTTGACAACTTCTAATTTTCCTAAGTTCATACTTCATACATTCCATGTTCCAGTTATTATTAGATGTTTGCAAGTGTTACTTCTCATTTTGAATTGTGTCCCATTAATAAATGAAGGTTCCCAAAACTTTACTCCATTTGTGTCATCATGGCCAACTCTAATTGGAGGAGGCAGTTCTTCCTCAGTGCCTTCTAGCCTGAGGGGCTCATTTTCCAACACTATATCTGACAATGTTCTGCTGCCATTCATAAGGTTTTCATCTTCTGGCACAATATCTAACGACATTTGCTGTTATTCATATGCTTCTCAGTGATGTTATGGCCATTCAGCAGTGATTCACCTCTCCTTTTTCCTTGTCTGTCATATTCTGGAAGCTCTGCTGAAACTTGTCCATCACGGGTGACTCTAATGTTATTTACACTATAGGTGGCATAGCTTCCAGCATCATAGCAACACCCAAGCCATCACAGTACAACAAACTGACAGATGAATGGTGGAAGAATGAACTAGGCAGCATGACATACTGAATGTCATAGATTGAGGAAAAAGACCTGTGAGAAAATATATAAAAAGGTCTCCATAAACCCCATTGAACTTTTTGGAAGGTAGCTTCTCTGAGACCACAATATACTTCCCTCCATCACTGTGCCCCATTCTACTACCAAGAGATTGAGATCATCCACTTTAATGGGCAGAGTTTCTTTGTCCTCAGTGTTCCTGGCTCAAGCTACATCTCTGTCAGGCATTTGACCCTCTTGGGCCCAAAGACATCCCCTCTACCTCTTCTTGTCCTAGTGAATAAATTCTGCATAGTACTAACCTTTCAAATCTTGGGGGAGGGAGATAGCCATACCAGAGTAGGTGGTATATTTAGCAGCATGAGGTTCTGGTAAGAGCCCTGGATGTCAATAGGATGTTGTTGTTGTTGTCAAGTGACGTTGAGTCGATTCCAACCCATAGCAACCCTGTAGAGGGTTTCCAAGGAGCAGCTGGTGAGCTTGAACCACTGGCCTTGCAGTTCAAACGGCTTTGCAGTCTGGCACATTAACCCACAGTGCCACACCAGGACTCCATCAATAAGGATACCTGGGTTCTAATCCCAGAACTGGCACTGACTTACTCATCACTTAGAGTGGGTCAGGTATTCTCTAAGACTCTATCAATAAAATGGGGACAATAATGTGCTGCAAACCTGGTACTAAGGTTCCCGCTCAGATTTGATAGCCATACTTATTAGAAAACTTCCTTTCTACCAGATGGATCTGGAGGGAAAAAAAAAAAGAGGAATCTGCTTCCAGTTCAGCATCCCTGATTCAGCCTAAGTACCCCTAAAGAGAAAAGAAGTCCATCAAAGCCCAAATTAGCACTCACAAAGTGCCCTAATAAATCAGTCAGCAGCTAATTTATTGGAAGCTATGAAATTCTGATGTGACACTGAAGAATAAGCACTGGACTGCTAACCACAAGATCAGCAGATCAATACCACTAACCGCTTCTCAGAAACTCTATACAGTTGACATATACTCAACAACACTGGTGGATCCCACTGATCCTCAGACCAGGGCCAACAGTCTCCTGGTCTCTTCGCCACCACTGCAGTCCTCAGCCCTGGTCCCCAATCAAGAGTGAAATCCCAAATGCCAGTGGAGGCTAAGAGGCAAAAAGGGACTAGGCTATAAATGAAGGTGACATCATCATGCAGCTTACTGCATAGCGGATCAGGCAGATTTGAAGCAGAGGTTCTGGGAGGAGGGAAGTAGAAGGCAGGAAGGTGTGCATGTGCTCAAAACCCCCATAATCTGCTTACATTTATTTCCTTTTCAAGCAAGTCTATTCATTTTTAGGAATCTTGAACATATTTTTTTCTAGCTGGGCATGGGATTTCTTGATGTTTGCATCATGAAATTACCTTAACTGATTTGTGAATGTCGAACCAGCATTGTATACCTGGAATAAATCCCAGTTGGTCATAGTGTATAATTGTTTTTACACATTGTTGGATTCAATTTGCTAATACTTTCTTGAGGATGTTTGCATCTATGGTCATGAGTTCTTGCTCACTTTTTTCCTTTTTTTAAGTAACGTCAATACTTTATTTGGAGGCTCTAAAATTTCCTTCAACCCAGCTTCCATTTTTCTCTTTAAAAATTTTTTTCATTTTGAACAAATTTTAGCCTTAAAGAAATATTGCAAAACTAGTAGAGAGAGTTTCCATTACTTCTCACTCAGCTACACCTAATGTTGGCATCCTACTTTTGAAAAATATCTTTTAAAAATTGCTGTATTCCTGTTCCATATATCTTCTTCATTATGGGATCCAGGTTGATGGGTGGTCTTCCAGCTGGGGAATGCCATTCTCATGGTAAAAAGGAAAGATGAAAAAGTAATGGTGAGCCATGAAGTAACAATTAACTTCTTCTTAGTCATGGTATATGAAACTTCCACTGAAATCTAACTAGCAAGTCATGTGACCAAGTTCTATATCAATGGGTCTATATCAATGGGTCTGAAGTGCAATGAGTCTGAAGTGCACTCCTCCCATGGAATGCATCACTATGTAGTAGTGGTGGACTCAAGAGTCTGTGACACGCTGCACAATCTCCACAGGACCATTAATGATTGGTCCTGACCACAGCAATTAACCAATAATCATATTCATTGACTCCACTTTAGGACACTGCTCATCTGGAAGCTACTGAAGAAGAGAAAAAGAGAAGTCAAAGTCACCACTTCCTTGAAAGACAACCGGATATCTGGGTGTCATGCTTGGGGACTTAAATAGCAAAAGTTTTCCTTAAGCTGTCCACATTGGGATTTTTGAAGTTTGCAGAAAAACCAATGGACTGGAAAGGAAATGACAAATTGAAAGTGAATTGCTGGCTTTAATCTCTGGACTCTCCACAAAGTTAGAGTGGTACTCAGAGACTGTTCTCACTGAGCTGCAACATCCCACTGAGCTTCAGCACATCCCTCATCTTGAGTTCATTTGAGATTCCCAAGACCTTACCTCTTCTGTGTTTCTGGGATACTTATATCCTTCCCACATAGACAAAGCAGTTCCATAAGTGCAAACCCAATGCAAGGCTCCATAATTCTTTCCAAGATGTCACTGTGGACTACCAGTACCATTTTAGAAAGCTAATCATTGAGTAGTATCAGCTCAAGTTCACTCCATCAAAATTAATCCTGCCACATGCAAAGTGGGATCTTGGATTGGATCCTGAAACAAGGGATATTCATGGAAAAACTGGTGAAATTAAAATAAAACCTGGACTGTAGTTGATAGTAATTACCAGTGTAGGTTTCCATTTTGAAAGATATGTTACAGTTGTTAACAACAGGGGAAACTGGCTGAGGGTGCTTCAAAAAGTTTGTGGAAAAAAATCCATTATCTTTTTTTTTTTTAATGTTATATTGTGAATTATGTAATAGTTTACATGGGAGAACATTAGTTTTACACTCATCCAATCATATATCTTTTCATTGCCATGGTTACAATCCCCTCCATGCATCATCAACCAACCAAAGAGTATACCCTGCAAGACTGCCACCCAGTCATCAGCACACAGCCCCTATCCCTCTCTGGGTCAAGAGTCCCCAGCTGCTCCATCCCTCCACATCATCATCTCTGCCTCCATCTCTGGCATCACTACTTCTCTGGGTAGGGTCT
>NW_006408525.1:2965213-2966550 GCF_000296735.1 Chrysochloris asiatica | reverse complement strand
TCCATAGGTGTAGGTCAAGTTCATCAAATTGTATCAGATTATTCTTTTTTTCCTTTTGTTTCTTCTTCTAGTTGAACTCTGGTCATTGAGGCCAGGTCAAGTGGGCATTATCTGCAAGTGTGGGTGTTCTTGTGCATATGCTCTCTCTTCTTATCAGCTGGATGCTTCACTCTCTACTCTAGTCCTCTGTGGCTCTGTCACTGACTCTGGGCCCAAGAGTCCCCAGGTCTTTCCATACTGCTGGCCAACCAGGTTTCCACCCGGATTCATAGTAGTCTATTGAGCATTATAGGGCTTAGCTTGCAGCTTCATTGCTGTTTTTCCCTCAGTTCCCCTTATCGGTGATAAACGTGGTCACCAATCAGACAGTGTATTCCCATTGAGTTTTAGTTTTAGAAGGGGGTTTACTCTGAGGGGACCAGACCACTTGCCTTGATGTCTCCTG
This sequence comes from Chrysochloris asiatica, assembly GCF_000296735.1. Classification (NCBI taxonomy): domain Eukaryota; kingdom Metazoa; phylum Chordata; class Mammalia; order Afrosoricida; family Chrysochloridae; genus Chrysochloris; species Chrysochloris asiatica. The sequence continues at coordinate 2,966,105 of NW_006408525.1, read as the reverse complement.
GGAGAGTCACTTGTTTGTTCTTGTAGTAATCAGTAGGTCTGCCCATATTGTTTTGTATTTTTCCTGTTGATCTTTCTTTCAAGAAGTATCTTCTGTTCTTCTAGCCACTTCAGGCTGGTCTGCTTATCCTTTCAAGTGGAAATTTCCCACCTCTGAAGATTCTGGATGCTGTTCAGGATTCCACCTATGGTCTTATTGTAATGCAGAGGCTCCTCAGGAAGCCTCCTTCACTGGGCACGTTGTAGCCCCATTTTAGGTATTCCAATCAATTATAGGCAGAAGACAGACTTACAAGCTTTCTATGGTAATATTTCTGGCTGTTTCTTTCTCTCCCCTTCCAGTGTCTATTTTATAATGGTATGCAAGGGAAACCAAGGTTCAAAAGACATCCAAGCATCTTAACATGATTTCCCCCCTTTTCCCTATTCCAACCATGTGTCAATCCCTGTATACCAGAGCCCTATTGTTCCAAGGTTGTGCATACATCATTATGTACCTCTGTCCCACTTAGCCTGTGCAAACCTGCCTAATTGTTCTCCCATCTGCTTTGGTCTTCCATTCCCCTCCCCCTTCCTGTGTATTGTCCCCCTCACTAGCACCCAAACTATCCTGTGTGTATTCCCTGCCCTGTGCTCCACCTTCCCCTCCCTCCCCTCACCCATCCCCAACATCCCAACAATCAACAAAGAATCCCCCCCACACCCTTTAGTATGGGTTCTTTTTCTTAGTCTTTTATAATAGTGGTCTTATGCAGTATTTTTCTTTTTGTGACTGACTAATTTCACTCAACATAATGTCCTCAAGGTTAACCCATGTTATGCAGTGGCTTGCAGCTTCCTTGTTATTCTTCAAGGTAGCATAATATTCCATTGTGTGTATGTACCACAGTTTG
>NW_006408525.1:2945804-2961403 GCF_000296735.1 Chrysochloris asiatica | reverse complement strand
TTTCTCTCCATTTAGTGCAGTCCATTGTATCCTGTAATTGACCTGATCTTCTCACCATCTGGATCTCTGTTCCTGTGTGTTTAGCTTCTTTTACATTGTAATTGTTTTGATCATAGACTGACCTCCCAGATTTTCTGAATTTGTTCTTATAGTTTTGTTCTTTTCTCAACTCTTCCTTCTGTCGATTTAATTCTGGGAGGTGCTGCCACGTATGTCAATCTCTGATTGTTGTCTGTTCTTGTTGGTTCTCAGTCCACAGACTCCCTTTAGGATGTTTTTAGAGCAGGTTTGGCTTTGAGCAATATCCCATTAGCTTCTGTTTATCCTGGAATGTTTTGATTACACCATCATATTTGATTGATTGCTTTACTGGATAAAGGATTCTTAGTTGGCAATTTTTTTCTTTTAGGGTTTTATATATGTCTCTCCATTGCCTTCTTGCTTGCATGGTTTCTCCTGAGAGATCCAAGCTTAATCTGACTTGCTTGCCTTTGTACGTAACACTTCTGTTTTCCCTAGCTGCTTTGAGGAATGTCTCCTTAGCTCTGATTTTGGAGAGCTTGATTATGATATGTCTCAGTGATTTTCTTTTGGGATCTATCTTTTCTGGGGTCCATTGAGCTTCTTGAATTTTTATCTTTTCACTTTTCAGGATGTTAAGAGAAATTTTCTTCCAGTAGTTCTTCAACTATTTTCTCTGTGGACTTGTGTGGTTTTTCTTGTTCTGGAATGCCGATAATTCTTAAGTTATTGCTCTTCGTGTTGTCCAACATGAATCTAAGACCTTCTTCAGAATTTTTTTTATCCTTTTTTTTGTTTGCTCTTCTATCTTAGTGGTATTGAGAGATTTGTCTTCCAGCTCACTGGTTCTGCCTTCCATCTCCTCTATTCTACTCCTTTTCCCTTTCAGAGTATTGTCTATTTCTGGTATTCTATTATTGATTATTTGGACCTCTTTCTGTAGGTTTTGAATTGTTTCCAATGATGTATCTATCTTATTTGATTGTTCCTGTAGCACTTTCCTGACTTCTGCCTTATTTTTCTTAACTCCATTGTGAAGTGTTTTGAAACATTTTATAATCATTTTTTCTGAATTGCTTCTCAGGCATTTCCAAAACCTGCCTTCCTTCCAGAATGGAGTCCAGGTCTACCTTTAGGTAATTTTTTGGGACATTTTATCTTGTTTCTGGACATGTGTTGATATGGTCATCTGCTTTTGCTTCTTGGACATTTTTAGTGTTTATCTGTGGCCTTAATACTTAATTGAGTGTGCGTTTTGGTAATTTTTTATGCTTTCTGATTGCTTCCAGGTAGATTTGATCAGGATATGGGCTTCCCTTTTCACTCTTCTTCTTGCTTAACTCAGACTAACTTTCTCAGGTGTTGTCTGTCTCCCTGGTATATAGCAATTGGTGTTGATTCTTGCCTGGGTTTTGGTGTTTTATAGCATGTGATTGCAGCTTAACTATATGGCAGCAGTTGCTGACTCTTCTTGGGTAATATAGGGAGAGAATGATTCCCCTAAAAGTAGAAGAGGGAGGGGAAAAAAAGCGATATAGCACCAGAAAAACAAAACAAAAACTAAGAAAAACACCACCAACAAAACAGCAAAACAAAACTAGACTGAATACTGTTGTCTATAATCACAGAAAAGGGAGAGGAGGGAGACAAGAAGAAGAAGAAAAAAAATCTGTAACCTAATATGACTTTAATGTCCTCTCTTCAGCTTCTTGTTTTCAAAGCTGCCTGAGAGATTTCAAGATGCCACTGTTGGTTGTTATGCTATATCTCAGGCTTTAATTTAATTTTTGGCTTGTTTTGTTTTTATACTCCCTTTCCCCCTCTACAGCCTTGTCCTTGCCTTTCCCATATTAAAAAAACAAAATGTTCAGGGCCTGCTCTCGGGCTGAGTGTATCTGTGAGAATGCATGGCTGAAAAACCCACCAGTGGTGAGGGTTGGGGGTGTGCACTCACTCAGGCACCCTCTCTAGTCACCAGAATGGAGGTGCACAAACAGTGGGTAGGGAGGCAATGACCAGATACCAAATAAAATCAGAACAAAGCAAAATCGACAAAGTTTATTGTCCACCTTTGCTCCAGTTTCCCGGGCGACATTTTTCCATGGTGTTTCTGCTCCCCTGCTTGGTCTTGCCGTTTGGGCTTGCCCAAGATGTCAGCTCTAGGCCTTCGAGCCCGGCAGATTCAAAAGTACACAATTTCTTACTTCAGCTTCAAGTTCCAGTAGCTATAAACTGTCTAACTTTTAAAAATATTCCTAGCTATGTGGTTCCAAGTTTTGCAGCTGCCCTGGATCTGCTTTGCCTGGTATTCTGTGGTATGGATGTCGGCGAACTTCACTGTATCTTCACCCTAGCTGCCATCAATGCCCACCTCCCCCATTATCTTTTAATTACATTTTTTTCCACAAACTTTTTGAACCTCTGTTGTACAGAAACTCTGAACTATATTTGCAAATGTTCTGCATATCTAGAAGTGTTCCCAAATAAAATGGTTTATTATTAAAAGGGGCTCTGAAACAAGGATTTTGATGCAGGTTGTTTATGGGGGAATTAGCCAAAAAAGAAGTGAGTAAGGAAGGAAGGTTAATAAGACTAGAGATGGGGGAAAGGCCAACTTAAAAATGAGCTACTAATCAACAGTGACGAAAATATTGCATTGATTACGTGGAGAGTTGCACTACCAATGGCTAATTCTTATCAATAACTTGTACACACATAAAAAGCTGAATTGGCAAAATTGTGATGAAATCTGAAAAGACCCAGCATTAGAAAACCAGAAGGGAAGAATATGGTCAGCATTTCTCAAGATGAAAAAAATCAAACCTCAGGTTGCAATATTGAAGGACTTTATGGTCAAAATGTTGAATGACACAGGAAGTATCTGAAGATGGAAGGAACAGACAGAGTCGCTGCACCAAAAAGAATTGGTTGATGTTCAACCATTTCAGGAGGTACCATGTGATCAAGAATGGACAATATTGAGGAGAGTGGTCTTAGCTGCACTGAAGCTGCTAGCAAAAACCAAGGTTTTAGAAATTGATGAAATGCAATTTTTCAACAAACTGAGGCAGCACTGAAAATACTCACTACTCTATGCCGAGGAATTTGGAAGACAGCTATCTAGTCAACCATTTGGAAAACTGTCACTTTTTTTAAACCCATTCCAAAGAAAGATGACCCCATGGAATGCAGAAACCATCAAACAATATCATTAATATCACATGAAAGTAAAATTTTACTGAAGATAATTAAAAATGGATTGCAGCAATACATCCACAGAGAACTTCCAGAAATTCAAGTAGGATTCAGAAGAGAATGTGAAATGAGAGATTTTGTGACCCACGTCAGATGGGTTTTGGCTGAAAGCAGAGAATATCAAAAGATGTTTATTTGTGCTTTATTGTCCATGCAAAGGCATTCAACTGTTTAGATCATTCATAGAAAACTATGGATAACATGGGAGGAGAATGGGTATTCCAGAATGGTCAATTTTGCTTATGAGGAACCTGTAAATAGACCAAGAGTCAGTCGTTCAAACAAAACAAGGGGATACTGAATGGTTCAAAATCAGGAAAGGTATGCAGCAGGGTTGCACCCTTTCACCATACTTATTCAATTTGTATGCTGAGCAAATAATCCAAGAAGGTGAATTATAAGAAGAGGAACATGGCATCAGGATTGGAGGAAGACTCATTAACAACCTGTGATATGCAGATGACACAACTTTGGTTGTTGGAAGTGAAGAAGACTTGAAATACTGACAGATGAAAGTCAAAGATTACAGTCTTCAGCATGGAATGCACCTCAATGTAAAGGAAAGGAAAATCCTCATAACTGGATCAATAAATAACATCATGATAAATGGAGAAAAGATTGAAGTTGTTTAAGACTTCATTTTGCTTAAATCCACAGTTAACATTAATGAAAGCAGGACTTAAGAAACCCAGTGATGTATTGCAAATCTGTGGCACTAGACCTCTTTAAAGTGTTTAAGAGCAGAGATATCAGTTTGAGAACTAAGGTGCACCTAATCCAAACCATGGTATTTCATAGTGGTTATGAATCGGGCTGCAAACCTTAAGATCAGCAGCTCAAAACTACCAGCTGTTCCACCAGAGAAAGATGAGACTTTCTGCTCCCACAAAGATTTACAGCCTCAGAAACCCTGTACAGGGTTGCTATGAGTTGGAACTGACTCCACAGCACATAACCACCACCACGATATACATGTCGAAAGTTGGACAATGAATAAGGAAGACTGGAGAAGAATTGATGCATTTGAATTGGTGTTGAAGGAGAATATTGAAAGTACTATGGACTGCCAGAAAAACAAACAAATCTATGTTGGATGAAGTACATCCAGAATGCTCCTTAGAGGCAAGGCTAAAGAGACTTAGTCTCTTAAACTTCAGCTGTATTGTCGGGAGGGACCAATACCTGGAAAAGAATATCATGTTGGTAAAGTGGAGGGTCATCGAAAAAGAGGAAGACCCCAATAAGATGGACTGACAAAACAATGGGCCCAAACCTAACAACAATTGTGAGGATAGCACAGGAAAAGGCAGTGTTTTGTTCTGTTGTACATAGGGTTGCAATGAGTCAGAATTGACTGGACGGACGGTACCTAACAACAACAACAGCAGTTCATTGTTCTCCAAACTTCCTCCTTGGCTCTAGTTCAAACTTTCACTATTTCTTGCCTGGACCATGACAGTAACTGCTCACTGTTCTTACTCCCCCAGGGATGTATGTAACCAACAGCTTACATTTCCTGAAACTCACCTCTGAACATGGCCAGGGATGTACGTAACCAAGAGCTTACATCTCCTGAAACTCACCTCTGAACAAGGCACTTTTTATCTCATTGGATCATTTTCAACATCTCTTTTTAATCTACTAAATTGAGTACTAACTCCCCACCCTGACATTCAAAACCTTTTAGTCAATCTTCCTCTCTAAACTCCCTCATCACTGACACAGCCATACACCTCAACTTCTGCCTGGTTGGTTTACTTCTTTGTCTTTTATCATCCTTTCAACCTCTAGATGCTTGCTTACTCTCTTATTCTTCTATTTCCTAATGATTCTGTAATTTTTTAAAAAAGTTTTTAATTGTAAATTGAGTGATAGTTTACATGGGAGAGCATCAGCTTTATATTCATCCTATCATATTTCATTTCAATGTCATGATTACAACCCCCGCCATGCATCACCATTCAACAGCATTTGCTTCCGATCCCTCTGGGGTGTTTTTTCCCCCCAAATACATGTCTTTATGGTGGACTTGCAACATAGTTTTTTAAATGGGCAATTTGAGTCCTGGGTGTTTTTCCTGGGGCTCCCAAACACCTTTTTTGTCTTTTGTCATTATGATATGTTTATTATGAGTTGAATTGTGTTCCCTAAAAATATATGTTTTAAATGCTAACCCCTATACTTGTGGTTGGAGCCCTGGTGTAGTGCTGCAGGTTAATGAGCTGGACTGCAAAGTCAGTTTGAATCGCAAGGTCAGAGGTTTAGGCCCACCAGCCACTCCTCAGAAACCCCACACAGAGTCACCATGGGTCAGAACCAACTCGATGGCACTTCACAACAACAACATACCTGTGGTTATAATACCATTTGGAAATCATTTTTCTTTGATACGTAAAGTGACCATATCAGTGTGATGTCATTGTTAAGTGCGATCAAGTCGGTTCCAACTCATAGAAACCCCTCTGGGGTGTTTTTGTTTTGTTTTGGATGTACATCGAAGCACTCAGGGATATATAACCATTCAAACAACCAAAGAGTATACCCTGCACGCTATGATTCTGTAATTTTTATAGAAAAAACTCACACCTATTTATCAAGGGTCTATTTAAAGTTCATCCTCTATATGAAACTTTAATCAAATAATCTGATCAATGGCCACTAAACCTCGCTCTGATTTCCCAATGCTTACAGTATCTGTATGACTTCAGATTGGAAGATTCATTGGATAGGGAGAGACAGCAGGAAAGTAGATTAGTTAGAAGGTAGATGCAACAGATTATGAAGACAATGTGGGCAGTGTTGGGGGCTGGGAGAAAAGTAACTAAGGTTATTAGGCTCTGGGTATCTGATGTTGGGGACCTCAACCATGGTGGTGGAATGGCTAATTGGGTCCTGTTGAGCTCTCCCACACACTCAGATGAGCCCACCCCAGTGGAAAAGACAGGGGCTACTTCACATTCTCACTCTTCCAAAGCACAAGCACTGATCTCTGAAACCATGTTCTTCCCTCATTGCTGAACTTCCATCCCACATTCAATCCCTCCTTTTTAATTTTCTTAAAGAAAATGTCCAAACTCAGGTTTTGTACAAAAATATATATTTGGTTTGATAGTTATATTATAATTTCATTTCCACAGTAATATGCTGAACAATGCCTTGGGATTTAAAACAAAACTTCTTTGCATTAACGATCTTCACAAGGACCCTCACAATGTCCCAGGGGTGGAATCAGGGTCCACAGAGGGAAAACAATTAAAAGAAGATACAGTTAAAATATCCATAACTTAATTAAGATAAAAATTATTTAAGGCATCATATATCATATCAGTCAACAAAGTTCATATTCTATAAAATTATAATAAAATAAGATCAGAGGGAATTTAGGGCAAGGTAGTTTATAAATTAGTTGTAGTTTCTTGGGTTGTAGTGTAAGGCATCGATGTCTGAGTTCTCTTGTTAATTGTGGTGATGGCATTCTGGACCCACTTCTCCTTGGGGTCAGCACATACCTCCTTGTTCCGTTTGGTCGTGAAGCTGTGCAAAAGAAAGGCCAGGTTAGAAGAAGTTCTTTGGAGACATCAGTCTCTGAGGACAGCCCACTCTACCCAAGGGGTTTCCATGGGAGCTAAAGGAAGGCAGGGATCTGGAGGAATTGCTCCAGTGGGTGTCCCAGGTGAAGTCACCCTGAACTTCAGGCTAAAGAACTTGAGGTGGTCTGAATGAACACCCTAGAGGGGAGTGATGTCTACTGGGACTCAGTTTTCCCACTTGGACCCTTGGGTGCTGGATTAGAAGCTATAACACTCTCACTCTATGACTCTAAGTTTGTGAGAATTGCCCCTTGCTCCCCAAGGAAGAAGGCTAGAACAACTCACATCACAGCTTCTTTGGGACACTTGCTGCTGGTGATCCTTTTATAGCTTGCCAGCATCATCACAGGAATCTTGTTACAGAATTTGTTGTAGCAACAGGTGACTGGAGAATTAATTGCATCTGGAAATAAAACCACAAAGAAAAAGCATTTTAGGACCAGGTAGATTCATTGAAACTGAGGAAGTAAAGGGAAGGCAAGAGTAAATGTTGCTGCTGTTGCCAGTTTCTGTCCAGTCAATTTCAGCTCATGGTGACCCATGTGTGCAGAGCAGAACGATGCTCCATAGGGTTTTCAAGACTGTGATATTTCAGAAGCAGATTGCCAGTCTTATTTTGAGGTGCCTCTGGGTGGGTTCAAAATGCTAACTTTTCACATAGTAGTTGAGCACTTAGCCATTTGTGTCACTGAGGGACTCCAGAATAGAGGTTGTCATTGTTGTTATGCTGGTAAGTGCCATTGAGTAGGTTCTGACCCATAGCTACCCTGTATAGGGTTTCCAAGGAGCGGTTGGTGAGCTTGGACCACCGACCTTGTGGTTCAAATGGCTTTGCAGTCCAGTGCATGAACCCACAGCCCCACACCAGGACTCTTGAATGGAGGTTGTTGTTATTGTGTGCTGTGGAGTCGGTTCCGACTCATAGTGACCCTATACAGGGTTTCTGAGGCTGTAAATCTTTACAGGAGCAGAAAGCCTCATATTTATCCCATGGAACAGCTGGTAGTTTTGGACTGCTGACCTTGAGTTTTGCAGCTCAATTCATAACCACTACGCTACCAGAGCTCCTTAGTATCTATTAAATTCCAACATTCTGCATATACCTCAGCACTGTAATGTGATCGTTGACACACTTCTTTCTATGCTGTAAAATGGGTATGGAACATTGATAAAGAACAGAGGGAAGAGGTGGAAGGCTATTAAAACCAGAACTCACTCTTGGGAGTGTTGATAGAAGGGCTAATAATCCAAATGATCAGACCAGAGAAGACAAGCCCAGGGGCTCCAGGACTGTGTTCTCTTTTGGGTCTAAGCAATCCTCTGGCTGGGGTTGAGTTTCCTTGATGGGCATAGCCTCTGAGAGGCACTCTCTCTGGAAGCTGTTCTGAATGGAGCTCAGCTCAGCTCAGTTCAGATCCTGGTCTCTTCTACCTTTCTGGAAGGAGCTGGGCAGTCATTGCTTCTATACCTATATTTTGGAGTCCTCAGCTGAGATTCTAGTTTGGTTCTACCCACAAGAAGTTAGATCAGCCTCACTTCTTGACCTCCTCTGAGTTTCCCTAGCCTAGAGAGAAGGTGTTAAAGTTAGATCCTGGGAATCTCTTCTGCTCTGATAACCCAGTGAAGGGTGATGGGCTTCAAGGGGAAGCAGAAGGGGCCTTACCTGGCTGAGCAAGCAGCTGGGTGCTCAGGGTGGCTACTATGAGCAGCAAACAGAGGAGTGCAGCGGAGACCTTCATGCTGGAGGATGAGGGAGGCTGGAGTCAGTGTGAGAGTTGGCAATGTCTGGGTAGTTCTCAGCCTCTCTGCTCTTCTGGCTGTTCTGCCTGTCTTTTATTGAAAGCCATGAGGGCGGAGCGACAGAGGGCCAGGCTTAGGGCAACTCCATCCTCAATGAATGACGAAATGGAAAGGGGAATCTGCTGAGCAAGGGCAGCCTCAGGGGGACAGTTCCTGGAAGTAGGAGAAGGAAGCAGTGGACACTTGTTCCAGGGCTGTAAAAGGGGGAGGATTCACGCCCAGACTGACCACAGTACCCGGTGGGGCTATTCTTAGGGATTTAGCTATCTCTGAAGTGAAAATTCTGTAAAGAAAACAAAAAAAAAAAAAAAAAAGGAAGGAAGGACACTGAAGTCTCAGAGCTTGTCCCCTGACTGTCTTCAGGAAACAGTCCAAAGGGTCTGTAGACTGGGAATGGGCTCCCAAACAGCATCTGAGCTCCATGTGTTCTATAACCACAAGGATGGTGATACACTCAAAAGCAGAACTGTAGGATGTGGTAAGCACACGAGTAAAACTGAATCCTAAGAGTGATTCAACTTAAGACCTGGAAGAAGCCATATAGATCAGATAGTAAGGCAGAAGACATTTTCAAGGAAGACCCTTCTGAGTTTTACTCTAGTCCAGGTCCATTCAAGCACTTTACAATTAATTAAGTCTGCAAATCTCCCGCCTTATCTGGTTGTGGTGGTGGTGGTATGCCGTGGAATCGATTCCAACTCATAGTAACCTTGTATAGGGTTTCAAAGGCTCTAAATCTTTATAGGAGCTGAAAGCCTCGTCTTTCTCCCATAAAACAGCTTGCAGTTTTGAACTGCCAACAATGAGATTAGTAGCCAGACTCATAACCACTATGCTACCAGAACCTTATCTGGTAAGCATTAATTATCCCCACTTGATAGATGAGGCAACAGAGGCACACAGGGGCTTAATAACTAGCCCAAAAAGAGGAAGACCCCTAATGAGATGGATTGGCCAGGTGGCATCATTGATGGACTCAAGTGTGGCAGCGGTAGTGAGGTTGGCCCAGGATCGACTGCTGTGCATGGGGTCGCTATGAGTTGGTTCTGACTCCATGGCACCTGACAACAACAATGCCCTCCAGTCAGAGGCTGAGCAGAAATCAGGCTGTTTAGCACCAGAGTCATTGCTGTTCACACTATAATATGCTTCTGGAATGAAAGTTGCACAACTCCTCTAATCAGCTGCTTACTCATATATCTGGGTCCTTTCTCTACCTCAATATCCTCCAACTAGCAGACGCTTACAGGAAATCAATACACATTCCTGGAGGTTAAGTCACTATGAGTCTGGAGCCTGTGCTTAGTACGGAAAGCAACAGTGGACAAAAAGTAGGTCCCCTGCTCTGGCTGTTGTCCTCCCATCTTCCTTTTTGATCCCCAAGGAGGATGACTGACTATAAGATCATTTGGGGGACTAGATGACTGAGCACAGGCATATTTTGGGAATTAGAATGCTTGGCTTTGCCTCAGGTTTCTTCAGAAACCATAGATTCATAGAAATAAGAACTGGAAGACCTTAGAATTCATTTCAGTCAAATCGTATTCACAAATATAATAAGTGATCCCATGTGGCAGGCTAGTGACTGAACTGAGCCTAGAATCCAGGTCTCTTGGCCAGCCCAGTGAATGTTGTAGAACACTACCTCATCTTTCTGAGCCTTGATTTCTCCTTGTCCACATGGCAGTGGAAGGAGCTAGTGACTTTTCTTTCTTTCTCAGCCACTGTCTGTGAACTGCATGAAGCGTCTTGGAAAAACATACTTGACAGCCATTAGATTTGTAATGAGAAATGGGTTTATATTTAACAAATGGTTGTGTCTGATTCATAGTAAATGGTCGACAATGCCCAAGGAAAGTAGCTGACATTACTGAGTAGTTATCAGGAACCAAGCATTAAGCTAAAATACTTCCAATATTGTCTTGTTAGTCCTCCAAATAATCCAACTTTACTTAGGTTGAAAACTGACATTAGCTTGTCCACAATCTCATAAGTATAGCAGGACAGTCTGCTAATCCATCCTGGACATTCTGATTCCAGAATCCATGTGTCCAACTACCAGACTAAATGTTTCATGATGGATATTGGTTTTCTGGAAAACCCAAGAGCAGAAGGTCTATGGAGGGGTTGTTCCAGACTTGTGGGTTATTGTTGTTATGTGCTGTGGAGTCGGTTCTGACTCATAGCGACCCTGTACAGGGTTTCCAAGGCTATAAATCTTTACGGGAGCAGAAAGCCTCATCTTTCTCCCGTGGAACAGCTGGTAGTTTTGAACTGCTGACCCTGAAGTTCACAGCCCGAGTTGTAACCAGTACACTCTCAGAGTGGGTAAATTACTAAAACACAGAATGAAGAGAGAACACACCGATGTGTGAACCATTTTACTTGTACCTTTCTTAGAGTCTTACTTTTTATATTCTGTGTGGATTCGGATTTTTCGTATTTTGCTATTTCCCATTGCTGCTGTTGCTTGTTGTCATTGACTCAGTGCCAACGCATGGTGTCACCATGTGTGCAGAGCTCCAAGCTTGTCAGCCAAGGCTTCTCTGGGAGGGTTCAAGGCACCAACCTTCCAACCTTTCAGCTGGTGGTTGTACCATGTAGGGACTTGCTATTTAAGAGCAAAATAAGAATAAAGATATTCTTTATCGTGTTAAGGAAGTGCCCTTCTATTTCTGGTTTGCTGAGCAAATTTATTATGAATGAATGTTGAATCTTGTTGACTGCTTTATCTGTTGATATGATCCCCACCCCCCACCCCTATTAATTCTGTTAATGTGAAACCCCTCTGTGTTTGGTAACTTCTTGAAATCATTTCTTCCTGGGCCATTTCCCCTTGACTTCCAAGAAGCTGTTCTTCGCGTGATTAGAAACTCCTCTCTAATCTATTTGTGTGCCCTTTACTATGGACTTGGAAGATTGAGTCCCAATTCCCCATGGAATCCTTTAGGTTCTTGTTATGAGTTGAATTGTGTCCCCCACGTGTGTGTTGAACATCCTAAACCCTATCTCTGTGGGTATAGTCCTATTTGGGGATGGGTTGCATTTGCTATGTTAATGAGACAGGATTAGTATAAAATTTGTTTTGAAATGTAGATGAGATTAAACAAGCAAGCGAGAGAATCAGAGATGAGGGGATATACTCATAGATACTAAAACACATAGAGATCTTCAAGAACAAGGAAAAAAGCAGAAGAAACCAAGTCCTTCCCTTTAGTAGACAGCGAGAGAAAGCCTTCCTCTAGAGCCAGCGCTCTGAAGTCAGATTTCTAGCCTCCTAACTAGAGTGAGAATGCATTTCTCTTTGTTAAAGTCATCCTCTGTGGGTTTTCTGTTATAGCAGTGCTACCAGGAAAGGTGTGTACCATGGTGGAACCCTTCCACCATACTTATTCATCTGTTATGTTGTTGTTGTGTGGCATCGAGTCAGTTCTGAATCATAACGACCCTGTATAGGGTTTCCAGAACGGCTGGTGGTTTTGAATGGCCAATCTTGCAATTATGGTTAGTAGTCCAGTGCCTATCCTACGGAGACAAACCAGGACTGTACGCTGAAAAAGTATTTTGAGAAACTGGATTATAAGAAAAAGAATGTGGTATCAGGATTTGAGGAGGACTCATCAACAACCTGTGATATGCAGATGATAAAACCTTGCTTGCTCAAAGCAAATAGAACTTAAGATATTTACTGATGAAGCTCAAACACCACAGACCAGTATGCTTTACACTTTAAGGTAAAGAAAATGAAAATCCTCATCCCTGGTCCAGTAAATAACATCATCATAAATGGAGAAAAGACTGAAGTTGCCAAAGACTTGATTTTGTTTGGATCTATAATCAATACACATGAAAGCAGCAGTCAAGAAATCAAACGACATATTGCGTTAGGCAAATCTGCTGTACAAGACCTCTTTAAAGTGTTCAAGAGTAAAGATGTCTCCCCTGGAGCAGCTGGTAGTTTCAAACTGCTGACTGTGAGATTAGCAGCCCAATTCGTAACCACTATGCAACCAGAGCTCTCTGGACAGTGAATAAGGAAGTCTGTAGAATTGATGTATTTGACTTAAGGTGTTGGAGAAGAATATTGAAAGTATGGACTACCAGAAGAACAAAAAGTCTATGTTGGAAGTAGTGCAACTAGAATGTTCCTTAGAAGCCAGGTGAGCAAGACTTTTTCTCTCATATGTTAGACATATTATCAGGAGGAGTCAGTCCCTGGAGAAGGACATCATGCTTGGTAAAGTGGCAGGTCAGTGAAAAAGAGGAAGACAACCCCCCCCCCCACCCCAACACCACCACCAGTGAGATGGACTGACACAGTGGCAGCGACAATGGTCTGAAACGTAACAAGCTGTGAGGATGGCGTAGGACTGGGCAGTGTTTCATTTTGTTGAGCACTGGATTGCTGTGAGTTCAAACCAACTGGATGGGACCTAACAACAACTAAAACAACAGATGACTACAACAGTTTCAAAGACTGGTCCTTCAAGCATTCCTTGGGTTTTCTCCAGCTAAACAGTGTCAAGATCTTTAAACTATTCTCTGTTGGTCCCATCAAATTGTCATCACTCCGAATCCCAGAACCCTCGAATCACAGGATCTACTGACACTGACATCACGCAATGCAAACGCCTCACTTCATGTGTGGAAACCCCATTCCTGAGAATGAAATGAATTGGCTCAACTCAAGGTGACATGTATCTCCACTTCAGGCACTTCAGGGAGAAAGCTTCATGTTTGGAAAGTGATTTAGTCACTGCAAGTGTCAGACAATGAGCACATTATAGGTGCTATTGGTGGTGGTTGTGAGCCATCCTGCCGGTTCTGACTCATAGTGACCCTGTACAGGGTTTCCAAGACTGCAAAGTTTATAGGAGTAGAAAACCTTAATGGAGTGACTGGTAGATTTTTTTTTTAATGTTTTACTGTGAATTATGTGATAGTTTACATGGGAGAACATTAGTTTTACATTCATTGTATCATATATCATTTCATTGCCATGGTTACAATCCCCTCCATGCATCATCAACCAACCAAAGGTTATACACTACAAGCCTGCCCCCTGGTCGTCAGCACACAGCCCCTCTCCCTCTCTGTGTCTAAAGTCCCCAGGTGCTCCATCTCTCCATGTCATTGTCTCTGCCTCCATCTCAGGCATCACTGCTTCTCTGGGTAGGGTCCCGCTATCCACTCTTCCCCCTTGATGGTCCCAGGGACCTCCACTCCAGGACTGAAAAGTTAATCACTCCCCTCCTTGCTACAAAACGTATACCTTTACATTTCCAACCCTCACAATCAGTCCTGATAACAATTATTCACTATTGTATCACAAGCGACCTATCCACATTTCATTTCATCAGGTGACTGGTAGATTTGAACTGTTAATCTTGCAGTTAGCAGCTTAGAGAGCCTTCGTTCCAGGTGAGAGGATGTGCATCAAGAGGAGAAAATCTTCTAGAAGATGTTGGGTCTCCTTCCCACTCTTTCTTGACAAGGAGAGTTGCTCTCCCAGCTGGAAGGTTGGACACAGGGTGGGAAGAAAGAGTGGAAATTCCCGTTCTGAGGCAGTTTGGGAAGTTCCCCCGATCATGTGAAGGAGAATGCATTTGGCAGGAGCCTGCATTCCAGATGCTGAGCTTGGAGCCAGGAGCCCCACATGAGCTGTGCTGGCAGTACTCGGCAGAATGCCTGTGCTGAGGGGCTGCCTGGGGACAACAAGGGAAAGGCCAGGGGCAGGGTGGTGGTAGTAAGGGGGCATGGGAGGATCGGGGTTAAGGTTTTGATGCTCCCCAGAATCCCCAGTCACCCTGGACTCCCTCCTCATCAGCCCACAAATGAAGAATGGAATAGTTCCTCCTGGTGAATAACCCTCTCTTCCTTCCATCTAGCCCCCAGATGCTCCACATGTACCTTTGTCATCACCACAGACTCCCAGTGAAGGGTGAAGTGAAGAGGAAATGAAAGTGAAGTTTCTAGAAAGATTAGAAACCAGGGCCTAGCTTCTTCCCCCCGCCCACTCCTGCATTACTTGCCCTTTGGTGGCCTCTGTAGTCCTCTTATTTCTACTGTTTATGTGGTAGCAGGGCCTCTTAGCCCCATGGCTGATCGCAGATGGGACCACTGTGATGGATAGGGTTTTGATTGGCTGGTTTTCAGAGTTAGACCACCAGACCTTTCTTCCTAGTGCATCTTAGTCTGGAAGATTCCCAGATACCTTTCAGTATCATAACAACACAGAAGCCTCCTCTGACGACAGGTGTTGGCTGTGATTGGAGAGCACCAGCTGAATTGGTGCAGACCTGGGCCTCCTGCATAGAAGCTGAGCACCACTTTCCCCACAGCTCTCTTCCCACGGCCCTATACCAGCAAGCTTAAGAGGGCTTCTTGTTGTTGCTGTTGGGTGCCATTGACTCGGATCTGATTCATAGCTACCCCATGTGCAACAGAACGAAATACTATGTTACCCTGTCCATCCTCACAGTTGTTACTCTTAGCCCATTGCTGCTGCCACTGTGCCAATCCATCTCACTGGGGGTCTTCCGCTTTTTCACTGACTCTTCACATTACCAAGCATGATCTCTTTCTCCAGGAACTAGTCCCTCCTGATAACATGACCAAAGTATGATAGATGAACTCTCACCATTCTGGCTTCTAAGGAGCATTTGGCTGTACTTCTTCCAGCACAGATTTGTTTATTTTTCTGGCAGTCCATGGTACTTTCAACATTCTTCTCCAACTCCATAACTCAAATGTGTCAATTCTACACTCTTCCTTATTCACTATCCAACTTTCACATGCATATAAGGATATTGAAAAACCCATGTCTTGGATCTATCCTCAAACTGATTATCTTTGCTCTTTCATACTTTAAAGATGTCTTGTGCAGCAGATTTGTATAATGACATACATCCTTTGATTTCTTGACTGCTATTT
>NW_006408525.1:2928104-2942033 GCF_000296735.1 Chrysochloris asiatica | reverse complement strand
TAATTTTGCAGTCTAGGAGCGGAGGTTCCTGAGATCATCAAGGGAGAAGAGCGAAGAGCAAAACCCTACCCAGAGAAGCAGTGATGCCAGAGATAGAGGCAGAGATGATGACATGGAGAGATGAAGAGGCTGGGGACTTCAGACCCAGAGAGGGAGAGGGGCTATGTGTGGATGACCGGGGGCTCACATTTGTGGGGTATATCCTTTGGTTGATGAATGGTGCATGGAGGGGATTGTAACCATGGCCAGGAAACGATATACGACGGGATCAATGTGAAGCTGATGTTCTCCCATGCCCATGTAAACTATCACATAATTCACAATAAAGCATTAAGAAGAAAAAAAAAAGAAATCTTGACAACTTCAATCTTTTCTTTACTTATCATGATGCTATTT
Source organism: Chrysochloris asiatica (assembly GCF_000296735.1). Taxonomy (NCBI): domain Eukaryota; kingdom Metazoa; phylum Chordata; class Mammalia; order Afrosoricida; family Chrysochloridae; genus Chrysochloris; species Chrysochloris asiatica. The sequence goes on along the minus strand of NW_006408525.1, from coordinate 2,941,637 downwards.
ATTAGTCTAGTGGTGAAGGTTTTGCTTACATCAAGGTGCAATTCATAATGAAAGCTGTATTCTTGATATTCATCAGCAGGTATTTTAAGATTTCTAGGCTTTCAGCAAGCAATATCAGCTGCATATTTCAGGTTGTTAATGAAAAAGAATGTGACATCTTCCTCCAATCCTGATGCCACATTCTTTTTCATGTTATCCAGTTTCTCAGATTACAGACTGAGTAAGTATGGTGAAAGAATACAACCCTGGCACACACCTTTCCTGTTTTAAAACCATTCACAATCTCCTACTTCTATCCAAACCATTGCCTCTTGGTCTATATGCAGCTTCCTTATGAATATAATCAAGTGTTCTAGAATATCCGTTCTTTGCAATGTTATCCATAACTTGTCATGATCCACACAATCAAAAGCCTTTGCATTGAAAAGAAAGAACAAGTAGACATCTTTTTGGTATTATCTGCTTTCAGTCAAGATCCATCTGACATCAGCAATGATGTCCCTAATTCCATGTCCTCTTCTGAATCTGGCTTGAGTTTCTGGCAGTTTCCTGTTTATGTACTGTTGCAGCTGTTTTTTAAATAATTTTCAGCAAAATTTTACTTGCATGTGATACGAATGGTATGTCTCAATAATTTCCACATTCCATTGGGTCACCTCTCTTTGAAATGGGCACAGATATGGATCTCTTCTAGTCAGGTAACTATCTTCCAAAATTCTTGGCATAGATGAATGAATGCCTCCAGTGCTGCATCAGTTTGTTGAAAGATTTCAGTTTGTATTCTGTCAATTCCTGAAGCCTTGTTTTTTGTCAATGCCTTCCATGCATCTTAGACTTCTTCCTTCAGTACCAACAGTTCTTGGTTATATGCTATCTCTTGAAGTAGTTGAACATCTACCATATCTTTTTGGTACAGTGACTCTGTTTTCCTTCCATCTTCTTTTGATGCTTTCTGAATCATTCAGTATTTTACCCATGGAATATTTCAATATTGAAAGTTGAGGCTTGCATTTTGTCTTCAGTTCCCTCAGCTTGAGAAATGCTGACTGTGTTCTTCTCTTTTAGTTTTCCAACTCCAGGTTTTTACACATTTCATTTTAATACTTAACTTTCTTTTCTTGAGCACTCCTTTGAAATTTTCTGTTCAACTCATTTGCTTGCTAATTTCTTCCATTTGCTTTAACATCTTTATGCTGGAGACCAAGTTTCAGATTCTCTTCTGACATCCATCTTGGACCTTTCTTTCTTTCTTTCTTATCTTTTAAATGACCTTTTGTTTCCTTCCTATATGATGTTCTTGATGTCATCCCACAACACTTCTGGCCTTCAGTCGTTACTGTCTAATGCATCACATGTGTTCTTGAGATGGTCTCTAAATTCAGGTGGGATATGTTCAAGGTCGTATTTTGGCTCTTTGGACTTGTTTTAATTTCCTTCAGCTTCAGCCTGAACTTGCATATGAACAATTAACTGTCTATTCCACGGTCTGCCCTGACCTTGTTTGGGCTGATGATATGGAGCTTTTTCACTGTCTTTCCCCACAAGAGTAGTCAATTTGATTTCTGTGTGTTCCATCAGATGAGGTCCATGTGTATAATCACCTTTCATGTTGTTTTAAAGATATTTGCAATGAAGATGTCATTGTTCTTGCAAAATTCTTTCATGCTGTCTCCAGCATCATTTCTATCACCAAGACCATATTTTCCAGCTATTGATCCTTCCTCTTTGTTTCCAACCTTTGCTTTCCAACCACCAGTAATTATCAACACAGCTTATTATGTGTTTGGTCAATTTTATGCTGAAGAAATGGACAGAATTCTTCAATTTCATCATCACTGACTTTAGTGGGCTAGAGTCAGGTGTGGAAACAGTCAACAACTTATTTTATCTCCACAGGGTTGTTGTTGTTGTTGCTGTTAATTTTTTTTTGGCTCTTGGGGAGGTTAGAACAACCTGGAATTTTCTTACACATTTGTGTGATATGCATTTTTCTGGAGAGGGGACTCATTGTTGTTGTTGTTAGGTGCCATCAAGTTGGTGCTGACTTATAGTGACTCTATTTATAAAGAACGAAACACTGTCCGATCCTGGGCTAACCTCACAATTGTTGCCATGCTTGAGCCCATTGATACTGCCATTTTTCCAATCCATCTGGCTGGAGGTCTTCCTCTTTTTTTCTGACCCTCCACTTTACCAAACATGGTATCCTTCTCCAGAAACTGGTCCCTACTAACAATATGTCCAAAATATGAGAGATGAAGTTTGGCCGTCCTGGCCTCCAAGGAGCACTCTGGCTGCACTTCTTCCAATACAGATCTGTTGGTTCTTTTGGCTGCCCATGGTACTTTCAATATTCTCCTCCAACACCATAACTCAAAAGCATCAATTCTTCTATTGTTTTCCTTATTCACTGTCCAGCTTTCACATGCATATTAGGTTATTGAAAATACCAAGCCTTGGTCAGGTGCACCTTAGTCCTCAAGCTGACATTTTTGCTTTTCAACACTTTAAGAAGGTCTTATGCAGTAGATTTGCCTAATGCAATACGTCGTTTGATTTCTTGGCTGCTGCTTCCGTGAGTGTTGATAGTTGATCCAAGAAGAATGAAGTCCTTGACAACATCAATCTTTTCTCCGTTGATAAGAATGTTGTTTATTGGTCCAGTGGTGAGGATTTTTTATTTCTTTACATTGAAATGCAATCCAGACCAAAGACTGTGTGCTCTTTGATCTTCATCAGTAAATATTTTAAGTCCTCTTCACTTTTAGCAAGCAAGGTTGTATCATCTGTATAACACAGGTTGTTAATGAGTCTTCCTCCAATCCTGATGCCACATTTTTCTTCATATAACCCAGCTTCCAGATTATTTGCTCAGCATACTGGTTAAATAAGTTGGTAAAAGCATACAATCCTATCACACACCTTTCTTAATTTTAAAACATTCAGTGTTCCCATGTTCTGTTCGAACAACTGCCTCTTGGTCCAGGTACAGATTCCTCATCAGCACAATTAACTGTTCCGGAATACTCATACTTCACAATGTTGTCCATAGCATGTCATGATCCACACAATCAAAAGCCTTTGTGTAGTCAATAAAGCACAGGTAAACATCTCTCTGGTACTCATAGCTCCCATCAAATTAGCCAAGTCATTCAGTGCTCCCCAGAAGTTTAGTAGTATTGGACTTGTCAGCATAAGAGAGTGCTGTGTCCTACACCAAGTCTGCTGACTCACAATCCATATATATGCTCGAATGTACTTTTCAGTGCAAAGCTATATTTCTCTAAGCTTTGTGCTAGGGGGCTAGGACTCTTGATGCAGATGTTTGCCATCCTATGCTTGGGGACCCCTCAGCTAAAGTCCTTGGTACACATTTTTGGAGGGAGTGAAAAATTGATTGAGAATACTGAGGTGATGTATGGGAAATAGTAGACTGGAACATAAATTACTTGGTAAGAATCTCTTAAAACTATGGGATGAGCTCCTAGTCTCTGGTGATGTGATGGGTCATAGATTGAGAGGCAGAAGTACTGGTGGAACAACGGTTAAGTGCTTGGCTATTCACTGAAAGTGTGGCTGTTTGAATCCACTCAAAGTTCCCAGGAGAAAGAGACTTGGCAGTCTTGTTCTTGTAAAGATGGCATCCTAGAGAACTCTACCTCTGGGGGGGCATTCCTACTCTGTCCCATGGGCTGTTATGAGCTGAAACCAGCAGACAGCAGGCTAAAGTGGAGGGCGTATGAAGTCAGGCAGCTCAGCTGGGCCTGAGGAAAGCTAGAAGGAATAAAGCAGGAAGAAAAGAGGAAAAGAAACGTGGGGAGAGAGATGAGACAACGTGGGACAGAACAAGGAGTCCAGACAGTGGAATAACTCTAGAATTAGAGACATGGTCCCACTGCTATCTAGCTGTGTGGTCTTGAGCAAGTCATTTGACTTCCCTGGGTCTCTTCTGCAAAAAGGTGATGAGTAGAATTGCAGTTTCTAACTTGGTCATGGGACTTGTCTGAAATCAAAATCCAAATGTGCTTTGTAAGCATCAATGGAATTGTCATGTTACTCTAAAGTGGGTGAGTCACAGTCTAGGGGCACGTGGCCAGTCTTAGGTGGCACATTTTTATACTCCTGATCCCCAGTCCAAGCTTCCACTCTTATTTCCTGTTAGATAAATGTATAGTTGTTGTTGTTATTGTGTGCCGTGAGTCGGTTCCGACTCATAGCGACCCTGTATCGGGTTTCTGAGGCTGTAAATCTTTACGGAGGCAGAAAGCCTCATCTTTCTCCCACGGGTCAGCTGGTAGTTTCGAACTGCTGACCTTGAGGGTTCGCAGCCCGATTCGTAACCACTACGCTACCAGAGAGTCTTTATATACTCACAGTGAGGGTTAGATTCCCTAAGCTTTTATCTTAACTTTTTTCCCTCCTGCCTGTGGAATGAGGGGGACTTTGGGAACTGACAGAAAACTGAGGGTTCCTGAGGGCAGCACCAGAATTATATTCAGGTTTCAGCTTCTCTCCTAGCTGTCAATATTCACCGGAAGTTTACAGCCCGACAAAGGCCCAGAAGGTCTGCTCAGCCAGGACCTTATCTGCTTCATTTGGTGATAGTAACCACCACCACCCCCCCGATCACCCTCTGCTTCTACACTGTTCACACTTCCTCCTCGAGGCCTTTGCTCACTACTTGGTGTTTATTGTTGTTGTTGTTAAGTGCTGTCAAGTCAGCGCTGACTCATAGAGATTCTGTATAGGGTTTCCGAGGAGCGGCTGGTGAGTTAGAACTGCTGATCTTACCGCTGAAACTAACCCTGTGGCCTAGTGCATTATTCTACCGGGCCACATGATGATTTCATATAATTGTTGATGTTAAGTGCTGTTGAGTCGGTTCCAACTCATAGCAACCCTGTAAAAGATTTCCAAGGAAGGAGCGGCTGGTGGGGTTGAACTGCTGACCTTACAGTTAGCAGTCCAGTGCTTATCGTACTGCACCACACCAGGGCTGCTCCACTTTCATATAGTATGTTATCAATAAATAGTGTCAGTTATTAACAATCCAAGAATCTTAAGGTCTCCCCACCCACACCCTCCCCCCACCCCAGATATTTGAAGGGTAGAGAACTTAACAGCAGACAAACAAATCTTAATAAGACTTTTGGTTTCCTGAGTTTCCCATTTCTCTTATTTGGGGAAGAGATAGTGGCAGGACTAGAGTTGGGTGGGGCAGTGGGAAAGTGGAGTCACTAAACAGGAGGAGTGAATTTTAGGGACCACATAGGTCCTTCTTTAGGGATGATCTGTTTCTTCCTCTTGGTTGCATAATGTTGCCAGCTAAGAAAGGGAAACTTGAGCTGCCAAAAAAGATCCTTTGTTCATAGTTTCATTGAGCTAGCTGGTGGAGCTCCAGGTTGCAAAGCACTGTCCTATTCTAAACCTCCTTCTGACTTTACATTAAAGTCTGGTAAGGAATCCTGTAGGCAGTGCTGATGGTATTAGTCTCATTAATCTCGTTCAAAAGGAAGTAGGGGAAATGGTTTTTGTAAAGCATACAGAGCTCTTGTTAATTTCAATGCAAGGACTTAAAACAAATCACTGCCCAATAATTCACTCTGTGGCTTGCTTATTGCTCAAGAATGCAGCCAGGATCATGAGAGGAAAACGCCTATGCTCATTGTTCTTGGGGCTGTTTGTAGTGCAGTGGAAAGCACACACATATATGTGTCAAGCACTGTGACAGGACCGTTGCCTTGTTCACGCCTGCATCCCTGGCATTGGCGTGTGGACTCCCAGTACCTGACTCCAACTCAGAGCCACTCCATGTGTGTCAGAGTCCAAGTGTGCTCCTTTGGGCCGTCAGTGACCGCTGGTTCACAACCAGACTGCCAGGCTTCTCTTCTGACGTGACTCTGGGGGGACTCAAACCTCCATCCTTTCAGCTTGCAAGCGTGTTAACTGTTTGCACCATCCAGGGACTCTTGTATCAAAAGCTAGGTGCCCAGTAAATATTTGATGAATGAATTTTAGAAAAATCAGAGCTAGAAGGTGCTACAGAAATCCTAGAATTAAAAAAGCCTGCTCTGCTTGATTTTAAAATGGGGAAAATCAGGTTGCCAAGGTCTTTGTACTCCTAAATCAGTGCAGACAAACTCTGTGTGTGTGTGTGTGTGTGTGTGTGTATACACAGATCTTAACATTTCCCAGTAACAATCTGCCAACTATTTTTTTGCCTGGGGAAGTACCTTTGTGGAAAAATCTTGCTAAACTAATACTGCTTCTGGCGCAAGGGTGGAACAGTGCAGAGCTGGAGGCAAGGGAGGACGTGGACACATTTGCTTAAGGACAAGAGACCTCTGAGCCCCAAATGATTTCCAGACACTCTGAGAGCCTGAGGTGGTTCCCCTGGCTTGGTGGCCCTAGTTCTATGCCAGGGTTGAGACGTCACTGGGTGAGAGCTGACACTGGCAGCTTTTTTGGTCCTGCCACAGTGATGCAGTAGTCCTGCTTGTAGAGCAATGGCCAAACTTGTGAGTGTGAACTGAAGACACAAAAGACTTAGGAGCCCAGGAGTGTGGTGATACTGTGGTCATAGCTAGAGGAGACACCGTTGGAACAAGGGTCAAGCCTAACTGTATGGTATGGGGCCTGTTGTCCATAGTTACCTCGAGGGGCGGTGTCAGAGCAATAGCAGCCAAGACTCCTGGCCCACTGATGAGTGGATCACATGGTCCAGTTCTCACTTAGCTTGAAACTGAGCAGCATGACCTCTCTGAAGAGCTTTGAAGAGTTCTTAGGCATTGTAATGAAGTTCATAGGGGAGTTTAGATTTCCTCCTAATCTGGATAAGTTGGACTTCTAGTGATGAACTGAACAAAATAAAAGAGATAATGAAACATTTGTACCTGGATATGACAATAAGGACTCTATCAGTCACACACACATACACACATGTTCCATTAGTGTGTGTAGTTATCTTCTTCAACACACCGCTTGCCTACTTTCTTCTCCCCACTCTCAATATAATGGGGATATACTTATATTCCAAAACTATGACATATGAGGAGGCTTCAAAAGTTCATGTAAAAATTCAGTCATCTTTCAAATCCATTTTGCCTCCATAAGCCTGGTCATTTTACACAATTCTGATTTCATTATGATGATAAACATTAAGAACTTCTGTGCAGTTAGTAAAGGGAAATTTAAAAATTGTGGGCCAAACTGCTCTGAAATGGATTGCATGAGAGACGGGACCAGGTAGAGTGGCAGAAAATGTAGAACAAAACTTAAAATTATATATATGTTGTTGTTGTTGTTAAGTGCTGGCAACTCAATTCCGACCCATAGCAACCCTGTATAGGGTTTCCGAGAAGCAGCTGGTGAGCTTGAACTGCCGACTTTGCAGTTCAAATGGCTTTGCAGTCTGGTGCATTAACCCATAGTGCCACACCAGGATTCTCTCTCTCTCTCTCTCTCTCTCTCTCTCTCTCTCTCTCTCTCTCTCTCTCTCTCTCTCTCTCTCTCTCTATATATATATATATATATATATATATGTCTCTGTATATCTAACAATAGGATTGTAATATGAGTCAGACTTGTATTATTATCCCCATTTTACAGATGAGACAAGTTGAAGTTTAAAACTCAAGTTGCCCAAGAATAAAGGGGTTTGGAAGCAGAGGTGGTAGTTGTATTGCGTGCCATCAAGTTGATTCTGAGTCAGAGGAGAAGTGTCCATAGGGTTTCCTGGACTGTGTGATCTTTAGAGGAGCAGACCACCAGTTCTTGTATCCTGTGGAGTGGAGTGGCTGGTGACATCAAACCATGGACCTTTTGGTTAGCAGTCGAATGTGTAACCAAGTTTTGGAATTTCAATCCAGATATCTTCACTCCAAGCCAGTCTTCTTTATGCTCCGCCAGGCAAAAATAGGAACTGTTTCTTCTTTGAAATCCAACCTTTTCATTCTACTGATTATTTATTTTCCTTTCTCTTCACCCTAATCTTTGCCTCTCTGATAATGGCCTCTGTCCACTCAGTACTTGGCCGACTTGGTACAAAGAAGAACTGTTAAGGGAAGGAAAAGGTTAGAGAATGTAAATGAACCATAGGGAAGTTCTACTACTTCTTCTGCGTTTCTTTTCAAATGAATTAATCGCCGCTTCATCTTAGACATTGCTCATGGCTGCTCTTTGGACTTTGTCATCTTCCTGAACTTCTCCATTTCACATATGCAATTTAGTAATCCATTTCTTTGACCCTGGCCTTCTACTTCCTTCCCCTTGTGTTACTTCATATCTATTGCATCAGCCCCCAGGTCTCCCTACTCCTACATGGTTTCCTTTCCTTCCAAGCCCAGCCTGGCGGTGTTAGACTTACTCCTCCCAGCATTCTCTCATCTCTACAACCCTCTCCCTGTCTGCCATTGGGAGCATCGGTGCTGCAAATAGTGAACACACTGGCTACTAACCATAAGTCAGAATTAGCTTGATGACAACGTTTTATTTTTAATGCCTGCCAGTACCCAAATCCATAGGAGTCTTGGAGTGGTGCTACATGTTTATGCACTGGGCTACAAGGACAGTTTGACCTGCAAGGCCAGCAGTTCAAGTTCACCAGCCTCTCCTAGGAAACCTATACAGGACTGCTATGAGTTGGAACCCACTCGACAGTGCTTAACAACAACACACCCAAACATACATCATCTGACTTTTCCCTGTATTCCTAACCACAGCCACTCCAAGCTATTGTACAGTGAGGAAGACCTTACTGTCTTTGATGGCTACCAGGGTTTACAGATGCAAGATTCCTGGACCCAGAAAACTCTCCCTACAGCCGCTATTGATGTCTTCGTCATTCTCCACAGTGATACTTCAGACCTTTCCCCAGCTATCTCTTACTCCCATCTTGGTCGTCAACACTTTCTGGAAATAGCATCCTGCACAGTGAAAACAGAAACTATGAGCTATGAATTCCCTCAATGCCCAGATGAAAACTTAATTCCATCTTCACACATTATTCCATATACCTTCGCTTCCTCCTCAGGGGAGCCATTCCCTCTTACTGAGGGTTACTATTCAGTCTGTTCTCCTGGTCCCATCGCTTCAGCCTTCTCCACAATCTGGCCAGCTCCATCAGTTCTGTGTCTTTTCTTTTTCCCTCTTCTCATTCTCCTCTTCTTTCTACCAACACTCCCAAGTCGTCTTCATTGTTAAAACAACACATCACTCATAACCCCATCTTTCCTCCAGCTCCTTATTCCCTTTTCATTTGTTGTTTTCTTGGGGAAAATATTTAATAACTGTTCTCTACTTGTGGTCAGTACTTCTTCATAACAATTAATTATAACTATAATTGTACGTATATAAGTATAACTATATAACAATTAAGTATAACAATAACAGTCCTTGTCCTGCCCTCCCACAGGGCTGTTATGAGAATAAAATGAAATGATGTTAAATGCTATGTCTGTGGGCAGAAAGCATAATCCAATGGGGGAATCTCCGGAACTGGAATGTTTCCTTCCCTTGCAGCTGCCTTGGAAATGAGCAAATCATGGAACAATCGAATCTCTGAATTACAAAGAGATTCAAAGATTTGTCCTTTCCTTTCTGCATATAAGGGCCATCCAGTTATACTTAATAAGTTATACTTAATTGTTAGTAGTTGTAAGCATAACTACTCCAATTAATTCTTTGACCAATTTATCTTCTATATCCATGCTCAGCTGACATTCTTTTGGTGGGGGTTATCAATGACATCTGCACTACCTACTATAAAGAGTCCTTCAGAGCTCGGGTTCTGCTGCAAATCACCACGGCCAATTTTACACGGTTCGTCACTCCCTCTTTCACCAGCTCTCCCTCATTTTGTGTCTGGACCTGTGCTTTCCTAGTGTTGCTCTCTGCAACTTCTTTTTACGCTGCTTTCATTGTTTTCTCTGCTCTACTTTTAACTACTGATTTGCCTGTCTGTCTACCTACTTATCTATCTAGCAACATACCTAGCTCTAGCTTGCTCTCTCACCCGATCCTATTGGTTCTGTTTCTCTGCACAATCCTGACTAATACAGACACGACAGCTTAATGTGATTTCCTGCCAAGAGACGCTATCCCATCCAGTCTATCCTTGGCACCAATGGTGGATGTATCTATCCACAACCACCAATCCAATCTGCTTCAACTGCTCCAACAGCTTTCCGCGTTGACTTGAGGGAGCCCAACTCCTTAGTGTGACCATCAAGAAGCCCAAACTGGCCCCAACATACCTCTTAGGCCACATCTTTTAACAGTTACTCCTTTCAATGCCCTATGTTGTGTCGATGATCTCATCTTTTCCAGAACATGACCCTTGGACACATTGTCTCCTTTGACTGAAAAGCGAGCTTGGGCTTTCTCTGAGAAGTCGTTCGAGACTTCCTCAGACCCACAACCTTTTGTGTTCCCTGAACATATTACACTTTCTTTCATTACAGCAATTGTATGTTAAGGTTTATTTATGTATCTTCACCACAGACTTCTGGTGTGGTGCTGTAGAATCAGCACTGGACTGCGAACCACAAGGCCGGTAGTTCAAACCAACTAGCTACTCCTTGGAAACCCTATACAGGGTCACTATGGCACTTAACAACAATGTGAGTCGGAACCAACTCAATGGCACTTAACAGCAACAACAACATCTTCAAGCAAGGCTACATAGGATCTGCCTATTAATCTTTAAATCTATCCCTGCATGCAAGACAGGGCCTGACATTCATTCATTCATTCATCCACCATTTATTTATTCATTTAATAAGCAAGCATTAAAAGCCTTGCATTTATTGATCACAAGCTGTGTACTAGACACATGTTTGCTGAATAAATTAATTAAGGGCTTGGGGATGGTTAGATTACAGTTAAATAAAAGGGCCAACAACTGAAAATAGCCATTGTGCTTTGACTGGGTCAGAGGAACACAGGACAAACTCACTTTTCCCACTGAGTCACTGCATGAGGAGCCAACTGTTGATGGCCCTTAAATGCAGAAAGGAAAGGACAAATCTTTGAATCTCTTTGTAATTCAGAGATTCGATTGTTCCATGATTTGCTCATTTCCAAGGCAGCTGCAAGGGAAGGAAACATTCCAGTTCTGGAGATTCCCCCATTGGATTATGCTTTCTGCCCACAGACATAGCATTTAACATCATTTCACTTTATTGCCATCACAGCCCCGTGGGAGGGCAGGGCAGGGACTACTCTGCCGTTTTACAGTCATAGGCAAAGAAGGTCGCCCAGCAAGTGGAGGAATTCTTCTGAATCTAGGACCAGCTTAATTGGACTGTACTGCTTTGCCAGGCTTCCTAGTAAGGAAGCAAGTCTGGACACCAGATTTGAAACTCAGTGTGGTTGGCAGTAAAATCTGCACACATCTCAGCCAAAACCGCATCCTTCTCATTCTTGTTTCTCGGGATGTGTTTTGCAATGTGATTCTTCTTATCTTTGCTGCTCTGAGCCACACATCAAGACTCTAGTTCCCTTTCTCTTCATCAATTTCCATTGCTCACATTTTCTTAACAGTTACTTTCCCAGTTCTCCATTTTTCTTTCTTACTTTTTTAACTTTCATTGGGACTTGTCATTAACCAAACTGGCAGTTTCGGTTACATCAAACATCCCATTTTAGGGAGATGACTCAGATTTTTCCAGGGGTGATATTAGTTTGCAAGCCTTCTAGGAAAAAGAAAATCAGGAAGGCTCTTCAATCCCACTCCCATGTTGCACCTTGCAAGACCAGCAGGCCACCCATTCTGCTAGGAGTTATTGGGGTCTTAGATTAGCTCTTGGAGAAATCAAGTCACCTCTCACTCTAATCCCTCACCTTTGGTTTGTGGCTTTAGCTGCAAGTCTACCAGAGCTCAGGGTTACCATCTTTCTGCCTGCCAGTGGATGTACCCACCTGGCGCATTAGCATCGCATGTCTGGGTTGAGGATGGGAAGGCACCAAAGAGATCATGGCAGCCAAGCTTCATTTTGCAGACTGAGGATCCTGAAGTATAGAGAAAGCAAACACAGCAAAGCCAACACAGCAAGTTAGTGACCAGGGCCCCGATTCCTTGTCTGGGCCAGTCTTTTCTTTACCATGAGGTCCTTGGAGCATCAGAGGCCTGTGCTAAGTGATTTGAAGAATCTCTGAGTATGGATTCTGGATAGATTTCTTTCTTTCTTTGAGCTTCTTATTGTGATTTGGGTGCAAATTTGTCAATCAGATTGGTTTTCCATGGAACAATTCATATATATTTTGCTTTTTACGTTGATTGCAATCCCTACAATGTTTTAACAGTCTTCCCACCTCCTCTCTGTGTTTCCCGTTCCCACTCACCCTTCTTTCTTAGTCCTTCTTGCTTCCTAAGCATTATCCCTGGGCAAATGCTGCCTTTTTGATTTCATGTGGTTTGTTGTCCTAATAGAGAGCTATTTTGCAATTACTTTTATTTCTTACCTTTAACCCTTAAGGAAATTGATTGGTGGGGTTGTACCTCTGGGTCACATGCTGGGGCAGTCTTCTATAGATAGGACTTTAGTCATTGGCAGCACTACTGAGGGGAACTGAGGCATGGACGTGTTGGCCATTGGTCATTCACATAGCTGTCCCAAAGGCATGCGGGACACCTGCCTGTGTTCACAAGGTGGAGAACTTACTAAGGCGACCAAATAGTCTTCTCCCCCCAAAATAGAAATCCATTGTCTGTTAATGATTGTTATGATGACAATGATCATGCCTAAATGCACTTAGCAGTTACTCAAGCTCGTTGTAAATATTCTCTTGTTATTTTGGTCCCTACAACAGCTTGGAGTCCTGGTATGGCACTGTAGGATAAGCACTATACTGCTAATCACAAGATCAGTGGTTCAAACCCACCAGCCACTCCTTGGAAAAGCTATACAAGGGCACTGTGAGTTGGAATTGACTTGACGGCACTAAACAAGAGCTTGCTGTATTAGGTACTTTATTTTCCCATTTTATAATTGAGGAACTAAGGATTGGAGAAGTTAAACACCTTGGTAAGGCCACACAGTTAGAAAATCACAGATCTGAGGTTTCTCATCTGAGGTTTTTTGCCCCCACTGTATCACTCTCGTACTGAAACTCACAGTAAGTTGAAATTTATCTGCACAGTGCTGTGGTAGCTTTACCTCTGTAAGTCTTTACACTTGAACTCTTCAATAAGCTTTTTTCATTACAGCAACGTTGGGAAGTCACCCTCCATTTTCCAAAGAGGAAATTGAGCTTCAGGTCATGCCTGGATTAAATAGCTGCTTGTTATTGTTGTTGTTAAGTACGATGGAATCAGTTCTGACTCATAGTCACACTGCAAAGGGCTTCCAAGGCTGTAAATCTTTACGGAAGCAGAAAGCCTCATCTCTCTCCCATGGAACGGCTGGTAGTTTTGAACTGCCCACCTTGTTAGCATCCCGATTCATAACCACTAAGCTACCAGAGCTGTTGTTGTTGTTGTTGTTAAGTTCTGTGGAGTCGGTTCCCACTCATAGCGGCCCTGTACAGGGTTTC
>NW_006408525.1:2911277-2927855 GCF_000296735.1 Chrysochloris asiatica | reverse complement strand
CTTGCATTCCAGGCAGACACCCAGCCCATGGGAGAAATCCCTGACTGTGTCCCAGGAGAAACTCTTCAGGACAAGGGTCAGACCCCACTTCCTGCCAGAGCTCTCTCTCCACTAACTCCAGTAAGGGAGGTTAGGGGGTGGACCTTCCTAGGGAAAAGAGGGGACTTTCTATTCTGAACCAATTAAAGTTTTCTGTCAGCTTCACAAGGTTCAGGGCCTGATCCTTTCTTTGGTAAACATAAGACAACAAGTGTTAACTAGTGTTGATTAGACAGTACTGACAATTTAAGGAGCATTGTATTCATTCATTCACTGTACATCCTTAACAAAGCTTTATCTAGGATCTATTCTGTATAAGGCATTATGCTAAGTGTTAGTGATACTGGGATTAATAAAGTTTGTTGTTGTTGTTGTTGTGTGCCATGGTGGAGTCGGTTCTGACTCATAGTGACCCTGTACAGAGTTTCCGAAGCTATAAATCTTTACGGGAGCAGAAAGCCTCATCTTTCGCCCGCGGAACAGCTGGTCATTTCGAACTGCTGACCCTGAGGTTCGCAGCCTGATTCGTAACCACTACACTGCCAGGGACCCTTAACAAAGCTTGGATCATGGCTTTTTGAAGCCAAGTTTTAATCCAATAGATTGAATAGAAAACTGTACGTCATATGGACTCTTCAGTTTACCTTACTTTCCAAGCCTAGCCGTTCCTCACCAGTCTTCCTAGTTGTCTTCACCTTTGAATCCTTAAAATCCTCCCTCTGGATACAACTGGGCTTCCTGCCTGCCATCTGAACCCTCTAACTCATTCTCCTGCTTATAAGGAAATATGAAATGCCAATCTGACTAGGTTTTTTTCCTACTTAAAACCCTCCAACAACTCCCCTCTGACCTCAGGAGAAGCCCTACCTTCCCCAGCATGCCCCTGTCCACACCATTCTGTCATGGTCTGGCTCCTACTGCCCTCTCCTCTTTGCCCCCAGGTACCCTGGCTCCAGAAAAATCAAGCTGGTTTTCAGGGCTCCCACTCCCTTCCACCTTCATCAAAGGCACACCGTGGGCCTTTGTATAAATTGCTACATTTTCCTGGACAATCTAACCCCTCTTCTTTACTTACCAACTACCACTCAATCTGCAAAACTCAGCTAAGAGAACTTCTTCTGAATGTCAAGGCTGGTTGATATCCTTTGGCTACATTTATGCAGCATCGATGTCTACCCCAACTAAGTGTTTTATCTACTGTATTACAATTGTTGGTCTTGATAATCTCCCCATTTTTCTGTGATTCTGGAAGCATACTACTTACAAAGGTTTTTGATGGGTAGTTTATGACAAGCTATGGACAACATTGCTAAGAATGAGTACTCCAGAACATTTCATTGTGCTCATGAGGATCCTCTACATAGACCAAGAGGGAGTTGTTAGAAAAGAACAAGGGGATACTGAATGGTTTAAAATCAGGCAAAGTGTATTCTTTCCCCATACTTATTCAATCTGTATACTGAACAAATAACCGGAGAAGCTGTATTATATGAAGAAGAATGTGGTATAAGGATTGGAAGAAGACTCATTAACAACCTGCAATATACAGATGATACAACCTTGTTTGTTGAAGTGAAGAGGACTTAAAACATTTACTGATGAAGATCAAAGACCACGAGGGTTGCACTTCAGTGTAAAGGAAACACAAATCCTCACTACTAGACCAATAAATAACATCATGATAAATGGAGAAATGATTGAAGTTGTCAAAGACTTCATTTTACTTGGATCCACAAATCAATACTCATGGAAGCAGCGGTTAAAAAAATCAAAGGATATATTGCATTCGGCAAATTTGCTGTACAAGACCTCTTTAAAGTGTTCAAGAGTCTAGGTATCAGCTTGAGCAATAAAGTGCACTTGACCCAAGCCATGGTATTTTCAATAGCCTCATATGCATGTAAAAGTTGGACGGTGAATAAGGAAGATCAAAACAGAATTGATGCATTTGAGTGATGGCATTGGGAAGAATATTGAAGAAACCATGGACTTCCAGAAGAACAGCTAGCTCTATGTTGGAAGAAATATAGCCAGAGCATTCCTTAGAAGCCAGGATGGTGAGACTTTGTCTGTTACACTTCATATATATTTATCAGGAGGGACCCATCCCTGTAGAAGAACATCATCTTTGGTAAAGTAGAGGGTCAGTGAAAAAGAGGAAGACCCCAAATGAGAAGGATTGGCATGGTGACAGCAGCATGTCAGTGGGCTCAAATGTAACAATGGTGAGGAGGATGGTGTTTGGTTCTGTTGTGCATAGTGTTGTTATGAGTTGAAACTGATTCGACGGCACCTGTCAACAGCAACCACATACATAATGCTTGGACCCAAAAGGTACTTAATAACGTTCTGTTGAGTGAACATGGAAGAAACTCCAAAGAGAAGCTATTCACACTCTTTGCTTCAAAGCAGCTGCAAAATGCAGTCGACTTGATCCTTTCTCATGGATGGCCAGAGCTCACAGGATGGAATGTGGCTGGCTTTCTGAAGAACAAAGGGACCCGTCAAAGCCTACAGAAGCTGCACAATGGAGGAGCAGCTGTCATTGTGACTGGGAAAGCTCACATGCCATCGCCTTCCCTGGTAATTCAACTTTGACTGGATTTCAAAAAATAAAGAATAAACCATTCTTTTGGACCCTTCCCTTTGACTAGCTAGGGTTCCTTTCTCTCTGCTCCAAGGTCAGGGTTCCAGACAATAATCTTTGTGGCCTCTCCACTTTTAGGTAATATGGCAAAGTTGCTGCCCAGAAAACGGGAGGAATGTCTCCTACCCTGACACTTTCCTGGAAATGAGATTCATGCATCTGCTAACTTCAAATTCTCTTGAAGAGATTCTCGAAACCTCTCAATTATCTTTTTCTCTGCTATTCCCAGCCATGGCTTCATCCTCCCTGCACAAAATGCCGTTGTTCAGATTAGAGGAAATGATGTATTTTCAAGAACCTACAATAGATAAGAGATTTCTGCTGGACACTGGCTTCAAACTGGTCATTCTTTTTCTGAGAATATGCATTCCCAGCTGAGATAGACTGAATTGGAACCTACATTGTAGCAAAATCTCCAGTGAGTCTTATAGCTCTCTGAGTGGTATCATCTGTATTTAATAAGACCCAGGGATCTTGCTACAATGTCGATTGTGGTTCAATATATCTGGGCTGAAAAACACAAATTCTCAGTCGCGGGTCGCACTGGAACAAATCAGTTCAAAACCCTGATGTGAATGCATGAAGATCACTGAGAACTTCCCATGGGACAGATGTTGGGCACATTTTACTCATTCAGCACTTTCTGCTTTCACTTTTGGTTCTCCCATTATCCCCATGAGCTAAGAAAGACGACCCACCTCTACAGACGAGAAACCTGAAATAAGGGGAGGTGAGGCAACTTGCACAAGATCATATGATTAATAGCAATCAGACCTGAAATCAGAATCTTTAGCTTCTGGTTTCTATTTCTATGTTCTTTCTGAAATGGGGACAGAGAACAATGGGGGCACTAAGAAGGTTTTCTCTGGTAGCTTAGTGGTTACGAATCAGGCTGCGAACCTTAAGGCTAGCAGTTCGAAACTACCAGCTGCTCTGCGGGAAAAAGATGACGCATTCTGCTCCCGTAAAGATTCACAGCCTCGGAAACCCTGTAAAGGGTCGCTGTGGGTCGGAACCGACTGGACGGCACTTAACAACAACAACAACAACAAAGTAAAATGTAAAGATTTACAGTCTCGGAAACCCTGTGCAGGGTCACTATGAGTTGGAACCGACTCCATGGTACTTAACAACAACAACAATAAAATAAAATGAAGCCCCACTAACCATCACAGAACAGTGATGATAGTTACAAATTAAGCACCATTGTTGCTAGGCACTGAACAACAACAACTGACTACATTCTATAATTAATCACTCCCTTTCAATCTCTGAAGCAGAACTTGGGGCCCAAATGTTGGGGCAACTCTCCTCCCAGGAACAAAGGAGAAATCAGTAAACAGGAACAGTTGAAACAGTCCCAATTTCGAAGACACAACCACCCTAACTACTGGAATGGAGATACAATACAACCATGCTTTACTGTAAATTCTGAGATCCTGAATTTCTTTCTCTTTAAAAATCCCAGGCTGCCCTCGAGTTGAGGATGCAGTTCTGAGAAATTCCCACTCCTCTGCCCTGTACATGTTGTTGTTAAGTGCCATTGAGTCAGCTCTGTATAGGGTTTCTGAGGAGCAGCTGATGGGTTTGAACTGGAGACCTTGTGGTTAACAGTCCAGTGTTTATGTTACAGTGCCACACCAGGTCCACCCTCCTGTGTTTAGATACACAATAAACACTTTGCTCTTTGTTCTGAGCCCTGTCTCTAAGTATTGGCTGGTTTGCTGGCAGGCAACTAAAACTCCCCTTCCTGTTACATTTCTATGACACCGTTTGGGAAATGGTAACATTTCCCTGGTCATCTAGCCTTCTGCCATGAATGTGATCCATCTCAATGCCATCATCCTGACTCATAACCATCACAGTAGAAGTTGTTGTTGTTGTTGTGAAGGGCCGTCGAGTCGGTTCTGACCCATAGCAACCCCGTATAGAGTTTCCAAGGAGCAGCTGGTGAGCTTGGACCACAGTAGGAGTTGATGTTGTTGTGAAGTGCCATAGAGTCAGTTCTGACCCATAGCGATCCTGTATAGGGTTTCCAAGGAGCAGCTGGTGAGTTTGAACTGCCGACCATGCAGTTCAATTGGCTTTGCAGTCTGGTGCATTAACTCACAGCGCCACACCAGGAGTCCATAGAAGCCACTATATCCCGAGGACTGTGACCTCTGTATGCCACAACCACCTCCAGCCTCAGCTGGCCAATGAGTCCAGACCTCACCAGTCAACTAGTAAATGCAGAGATTTTGCCAGCCAGCTTCCCAAACTCATCAACCAGCGCCTCAGCTTGGTGCTGGCTATGGCTCCCTATCCAGCAAGTTTCAGTCTCATGTTGTTATTGTTAGGTGATGACAAGTCAGTTCCAACACACAGTGACCACCCTATGTGCAATAGAAGGAACACTGCCCAGTCCTGTGCCATCCTCACAACTTTTGTTACTCTTGAGCCCATTACTGTTGTCACGGTGTCAATTCATCTTGTTGGAGGTCTTCCCTTTTTTTGCTGATCCTTCATTTTACCAACCATGGTGTCCTTCTTCAGGGATTGGTCCCTCCTGATACTAAATAAACTATGAGAGATGAAGCCTGGCTTCTAAGGAGCATTCTGGCTGTACTTCTTCTAACACACATGTGTTTGTCCTTTTGGCAGTCCATGGTACCTTTAATATCCTTCTCTAACACCATAACTGAACTGCATCAATTCTTCTATGGTCTTCCTAATTCATTGTCCAGCTTTCACATGCATATGAGGTTACTGAAAATACCATGGCTCAGTCAGGTGCATCTTAGTTTCAAGCTGACATCTTTGCTCTTCAATACTTTAAAAAGGTCTTGTGCAGCAGATTTGCCTAACACAATACGTCCTTTGTTTTCTTGACTGTTGCTTCATGAATGTTGATTGTGAATCCAAGCAAAAGGAAGTCTGTGATAACTTCAGTCTTTTTTCTATTATGATGATGTTATTTACTGTCCAGTGATGAGGACTTTTGTTTTGTTTTTTAAATTGAGGTGCAACTGACATGGAAGGCTGTGGTCTTTGATCTTCAACAGTAAGTGTTTTAAGTCCTCTTTGCTTTCAGCAAGCATATTGTAGGTTGTTAATGAGGCTTCCTCCAATCCTGATGTCATGTTCTTCATATAATCCAGCTTCTCAGATTATGTGCTCAGCATACAGATTGAATAAGTATGGGGGAAGAATACAACCTTGGCATATACCTTTCCTGATTTTCAACCATTCAGTGTCTCCTTGTTCTGTTCAAATGACTGCCTCTTGGCCTATGTAGAGGTTCCTCATAAACACAATTAAGTGTTCTGGAATACTTATTCTCCACAATGTGGTCCGGAGCTTGTCATGATCCATACAGTAGAAAGCTTTTGTATAATCAGTAAAGCACAGGTAAGTATCTTTCTGGTATCCTCTGCTTTCAGCCAGGATTCATCAGATGTCAGCAATGCTATTCCTCATTCTATGTCCTAGTCTGAATCTGGCTTGAACTTCTGGTGATATGCAGTCGTTTTTAGATTATGTTTAGCAAAATTTTACTTGCGTGTGATATTAAAGGTATTGTCTGATGATTTCCTTGTTCCGTTGGGTCACCTCTCTTTGGATTGTGCACAAATGTGGATCTCTTCCAGTCAGTTGGCCAGGCATTTGTCTTACAAATTTCTTGACATAGATGAGTGATTTCTTCCTGTGCTACCTCAGTTTATTGATAGATTTCCATCTGTATTCCATCAATTCCCAGAGCCTTGTTTTTTGTGAATGCTTTCATTGCAACTTGGACATCTTTCTTTAGTATTGTTGACTCTTGATCATATGCTAACTGTTAAAATGGTTGAATGGCAACCATTTATGTTTGGTACCGTGACTCTGTGTATTCCTGCCTTCTTCTGATGCTTTCTGAATCATTCAATATATTGCCCATGTTGTTGTTGTTGTGAAGTGCCGTCGAGTCGGTTCCGACCCATAGCGACCCTGTACAAGGTTTCCAAGGGTGTAAATCTTTACGTAGAATCTTCCAATATTGCAAGTCAAGGCTTGAATTTTTTCTTCAGCTCTTTCAGCTTGAGAAATGCTGAATGTGTTCTTCCTTTTTGGTTTTCTAACTCCAGATCTTTGCACATTTCATTATAATACTTGACTTTTCTTCTTGAGCTGCCCTTTGAAATTTTTCATCCAGCTCTTTTACCCTATTGTTGAGGTTGTTAAGTGTCATCAAGTCTGTTCTGACACATCATTGTTGCTATTGTTAAGTGCAACTGAGTTGGTTCCAGCCCACAGCGACCCTGTATAGGGTTTCCAAGGAGCAGCTGGTGAGCTTAAACTGCCAAACTTGCAGTTCAAACCCTTGCAGTCCAGCGCATAAACACATAGCTTCACACCAAGACTCGGTTCCGACACATAGCACTTTAAAATTTTTACTTGTGGCTGAATGAATGGACAAAGAATCAAGGGGCTTACCCTATGGGTACCTGATATCTTTCAAGCTGAGCTTTGAGGAAACATGAAAACCCAAAGGGGCAGAATCGTCACTATCGTGGCTTCCACCTAAAGCATATCCCCAATTTTGGCATTCCACCTTTGTAATTTTTGACAAGTTTTCATTTTTGCCACCATTTTCTTAAATACTTACTGGATTCTTTAAAAGGACTCACTTAAAGCAGAAATTTCTTTTTAAAGGAAGCATTTTATAGCTGTTATAAATTATAAAAGTAAATTAGAAAGATCACTTGTTGTTGTTGTTAAGTGCCGTCAAGTCGGTTCCGACTCATAGTGACCCTGTACAGGGTTTCCGAGGGTGTAAATCTTTATGGGAGTAGAAAGATCACTCGGTGGTACAAACAGTTTATACTGAGTCCTGCTGTGGCATTGCAGGATAATGTGCTGGACTGCAAGGTTAGTTTGAGCTGCAAGGTCAGCGATTCAAACCCACCATTAGCTCCCCGGAAACCCTATATAGGATAGCTATGCATCAGAACTGTCTTGACAACACTTATCAACAACACTAACCTAAAGGTTGCTGGTTGGAATTCCCTCAGTGGCTCCACAGAAAAAAGGTCTGGCAAACTGCTTTTGTCATGATTACAACCAAGGAAACCAAGTTCTGCTCCGTAGCACATGGAGTCAGCATCAGCAATAGGTTTCTTGTTTGTTTGAGTTAGAAACAGATATTACTTGTCAGAATTGATGCCTTTGAGTTATGGTGTTGGAGGAGAATATTGAATGTGCCATGGACTGCCAAAAGAACAAACAGATCCATGTTGGACAAAGTGCAGCCAGAGTGCTCCTTGGAGGCCAGGATGGCCAAACTTCGTCTCTCATACTTTGGACATATTGTCAGAAGGGACCAGTCACTGGAGAAGGATATCATGTTTGGTAGGGTGGAGGGTCAGAGAAAAAGAGGAAAACTCCCAACGAGATGAACTGGCAAAGTGGCAGCATCAATGGGTTCAAGTGTGGCAACAATAGTGAAGCTGGCCCAGGATCAGACAGAGTTTCATTCCGCTGTACATAAGGTCGCTATGAGTCGGTACCGACTCAATGGCACCTAACAACAACAACAACAACAACATTGCTTTTCAAAACTACAATAAATACAAACACTGGTTTGTAATTCTAACTTGAGTCAGCTTGTTTAATGTACTGAGCACTGAACTTTCTCTTCAAAAACAAGAGAGAAAGATTGACAAGTATTGAGGCTTTGTCCTTGATGGAATCTGAAGGATTAAAGGATAATTGAAAAGGACCTAAGGACTAATGGACCACATGAGCCACAGACTCCACGACCATGAGACCAGAGGAAATGGATGGGCTGGGCTGGCTACCACTACTGACCACTCTGATTGGGATAGCAACAGAAAGTCCTAGACAGTGTGAGAGAGAAAAATATGTAGAAAAAAATCCAAAAAAAGCCAGCCTGACTGGTTTGATAGAGACTGGTGGAACCCTGAGACTGTGGTCCTTAGATGCTCTTCAAACCTGTTCGTGAGCCCACCCAGAAATCAACCAAATAACAGACAGGCCTGTAAACAGTACCTGCAGGGAAGACTGTACTCCTC
Source organism: Chrysochloris asiatica (assembly GCF_000296735.1). NCBI lineage: Eukaryota > Metazoa > Chordata > Mammalia > Afrosoricida > Chrysochloridae > Chrysochloris > Chrysochloris asiatica. The sequence continues at coordinate 2,919,116 of NW_006408525.1, read as the reverse complement.
AGTATTATCAGTCATATAGGACCAAAAGGGCAGCATCTGCCCCAAAACAGAGCTCAAAAGACAGACAGGAAGGGGCAGGAAAGAAAGGCAAATGAAAATGGGGAACTCAGAGAATTAGGAAGTGGGAAAAAAGCTGTTCCATTGAGTGTTTGCACTCAGTGTCACAAAATAAAATGTATGTGAATTGTTGAATGGAAAATTTTACTCTGTAAACTTTCACCTAAACCACAATAAAAAGTTCAAAAGAAAAAGGAATTGCCTTTCTCTGCTGGTGATTCATTGCTGTTTCATATCTGGTCTAGGATAGCAGGAGACCAAGTGGGTCTAGAACCTTGTCCAATTATAACCATGGGATGGCTAGCTCCCACCTGCTAACACACTATGGAAATAAATGGAACTTTGCCCTGGCAGTAACTCCTACTGAGGATAGACATATTTCATGGGCTAGAGCCAGAAGGTCTGGACCTTATCAGGGTAAATGTCCCATGCAGAATTCTGGGGAAAGTGGCCTACAGACATGGTGTTCATAGAATACTACTATTGCAGTAACTGATGATGGGGAAGTCCCAGGAGAGAATAAACTCTTTTTTCTACTCTATGGCCTGGCCAAAAGCTGGCAAACCTGGAAAGGAGGAGTTGATTGCTCTTCCCTAGAAGAACTTGGGAAAAGGCAGGGTTGGAGGGTGGCATGTGAGAGACCCTTTGGGTCTCTTCTTCTGGGAAGAAGTCCTCTTGTGAACTTAGGGAAAGTATTGAGGTCTAGAGGACTTCCTCTTATAAGGAAGGCAACGCTGGTTGCTGTCCATTTCAAAACAGAAGGGCAACTCCTGGAAGACCATATGTTGATCTGAGATGTGCTGATGGTGGGCTGATGGAAGTTTGTTACAAGCAGTGGACCTGAGCTGGTGTCTGGGGTATGGCAAAGGGGCAAGCCGGCACCCACTGATGAGATCATCGGCCAGGTTCAGAGGCAGGGAATGGACTGGCATTAGGTTCTTTAAGCTACCTGGTGCAATCATCCTTCCCAGTTAATACATGAAAAAGTAGGGGATCAGAGAGGCTAACCATGGACGAAGATTTCACAGCTCTGGAGAGGTAGAGCTGTGATGTGAACCTAGAGTTTCTGACTCCTGATTCTATTTTCCAGTGACCATGTGGCCTGGCCCACTCTCTGCTGATTGGAGGGTGTAACAGTGAGGCCAGGCTGCTGCCTTTGAGAAGGCTGTAGTTCACAGACAACCAGCATCCACGCAACTCCCTGTTCTGCACATTCTTCTTCACCATAAATCTCTGAAGTCCCCAAATTCTCCCTTCCATGGACATGGAAACTAAGAGTCTGAAAGCGGTGCTCAGACACGGAAGTCACTTTGACCTCCTTCTTCTGCTGACAGGCTCCAACAGCACCTGGACTGGGCTTCTCCACTCTCGGACAGGGGAAATACTGGGATTTTCCAACTGACTCAAGGCCTGCCTCTGTTGGAAGGAAGAGGGCTTGGCCATTGGACAACCTAGAAGTTGACCTAGATGGAGGACTCAGGAGTGATCTGCCTTCTGGGCTCAGAGCCTAGGTCAGTCAGTGGGGGATAATCTACATGACTGGGAAATTCCCATTTTCAGGGTCTGGGAGATAAATCCAGGCTTTCTTTTGGCGATTCAGAGCATGAAAGGACTCAGCAAACATGGGACGGACATCACAAGACCTCAGGGCTTGAAGATAGATGCTTAGTTAGTAACTCCTTCATAACTGGAGTCAGGTAAGGAATCCTGACATGATGCTGTAGGATAGCATTGGGCTGCCAACCTCAAGACAAGCAATTCAAACCTACCAGCCTCTTCTCTGAAACTCTTATTTGGGGACATCATGAGTCAGAACCTGCTAGTCACTTAACAACAGAGGAGTACTTTAGGAGACATTCCAGCCCCTGTCCTGGGCTCCCATCCACCCTTGTCTGATTACAAGATCAGTTTGATTGGCTGTTTGCACCTGAGCAAAATGAGTGTCTTATAACTAGCCAGCGATGCTCAGGACTGGCCTGGGCACCTCCATGCTCAGCTCTGCTTTCTGTTCATTACAGCAGCAGCTTTAAAATGCATCATCTCCTCTAAGCCTTAGAGCAACTCTGCAGATTGTGCATTGCTGCCTGAGTTTGTTTGGCTCCCTTGCAGAACTCAAATGAAGGCTAGCCCTGTGCTCTCATGCCTCCAATGGTGGGAGAAGACCCTGCGGTTAAGTTCTGATCTGATAACCAAAGACTCAGAGGTTCAAACCCATCAACCACTCAGCAGGAGGAAGAGGAGACCTGCTTCCATCAAGATGATTTTCATTGTTGTTTAGTGCTGTTGAGTGAGTTTGAACCGCCGACCTTGTGGTCCAGGGCTTATCTTGCAGTGCCACATCAGGATTCCTGCTCTGTCCTAGAAGATCACTATGAGTCAGAATTGACTTGATGGCTGTGGGTTTTTTGGTTTGGGGGTTGGGAAGGGATGGAGCCCTGTTTGTGTCTCTGTACTGGGATCTGTCTCCCCTGTAAAGTAGGGAGTGGGGTAAATAGCAAGGAGAGGAGGAGAGTGGCTTTCTAGATGGACTCTTTCTTTCCATCTTGAGGCCTCAAGAAACCAGCGTTTGTGTGTGTGATTGTGCGTGTGAGCTTGCTGCTCTCTCTCTGCTGGAGAGGCCGCATAAAGAAGCTATTTAAAGAGTTGCCTCTGGAACCTGGTTCCCAAATCTGTCCCCTGTGATTTTGTGAGACCTCGGCCAAATTACTTAACCTTATAGTGTCTCTGCTTCAACATCTGTAAAATGAAAACACAGGCATATACCAAGAGCTATTGCAGGCTAGGTTCCAGACCACGGCAGCCAAGCAGACATTGCAATGAAGTGAGTTGTAATGAAACCATGCATTTTTTGGTTTCCCGGTCCAAATAAAAGTTATGTTTACACTACACTGTAGTCTCTTGAGTGTGCAATAGCATGATGAAAAAGTGTGAAATATTGTGAGAGTGACCAAAACATGTGACACAAAGTGAGCACATGCTATTGGAAAAATGGCATCCAAAGCAGGGTTGTCACAGGCCTTCAATTTGTAAAAACTGCAGGTATCTAAAGCAAAGTACAATAAAACGAGGTAGACCTGTAAGAAGAGTCCCTACACATAGGGCTGTTGTGAGGTTCATATATGTAAGGTCCTTACAACAGTGCCTGGAGACCCACACATACTATCTGTAGCTATTGTGCTTGTTGTCCCTGTCAATAGCCTGTGCACATCTAGCTTGGTGGGTGGGTGTTGCTATAGCAATGGGCCTGGGAGTGATAAATTGGTGGGTACATCTGGCCCTGGCATTTCATCATTTTATCTCTTGACATTGCCTTATCTTCTGCAGAGAACGTACACAAAGGGTTTGTGAGAACTGGTCTAGGAAACAAAATCCTGTCACACAGGCTCCTTGACATTCCCTGGGGAAGAGGGAAAGGGGGTACCCTCTTAGCCTCTGTGAAGAAATCCAGTAATTCAGAAGAGGAAAACCTAGCTGAAAACTTGCACAGAATATCCTCTCCCAAAGAAACAGAATTTCTGTAAGAAATAGAACATTTTGAAACTTTCAATTTCACTTTCTCTCTGAGATCTTAGAGGACATTTTATTGTGAAAACTCAAGTTGATAATTATTAAATATGAACTACCTACTGAGATCAGGAAAGATTGTTTTACAATGAAATGTACTGTTCCTTTAACTCATATAAGAAGACTCATGAGGCAGTGAATAACAGAATGGATTCTGCGGAAAGTCAGACTGGTGAATTACAAGACAAACCTGAGAAAGTCTCCAAGATCTCAAAAGGAAACTTATTTGGGGTAAACATTTTTATTTTAAGAGTTTGCTCAAATGGTGTTTTCAAAGAGTCCCTGGTGATGTAGTGGTTAAACTCTTAACTGACCTCTGGACATGGTATTGCTTGTCTCATTGTTTCCCCGAGAGACTGGTGCTGACTAGGGATTCTAACCATGAACTGAACTGAACCACAGAAGATCAGATCCAAAGTCTCAATAAGAAGAAATCAATCAAAAACAAAAAAAGTTGTTTAATTTGATTGTATTTAATTAGATGTATTTCAATTCAATGTTCATTTACAAGCTCTCTTGAGCCTACAGTTATCTAGTACTGTGCTGGACTCTGGAAAGGAAGTGAAAAACTAAGAGATAAACAGAAGAAGGAAACAGTGAGATGTGGGAGGTGATGAATGAAGAGAATTTAAACTTGTTTGCCTGTATGTCATACTAAGTGGAATGCGTTATGTACAGATAACCTACTGCCACCAAGCTGATTCTGACTCATAGCAACCCTATGCAGGGGTTCTGAGGAGATAAATCTTTACAGGAGTATAAAGCCTCATCTTTCTCCCAAAGAGTAGTTGGTGGGTTTGAACTGTTGACTTTGTGCTTAGCAATCTGGTGCTTATCTTACAGTAACACACCAGGGTAGAGTTCTATTCTGCAGTACTCAGGATATCATGAGTTGGAACTGACTTGGTATCAACTTGTCTGTTTTTAAATAGATATTATCAAGGTTAAATGAAGTGCCCTATAGCAAAATAGAACCAACCAAACAACAACAAAAAAAAAACACAAAGAAGTTGCCGTCAAGTCAATTTCAACTCATGGTAACCCCATGCATTGCATAGTAGAACTGTGCTCCAAACAGTTTTTAAGGCTGTGCCCTTTCCAAATAGGGGCACTAGTGGTACTGTGGTTAAAACACTAGCCTGCTAACCAATGAAGAGGCTAATGGATTTGAACTGCTTACCTTGTGGTTAGCAGCCCAATGTGTAACGCATTACTCCACCAGGGCTCTTATCATATCTATACTAGATGCATACTGTCATTGTTGCCAATTCACAGATGAGAAATCTGAGGCTCAAAAAGCTTACATAACTGGCCTGAGGCTATTAGTGAAAGATTGGAGATTTGATCCTGAGATTTGCTTGAATCTAAAAACCTTGTTCTCTCCCCTCTGTTACCCTTCCTTCCAAGACAGTCTGCAAACTGTGATCATATAGCCCAGACATTCAGTACGGCCCAGTTGCCAGTTCCATGTTTATAATAGCCTGAAAGCTCTTGCTTTTAAGGCAGAAAGCCATGCTAATCCACAAAGCATCGAGAACCACCCTTATCTCATCTTCTCTATTGGAGGCTGAGACATGACCAAACAGTGAACGGGTTTAAACTGTCGTTAGGGATAAAGGCTGGAGAATTAGCTTATGCTGCTCTGTCTCTGTCTCATGCTTCGCTTGTCATCATCCAGCCTCAGAAATGTGACTTCAATCAAAGCTCTAGATGGTGATTTATTTTCTGGTTTTGTAATTCATTCTCCAAGACCACAGCAACTTTTAATTCACTGCACACATCTGTTTACTCACTTCTGCATTTCTTCTGAGTAGGTCTCTGGCTTGGTTTACTTACTTCCACATGCCTCAGACTATTAACAAATCCTTAGGTCACAAGAGCAAATTTCACCTCAACCCAGCCAGTGGGTCTATGCATAACTCCTTTTAACTCTGGTAATTCATGTGCTTAGCTCAAAAGTGGAAGTTTAAGCCTTCTATATCCATGTATCTTCTTTACTTTATCTCTTTCCATCTCGGAGATAACTCTTTGGGTCTCATGAGCTGTGGGTGAAAAAATGAAGCACTTGACATTCATTCATTCACTTGGCAGTACTTTCACTGAGGGCCTGATTATACTCTTGATATTACAGTCATGAATAAGATACAGTTGTGTGTGTTTAGTGCCATCAAGTCCATTCTGACACATAGTGGCGCTGTATAGGGTTTCCAAGACTATAAATCTTTTCAGGAACAGAAAGTCTCGTCTTTCTCCTGCTCAGGGATTGGTGGGCTCTAACTGTCAACCTTGCGATTGATTCCCAGTCCAGTGCTTATCCTACAGAACCCAGCTCTCGCACTCCATCTTCATGAATGTAATTTGATTACAGTCAAGTTGGGTATACAAAAGCAATCCTTAGGAAGCGTTAGCTCTCAAAACATGGGTAATGATTCAAAAAGAGGTATCTTTTAAATGTTCAGCACCTCTTTCCTTAAGAAAAAAAGTGGAAAAAGTAAAAAAAAAAAAAAAATTAAATCATCCTTATAATTGCCTAGAGAAACAAATTGTATTCCTTCCACATAGCTAGAAAGTTACTGCTGTTAAAAGCTCTGGGTCTGGCAGCAGTAACAGGCCTTCAAACAACCGAGTATACTCTAATACTACTTGAGCTCTTCTGAGAGTTTCCTCAACACACAGAATGCAGGTTTTCCAAAGCATGAAAGCTCCAGTTTTGAATTTTCAGACCTGATATCACCTTTGCTATGTAAGAAAGATTATTTTGGGATTTGGCTCTTTTGCTCCAAGAAAACTTCAGGGTAGATGACACCTTGATTCTCCAAATACACTGAGTTGAGAATAGGGCTGAAGGTGTGTGGGTCGGGGAGAGGATTGTCCTTCTCGAGCTGAAATAAGACTTTGGATGTGGTCTCCTTTGGCTTCAAAGTGGCAGAAGACCAATTTATTTCAATTACAACAGATTTCCTACCTCAACTATACAGATAATCTTGGAACTGTCTGGTCTGTGACATGTTCCAATATTTGATGCTATGATAACCACGCTGGAAATGGACCATCCCTTCTCCATCCCTGTCCTCTCCCTGTGAGGAGAACCTGATGGAACCTCAGAGATTCTGAAGAAAGGTGACTCACTGGAATGACCATTCAACTGAAGCTAAGAGAAACTGTGAATGATTAACAGAGGTGGAGCCCTTCTAGGCACCATGAAATGATGAGGGAAATTAATTTCTTCTCAACCATGACCCCTCTCTTAAGGGAAAATTTCTGCAAAGTTATAGTAGCAAAAAATGAAAAGAGGTTTTATTTGGCATATGTAGCAGAGAGAAACAAAGGTGGAAAACAAACCGACATCTGTCTGTCAAGTCTGAAGAGCTTTCCCAAACCAACAGTATAAAAAAGGTAAAAATCACTAAAGGTATCTTTCTTACATGCTGTTGTTGTTGTTGTTGTTAAGTACCTTCAAGTCGGTTCTGACTCACAGTGACCTTGTATAGAGTCCAAGGAGCAGCTGGTGTGTTTGAACTGCTTACTTTGTGGTTAGTAGTCCAGTGCTTATCCTACAGCATCACACCAGGACTTTCTTCCATGTTGTTGTTGTTGTTGTTATGGTTAAGTGTTGTCAAGTTGGTTCCTACTCATAGCAACCTTGTATAGGATTTCCAAGGAGAAGTTGGTGGGTTTGAACTGCCTACCTATGAAAGCCAAAATATGACCTTGAATTTGTCCCACCTGAATTTGGAGATCATCTGAAGAACAGATTTGGTGCATTAAACACTAAATACCGAAGATCATAAGAGTTGTGGGATGACATCAAGAACATCATACATGAAGAGAGCAAAAAGGCATTAAGAAGACAAGAAAGGAGGAAAAGGTCAAAATGGATGTCAGAGGAGACTCTGAAACTTGCTCTCCAGCGTAGAGAAGCTAAAGCAAATGGAAGAATTGAAGAGGTCCAAGAGCTGAACAGAAAATTTCAAAGATAAAACCAAATACTATAATGAAATATGCAAAGATTTAGAGTTGGAAAACTAAAATGGAAGAACACGGTCAGTATTTCTCAAGCTGGGGGAACTGAAGAAAAAATTCAAGCCTCGACTTTCGTTATTGAAAGGTTCTCTGGGCAAATTATTGAATGATGCAGAGGGCATCAAGAAAAGATGGAAGGAATACACAGAGTCATTGTACCAATAGGAAATGGTTAATGTTCAACCATTTCAAGAG